>NW_026947491.1:15980400-16580400 GCF_034190915.1 Cavia porcellus | reverse complement strand
GCTGTTTGCTGCCACCATAAACTGTGGCCCCGCCATGCCACCCTGCCTTGGAGCCAACACGGTATGGACTGAAAGCTCCAAAAACTGTAAGAAATAAAGCTTTTCTTTCCCAACTTTGAGCATCAGGTATTTTGTCTCAGCAACAAGTAAAAAGTAACTAAGACAGCCATTAACCGTGGAGGAGCCAAAGAAGGTGGCACCTGGCTCCAGACACCAGACTCTACTTCTGAGGTATAAGAGATGTCAACACCGTGCCTCAAGAGGGCACTATGCAGTTTGGATCCATGCATTTTAACTACTGCTGATGCAAGACCCTGCCCCTCGGGGTGGAGCTGCAGAATTTAGACACCAAGCGTGCAGCTGGGGTACATGCTGTCATTCGGAGTGATCGGGTCTGGATCTGGGTTTACAGACATGGAGGCTACTTCCAGAGCAGGACAGGGACCCATGGAGGGTGGGGAGACTCCCCTCATCCCAAAACCATGGCCAGTTAGAACCAGTCTTGCCTGCCAAGGGAAAGCATTGCACAGCAAGATTCCAGTCTCACAGGACAACCTCATCTTCCTGCGGAGGAGCACACTAGGGAGACATGCACCCTGGAAAAGACCTGGAGCATGGGAATACAGGAGTGGGACCATTCGGAGCTGGGTAAACGCCCCACCCCTCTCTGGGTGAGGGGCCTCAGACACACCTCTCTTCTTGGGTCACATAACTGTGCTCCTGCCACATAAAATGATTCATTCACTGTATTTAGTTCTCCCTAAGTGGTTGTTAGTTGCTGGCTACAGTGTAGCACTTTCTAGAAAAATGAAATTTATTTTCCCAACAGTACTCAGTTATGACGGCAAGGATGTGATGTATGTAAAGGTGGGATGGTGACATGTGAAAGGCCAGTTACTTTAATAATGTGCTCACCATTGCGTGTCTTCAGACTGCAGACCTTGTGTCTCTTCCCTTGATGGGCTCTGATGTTCCCAACACAGGGATGTTCCCAACACAACCCTGGGATATGCACCAGGACCTGAGGGGTATCAGGGAGTAGACGCAGAAGTTAGCCATAGCCACCACTGGAACTTTTGCCAAAATTGTAGGGTCCCTGGAGTGGGTCAGCTGGATGACCCGGGGTTGTAGCGGCACCATAGGAGGCCATGACCATTTCCTATTCACACAGCAAAGGAATCAAATGCCCTGAAACACTATTAATGCAGTTCTTACACTATGACAGGGTGTGGCAAGCACAACAGAGCTTCCAGTGTGGACTTCTGCTTTTATACGGAACCGGAAAACGCCGGGGGTGGAGGGCAAAGTACTCAAGTTACTGAATCCATGACCAGTTAAGTAGCTTTTCAGATACAGTGATGATAGCTTTGTTTCTGAAATGACATTAAATAAAATAATATTTGCTCTTTTACAAGTGATGGGGCTCCTTGGAGCTGATTTTAACTCACAGGGAAACTAAATCCCAGCTGCATCCCTGAGCCACTCACAGGGTTACACCAGCTCCGCCCACTGCAGTGAAATCTACAGTGGTTCGGATCTGATTATGAAGGGAGGACTTAGCATTCAGAGCCACAATGCTGCCCTCTCCCAAGCCCTGGACATGACAGAAAACTCACAAAGAAACAAGAGTTCATTTGTGATGAACAGCGAAAAAACATGTCATCAGGAAAAAAATTTAGAGGCAACTTGGAGGGAGAAAAAGCCAACAGGAATTGACTTTAAAGGAAAAAACAGAGCAGGGCAGACAGGCTGTCCTGTGATCCCAGGGTCCCACTCCTGGGTTCAGGCCTCAAAGAAATGCACCAAAACTTATGACTTGTATGGTTAGAAAAGAGCAGAAATGGGCTGGCCAAAAGGTCTGCATGCTGACTTCCCCACGACCTTGAGGAAAGTGCCTTGCCTGGGATACTCCCCCGAGGGCAGGGGTGCCGTCGTCCGTCTCTTGGGAGCTGGTGCCATCCTGCCATCCCCTTCCAGCTGAAGGATAGCACCATGTTCAACCTGGCTTTCTGCAAGGTTGGAAATAAAAACCATGGTGAGTGAAAAGCTCCAGTGACCCTTGGTGCTTTGGACTCTTTCATAGGCTGGTCCTGGCTGACCTGGCTGAACTCTGCAATGACTCTGGCCACCCTTCTTGTCATCTTCTCTCCCTTTTTCTCACTCCTCTGGTCCCATGACCCTGGAGTCCTCATCCAAAAGCTGCAAAATTACAAGAGTCCAAAACAATAGACAATTAAAGTAGCAACTCTGGATAATTTATTGCTTCCTAGGGATGGAGTGAAAAGTCTGGTAAAATGAAATTCCTCTGGCTGTAAATCTGCTATTCTACTTAGGTTCTTGAGTTTACAAAGCCTGGGACAGATAGGACCTGAGGGGAGGTTTCTGTGCTTCGTGTGCCGTTACGGGCTTTACAGTAACAGCCTTCATCTCCTAACAGAAGTGAATTGAAATTTGATTTGTGCAGAGACATCAAGTTGGTACTTGAATGATAAATGTGAAGAAGATTTTTGGAATCCACTGTGCTTTCTTATAGACTGTGGTGCGTTGGGAATCCTCACTCTAATGGAAAATCCAGAAAGAGTGATGGAAGTTTCCTTCCCATATTTCCATGCATTTCAAAACAACGACTGCTGGTTTTTAATGTGTTGACCCAAGATGAGCCTTACAGGCATAATATGGAAAGCGCTGCTACCACTGGGAATTTAACCTTCTAATCCACAGTTTAAATCAGGCTCCACTGTATTCTCCCTACTAGGAGTGGTGCTCAGGGACAAAGCTGGATGGCTGACTCTTCAGCATCGTAAAGCAATGACCCATCTGATGTCCATCAAGTCTGTCACCTGCAGACACTCTGTCCCTAGCCTGGGACCTGCCAGCCAGAGAACCTTGGGCCTCAGAGAGCTGCTGCAAAGCTAAGCCAGGAATCCCAGCCGTCTGGTTGCCTCCACCCCGGGAAGGTGGCCTCTCCTCTGCTGGCCTCGTATTTTTCCTTCTCACCCTTCACAAATCCTCAGGGGAAAGCAAGTTGTCCTCTGGAAGGTATGGGGCAAAGCAGATGGCTGCACAAGTCACCTAGCCCTTGATAGATCTGCTCGTTGAGCCTGTGTCACTCAGATCAGACTCTGATAGTCACACAAAGATCCAACCTTGCCCTGCTGCCCACTGTCATCAGTACACCGTGTACCCTGAAAATCAGTGTGGCATTCATTTCTGCTGTTTCCAAGTGAGAACTTGTAAGCCCATGGTTAAAAACTCAGAAGACAAAATAGAAAATGAAGAGAGATCCATGGGGGTGGAAGAGATAACACAGAAAAAGACCCAAGCAGAGCCCACTGCCCTTGGGCAAAGAGGCAAACCACCGAAGAGGCAGGGGTTGGCATCTTCATCATGCAGAGCGGGGACAACTGTACCTGGGCAAAAGGACAGCTGACTGACTCCATGAGGCCACCTCACAGCAGATCTCAGGCCCGGAGGTATGATCCAAAACATCAGACAGCTGGGGAACCACTCAGGACAAAGTCTGGGTGATCTCAACCTGATGATGATGATGACGATAATGATGATTTTTAAAAAAAATTTTAGCAACAACACTAAAAGCATGATCTATGGAGAAGAGCTGCTAGGTTGGACTATCTTAGCATTAACAGTATATTTTCTTGGAAAGATACTGTTAAGAGAATGAAGATGAGCTGCAGGATGTGAGAAGATATTTGTAAAACATATCTGGCTTGGGACTTATACCTAAAAAATTGCAAAGAATTCTTAAAATGTGACAGTGAGAAAATGACCCAATTAAAACCAGGCAGAAGTTGCACACAGACTCCTAAGTGGAGAAGAGAGGAGCGTGGGAGATAAGCTCAGGGACACACACACTCAGCATCATGTGTCACTTGGGCGCTGCAATGTAAAACCGCACACAGCTTGCAGGGTGGTCCAGTGCATTGCACATCAGATGCTGGTGGGCACCAGCTCCCCAAGCCTACACTCCACTGAGGAAGCACTGCGTGTGACAGCCAGTGTACAGTTTCCTGGGCAAAACCCACAGAGGTTCTTGTGCATGATACAGAAAGGATTAACTTGCATTCACCTCGGAGCAAGTAGCTGCATTCATTGAAGGACATCAGCAGCAGGAACAGACAGAAGGGCCAAGGGGAGAAGAAGGAGAAAGAGGGTGTAGGTAAAGCTGCTGGCACTGGTGAGGCTCTTGGTGGTGCTCACAGTGTCAGCTCGTGGCTTCAGGCCCAGCTGGCTCCCAAAAGGAGTGGAACCTTTCCTGAGCACCAAGGCTATGCAGGCCTCCAGTACTTAAAGGGTCGGACACCACTGACCCCAGATGCCTCCCACTCCATCTCTCACTAGTGTTGGAACTGACCATCAGCAGCCTCCAGCGTCAAGACTTCATGTGCTTAAATGCAGACTCGGCCAGCCTGGGTTTCGTAGGCTCACCCTCCTGCAGAAGCACCAAGGCCTGCCCCACAGCATCCCACAGGGCTGAAGTAGTTTCATTTTATGCTCTGGGGTGTGTGCTCCTCAGTGTTTACCCAAGTGAGCTGCAGAGCTACGTTCACACAGTAGTACATGCATGCGTGCACACACACGCACACACACACGAGGGGATTGCTCATCCTGTCACACAGCCACCTGCAGCAGCCCCGAAGACACAATTAGATGACACAGTTAGGAACTGTGACCTCTGCATCCAAGCCCCATGGAACAGTTAGTGATCACAGCTGGTCCTTCTGGCTGCAGAGACCTTGATACTCTTCCAGAGGGACGGGGTGGGGAGGCCTTGTAACACCTGCAGGTTACCGACTGTAGGATGCACGGTACATAGGTGGAGAACTGGACAGTGCAGCTCTCACAAGCCAAACACAGCTCTGCAAGGCACGAAGCTAGTGGGCCTTTCCACGGCTTTCCAAAAACTGCTGGCTCAGGAAAGGTGGAGGCCTGACATCCCTGAAGCTGCTCCTTGAGTCAGGCAATGTTCTCTCCTTTCGTGGAGAACCTGTTCACCTGCAGCCCGCTCACCTGGATCCCTCTCACTTGGACTCCGCTCACCTACAGCCCGCTCACCTGGAGCCCGCTCACCTGCAACCTGCTCACCTGGAACCTGATAACCTGGCTCTGCTCACCTGGAGCCTGCTCACCTGCAGCCCACTCACCTGGACTCCATCACCTGGACTGAGTGTTCACCTGCAGCCCACTCACCTGGAGCCCGCTCACCTGGAGCGAGTTTCTGTGCTGGGTAGCAGCCCCCCCCCCCCCCCCCGCCAGCTGCCTGGCCCACAGGTGGAGGGGAAGGAAGAGTCCAGTGAGGGGCTTTGGCCACTAGAGGGCGCGAGAGACCGCCGGCAGCGCAACCCCGGAGCTGCCCCGCTCATCCGGCGCCCAAGGACCGGAGCGCTAAACTGATGTTCACTGCTGGGTTAGCGTGAAATCCACGCGGAAGCAGGAATACGCGCGCTGCGTGAAAGAACACGCATTTGTAAAGCAGAAAATCTGGCCACTAGCACCTCTGCAGCCGGGCGTGGTAGTACACACCTGCTCTTGGGAGGATGAGGCAGGAGGATCACAAATTCGTCCTTCCTCAGGAACTTAATAGGGTCTTGTTAAAAATTTGAAAGCTCGAGTTAGGACTGGGGAGGCAGCACGCCAGAGTTCAATGCCCTGTGCTAGAAAAGTAAAAATAAAACAATGACACGAGAACTGACCCTGTTCTTTCCTCCCTGGAGAGAGACAGCAATTCTAAGAATTTCATATATATACATATACATATACATATACATATACATATACATATACATATATATACACATATATATATTTCAGTCCCAATGTGTAATACGGATTACATAGTTCAATATATTATTTTTCAGAGTACAATATCTTAATTTACATAGGGAAAAGGTAAAGTTTATTCCAAATTAAGATGCTCATAACTTCAATGTGACCCTGAGGAGCAGCTACTCTATTTCTTCAAATAAATATCAGAATGAAACCTGTACCTTTTCTATTTTATGGAAAAAATAAAATTTCATAATGAAACAATAGGAGAATAACAATAGTACACGGCATGTTGTTATCTTCAAAGAAGTTACTCAGAGTGCAAGATATGGGCATAAAAAATTCTGCAATGATACTAGCACAAATCTTTCTTTTCAGTGAACTAAGAGAAGTTAGTGGCATAACTATCTGGTATTTTTTCCTTTTTCCTCTTCCTTCCTTTTTTCCTTCTTCCACCATAGTTCTTCTTTCCTTTTGAATAATTTCTTCCTATTTTGTATTATCTGTCGTACATTTTGATGCTTATTTACTCTTTCAGTTTCTCACACCGGGGAGATAATGTGATGTTTACACATGTGAATCTGATTTATTTTACTTATGAGTATGGTCTCAAATTGCATCCATTTACCTATAAAAGTCTCAAGTTTATCCTTCTTCATGGCCAAGTAGTACTTCACTGTACCACATCTTTTTAATCCATTCTTGGGTCAATGGGCATTTGAGTTGTTTCCAAAATTTAGCTGTTACAAATTGTGCTGCTATAAACATAGATGTGCGTATATTACTGTAGTGTGTTTTTAATTCTTTTGTGAAGATACCCAGAAGGGGAATAGCCAGGTTGAATGGGACCTCTAAAATCCAGATTATTTTAGAAAGCCTCCATATTGATTTCCACAGTGTTTGCACCAGTCTACACTCCCACTGACAGTGAAGAAGGGTTCCTTTTCCCCAGAGCCCCTCCAGCATTTGTTATTAGTTGATTTCTTGATGATAACTATTCTTTCTGGAGACAGAATCTCAGTGTTGTTTTAATTTGCCCTTAAATGCCCTGTGATGTTGAGCATTCTTCATCTATTTATTTGTCATCGGCATTTATTTATGTGAGAAGTATACATTCACCTCAGATGCCCATTTTTGAATTGAGTCTTTGAATCTGGGGGACCTGAAGCTTTTAATTCTTTATTCTAGGTAGAAGTCCTTTGTCTGAGGGACACGAGTGATACTTTTTCCCACTCTGTCAGCTGTCTTTTCATCCTGTTAGTGATTTCTTTTGCTGGGTTAAAGCTTTTTAATAGGATGAGATTCCAGTTGTTGATTCTTTGAAGTATTTCCTGTGCAGCTTGGGTTTTGTTCATAAACTCTCTGCCTACCCCTATGTCTTTAAGATTTAGTGTTTCTGTTTTAATAATCTCCCTTCTCAGAGTACTATAAATTTCAATGCATAGATCTTTTACTTCTTTGTTAGATATTCTATCCATTTTTATTTTAATTTAGTGCTTGGTGATAAGCATGGGTCTAGTTTTAGTCTTCAGCATGAGTAGAGCCAGCTTTTCCAGCACCATTTATTCCAGTAAACATATTTGGCCCCTTTGTCAAAGATAAGGTGGCTGAGTGTCTTTGTAGTTGTGTTTGCATCTTTTCATCTGTTCCACTGATTCTCAAGTCTATTTTTTTTTTTTGGCAGTTCCATGCTGATTTTATCACTCCAACTTTGTAGTATAATTTCAAGTCAGGGATTGTGAGGCCGCCTGGCTTGCCTTTGTTTCTGAGAATTGTTTTTGCTATTCTAGGTCGCTTCTGGTTCCAAATGAATTTTAGGAGTGTTTTTCTAAATCTATAAGGTATGTTAATGGTATTTCGATCGAGATTGCATTAAATTTGTATAACAGTTTTGGGAGTATGGCCATTTTCACTATGTTGGTTCTTCCTACCCAAAGGCAAGGAATATCTTTCCATCTCCTGATATCCACCTCCATCTCCTTTTTTGGGGGTGAGGAGCTGGAGATCAAACTCACGACCTTGCATTCTCTGGCCAGATCTCCTCTTTCCGAGTGCTGTAATTTTCCATGTATAGAGCTTTTACTTCCTTTGTGAGATTGATTCCTAAGTATTTCTTTTTTGGGGGAGGACATGCTGTTGTGAAGGGTGTGGTTTCCCTATTTCTCTCTCAGTGAGTTCCTTTGTATACAGGAATGCCATGATTTTTGAGTGCTGATTTTGTATCCAGCTATGCTACTAAATTTGGTTATTAATTCTAGAGGTCTTTTGGTGGAGTCTTGGGGGTCTTCCATGTAGACTATCATGTGACTTACACTTTTTGAGCATGGAAAATATCACCACAAACTTGGCATAATGTATTTAAACCCCACAGAAGTTACATAATTCATTATTCCACATCGCCTCTTGCAAGAAGCCCTGCAATTTCACTCCCGAGACGCTTGAATAGGGTTTGGAGTACAGTTTGTGGTAGATTGCTTGCCCTGCGTGGGCAAGGCGAGGGTCCCATCTACAACACCGCAAAATTGAGCTTTAAATTTTAAGTTTTTGGGGCTGGGAATTTAGCTCAGCAAATGAAAAAGACAAAAAAAAATTTAGGTGGTTTTTTTTTTTTTTTTTTTTTTTTTTTGGTACCAAACTCATGACCTTGCGCTTGCCAGGCAGCACTTAAGCCACTGAGCTAAATCCCCAGCCCTTAAATTTTGATAAAAAGCAGAAAAGATGTTCAAATGGCCCCCAGAGATTGGGTTAGTAAAACCCTTCCTCAAGCTTTGCAATGCTTTTAGTGGTAGGAAAAAGCCTTCCCTGTCGGCACAGCAGGGACCGTGCCCACCTGTCCTTCGCAAGGAACCAGGATGCTGGGGCCTCAGCACATGGCAGCCAGCAGCGCAGTCACCTGGTTGGCAGAGGAGGGGGCGCCTCCCCCCACCCCGGTCCGCATACCTGCGGCTCCACCTCACGACCCTCTCACGCACCCTGCCTCCCTCCGTGTCCCCGCCGGGCACGTCAGCGCGGGTCACTGGACACTAAGGGGGCCGCGTCAAGGGGCAGGCGCAGAGAGGCCAGTGACGATTGTGCTTCGGGAACCAGTTCCGCAGCAACGTGGGTGGCACCTCGTCTGCTGTCACGATTCACCTGCAGACCTTTTGGGGTTTATCCTTACAGACCAACTAGGCAGACACCGTTTTAAGTATCAGGGTAAGCCACAGGGCTTGCTATTCTTAGAGCGTGACCAACCATGCACAGTATTTGAATATCAGAAATTTCATGTGTTCAACCTAGTTAAGAAAAGAAAAAGATGGAATTGATTCACATTCTCACCAACAACCAAGGAATACGCAAGGAGCAGGAGAGGTTTACAGTTACATTACATAGCCAGATACTATTTTTGAGCTCAAAAGTTCACGAAACACACTGATACCACATACTTCACTTGATTTGCACACAGCTCTGTGTTTCTGCACCTGCACCTTGTAATCAGGAGGAGACTGGAAAGCAAGGAAATGAAGCTCCCTGCCTAAGCTGCAGAGAGGGGGCCGCAGTTCTGGCCCAGTTCAACTTCCAGCACCTAAAGAAAGTCGGGAGAGGCAGCCTTGGGAGGGACGTCCAGACAAAGGAGTCGGAACAGGAAGGTGCTAAAGTGACTGTAGGCGGGAAGAGGGGGTAGAGAGGACACGAAACCATGGGTAGGAGAACCTGAGTGCCTGCGGCGCGCACATGGTCGGGCTCCTGAGCTCACCTGAGGGACGTCCCAGTGCAGATCCCCAGTGGACAAACTCCACATCTGCCAGCGGAGAAGCAGCCCTGGACTCAGAAGCAGGGAACCAGAGAGCTGCACAGTGTCTGTATCACAGCACTGAGATGAGCGTGCAGCACGGGGCAGCACGGGTAGGGAGGAGGCTTGCTGTTGTCAGGCACTCCCAGAGACTGGAGTGAGTGAGGGTGCCACACGCAGGAGCTCAGCGTGCACACCCGAGCACACTCACATACATCTGAAATTCTTGCAAGGTGACTCAAGCACACGTGCATTTACACTCACACAATACATGTCTACATACGCTACACAGCTCTCTCACACAGGTACACACATCACACGCACAGGCATGTGCCTGCTAGCACAGCTCTCTCATAGGCATATACACACATGCATGTATACGTACACTTATACAGCTCTCTCTCACAAGGACACACACACATGCATACATAGGACACAGAACAAGTGGGCAGCCTGCTGCCGGAAGTGTGCAGAGTAAGGGTGACCCAACCCTCCTCCCCATGTCCCTTTCCTTCCATCTATGAGTGAATCCACTCACCTGCAGACACTGTGCGCTGCTGAATGAGCTCAGCTCCTCTTGGGACCAAAGGATGCCTCTTGACATGTGCACAGGTGACATTTCTTTTTCTTTTTGCACACAGTGCTCAGGAAATGAGAGCAGCTGCAAGAGCAAAAGAAATTCACATGGCTCGTATTAGGTACAGATGCCTAGGAGCAACTCCCACATACTCTGTCCCAGGAGCATGAATATTCATATGGCATGAAAGTCACTGCTGGAAACCAGAAAGCACCCCTGAGACACAACTCCCCTCCAGGCGCATTTGTTGCAGCCAGGCATCTTCAGCAGAGCCCAGGGACACGTGGCTGTCTGTTTGTGTCGCCCCATGGGAGCTCACATGCAGGCTGCACATGGCTCTCCATGCCATCCCTTCCTGCCTTATCACATTCATTCCTTGTGACCAAAGCCAACAAGGGTCCAGGAGTCTGGGAGAATCCTCACCAGGGCCCCTGGCTAGCTCAGAGGTTGTTCAGGAAAGGTGCCCATCTTCAGTGGGTCTCATGCTTGCACCAGGAGGCCCAGGTCAGAGCCCGAGAGCCAGTGCTGCATCCCAGTCCTGCCTGCTGCCTCCTCCCACCCCATGGGATGCAAACCTTGCTGATCTTGAAATGACTATGAGTCCCTGACTTACAACAAGCTCTGTCCCAGAAGAACAATGGTAAATTGCTTTCACTGGTAAATCTGACAAAGTGGGCCTCACACCACTGTGACACCAATACCTGACATGGACAGCTTTGGGCTCCTGAGCTGTCTCCTCTTCATCGTCGCTGCTTTTCCTCTTACTACTGGACACTCGGGACTCCAATGGAGCCCTGCACTGCTGTGTGTGATTGCCCTGCACAACACGCACACAGCAGCCCCATGTGACAGTGCCAGGCAGACATGAAGGCAATGTCTGGGATTTGTTCCCACCTACGAATGTTCCCAATGCAAGGTCCATTCCTATACATGAGAGTTTGCAATCTGAATGCTCATAAAAATGTAAAAGGTGAAATCCTGTGACCCCCCTCCAAGAAGAGCCTTTGGCACAGCCCTTGTGTCCTAGGGCCTCGCTGGCTTCCCAGCAGGCATGGTTCTGAGCTCCTGTTCCCGTGCACGGAGCACCCTGCAGCTGGTGGGAGCAGCGCCAGGCCCCTCACTGCCTGCCTTCCCAGCCGAGTGAACATCGACATCTGTGTCCTTGGGGTCTTGCTTTTGCTTTTGGAAAAGATCGAGTGCATGGGGGGAAACATGTAAACCCCACTCTGTAGGGCTGTAAACCTACATGTACTCAAGCAAGGAGGAGGGCATGAGATGTGTACCTTGAGGAGCAGGCTGTACCCCAAGGTCCCAGGGCATCACACTGGCCATGCTCAGATGGCTTTCACACCGGACCAGAACCTGTCTCACTCAGCACCAACAATAAATCTGCTTGGACCTTTCTCAGCCAAGCTGAGAACTTGGCCCGGGCACCGATGGCTACTCCATGCCCAACCCAGATCGAACCTCTGTGCCACCGGCCTGACTCTCAAGAATGTGTTTAGATTTCTGCTAGATTTGCTTATGTAAACTTTATATACAGTGAGGTCTTAATTAAAGATTTTAAATGTTGAATAAAAGGTTCGCCAGCCTAATTCGTAGTAGTAGTAGTGTTATATGTAATAGACCTGTCATATAATTTATTTCCTTTAAAAACAAGCCTCTTGTACAAATCATCTCTGGAACTTTATTTAGAATTTAAGGTCACTTGGGGTTAAGCGCCATATAAACAAAAGCCTCCAAAATGCCCAGGTCCTTTTTTGGGGTGTTGCATCTGACAAGCCGGGCTTGGGCCAAGTCTGATCAGTGATTGGACAAACAAGAGTTTGTGATCTGCAACTGGTGTGCCTTCAAGGTGACGCTGTGGTCTCCTAGTTGGGCCAGGAATCCCCAAGTGCAGAAGGTCACAGAGGGGTGCACACATCTTTCCCTTCCCTGTTTGCTTCTGACAAAGGTTTCTGTCACAAGGAATAGCTACAGAAGCCTCTCACACAGCTGTAGTCTCTGACTCTTGTCTTCCTGGGTTTGGCTGTGTGGGAACAAAGTTTCCATCAGACAGGGATTTGTCTGCAGACAGAGCAGGTGATGGGAAGAACCTACCATCCCTTCTTCAGCAGGGTCTGGACTTCCAGGCACAGGGGTAAAGCTTCTGAACTTCCATTTTCTTCTAGTTAAACTAAAAGGACAGTTCTGGGCCTCCTAGCCATGCAGTCCTGGGCTCAGAAGGATGCATGCCCAGGAAAGGGATCACAGTCAAGGCGACTCACTTGCCTGTAGTTGGGAAGGTACTCAGCAGAGGCCCGCAAGGCTGCCCTGCAGCAGCTGAGGGTTAGGCTTCAGGGAGAGATGAGAGCACGGTAATCTTTCCCCAACACTGAACACCAGGGTACTGTCCCATCTGACTGCTCACGCTCTGTTCTCCAGATGCCATCAACAGGGAAGTGACAATGACCCTCGGGAAGGACTGGACTGAGCCCTTCGGAAGCAGCTGGGGCTGTGTATGGCTCCCAAGTGGGAGGCTGGCCTCAAACAGGAGAGGCCCATGTTTGGCCCCCAGCACTGAGAGCGGGGGGCACAGAAATGCAGTGAGTGCTGAGGGCCCAAGGTGTGACATTCTCGTTACAGGCCACCAGGTCCCTGAGGCTGTGGCCAGTGGCACAGAGCCCGCATGGTGCAGTTTCTGCAGACTTTGGGTATAAACAGGACAGCGCATAACCATGAAGAGAGTGAGCAAATCCTTCCACTGTTCCCAAATACAATTCCTGTTCGGGCACAAGAATTCTTCTAAGTAGGAGATGAATTCTGGGAATCTGCATAGGAGTTATTCTAAGAGAGGAACATTCCAGTTAAATCATTCATCAATAGAAATGTGCCTAGCTCATAAATATTTAAAGGTATTACCAGGTCTTATTGCTTTTGGTACTACAAAACTAACACAATCAGAGTAATTTGGGGAGATGTATTGTATCCCACAAAACAAAACAAAACTGGTTACGAGGCCTCCTGAGAAATCCTTGGCTGAAGGAGCCCAGCTCTGCCACTCTCCAGGACTCTGTCTCCAGGGCATTGCTCCCCATGGCTGGCAGGTGGGCAGGGGGAGTGACAGACCCCCTGGGCTCATGCTGGGCTCTCTCCCTCTGAGGCAGCTCAGTACCCCGGGGAGAGGCCCTGGAGGGCAGGTTTGAGGGAGGTGCTGAGTCAGCAGATACACTGTGGTCCTTGCAGGAGGACAAGGTAGCTGACCATGGACAGCAGGCGCCCCAGCTGTCCCACTCCAAGTCCTCCAAGTACGGTTCAGTTCACTGCGCTTAGGGAAAGTTACACCGCACTGGGGAACAACATAAATCCCTCCAGGCTTCAGGTTTTTACTTCTCGAGGATGTCTGACAAGTGTCTGCAGTAGAGTGACTCACGTGGCAAGCTGATGCTCCAATGGGTCTGGAAAAATCCCACGCATATGTAACAAGATTTTTTTTTTTAAAAGCCACAGAATTCAAGATGTAGGGCAAAGGGAGATGAGAGTTTCTCACCCAGGTAAACTCAGCTTAGGGCAGCATTGAAGTCACCAGGCCAATGAAAAACACAAGTGTAAAAGGGGAATGAATTAAAAATGATTAAAATGGAAATTAACAAATACATGTGAGCAAAAAAACATACCAAAATAAAAGGAGTTTTTCCTCCGTTTTTGTTTTTTTTTTTGTTTTGGTGGCTCCCAGATTCTACAAAGGTCTGACAGCACCTTGTCCGGAGCACCAACACTTAGAAGAAAAGAGAAATTGTGCAAGACAAAAGCTTACACATCATTGCTTTATTTGCAGGCAGAGCAGCTCATCCCCCAAGGCAGGAGTGACTGTCTTCCTGCTTCCTGCTTCCTGCTGAGCAGACTCCTCTGTGGGCACCTGTGTATCTATCTCCTGTCCCTGTCCTCTGATCTGACTAACAGTGGATCGGAAAGATTTGGGGACAGCTGTATCTGCGCTGAGTACGCACAGGCATTGTTCTTACTGCCCCTAAATGACACCAGGTAACCACTCCTTGCATGGTATTTTCATGGCATCAGGTGGTGTAAGTAACCCAAACAGAAGCATTCAGGAGGGTGGGAGTGTGATTCCTATCCTCTCACCAAGCCTCACAACTCCTAGGTAGATTTTTGGGTCATGGAGGCTCTCAACCCACGGGTGGATTAGTCTGTGATGAGTTTATCTCTAGTCATGCTGGTAGGAGGTGACACCTGGTCAGAATCCTGCAAATCACTGGGAAGTTGCTGGGAGGTGTGAATCTTAGCTGGCTCCTCCTTTTGCTCTGTGCCTCCCGAGCTGCTCACAGCTCTCCTCAGCAAGGCGCCACCACCAGGCTCCTCTGCCACTCCGCTGACCATGTAAGCACTAAAGTTTCTAAAACAGAGAGCCAAAATAAACCTTCTCCTTCCTCAAACTATGGTGTCTCAGTGACAGTGACAAGAAAATAACAGAAACTATACAAGTGTTTACCATCTATCTGGGCATCCCAGGAGCTTGGAGTGTGTGAGGGTTGGGAGGTCCAGGCTTGTGCAGGTGCCTGCAGGTGATTGTCAGTTCAATGCAGTGCCCCTGGGATGTTTTGGAAACATCTTGTTGGGGACTATTTATTTCTACTGATGGTGAACAATTTGTATAACTTGTTAAACAGTTTGTTTAAAATATATATTTATCTATGGCTTTAAGATATAGTTTTTGACCTAGTACTTCAACAACTTCTCTGGACAAGTGGGAAACCAGAAACACAAAAGAAAACCAGAAACAATGTACATAAAGTTGTACATTGAAATGTAAAGCAAAACAGTGGAACTAACACAAAGAAGACATGATTTAGCAATCATTTCTTGGGCTAAGGCTATGCACTCTTACATGATAATTAAAATTTAATTTAGGGGTAATTTTTTTAACACAGGATAGAGCTGAAGATTGAAAAAGAATGTATAAAGTTTGTACTGCACAATGCAATCTCAGTCATATTTTAATTCATAAAAAGACTTGGAGGAAATAGCTTTTTCTATTTACCCAATCGGCCTGTGATTGTAGAATGGTTGTATATATACAATAAATTACACAGTCATGTACTGCACTCCATTATTTTGTTGGAGAAATGCAGGTATCTTATCTGATATTTTCGTTAATAATTAAGGCAATGAAGAAGATAATCAGTTGTGTTTAAAAACAATTGCTAAACTATAAACTTCATTTGCAAAAAGTAGGCTCCAGAGAAGCATTAGAGAGAGATGTTGTAGACATTTTTAAAGGCTATATGCATCCATGCCAAAATTCAAGAGCAATTACATGAAGAGTTTATTTTCTTAAGAATGTTTATAAATGGTTTTGAGAGAGATGTTTTATTTTTATATTCTTAGGGTACAGTACCCAAGTCGAATATAATTGAAAGAATACTAAGCTCAATGTTTTACAAACAAATTGTGTCAGCGTGTGGGCTTCAAATCACTTGCTGATAAGATTTTTAAGCAGAAATGAAGTTTAAGTTCCTCTTAAAAAATCGATGTTTTCCATGGGAGTCACTCACATCCAGAAGCTCAATGAATGCAGGGTCCTAAAGGTGAATGAAAGGTGATGGGATATTTCCATCGGAAATTCCACAAATATCGGGAGCACAAAACTGTCTTCCCTCCAGTGTGCAGGGTTATTTTGGGAGTGAGAAGAAAAAGCCACTTAGACACCAACGTTTTTCAGCTGTCTGGGTTCTGTACAGAACCATGATGCCCAGGAGACCTTGGGACACTGGGCCTTCGACAGTGTCCACAGCTGAGTCCATGGCACTGGGGCAGCACTGTGAGGCTGTGGGAGCAAAGGGGTCCCGAGTGACATTCACTTCAAAAGGTCTGTGGTGCTGAGGCCCAGAAGCCTTGAACTGAGTGCAGCCTCCGAAAGACCTTGAGCTGCTCCTTCCTGCTCAGGCATTTCCCTCTCCACCTCCCCCCATCAGATCCGGCCCAAGACCTCCAGGACCCCTTAGTTGTGCGTCCTAGCATGGATACAACCCCACACACGTGAGCCCGGTGAGATCTGTAACCCCAGCACTCAGGAGACTGAGTCTGGAGGGATACTGCAAGTTCAAGGCCAGCTTGGACCATAAATATAGAGCCTGGGGAAACAAAGAATGTGAGAAAGACACAGTTTAGAACAAATGTTATTTATTTATGTTTTTAAATTTTTATTTTTTTTTGAGACAGCGTCTCAAAAAAGAAAAGAAAAAGGAAACAATAATATTTTTTTAAAATCCCCCCATCTGCCTCTGTAGTATTTTACATCCCCATGTTAAAGAAGGCCTTTGAAGAGCACTGAAAATTAGAAACTCAGACTAAACGGATCTCAGCAAAGAGCTGTGGCCGCCACACCACAGGCAGATGGCAAGCAATGCATGGTGCAGATTTCAAAAGGGACAAGGTCTCCCCTCATCCCCTGCTCCCCAGGTGGCCTGGAAACCAGCCAGCAGCTTCGAGCCTGGATGCCCATCGCTGCCGCTGCACAGGGAGAACCAGTCCTCCTTCAGCGCTCCAGGAGCAGGGGTGCGCACAGCACCGGAACCCTCCCGCCCTCATAGTAAGGTAGACATGTGACCTTGGTCCCAGGGTAACCTGGGGCAATCTCCTCATTGTTCATTCTTTCCAGCATCTGCATTAAAATCTCCTCACGCAGACAGAGAGAAACCCCAGCTACTTTGGCAAAGGTAAGCACGAATCCAGCAAGAGGAAATAAGCACCCTGGTTAGGGTGATGTTTACCCTTTGGAAATATTCGCTTTCATTTAAATATTCGCTTTCATTTTTAAAACTATGAGATTTCTTTTTTGTCTTGGTGGGGAGTAGTACCCACCACCCTTGCACTGGCTGGGCAGGTGCTGTGCCACTGAGCTATGTCCCGAGCTAACGCTATATTATTTATAATATCAAGAAAGCAGATTTGATATAAGATATTAGACAAAGAAAACTCCCACTACGGAACTCTGCAACTGAGTGGGCAAAGCATTTCCACCTTTGTTCTTCTCTTCAGTTTCCCTGGATTCCTGTCCCATTGTTTATGACATGGTGCCCTGGACTTAACCGATCAGTGTCTCCTAAATGCTTTTCTGTTTTATCTCACCATCACCGTGGTAACCTGGGTGGCAGCTCCTCAGTCCTGATAAGCAGAATGCTAACGCAGCCATGGCTAAAATCACCACATATCATGACAGCATGATCAAACGCTAAGTTTCAGGAGGCTTCTGTGTTGTCACTATTGTGGCCGACAACTGCTGGATTTTCTCTCTGTTTCGGATGCTCCGAAATCAGCTAACGACATTAAGAATAAAATCCATTCATCTTTTTTCTGAGTCCAGGGCACATGTTTCCCATCATGGGTGCCCTGCTGGGTCAGCTTGGTAAAGCAGAGACGCTGATTCTGCTCCTGTCTCTCCCCCAGCTTGGTCGTCTGCATCCCGACACTCTAAAATTTGTTCAGACATGCGTGGTGGAGCACAACTGTAATCCCAGCACTTGGAAGGCTGAGGCAGGAGGATCGCCCTAAGTTAGAGGCCAGTCTGAGCCTCATAAACAAATTCAAAGCCAGCCAGTACTATAGAGAGACATTGTCTCAAAACAAACCAAAATAATTTTTAAAAATAGTTTATTTTAAACTGTGTCTTTCTCATGTTCTTTGTTTCTTTTCGACAACAAATTACATTTTTCCTCAGGGGTGTGGTGCTCACTTTTTCTGCTTAGAAATCTTGTGCATCTCTACTTTTGCTTTCTTTTCTTTTGTAAAAGTTACGTATTTTCATTGACAAGTAAAAGTCATGTCTAATTACAACATGTTTTGGGTATGTAAACATTGTGGGGTTGTGAAATCAAGCTAATTAGTGTATGCATCACTTCACGCACTTACCATTTTCTATGTTGAAAACATTTAAAATTTAAAAAAATAATAAAACAACAGGGCCAGGGAAATAGCATTTGCTTGATAAGTGCTAGGTCCCGAGTTTGATTCCCAGTACCCAAAAACCAAAACCAAAAGCCCCCCCAAACCAAACAACAACAAATAATAAACAAAAACAAAAATGAAAAACAGCTGGGCACAGTAGCCCACACCTGAAATCCCAGCACTTAGGCTGAGGCAGGAGAATCGCTGGAGTCCCAGGCCTGCCTGGGTGACACAAGGAGCTCAAGGTGAGACTGGAATGCTTAGTGAGACCCGGTGCACCAATGCTGAATGCCCACCTGGTGTCACTCAGTGCAGCGACCCAATATGGCTCCTGAGGTTCTTGGGGTTAAGGGCAAGAGGAAGAGAAAAAACAAAGAAAAGACAAGGCTGGGGTCAGGTGGAGCCCTTATCCTACTGATGGGAGAAAAGGAACTGCTCAACCACTGTAGCACCTTTATTTATATACTGGGAAAGATGATGTCAATTTCAGCCCCTTTGCCTAGCAACCCATTGCTTGACAGGCCTGGGCCCCTTGCCTTCTTGATGCTGGAACAACTTGTTTACATAGCTTGCTTTGGTCTATTTTTTCTGGGCTGGCTTTGCTTTAGCCCCACACATGTGATCCATCTCCACCTTCAACAGCTCGCTACAACTCAGGTGATGCATCCTGAGATGCAGATGGAAGTGTTCCTATTCCCAAGGTCAGCAAGGACTCTAGGTGACCTGGAGCAGCACAATGTTGGGGACCACTACGAAGTGGTTTTGAGCAGAATTTAAATTTTACTAATTGGCTTTCTATGTTTATCTGTGAGTCTGTTCTAGGCCTAGGCCCCTTGCCTGGCAATGGGAGTTGATTCATAGTAAGTGAACCTCTAATGAATCACTGGTCCTGGCTGAGGCCTGTAATGGCCTGTAATGCCAGAGATACCTCAAAGGGCAAGATAAGGCCATAGCTTCAGACACTCTGGCTCCAACCCTAATTAACAAGGTAGAGACTGCAACTGCAAAGATTACTCCTACAGTCTCACTTCTACCATGTCCTCATGATAAGACAGCACTACTAAATTAACTTGATTCATTACTTGGAAATGTCCTTGAAGTGACTCCCAAGGTCCTGCTCATTGCCTGCACTTTTCTCAGTTTCTCCGCCCTTTGTCCTTGGACCTAATATAAGTGGACTGACCCAGAGAATCCTTTGTCTTTAACCTCGAAGCCTCGAGCTTAATTAAAGGGTTTTGACCCTCCCAGAGCCCTACAAATTATACAATTTCTCACTTTTTATTTAACCTCCACCGTACACGGGTTTGGGAGATCGGGGATTTAGGACAGAACCTGCTAGCACACTGACGTTGATGTCACCGATCCCCTCACAGGCTCAGTGCATTCTGCGCTTTGTGTGATCATCTGAGAGGGGAGGCGGGGGGGGGGGCTGGTTCCAGATTGGCAGTCTTAGCGGCTGGCTGCACGCAACTACATGGGGCCAGTGCCCTCCACCTCAATAGACACAGGTCGTGGCTAGCACCATTCTAAACCAGAAGTCCACAGGAGCAAAGTGGAATGGGGATGGCATTGGCAGATCTTCACTGCACACAGCGGGGACCTCAAGTTTAAGCACCAAGGCCCAGTTTATGCTTGGGTTTTGGAGGCCTGGGCAGCAGTGCAGAAACAGACCGGACAAAGATCTCATCTGCCAGTAACAGATGGGGAGGGGTGGGGACTCAGCTAGGTGTCTGTGCAGGGCTCTCTCCTCTATGGGGTGGGGGTAGGGCCTCGGGACTGGTGTTTCAGAAGCTTGCAGAGGAGGTGGACCCGAGGCTATGGCAGCACCTAGGCAGGAAGGTGGAGGAGCAGGCAGAGATTAGCGTAGGTTCTTCAGGCTTTCTGACTTCCAGGTCAGGGGGTTTGGGGCCCTCGACCAACTAGGGTCCCATGGCTGCCTGAGAGGATGATGGACCTGGGCGAGACTTTCTCCTGAGGACTTTCCTTTGGGGGCTGCCACCTCTGACTCCCCCCAGCTAAGAGCAGTAATTGATTATCTGCAAAGTGACTTCATTGGGAACCCCTACTTGGAGATTGTGTGAGTGTGTGTGTGTGTGTGTGTGCACGTGACATTACAAAGTAGACCTTCTCATCATCCCTGTGCTTCTCTAATCTTCCAAACCTCATTAATCAACAGAATAAAAGTGACTGAAGCTCAGAGGTTCAGTGATTGACTCAAGTTCACATGAATTCAGCCCTGCCTGGGCCACACATCCGCCTGCACGAGCAGTCATGACACACAGCTGCGTCACACATGTAGTGATGTCTGAGGTGGAAGGCGAAAGGGCCACCATAGACACTGCAGGATGTTAACCACTAAGCATCGCATGTGATGGAATCAGTACAGTCTCCACAGATTCATAAATTAATCATTTATTTACAGAGGGAGAAAAGTATGAATTGGATTAAAAATTTGCAGCAGAAGTAATTTTAAACTTGTATTAAACAGTGCTTTTCTGGGTAGTAAATCCTGTGAACAGAGAAATAACTTTTTTAAAAATAATTTGCCATGAAGAAAATAAAATAAACTTTAATTCATGGTTACATAATTGGCTGGGAAAATGCCTGTTTGGCCTCGAAGTTTTCCTTCCCACCAATCGAAGTGTGAATCCGTTTTTGACAGCACTGTGATTCTGTCTCCAGCTTGAAAGGGCAGGTCGCCAGGTTGCTGCCCTTCAAAAGAATACAGTGCTGTCACCTCTGCTGGCTGGCTGGAGTCGCCTGAAACAAGACAGAGGATTCAGATGAGCTGCAATCTGCAGGGAAACCTATGCTTCTCTCCTTAGAGAGGAGCAAATACCTGGCAGGACCACGTCCCAAGTCCTCCCAGGCCAAAGCTAAACACTGTTCTCTATCGAACTGCGTGAACTGTGCTTGGAACTATTTGGGTTTGGAATAACCTATAAGGCGATATTATGATCCTGTACTTTTCCCACTTCAGGAGCAATCACTGCTATGGCCTGAAAGACGCCTCCCTGCATTTGGCTGCTGGAATCCTCTGCTCCAAGACAGCTCCATGAATTACACTGATCCCATGATGGCCTCACAAAAGATCCCATCTAAAACCTGGACTCTCAGCTGGGTGGGCTGGCTGACACCTATAGCCCCAGCACACTGGAGGCTGAAGCAGGAGGATCACTGGAGCCCAGGAGTTCATGATATCAGCCTGGCTAACATAGCAAGGTCCTGTCTCAAAAAGAAAACAGAAACTACCTCTGTATACCACTGGTGCTGAAGGTGCATCTCAGGAATGGCCTGAGGGTCAGGTGCGTCCTTCTCCCCAAGCTCACATGTCTCTGTTTCTGCGCTCACTGAGCCCATCTGCTCCCACCCTCTCCCTTCCCTCCCACTCCTGCTGCTCCTCCTTTCTGCCCCCCTCCTCCTTTAAGGTAATAAACTAGAATATAAAAATCTGGGCTCTGGGCTACTTTGGTGTAAACATTTGTACTTTGACCACTTTTCTCCCAAAGGACGTGTGTCCCAGGTCAAACCATTGCAGATAAAAAGTACATTTAAAAACCTGCTCTGGATTTCTGGCACCCCTAAGACCCAGCCTGGTTCCACTCAAGTCAACTGCTCCAGGACGCTTGCCTGGGACATTTGGCTCCACAAGCATGCAGCCAGGATGCCAGTGCTTTGGGACAGGATCCCCCATCTATCTGTATCTGCCTGATAGAATTTTTAAAAATTTGATACCTGATTTCTTGACATTTTATTTATGTAAAACAGTTAATTCCTTAACAGTGTATTAATTCAGTAGTGGATTGCTTTGTGACCTTTCTTATTTTGTGACTTTCATCCTTAGTGCCTTATTCATGCCTATAAGCAATTAATTCTTTCAAGAAAAGTTTCTGAAGAATGTTTAAGGAAGATGGCTTGAAGGACTATTTTTACTGTAAAAATTCTTAGTAACTTTTATGTAGTTCCCAACAATAGCGTAACATTTGAGTATGGAAAACAAATCCTTAAAAATAAAAAATCTTACGGGGTTCAGGCCCAGAAAAAGTGCAAGATTGGGCAGTCGTGGTTCTCAGCCCTCGTCACCTCATGGCTTCCACTCAGAAGCCACCAGAGGGTGGCAACACCGAATTTTTAGTGACACTTTGAAAACAGTGTAGACAGTGTCAGTCTCAGGGAGCTGAACACACCCCACAGATCTCTGGAACCTGCCAGATGGATCACAGGGTCTGTGATGGGTAATGATATATTTTTTATTTACCGACTCTCTCACGATAGCCAGGGAGCTCAGGATACAGCTTATGTTCATTTCTATTACCTGTTTAAAAAAAAAAAGGAGTCAAGGGGAGATTGAGAACATATCTTAGTGAATGAAAACAAATGAAAGAAACTTTAAAGATGATACTCTGTAGATATAAGACAGCATTTTATGAATGAGAACAGACATTTCCACCAATCACAGCAGCTGAGCGTTTATCTCATGATATACAAGAGACTGAATGTGTTTCTCACCAATACCCATTACTTTTCCAGTTGATTCTAAAGGGTAACAGTGTTTCTTGATTTCTTAACGATTACATTTAAGAGTTACTTAAGGATAACATTTAATAGTTACTTAATCATAATTGTATTTAAATCATAGCAAAAGTATTTAAATTACAACAAAATTATTTACTTTGAGAGCCCATGTTGGGCTGCAGGGGTCTTGATGACTGCTGTGGTCTTGATGCTGGTTTTGGAGGTAATTCTTTAGCCTACAAGAAAAGAGAATAAATATTCCCATTTCTGAAACCTGTTTTTACTTAGAAGTATGTAAGGATCTCTGCTTCTCTTGAGTTTATGCAGCAAATTTTAATGCTATGCACTCATTAATGAGACACCTTACAAGCTCACACACACTCTTTGGGGTCCCCCTTACCAGGGCTGGATAACAAGAGGTGGATGTGGACAGATGAGGGCCCTTTCCCCCTCCTGAGGTTCCTCACCAGGCCCCGCCTGTCAAATGTGCTGTGGTGGGGAGTCACGGGGGCAGGCTGTGACTCCTCACACTCAACACTTCAGTTTTCATCCTGAACAGCCCGGAAGGGTATCATGGTATGATGGGAAGAAACTACACAAAGCCTCACTCAGTGCTCCCTGATCTGGGCGAGGGGGCAGGTGCTCAGGACACCTGCAATCATTATCTTTAGTATTACAGTGCCAGGGCCCAGCGAGAAACACAATCACGGAGGATGAACTGTCCTTCAAATCTGCATGGGTGAAACCCCAAGGTCACACAGCATTTCCCTGAGGACTTCAGGTGGGACGGAGCATTGTACAGGAGAGGTCAGAGAACCCCGTGCCCGCGAATGACCTTTTGCTGCTCACGGGCGGCTCTCCTCATGTTGATGCGCTGCCCCTCCTGCTCATACTTTTCGGTGAAGGAATCGAGAATTTCATAGAGATCTTCTGCCTGAGCAGGCCGTGGCACATCTCCAAACAAAATGTCATAGGCGCGGATGTCCTGACAGTAAAACCTAGTCACAGAAAGGTAAGAACTGGTCTATAATAGACAGGGGTCTTTCCTGGCATGCACACATACATGGTCACCCATGGACCGCACCTTCCTCGCCCTACACTTAAACACTATCTGCAGGCCTGAGCCACAGCCACTGCTGGTCCACTTCAAACCCAGTCCAACGCAGTGAGCACAAATGTCCTAGAGTGTGCCCTTCCTGCACTGAGACACACACTTTTTCACACACACTTGCACTGTCACATGGAAGTGCCTACAGAAATGCACACACGAGCACAGACATTTCCCTAGGTTTTTTTTTTCCCTTCTGCATTTCTTACAGAAATGGTACTACACATGGGACTTTGCAATTTCACTGCAATGTTTATTTTTATCAAAATTAAATAAGGATTTGCCTTCTATGTTTGGAAGCCCTGCGATTCATTAAGCAGTATATTTGTTTTAGTTTCTCCAGGATCGGCTGAACATCAGTGGGAAAGTCTGCTGGAGCCTAGAATCAGGAGTTTTGGAAAGCTTTCTCTGTTCCCTGCAGTCAATCACAGCAGTGGTGAAAACCTCACTCCTGGTTCTGCAGGGCGAAGTCTCCTGTGGGCCTTGGTTCTTCTCACTGCTACCATTTCCCAATTTCTAGTTTCTGCCTCACGTTACAAATGTGCTGTTGATTTGCCCAAGTCGTGGCTGTGACTTTTCCCCAGGTCACCATCCCTGGTGTAGTCCTGCAGCAACAGCCCCCACAGGCTGCTTGTGGAAGAGCCGGCTCCAGCCAGCCATGGTCCTCAGATCTCACAGGGGTGATTTCTAGGCCTGTTTTGGGAAAAGCACCCACAGGCCAATTTCCCTTCACCTTTTAGGATTCCTCCAGACAAAAAGCCAAACTGAGCTGAGCACAGGGCACAAACCTCCAGCACTCTGGGAGGCCGGGACAGATAGACTGGCAATTTGAGCCCACCCTGGGTAGCTCAGTGACACTGTCTCAAGTGAAAATATAGGGGAGCAGGATGTAGCTCAGTGCACAGGCCCTGAGTTCAACCTCCCCAGTCCAAAGGAGGAGAAGAAAAAGAACAGCAGCAAAAATCTGAAACTCAAACTGCATTTTAAATCAAAATTGGTCAGTATTTGATGCAGAAGAAAGACAGAGGCAGAGAGTAATAGTGCGAACACTCTCATGCTGTTTCCACAGACCCTCATGTTTCTCTCTGTGCCCTCTACAATGCTTGGAAGATATTCTTAATATGACATCTTCCACTAGCAGAGTGTCTCCTAGTCGATAACTTGTGATCTCAGAATAAGTGGGAAAAGACATCTGCAGTGAACATATATGGTGATTACAGTCATGTTTGGCAAAACGAAGGGAAACTAAGCTGAGGAAAACACTGGAATGTGAAAACATCAAAATGCGAATGATTTTAGTCTTAAGTAGTGTTTTGTCCTCGCTTTTTTCCCTAAATAGAATTCTATAAGTACATGTTATTTTTATCTTGAAATTTTATCACCAAATACACCCTACATACATGGCCACCTCTCTCTGTCTTTAGAAGCATGTGCAAATGCACCCCATCAATTCCGACAGCTGCCTGGAGTGGTGAGGGCCGGATCCTCTCACCTGGCCCTCAGGTCCCCCCAGGAAGTGGTGGGCACTTACTTCCGGTTGGTTTCCTTCCTCTCGATCAGGCAGCTCCCTTCCAAAGAGATGCCAGCGAAGAGCCCCCGGGACCGGCAGTAGGTGAAGACAGCTGCAGGACTCCTGAGGGCCACATTGCCTTCCAGGTTCCTGTCGAGGACAGAGGGGGGATCGTGCTGCAGAGGCTACCCTGCCAGGCTCTCCAAGGCCTCCGCACAGCCTGGAGGGGTTGCCCTGAGTTGTCTGAGCTGCAGCATGACCCTGGCCCAAGATTAAGATGAGAACTACACAGCCAGGCAGCATGATGACATCGGGGCAGCAGAGGCTGGAACTAAAGCAGGAGTTCCCAGGGGAGACCCCAGGAGAGCCGGATCTGTATTCGTCTGGCGTGGAGCATTTCTATGCCCCTGGAGCAGACCCCTCTGGACCATTTCACTCCTGTGAGGTGTCTACAGGACCGTCTTTCTATAAGGCTCAAAGAACCCTGCAGCCTGTCAGGCCTGGACCTGCAATCCTGGCCTGCAGAGGGCTGAGCTGCCTGGAGAGCTCAGCAAGACTCGGCTTCAGACTTTATTCCATCTCCATTTGGGGAGGGTTCTTCTTATTACTGATTTTCTTTTCTTTCCTTTTTTTGACAGGGACTTACTGTGTATATCAGGCTGGCCATGGTCTCACTCTGAAGACCAGGTTGGCCTCAAACTCTTCATGATCCTCCCGCCTCAGCCCCCTAAGAACTGAGATTATGGGCCTGTACCACCAACTCTGGCTTCTATCTCAAAAGTTAAAAAGAGCTGGGGATGTAGCTCAGAGGTAGAGCACTTTGCCTGGGATGTGTGAGGCCTTGAGTTTGAGCCCCAGCACTGTGGGAAGAAAAGAATAGCATTTCATTAACAGAGGAGAAAAATGCACTTTAAATTTGCAAAAAATAAGATACATCCACTTCACATTTTCATGATGTAGTGTGAAAAAATATTTTTCTTTCCTGATCAATCCTGACCTTTATCAGTTAAGAAAGTTTAACTCGCCTTGGCTCAGCCTGGATGCCTGCCCTAAGTTTTATGGTTAATTTCAATAGAAGCCACAGCTTATGTTTCTGAAACACTTTGCTGCTTCTTGTGTATTCTGGTTTCAGATTTTCCGGTTCATTCCTCAGGCTGTATTCTGTGAATTTTGTCTGTTGTGACCTCCAAACCTCTGGTGAAGCATTTTAATTCAAATTTCTGCTTAATGAAAAAAAAAAAAAAAAAAAAAAAACAAACCATAGTTTTCTAGGCTTTACTCTGACATCTACTCTGAAAATACTGCTTGCCAGCACTCACCTTCCCAGGGGCCCCACTGCCACAGTGAAGTTGCCCCCTAGGGTCAGGTTCCCGCCTTTTGCAAAGGCCTCCACAGCCTTGTCATAGTTCAGAATTATCACGAGATCTGAGACCTGAAAGAGAGAAACCGCTCATTGAAACACTTACAGCTAACAAAACCTATGCTGAGTAAAACTCAGATTTACCATGTGCAGCGCAGTGCAGTTTTTATGCTGACAGGGCATACATGTGAACCTGATATGACAGAAGACAGCATGGCAGACACTGTGACACTGCTGCTGGTCCCCCTATGACAATGCTGGATCCGGGGACCTGTGGGCTGGGAGGGACGCTAAGCCCCTGACACTTCGAACTGTCATGGCCAACTGACAAACACAGGAGGGGATCACAGTGCTCTCTGAGATCCCAAGACAAACTCTCCAGAAGCCAAACCCAGAGGCCCTGGTCTGAGGGTCATACGCCCATCACCAGGAAACGCAACCCTGGGTAACTTCCTATGGGTCAGAGAGGCTCAAAAGCCAGGTATGAACCGGGTTCCATCAGTAATACCCCACCAGAATTGATTTCCCACTAACTGAAAACAGAAGGCAGAGATTCAGCTGAGTGAGTACAGCTCAACAACATGCAAACGGCCCTGGTCTCTCAGGGGGCCGAGCCCAGAGCCAGAGCAGGGCTGGGTGTCCCTCCAGCTCCATGTGGCCAAGCCTTGACCTTTGATCTTCCACACTTTAAGACTCAAGAACTGTCCTGAGGGCTGTTGGTGACTTTGCCGTATGTCCCTGGAGACCCAAGGCCTCGGGCAGGTGCCGAACACTGTGGGCGGCACGCAAAGCCTTGGGTTCCTTCTCTGTAAGCTGAGCATGACCCAGAAACCAGCTCCATGAGGATTGGGGGGTGGGGACGGAAGTCACAGTGAGGCCTGGCCTGGTCACCGTGGTCCAGGAAGCACACAAAGACCAAGCTGGCCCTAAAGGACGCCTTTGCTGGAATCTTTCTTTCACTGCTCCTGATGTTTCCAAATCAATGTTCCCCCTCTTAGCTTACAGAGAAATCCTGTCCTTGCCATGCAGGATCACACTAGAGAATGCCCCCTGGCACTGGCGGTAGGAGCCTGCTGCTGTACGCACACCTGGCCTGGAGCCTGTCTGATGCTGCTCTCCTGTGTCAGGATGGGTTCTGAGAAGGTCATGGGAAGGGGTGCAGTGATGAGCATGTCCTGGGCACGGCTCACTGCTCAGCCAGTGTGCCATGGCCTGTACCTCAACTGCACCTCTACCGGCAGAGGGGTATGCAGGCACATCTTGGCCTCTTCCCTCGGGCACAGGTGAGTTCCCGCCACTCCCCAGCTGCCTGACTTGTGAGCTCCATCTGCTCAGCACATCTCAGAGCACTTGAGGCCAGCACAGCTCTGGGCAGTAACCAGCCAAGTGCTGATCCATTTGTCCCTGTTGGTCTCTTCTGACGCAAGGGTAAGGTGATCCTGGGTTCTTTGGTGACACCACTGATTAGCCCAAGAACCGGGTCGCACTCAGCAGCCCATGGGGCCACGTGAGTTCTCAGCTGTCAGCCTTGGACTGGAGCAGAACAGATTTCGGCAGCCCCTATGCCACTGAGGGCAAGGACATCACTGCAGAGTCCCAGGAAAGTGCTCAAGGGGTTTGCACCAAGACTGATTAACTAATGAGAATTGAGGTTTTCAACTGAATAAACTCTTACATGTAAGAATGAACAGCGACAGTCAGTAGAAGGGACAGGGCTGTTCTCAGGAGGGCCTCCGTGCTCCTGACACTGTTCTGGTCCGGGCAGGGGACACCTGGTTCGAGCCAGTGTCCGTGAGTCCTGATGGCCTAGGCCCCATGTGGACCCTGGTAAGAAAGCGGCTCCTCCTAGGTCTGGGAGCCTCTGTGTATGGGTCATAACCTTGTGTGGCTCAGCTACTATCACCAAGCCGCCCAGTGGTCCTGATGTCCTCATGGGACACTGACTTGAGGGGCATTGGACAGCATTCTGGTCTCCATGGTTCCCCAAGGAGAAAGATCCCATCCACATTCTCCCTAGGAAAAACAAAATCAATCTCTCTCTTTCGCTCTCTCTCTCTCTCTCTTTTGATTTCAGTGAATGAAAGCAACACTAATCAGAATTGGTAACCAAGTGTGAATTCAGGCTTTTGGTTAAAGAAAAAAAAGGATAAATACAAAGACAGGTCATCCATTAGGGATTTTAGTACTTTGAGCTTTGCTCTAATTGTCCAGAGAAGAAAATACTAACAGCATTTAAAGCAACCCTTAGTATAATTTCCGTAGACCACTGACTTTCACAGAATCACACTTCTTTACCAATCTTCCTCTCCTACCAAAATAACTTCCTTCCCAAGGTGATCCCTCCTGCAGGTGCAGGCCATTTGCTAATGCAGACAGCTCTAGGGCCAGACAGCCAGGGAGACTGGCTGAGCTCCTGCCCCTCAGAGCCTGAGGGCCAAACATGGTGGCTGAGGGTATGGCCCCAGCATTGGGTTCCAGCTGAGTTTAGGGCCCTGGCACCTACAGCCCAGGATGTGTCCACGGTGGCCGGGGGTAGGGCCCTCTGTCCTTAGTGTCATGCAAGGTGACACAGGCCAAAAGCAGCAGCTGCAGACCTGCTGTGGAGGCCCAAAAGTTGACAGCAAGAGCAGGCTGGGAACACAGCCTTGAGAGGTGGCAGATTGAGGACATAGCCTTGAGAGGTGGCCTCTCTTCTGTAGAAGGAGCCCAGCCCTGAGACTATGATAAGGAATACACAGGACCTCTGATAAAATGGTCCACAGAAACACCCACTTTGAGCCAGCCTGCAAACCCCACCTCGTCAGCTGACCAGGGCCTTGAAGCAGTGGGAAATCACCTGTATGTACTTGGTAGAAAAGGAATTCTGCTTCCCAGAGCAGAGCCAAAGAGCATCTCAGATCAGATCCCTGGCAAAAATCATTATAAGAAGCATTCACTACTTCTATACAGGCAGATGGCAGACGAAGAGAATGGAGACCCTTGCACTCTGAGGGCTCTGTGACATCTTGGCAGTGTGGGCAGAAACCGCTGTCCTCCGGGCCACCCCCGTGTCTGCCTGGTGCCAGGTCAGGGAGGCAGGGCTCCCAGGAGGGGCCCAGGCCAGATCTCCTTGTCCACAGTTGACTGTCATAAATGATCTATCTGTGGGAGGCTGGTGGATGCCCTCAGCCCAGCATTTCCAGGGTTGGAGCACTTGCCTAGCATGAACGAGGCCCCAGGTTCCACCCCTGGCACTGCCAATACGAAAGGGAAACAGGAACTTGAAAAAGTCCTGAGAAGAATTTTCAGAGTTATTTCCCATAACATTAGGAGGATAAGCTTTGTGATCAAGTTTCTGTGAATGCCAACCATAAACAACCGGAAATATAACATTTATGGTCCAAGGGAGCAAGGTACAGCTAGCTTGACAGCTGAGGTCATGGGGATGAGGGCGTGGGCCGGACGTGGGCTTTGGTGTCCACACCCACTGCTCGGCTGTTCACCTGGCTACAGGGTGCAGACAACTAGGCATGGTTTTATACCATTCACTTCAGAGCCTTCCACTCGACTGCCAGACGGTGGGGCTGCCTCCTACTCATTCCTATTATTAATGGCTAGATCCCATAATTTCCAAAGAGCCATTGTGGAAATTCTCATTTGTGACTTCTAGGCTATTGAGATCTAATAGGGCCCTTATTACCAGCATTTTCTAAATAAGTGTTATTTGTCAGAGAGCCCTTGGACTCACATACAGGCATTGCAGGGTTGTAAACCTGGTGTGGTGGTGCATGCCTGTAATCCCAGCACTTACTTGGGAGGGTGAGGCAGGAGGACTATCAAGGTTTTGAGGCCAACCTGGGCTACGTAGTGAGTTCAAGCCCAGCCTGAGCTACATATGAAGACCCTCTTTCAAAAACAAACAAACAAGAAAAACAAAATCAGATAGAGGATTGTGGAAAGAGATACCTGGAGGGCAGACCATGTGGAGACCAGGAAGAGAAAGGTCAGCACCTTCCAGGAATCGGTCATGCTAGGACTGGGAAGATCCGACCAACAAGCCAACAGCCAGAGTTTCTGTAAGCTGTGCAAGCCATGTGGGGTCCAGGAAGAGAAAAGTCAGACAGCATCTCCCATGAGCCTGCCATCTCATGGACTGAGAATCACCAACCTCCATTCCCTTGTAAGCAACCAGTTGGTTCAGAGGACAGGCTGAATTGACAACAACTGAGGTAGAAAAAGCAACTGACCACTTATCTTGCTTGATTGACTTTGCAGTCCTGGGGCTGGCAATCTGAGCAACTATAGGGAGGGTAATATTATACAATATAGCAAATGTGGGAGATTTCCTTCTATCTTGTTTTTGAAATCCAATATTGGTCTCACTGTTCTGTTTTGTTCTGATTAACTGCTTTGCTTTATTCAATGTTCTGTTTACATTACATGTTCTGATTTTATTCTATTTTGTTTTTGCTATATTGTTTGATTTTGCTATATCTGATGGAATGGACAACTATCGTGACGATAACAAGATATACTATGGTAACCATTGTTGTTTTTCTAGTATCCTAATTTGAAATTCTGTACCAGTTTCACTGCTTTGTTTTGATTTGATTTATTCTGTTTTACTTTGTTGGGTTTTATTATCTTCAAAATTAAAAAAAAAAAAAAAAAAAAAAGAGGTACCTGGAAGGCAGAGCAGGAAGTCTAGCATGGGATCTAGAGAAATAAGTGGGGCATACTAAAAACATGCCTTCTCACCGAGCCACCTGAGGCTCCCCAAGGCCTGGCTGATTTCATGCAATACACAAATGCAGTGCTGATGAGTACAACTGAAATCTTTTCCTGGAGCGGGGGAGACAGGGTAGAGGGTGGGCCAGGTCTCCTTAAATTGCCCGGACTGGCCTCAAACTCCCTATCTCCTGCCTCAGCCTCCCAAATGCTGGGACTACAGACAGGTACCTGCAGGCATAGTTTGAAACATTCTTTTTATAAACTACAGGTTTATGCAGCAATGAGTGGAGAAAGTCAGAGGAAGAAGGCAGACGAGCTGGCAGAAGTGCCTCTTCTTAACGGAGCTGCGGATATTAAAACTGCACACAATGGTAGTTAGAGAGGAAACAATGAAAACTGAGAAGGAAACGATTTACACACATTAGAAGACTTGATTTGTTTAGTGATAAAGCAGCAGGTGAGTGATGAGGAGCAGGGCGGGGTGACCTACATTACCAGGCCTGGCTAAGCAGGGAGAACCTGGGGTGTAATTTCCAGGCCACATAATCACAGCAGCTCACCAGGAGAGGAGTCACAAGCAGCAATGCCACGAAACTGATCTGTACCCAAAGAGTCTAAAGGATTTGAATGCCAGATGTCACAGAGCTGTCCTCTGCCATCACGGTAACAAGCATGCAGCCTGGGCCCCCAGCTCTGGTTTCCCCAGCAGCCCACCAGCACCCCACAGACTGCCAGTTATCCTTTGTTGGATGCTGGGGTGCATGTTATACAAATGTAATCAAGATGGAAGCAGATGGAAGGGTGAAAGAAACCCTCCTCTCAAAGACAGGGAAGGAATCAGAACCATTAGAAAGCAGAGGTCTGGGATGGGGCTCAGTGGCTGGGTGCTTGCATGGAGTGTGGGGGGCACTGGGTGCAATTCCAAGCATCAAAAATAAATAAATAAAAGGAAGACAGGAGACAGGAGAGCGAGAATGAAAACACAGAGGACCATTTCCATAGGCGTTGGAGGCCAAGCAGAACACTAGCAAAACCTCTTGATGTTCAGGTGTGGGGTTTTGGGCCCCATAGGGGCACAGTGGCTGTGGAGGGGTGCTCGGAGCCACTTACCTCGATTCCAACTTCAAATCCCCCACCGAGGCCAGCAATCCCGATGGCCGAGGGTGCAGACCACTCTGAGGAGAACGAACAGAAATGTGTTTTAACAGTGGGACGTCCTCAGTGTATGAATAGGAAGAAAAATGCTAAACTCTAAATGATTCTGCATCAATTGTGACACGTTGGTATTTTTTTTCCATATTTTAAAATATTCTTCAAAGAGACATAAAATCATTTGAAAGTCCAGGCTCTCTCATCATGAGTTTCAGACTCAGAAGCTGCTGCTCTTAGGCTTTCCCTATCCCTTGCTGGAGTAAGACAGCTGGCTCTCACCCACTAAACACACACAACATTTGATGCTTTCAACTCTTAATATTTTTATAATCTAGCAGCAGCTGTAGTCTTTGCTTACAGTCCTATTATAGCCATAAGAGATCAGAAGGATTCAAGACTTTGTTATCCACACTCTTAGGGGTTTCATCATACTCCATAGTTTCCGTGGTGAATTTCTGAGGTGAAACTGTTGGTGTCCTCCTACGCCCAGGAAAGCTGAGGACATGGGCTGTAAATTCAGGATCATTAAACTCCTGACAAGATGCATTTCTTTGTGCTTGGAAATGCAGTACGATAATTCCATGTGCCATAAAGTGGCACACTTTAGGATTACCACATGCATATTTTTCCTGATATAGAAAGTTATGTTAAACAAGTCTAGAAAAACATATTTTTCCTTCGGCGAGGGGGTGGTGGTAGGGGGAGTGACTGGCCAAACCCTGGTGCCCAGCGCCCTCTGGCCACCGGTGCTGCCTTGCTCTCACCCGCTCACGGCTCCCTGTGTGCTTGAGACTTCTGATGGCAGAAATCACCGTGTGATGGGCCCATCCCCCTTCATTTCTAGAGTTAGAAACTATCCTGTGCCCAGGATTTGCATCTGGGGTGGGAACCCAACTTGCTTTTTTGGACAAGCACTCCCCCTCAATCCCCATCCTGGGTGCAGCTGCTGCCCAACCCCGAAGGATGGGGGAGAAATTCAGCTTCTGCAAGGAGAAGGAAGGCTCATGGAGGTGACAGGAAGAGACCTGGGATGGACCAGTCCTCCAGCTTCTCAGCCAGTCACCAGTAGTTGGAAGCCAAGGCCCATACTGGGGGCCTTCACCCAACTCCCGGAGCCTCCTGCCAGTGACCTCTGGAAGGAGCCTCTGTGGGGCTGGTTTTGCCTGTGAATATTTTGTACAGTGTTCTGGAAGAGAATTATGTTTTCTATGTTGTATGTGTTAAAAACAGCTACTAACAGAGCAATGTGTTCCCTTCTAGGACAGAACAGCAAGTGTTAAGTTGTATAAAATCTCAGCTGATCATGACCCCGACATACGTTTTTTTTTTGGTACCTGGGATCAAATTCACGACTTCGAGTTTGCCAAGCAGGCACTTACGTCAATGAGCTAAACCCCCGGCCCCGACACACATTTAAATAATACTGAAAATGTTGGTTCCCAGGACTCCTGGCAAATATATTTTAATTTCTGAAAAATCAAGTAATGGATTTTGCCCTGGAAGGTGATCCTGCTCCCAGCATGGTTCTGCCAGGTCTTGGGGCAGGGAGTTTCAGATTCAGTCTCCCTCATAGACAGAGAACTCACAAGCAGGCACTGCTTTTCACATTCACTTCCCTAATCAGAAGGCAGGTGCCTTCCTTGGGTTCATGTCCAGCATGGAAGCGCCCACCTGTGTGGCCCATGCAGGGTGTGCTCCAGGAGGAGCAGCCAGTGCTCCAGGAAGCCTACACAGAGACGTAAGACAGAGTTGGGTCTGCCAGAGCCCGGCCCAGCGGTGACCCAAGGGGACGCTCCCCATCTTCCTCACCTCCTGACTCTGCTGCTTTGTCCCATGTAGTTGGTGTGACAAGGACCTGCCTGACCCCCCCATGACAGCATCCACGCTGGCAAAGGAACCATAGCCAGAGGGGATTCTCAGGGGCCCCACTTACTTCCATCTGGAAGGCGTGCCAGGACAATGCCGCTGCCTCCCCGCGCCGTCACCAGGAAGCCGGCTTTGATCACGGACAGAATAGCCAGGCCTTTGGCCTTGGCAATAACGTGGGCTACAGAAACAGACAGGAAACAAAGTATGACCACCAGGAAGCTGGTGGCAGGACTTGGATTTTAAAACCAGATGGCTAAAATGACCTTTCATTGATATGAGAGTTGGGATTCAAGAGTAGAGATGATGTGATTCTGCCACTTTAGAGATTTTTAAGTTTATAAAGTGATTTGCTATTGTATTTACCACTAGCTTCCTGAAAATACAGTTCAGTTCCTCAATCACTGGTTTAGTTACATTTCACAGAGCTTGTGTACATAACCACTAAATGCCATCCACAGCACACCAAGTTCATTTACGCAATCCCAGGGAACACCAGGGACATAGCTGCAAGGAATTTAATCTATTATCATCCTCGACAGGTGTTCTGTCGAGAAGATGAGGTCAGATACTGCACTGCACCACACCAAAAGCTTCTGTAGATACCTCCAGAAAACAAGGAATCTCTAAGATAATCACACCATTTCAAAATTTAAATCAGTGACAGGCTCAGGAATCACACACCCAAGAGCCTGGTAGGTTGACACACAGAACACTGGTGAAGCCACTTTTAAGAAAGATACAGAAATAAAGTGGCCTCCAAGAATGCCAGTCTATTAAGTGTGACTTATTCTTGTACCTTAAGAGGTTACAAATACATTGCAGACGATGGAAAGCAGGAGAGAAAACCTGCTTCACGAAGGTCTCAAGGTCTGGACATCTTATTCAGAAGGCTCTACAGGTTCTTCCTGTCCTAGTTGCCCTTGCTTTGATGGCAACATTGGAGTCCCAGTGAGACTAGGAAAGAAGAGCCTCTCCCTGTCCATCTTACACCCCACCCCCAGGTTGGCCTCTCACTGAGGTACAGGGAATCAACCCCTCCCCGCTCTCCCCACCAGCAGAACACAGAGAAAGGCGAGACACAGTTGTCCATGGAAGCCACACATGCTACCCCATCCGGACATCTCCCATGCTCGGGGACACTGTGTACCCATTGGTCAGCGTGCATGGCACTTTCCAACCCCGCTGTGCAGTATGGCTGCTGCCAATCCAGAGTTCCTGCTTGAATTTTCCTTAGACTTGAAGGCAGTGCCTCTAGAAGGTGCAACAAGCTCCCTGAGCCACTTTAAATGGGTTGCAGGGGTTCCCTCTCCCCACCTTGCCAGTCTGCACAGTGAGCAGTGGGCTGGCTCTAGGATGGCAGAACCAGCCAGATGCAGCAGCCATCATCAGCATTAGGATCAATGTCGTTATGCGGACAAAACTTTAAAATCACTTAAGTGTCTGGTAAATAACTTCAGAAACTCTGGTTTAGGAAAATCAAGTTATTTTTTTTTTTTTAAATGGAGGATGAAGTTGTCACTGAGGTTAAGAGGGAAACCATTCCGAGGCATTGCCTGAGCTCATGTGCGTAGGATCTAGCTTTTGTGAGATGTCTGAAGTCATTGGTGTGCTAACAGGTAGTGGTCTTCAGAGGCTCGGTTCCAGGCCAGGACACGGGCCTGGCATGATCACAGACAGACCTATGAGGAACATGTCATCATCACTGGTGTCCCATTCAGCAGGCTAAACCTAGGTCCTTTTTAATCCTCCAGGGGCTCCTGATATACAGCTGTCTCGGGAGTCACTGATCAACATTGTCTCAAACCAGAGCAGAGTCTGAGTATCCCGTAGAAGAAAAAATAAGAAAATGACCCAATTCTTGTTCAAAAAAAGGTGTAGCTTGCTGCCGGTGCTGATGTAACTGCATGGAAATGTGCTCTTTGAGGCTAAAACAAATTAGATGAGTTTGCGATGTGAAAATAAAACGTAAAGCTGTTTTTGGAGGTGTTTCTGAACAGAACTTGTCCACAGCGCTAATATGACAGGAATATAAGTGACAAGCAGTCTTTAATGACTTTTGCTTTGGTGAGGTAAACGTTAAAGTACGAAATAACAAAAGCAATATATCACATTCTGCACAAAACCATTCTGTGCTCCTCACTGGATCTTCCTGCTGCCCTTGTTATGGTGTGAGCATCAAACGGTGGAGACCAGCAGGTTCTGTCCCCTGTCCTTGGCAACATGCTCAAGGGAAGAGGCACCCAATGGGGATAGGGGCCTGGCTCGTGATGCTTCTTGGTGCTTTCTCGACAGTGCTGCCTGGAGTTTACCTGGTGGATCGTGTGCTCAGGACATCCTTGGACGGGATGCTCTTCACAGGACAATCAGAAGATGCTCTTCTTTACTCTTCATTTGCATTTGTTCACAATTAATGAGAAGACTCTGTTCCTGAGCCTTCATTTGCATATAGCAAGTAGCCAACCAAGTGTTTTTGACAGAAGAGTACATATAGGGCCAGAAGATTTATTTATATGAAAGAGAGATAACATTTTAGGTACAAAAAGGGATGGCTTTCCCTTATCCTTGGGCACTGGGAGCCCTTTTACCAGCCTGGACTCACCTGGAGGTGAATTTCTTTTCTGTCTTCAACAAATACACACCCTCTATGCCTTTTCAGTGTGTCTTGTTTGGGACTCCAAGGACCTAGGAAGAAGCCCTCAAGGACCCTCTACTTGGTAACAAGTAGCAGCTGATACCAAGTTCTCTGCCAGGTGTCCAGTAAAGTCACCTTTGACATGAAAACAGCACAAGTTGACTATTTCAGAACCCAGCCTAGTCAGCTGATGCAGGGCTATTTCCCCAGATTCTAACCTGGACAAAGGCCTGTCTGTTTCATCTTCTGAAGCACTGTATCCAACACTCTCTATTTCAGAAAAATCGGATGCATCAGACAAGTCTTCAGCCAACAAGTGTTTGAGAACACAGATTGAAAGGGTTTTGGCCCAGACAGGACTCTGTAGCCAGGAAAGCCTCAACCGGAACCAGGAAGCTCCTATCTCCCCCGCCCCTAGGAATTTACCTGTGATGCCATCTTCCCGCCCCTGAGAATTTACCTATGGCGCCAAACCCTGGACCAATGGGCTACCCATGCATCCCTAATGCCCCCTTAGGTTCCACCCCAAACCGAGGCTACTTACATACTCCTCCCCTCCCCATGTGTCCGCTAGAGAGATCACCGGACTCCAGCGGTGGAGGGTACCTGTCATCTCTCTCCATGTTCTCAGAATAAAGGCCTCTTTTTGTTTTATACTTCTCATCTTTTGGAAATACTTTTCATTTTTTGGAAATAATCCTATCACAGATGACATCACACATAGGAATGCTCCACTGTCTAGGAGTAGGCCTTTTCAGTGATCAAGAATTACTGTATTTTATAAGTGGAAATACCACTCTCACACACACAGAATGCTTAGGGAAAAAATGGAATGGGTCAAACGGAACAGTGTGTTTTTTGTTTCCAAAGACTGTGGCCATACTAGAGTCATGTAAAAATAACAATGCAAGCAAAACAATTCATGGCAAGCTTTGGCTGCAAAGTTAAAGCCTTCACCTGAGTTAACTCAGAGTAACCCTGAGGCTTCTAACACCACTCCTGAGCATTCTTGGGGATAAGATTTGTTTGTGAGACAAGCTGGTGAGTCTGCAGGATTCCCTTACACACAGCAAGAGTGATGAAAGGACAGGAGAACTGAGGCAAACTGTTTCGGAACAGGGCCAGGGCCCAGGGCCCAAGGCACCACAGGAGGCAGAGGCAGGAGGGTTGGCTCCTGCCCTCAGCTCTAACCTGCATGTGGCCCCGAGGGTGACTTGGGATGGAAGGGATGCCTGGATGGCTCTGAGGTAAGAGGCTGGCTATGTAGTAGCTCCATCTGCATGCTGATGCCAGCATCCAGCCTACTCTCACCTCCACCCCCACCCCTGCATCAGCTGCCTGCAGAGAAATCCTCAGGAATGCAGAAAGCAGCTTAGAAAACAAAAACAGGCAGCCCTTTACCTACCAGGGATGATCTTGTCAGGTCCATTTCTCGAAGTTATTTCTGTGAATTCTCTTAATATTTTAGCAGCCTTCTTTGCTTCTGACTTCAGATTCGAAGGTATAGGGTTATTCACTGAAAGATATTTTTCAAAAGACATTTTAACGAAAAAGTAAATAGAAGTTAGGATAGGAGGAAAATGTTCAAATGGGGAGGAACAAGAGAGAGGAGAGGGGGAAAGAAAGAAGGGAAAAGAGAAAAGCAGCTTTGTAAATGGGGAGGGGAGGGGGTTGAAAGGAGGGTAAGAGGAGGAAAATCAAGTTACAAATTCTCTATGATACATGTGATCATTACATATTTCTAAAATGTACCAATAAAATCTAATTTAAAAAGTTAGAAATTTACTGCCATTTCATTTTTCTCAGACACAATCTAGTAGTAATAAATTATAACCCACCAGACAAAACCAGAAAGTACTTGAAAGTCCTCAGTTATTGGCTATTTCATCATTATTTTCTGACAACATCCAATCTATTCAGGTTGGAAACATGAAACCCTCAAAATATCAGAAATCATAAAGTCATGGAGTCCTATAGGGATCATAAGCAAAACTGGTCCAGCCTCCCCATGATGTATCTGAAAGGGTTTTTGCCCAGGCCGGTACTGTAGCGGGTAAAGCCATGAAGCTCCTATCTCCCCCACCCTTAGAAATTGCCTTTGGCGCCAAACTAAGACCAATGGGCTACCTGTACATCCCTAATGCCCCCTTGGGTTCCACCCCAAGCCGAGGCTACTTATGTGCCTCACTCCATGTGTTCCACGGAGAGATTGCCGGCCCGGGGTACAGATGCCATGCCCCAGGGGGTCGGGGGTGTCTCTCCCCGCATTCCCAAAATAAAGGTTATTTATATTTCATACTTCTTATCTTTTCAGCAGCCGCCAGTCCTCCTCCTCCTTCCCCCCACAGTTCTGTCAGTATCTTCTCCTGGTAAGGAACTCACCTGAACACTAGTAAACAATCTAGAACATATAATATCCATTAAATACAAGCGGCTGTTCCCACTGGAGATGTCTGCGCTGGCTGCAGGCAGACTCATATAAGGGAAAGGATGAGACACCAGGAAGTGAGTGGTTACTATAGGAACACAAGCTGGCTGGATCCTGGGAGTGTTTTCCTCCTCCATAGCAGCTTTGTGGCCTGCTGGGGAAAGTGGGCTATTTCTCAGACAAGGAATCTGATCAGAAGAGCCTGGAAGGCCCAGAGGCTGTGATGTGGAACCTGGTGAGGACCACGGCTGGGGATTCACTTCTGAGTCCATCTAGTCACAGGTATGTTTTCCCATTTCTGCTCATTTCTGGTACAGTGTGAGGGCTGCTGGATGCTGGGACTGTCACCATGTTGAGGGTCTTGGTTCTGCTTCTCCATCCAGAGTGTGTGACAGACAGCACATGACACCTCCGAGGCTGCTGTCCCCTTGTGTGGAGCCCCAGGCCCTCTGCTTTGGCCTAGCTGTGCTCTTGAGACAGCACAGTGAGTGGCAGTGGGGCTTCCAGAAGGAGGTCCCCTTGAGCCCAGGGAGTGTGATCTACTTGGGGAAAGGGTCTCTGCCAGCATAATTCAGTTACAATCTTGATTACTCATCTGGGTCCTGATCCAGTGAGGAGCACCACAGCCCCACTGCAGGAGACAGAGGAGAAGGCACAGAGTGGGCAGCCCAGGCACAGCCACTTACATAAAGGGTCCCGGCAGACCCTGCGCTGGGAGGGGGAGCCAGCCGGAGCCACAGTTCCTGCTTATTCAAAATTAGGGGTCTTGTCTGGGTGGTAACCTGGAGAGACTGAAAACCTGACATTATTTTGTTGTCCCTGCTTTTATCTACAATGGTAAAAATGAAGAGTAGCGACAAACAAGAAAACTCTCAGAAGCATGTAATTTTCATAGCAGGAAGGAATTTTAAGAAAACCATTTAAATGATGCCAATTGCCTAATATCTTCTAGAATTTTCTTCTTAATGCTTTCATTATACAGTTTGAATCTAGAAGATCTTTGTATATGTTTTTATTTTGAGACAGGGTTATACTATGTACCTCAGGCTGGTCTTAAACTCATAACCCTCCTGCCTTAATCTCTGGGGTGCCAGGATTGCAAGCAGGCCATCACACCTAGCTAGATTCACAGGGTCTTAAAAATACTCTGAGTAAGGAACATCAGGCCTTTAAAATACTTTTTATGGAGGTGGGCTTTAGTGCTGATATTATAGGCAGCTAAGTTAGATAGAAATTAATCAATCGGAGAGAGATGGATCTCTCAAAGAGGTCAGCAGAAAAAGGCATCAGAATTCTGGTGAGGCGCATCTGTCAAAGGCCAAGCCTCAAAATAAAGAAGTAGTGATCAGACCTACACACCCCTACGGGATAAGCAGTATACTATAATTGGTATCACCTGGTCCGGTAAACGCCATACAGACATCAGCCACCAGCTAGATGACCAGAGCACCTGGACCCACCCTTTCCCCAAAATCCCTTTGCTCTTTCCACGTACCCTTGCTATGTGACCTGCTTCCCTACCGGATAAATATCAGCTAAGTGGCTATACTCATAATCTCATTGGCTGATTATAGTTTGGCCATGTTATACTGGCCTTGGGATTCTGCTCTACAAAATATTCTTAGAGAAGTGGCCTCAGGGACACCCACTTTCAGGTTTCTCCTGTTTCTTGGGACCTAACTCTAATAAATCTTTCCCACTGTTAACCTCTGTCTTTCCTTGGAATTCATTCTTTGATTTCTGGGGACACAGCATATCTGATATCCGGCAGGCTGGGAGATATATTTTCTCCCTATCAGTGATGTCAAGTAGTACACTAATGATGGAACACTGTTCATTTAGAAAGAATAGCAATCAAGAAAGAAAAAATAGTAAGGGATACTTCCAGGTTCCCGCTTACCAAGATCTTACTGTATTTGTACAGTTGACAGATTTTTTTTTTTAATCAGTACTGGGGATCGAACTCATGACCATGCGCTTGCAAGGCAGGCTCTTATGCCGCTGAGCTAAATCCCCAGCCCACAGTTGATAGATTTTGAAAACTTAGGTGGGGCTGGGCTTCTTTTCTGTTTTGATTGCTAAGTGGAAGACAAGACTGAGCTGGACCAAGGAGAATAGAACTAGAAAACTGCCTAATGCTAACTCGTGTTTATGAGGGGAATGTGTCGACTTTCTGTGTGGTACAGCTAGCTTTTCCTGTTTCCCTGCTTCTTGTAGGTACCCAAGGTGAGGACGCACAGCTAGTGCCATCAGCAGCATGTCTGCCTCTCTGTCATAGCATCACAGTGTGGGGCTGTCCCAGGCGGCAGCTGCCCGGGGGATCATGAGTCACTTCTGTGCCAAGACAGTGGCAATGTGGGGCATCTCCTTACCACCTTTCCTGCCACTTGCTGGGTAAAGAACCTTGCGGGCAGGGCCACAGTGGAAGGACAAGACCCTTTTCCCACATTAGGAGACAACCAACCAAAGACTGGGACTACACTAAGCAGGGAAACTCAAGGCCTTGCCAAAGAGCAAGCTATACCCTACGTCAGTGAGTATTAAAGTTTAAAGAAATATTTCTCAGCATTATTTGCCCAAGAAGAAAGAAGAGAAAGTATTCATAACTTTCATTTTTTACCTTAGGCCTAGATTTGATTAGGTTTTTTTTAATCTGCATTCTTATCAGTTTGGAGGTGGAAAAATGAATACAACAAATCAAATATGATTATCTTATATGTTAATATTTTACCCCTGATTCTATAGTACTCATAACATACTATTTGCAAGTCCTTCTAAAAAAGCTGAAACTTTGGCTTTGCTTTTCCCGAGTGTTGCAAGGATAACAGGATTATAGTCCTTGCCATTCCAAGTTCTCCCAGCACCACACACGCCATACTGCAGACTTACGTCCTGTACCTCCCTCCAGGACCCTGCTTCCCCTGCTCTGTCTGCCCAGAGTGGTGCTGATCTATCTATACCCACATGAGAGGTGTAACATGGACAGACTAGGTGGGGAGTCTGACATAAGGACGTTAATTATGGCAAAAGACCAGAGAAACGGTGTCACTGTTTCAGGCAGGACAGGCTTGGAAGCCTGAACCCCCACAGGACAGTGCAGCTCTAGTGGTATGGCCTGGGGGCTCCCATGCAGGTGGTCAGCACCAAGGCAGGTGAGTTTGGGCCCTGCTGAGCCAGGACCTGACATTTGCGGGGAGAGGTCCAAAGTCTGCCCAAAGTCTGAGAGCCTAATCCTTGATCTGTCATACAAGGTCCCCAAGCCTGTGCTGACTTTAAGGGCTCCTGTTTACCCTAGAGTTGTGTGGCCTGCACTCTGGAAGGGAGAGGCAGCAATTCAGAACTGGCCTGACAGGGCTGGCTGGCCTCCATCCAGGCCACCAGGTGCCACAGCCACCCTTGCTCCACCACTCAGATTAACTGAAAGGAAGACGTACTGTGTTTGCTGGAGAATTACTCTAAAGAAGGGCAGCGACAACTGACTTTGTGTTCTACTCAATGCAGACAGAGCTGAGCCTCTTGGTAGTGAGGCGGGCACTGCACCTACCTAGCCAGCAGATAGTGTAGGAAGCACTTGAGCAGTACAGTGGGCAGGCAGTGTGGTCCCTGCTTCCAGTCATAGAGGAAACTAAACCTAAGGCACAGATCTTTGGCTTTAATTGAAAAGTGGAGGGAAGCAGCAAAGGGCTGCAGCTCAGGTAGCACCCAATCCAGGGGTGCAAAGGTGGAAGCCAGCTTCCGATGGTTAGCCAGCGGGCAGGGGTCCAGTGTCCCAGCTCTGCAGTCCTCATCACTGAGGGTGGTCTCCTTTCCAGGAAAGGACTGTATATGGGTGTCTTCCTCAGGTGGGCTCCATTTTTCCTGGGATCTCAGAGGACACGGGTTCAGGACAATGACTGGGACTTTAGGGTACAGCTGAAGGTCCTTGGAAATCCCCTATCCTGATGTCCCCAGTCTTAGAAGGGGTTGAGATTATATACATTTAGTGTTAATCAACTTTGTTTTGTCAATCCCTACAATGAGACTCCCTAAATGATTAACATATCCATATGCAGAGCTCAAATGGGATTCGACTCAATAGTATAAGGTAAGCAAGGATAAAAAAATGGTCAAGCTCTGGTCTGCTTTTAGTTACCCATTGGGCATCTGTAGACCCAAGTGAAGAGTCACAGTTCATAGCAAAAATGGCTTTTAACGCCCTATCTCAGAAAAAACATGCTTTTAATGAGCAGCAGGTGTTGTAGTCAGGGATTACAAGGAGACCAATTACATTACAGGACACATCATTTATAGCATTATTTTACAAAAGGTCACCCAAAAAATAAAACACAAAAGAAAGAGTTCAGGAAATCTGTCCACACACTAAGACCCAAAGAATCCAGATGAAGGCTGGGAGCCCATGCCAACATCCTGCATGAGTCCATCTGAGGACCTAGAGCCCATAACAATGACTCATGCAAGTTTGTTTCAAGGATCTGCACCGGGAAGGCCTAAAAGCCAGTGACCGAAGCTAGAAAGTCTGTGTCAGTGGGGTGAAGGATCTGTGCCAGCAGGCTGAGGAATCTGTACTGGAGCTAGGAAGCAAAGCTCAAAGTTAGAACCAAAGCTCCCCTGAAAAGTACCAGTCATCCTCAGTGACAACAAGATCCCAAGGGTGACGATGAGAACAACCAACTTCATATTAGGAAGCCAGCATGACGAGCTTCTCCTGGAGAATGAATACCACACACCTTCCCCTCTAGAGCCAGGAAGTGATGCTCAAAGTAAGGACCAGAGCTCCCCCAAAGTGAACCACAGCCATTCTCAGTGACAACAAGGTCTGAAGCTCCTCTGATGACAAGAACAGCCAAGTTTATATCAGGAAAGAAGCTCAGCTAGCTCCTCCTCGTGAACCCATGACAACAGGAAAACCAAGACCACCAAACGACAACCTTTTCTCCAGGTCTCCTTTTATGCTGGCAGCAGTCTTCAGTTGGACCATCCACACTCAGCACCATGCTGATTCAGGTAGACTGGTATTGTTGACCACCAGTTTTTAATCCACCACAGTAGGTGAGGACCCAGGAATCTGCCTGTCTCCCGTCATATGGTAGTCCCTGACTATGTAGTAACTGTGTCAGAACCATACTTTGGTTTGGGTGATACAACCGATCATGGAAGTTTATCCTTTCTCTTGTTAAAGGAGTGCCAACACAAAAATCCTAAACTTCCCTTCTGGCCTGTAAGGTCTGTATGTGTGGCATCTGACCCTTTGCAGATAAAGATGTGACCTTTTAACCTGCCCAACTGTGACCCACCCTTAGTACCACAGGACAGATCTACAGGTCCTGCAGGTAACCCCCACTGGGGGACCATTCCAGAAGTGTGCTGGCCGGCCCTAGGTGACCTAGGGCCCCCCTCTGCCTCCAGGGCTGAGCTTCCACCCAGCTGCACCCAAATTGGCCACCCAGAAGCCTGGAAAACAACCTACTTCTGGTGTAAGCAGAAGAGGGAGACACTTCATTATTAATAACCTCCAAAATCTAGCACCACTCTGGGTGTCACAGGTGTTGCCTGGTCCTCAGGGCCATCCCTCCTCTTCGACTGTGTCTCAGATACCCGCCTCTGCTCCTAGAGCTTGGGGGCACCCCAGCCTTCTGCTGTGTTTACTATCCTAAACATCCCTTGCTTCCAAGCTGGGCAATCTCAGAAAACAGGATTTCATCACCTGACCCTCTATGTTTCACCATGTTGAGATGCTGAGCCTGCACCTTGGGCCAAATCACTACCACGTGTGCACAAGTATGTGTGGGTGTTCACAGGTGGGGTGCAGTGCACATGTTGGTGTGTGTGCACAAGCACAGGATTTGCATGTAAGTGTGGTGTGTGCACCAGCATGCATGCATGTGTGGTGTGCATGTGGGGGGATGTATGCTAATATTTCCAACACACACAAGAATGCTGGATGTGCAGTAAGGGTTCAGTAAATATTTGTTACATGGATGAAGCATCTGTGTTGCATGGGGAATGAAAGGTTGAAACCTTGTGATGACTGGTTCACATGGTGGATTTAAGGGGAAAATGGGCTGAGGAATGGCAAAGTTTCCAGCTCCCCAGACTCTGAGAGAGGCCAGAGCTGAGGAGTGGCACAGCCCCAGCAGGGAGCACTGTGGTCCCTACCTTACATGTGTGCTGGATGAGGAGGCTGGGCTTCAGGGCATCTGCACCCCATAAGCTTCATGCAGCCTAGGAGGCACCCAGAACTCCAATGCTATGTATAGAAAGAACCCTGCTATTGTGCAGGGCCAGATATCAGATCTTCAAAAGCCACAGAATCACTTGGTATCCTTTGGTTTGATGACTATGAGAACAGGCTAAGCTCATCCCGGTGGGCACAGTAGTAGGCACCTGTGTCAACCCACCCCCTTCCAGGGCGGGAGGGGTCAAGCTTCACAGAAACAAGGGCTCAGGGACAGTTGGTGTATTTCTGCCATTGAGGTTTGTGATCCTGAGACAGAGGTCAGAGGATTCCAGGACAAAGGGCAGGAGTTCTCCTGGGCCTTAACTCAAGACCTGAGACCGATGAAGCTATGGTGAGTATCCCTTCCTCCCTCACTTTCGGACCAAAATCCAGAACCTCACTGAAACCAGTATTGCCCACAGTGTTTCCAGTAAACCAGATGAGAAGATGAAACTTGGGGATCATCACTGAGGGACTCCTGGGCCCTGGACCTGTTATTCATTAAAATCTAATAGTAAATGTTTTTCTGAGACAGTCAGGGACTTACAGCTGATTTTGCTAAAAACAGCGACTCTGCTCTTGTGCCCAGATGCCCAAGGGATAACTAAGCAGGATAAACTTGGCATCTCTGCATGCAGGGAGCCTAAATGTGCCAATAGAAGGTTTAATAGCCCTAAATTTAACTAACATATCTCATCCTTTTTTAAGATGGACACCAAGAGGCTTTACAAGATTGTTCAAATACCAGCTTTCACTCCTTAAAAAATGTCTCCAGTCATTGTCTTGAGCTTGCAGTCACCCTGGATTTCTGCAAAACCAAGGTCTTGAGGGCTCCAAATAAAAGCAAATTGCTCCAGGGAACCAAAGTGCCCCTTGAGTCATTAGGGGTCTCTTTGGAGCTGCAAAACTGGACTGAGAACGTGATCAACTTGACCCCTGCCTACCTCATCAGCCCTTCAAAAGCCATGCCTGGTCCTTTGCTATGGGCAGTCTGCTCTTCATCAGGGTTGGGACCCTTAGCTCCCCAAGCTGACCTCCCTTCCTTTTCTTTTATTTTCCAGTGAAGCTGCTGCTGATGCCTCACTTTTAATTTCCATTACCATGGAAACAGAGAACCGATATGCTCCTCTATCTTTTTTTCTTTCTTCCCTGGCACCGATCCCTTCCACCGTAAGCCATGTACCCTTCTAAGCCAGAACTGTGCTTTTCACTCGTCACCATGTCCCAGACCACCTGGCTCAAAGATTCTGGAGTATGCTGAGCTGGGTCACATGGCTGCAGTGGAAATGTGTTTACTGTGCCGCTGAGTATCCAGGCTATTTAGGAAGCACTGTGCTCGTAGCACCCGGAATGGGGGTAGGCTGACCCTTCTGTGATACTGGCAGAGCCTCATGACACTTGGCTACAAGATTTGTCTCCACAGGGGAGTCTGAGAGTACGAGTGTCAGTCAGCAGAGCATTAGACAGGGCAGAGAGAGAAACAGCACTTTGGGGTCATCCTAAACTTAGACTAGCCCTGGCTTCAAATTCCTCCCGGGGCTGGGGATTTAGCTCAGTGGCATAAGTGCCTGCCTTGTAAGCAGGCAGTCGTGAGTTCAATCCCTGGTACTGATAAAAACAAAAAAGACAAAAAAAAATTTCTCCCATTGAGAATATCCTTGTCCATTAAAGCCACTTTCGAACAGATTTTCTGACACACACAACTGAAACAGAGTACACAAGACAGAGATGGTATCCACAAAGACTTTCCATTTAGAACTTTCTCAGCTGAGTCACATTAGACCAGTCACACAAGAAAATTCTACAGTTAAGAGTTGTTGGGCAAACAGGCTGACCAGGGGAAGGTCACAGCTGAGATGCCAACTGTGTGGGAAAGCTCCTGGCTCATGTACCTGTGGACTAGAGCTTCCCAGCTGCCAGTGCCACCTCTCGGACGGTGGCTGCTGAGAAGCCCAGTCAGGGTGAGGTGAACTCCAGGGAGCAGCAGGGATGCTATCAAACTTCCCATACCTGCTCACAGTTCCACACGGCAGGTTTGTCAGAACAAAAACAGATGAAAAAGTGAGAAATAAGCCTGACAACCTGTCCTTGGCATCCAATCACTACTCACCCACTTTTCCAATACTGTGCCACAAGGGGTACAGAGCACAGCCCCCCAGGGGTGCAGTCACATCCTTTAACTTCATGTCACTCATGGAGTCTAAACTGTCTTGCATTCTGAGCAAATTCCTGAAAGCAAATTGTCGATAAATATTCAAATCTCTTCCTAGAAGAAAGCTGTCTACCAAACCTCAAGCTAAGAAGTTCACATGTATTGCTTTAAAAGCAATTAAAATATTTGAAATTTATTACATGTATACTAAAACTTTCCTTAAAAATTAAGAACAGTTTCTAAAATACTGGGAAGAATTTTTCCCCCTCTTTTTTTTCTTCTTCTTCCTTTTTTTTTTTTTGTAATGAGGATCGAACTCATGACTTCGTGTTTGCCTAGCAGGCACTTAATGCTGCTGAGCTAAACCCCCAGCCTTTCCGTGTCTTTTTGAGACAGGATCCCACTGTGTAGTTCAGGGAGGCCTTAAACTCACTATATAGCCCATGATGGCCTCAAACTTGCAGTGATTCTCCTACTTCAGCCTCTAGAGTGCTGGAATGACAGGCATGCACCACTGCGCCCTGTGTATGCAAAGAAATCTTACAAGGAATTGCCAGCAGGTAAGAACACTGATCTGCAGGATGTGGGCAGTCTCCATGTCCACCAAGCTCAGAAGCAATGCCCATCAATCAGGCGGTCCCCTTCTACCTTCACTGAGTTAAGTATACTGAAACTTTCCTTCCATTAATAAGCATTCATTATATGGTTTTCTTTAACAGGTGCTAAACTATGAAAGGGGTATCTAAAGGAAAAGTAAGCTTAGAAATGATTTTCCAAAGCTCCGTTAATCACTGTTGCATTTTACAATTTGCAGGAAATGGAGGTTACTTTGCTAAAATGACAAAATCCCATCCAAGATCAAAGGCAGTAGAATGCTGAAGATACACCGTATTTAGAACAAGTTGATTAAATTTTCACCAAAGCAAAAGAAACTTCATTGAACATATCGAGAGACTAGGAAAGGTACCTTTCTCAATAAGCACAGTTTTGAAAACTGCTGCCTGACAGCTACTGGCTCTGTTGCTCAGAGAACATCGGTCCACTTCCTTTGTTTTAAGAAGTCAGAGCCAGTGTCCTTGGTCACATCACTAATCTGCTACACTGAAACTGCCAACCACACTGGCCCTCTGAACACTAACCTTTCTGTGGTCTGTACCTTCACTACAGGCTGATACCTGCTCCCTAGTCTCCCCAGCTCAGGTGAGATCTTGTCTCAGGGTAGGACCACACAGGTCACTCTGGTCCAAACATCTAAAAACAGACTATCCTGGAGGATAGATCTTGAATGGTTTTAGGGCTACATCTTCTCATGATGCCATTGCAAATAAGCTAACAACCACCATCTAGCAGCCACAGGGCACAACAGTTTCACTCTATCAGCTTTAAAAAAAAAATTTCAGTACCAAATCCTTATTTCCAAATAGTGAGACATCTCCTGGGAAGAAAGATTTCCTAAACAGAATTAAAGTACCAAATCATTCTGGACAAGCAGAGTGGCAGTATGAATTCATCTTAGAGAAATTTTATTTAAACTCAGCATTGGTGAATTCATAACCAATTCTCTTCAAAACTCGATACAAACAGGATGAAGGTTCTCACTCGTGATTACTTTAACCACCAACACAGCAACTCACAAACAATCCTACACTGCTTAGGAATTTCAATAACAGGCCAGCCAGGTGGCTAAACAGCACTTTAACCAGAGACCTGTTATTCTCAGAACTCTTGTGTGCAGATTTCCAGAGTAACTCATGATTAATCCAAACATTTCCTCTCCTCACTGAAACACCTAGGTGAGCAAGAATTCAGGACAGGTAAGCTGTGTAAGCAAAGGACGGTCTGCCTGCTCTCCTGGACAGGCTATTTTTGGCCACTCACCCTTTGCTGATAGGTTGGCCCTTTTCAGTCATCCAGCTGCGCTGGAGCAGGGGCCGTGGCCACACTCAAATATTTGTTGAAAGAAAGTAAAACTGACATATTTTCAGCCAGCAAGAAAATCCCATTTCCCCACTGTTAATAATCAATGCAACCAATGCAGAACACTTTCAAACTTTAAGACAGAATAACCATCCCATCATCGCGACAAAAGAGGCCAGGCAGGTGGAATCCCTGCCGGGGTTGCGGTCTAAACGTGAGCCTTTCGGGCTTTGCAGCGAAGGTGTCGCCCCTGCCCACGTGAACGCCACGGATCACAACGCGGCGACCTGAGAACAGAGTTCAAAGAATCGCTGCTTTTAGAAAACATAAAATGAATTTCAACTCTGGAAATTCGAAACGCAGGAGTTTTCCTAACAAGGTGTTGGGGTCCGGTCCGGAAACTGTCAGTTTCCGATTCTGATATAAAGAGAAGCGACCAGGTGGGCGCGATCGTGTCCCCGGCCCTGCTGGCCTCTTCGAGGGGCCCGCAACCCGGACCGCCCCTGCCACGATCCAGATACTCACTCGCACCCAACCGCTCCGCGCCGCCGCCGCACACCTGCCAGGAAGTGGAAGGACGGCTTCGGGCCCGCCTCCCGGGGCGGGGCGCCGGCCAGCCGCGCACCTGACCAGGTGAGCAGCAGTTGTCCCCTCAGGTGCTGCCCCAGGCAGACACCGGCCCTGCGCATCTTCCAGAACGCGACCTCCTTGTCCCTACTCCGGCGTCCCAAACACCCGATCTCCTAAGTCGAGAAAGCCCGCTCGCCCCCCGGCATCGCGCCCAGTAGACTGTGCCCGGTAGACTCTAGAGCCTACGCATCCGGGCCGCGGCGGGTAGAGCAGGTGGGGTCCTATGGCCTGGCTCCAGGGGCTCACGAACCCGCCCTCTGGCCACGCCCCTAAGAGGTGGGGCTGGTGCGAAGACACGCCTCCCTGTGATTAGCCACGCCCTCCAACTCTGCCCTCCTTGACCCCACCCTGCTTTAGGATAGGAGACTGGGAACCCGTCTCCTATCCTATCTTGTCTGATGTGAAATGAGTCAAGACCCCGACCCTTCAGGCCTCTCCCCGCTCTTCAAATGATTGACATCTCTATTCCTCCAAGCTTTCAACTACTCGGGGCCCTGCCTCCCGCGGGCATGAGACCGCAAACTGCGCAGGCGCTGAGGTGGGAGGCTCTCAATGCGCATGTGTTGCGTCAGGGCGCGCACCGACGTGGTCAGTGGGCGCCAGGGACTGAGCGGGAACATGGCTGAACGCGGGCTGAAGTCGGTGCTGTTCGTGTGTCTAGGTAAGGGGATTCTGAGCTGACTTCCCCCGGTCGTTGATCTGGACCCCCATTCGCTCTGGGCTGTGCTGCTAGTCAGAAACAGGAGGAGGCTGGGGCACGAGACTTTGGATGGGCCTTGCGCCCGGGTCGCTCTTCTCTTGTCTTCCCGTGAGCTTGTGTCCCTGTCACCTAACATCCCTCCCCCTGGCCAATGTGCCCTTCCCCTGCCATCCGCCTCCGGATCTGTGTCTCCCTCCCCTAACGCCCACCCGCTGTCCCAGCCGGGTCCTTTCATTGTACCCGCTGGTGTCCCTGCCTGTCCTCCACTATGCCCACTTGAACCCAAGACCGCGGGGTCGATATTGTCTGTTCAGGCTTCCACTTCTGAGCCAGTAACCGCACTGGTGTGCTCGCTACTGTCGTTGGTCGCAGGTAGCAGGGCGTCTCAGCTAACGGGAGGTGGAGTACTCCCTTCAGGTTCTTGGTTCTCCGCGTCTCTTGGTAACCTTCATTTCCAGCCCGCGTGCCAATTTCTCATTTTCTGCACTTGAAAAATGAATTTAAAAACTAGTAATCATATATTCTTTCTCAGAATAATTTTTAATCGTAGAATTTGGACACTTCGTTCACCCTTCCTAATGGTAGAATCCACTGTTTGTGCAGTTTATAGAGCTTATCCTCAGTTCTCCCTTTAGGGGAGAAAACAAAATTATCATTGATCCAATTGTTTAGTCTTCTGCTGAGTTTGCATTTCCTACGGAGTGAAAGATTTTACTTCTGTTGGGATGGAACTCTCCCCGTCCCTTCCGTACCTTTTTCCACCCATGTATGAGTGCTGCCTTCCCGATCCTCTTGTTGGCACACAGGAGAGAGGCTTACTGCACCTCACCTTTGTGGCAGCTTTTACTGGATATCCATAATGGATTGTACTTCATAAAAATCAAACCCAGAGACTCCCTTCTTGACTTTTCCAGACCGTAGTTGCTTCCTTTGACCTCTGCAGAAAATACTTTATTCCATAATATGACAAGCTGCTGAGATTCCAGTGAGATTTAACTTTGCTGTAGGTAATAATAGTGACTTCCTTGTCGTTTTTTTTTTTAATCTTCAAGATAATAGTATATGATGCTTACTAGGTGTTTGTTGAAGTTGATGTATGAGGAGGAAAAAGTGCAAGGCTTGTCTTACTTTGTGTTGATAGTGGGTATCGTGATTTTTAAGGTTTTGGTTGAAGCTAACTGGTGCAGTCAGCACACTTACAACATTCATTTCAGGTCTAATGTCCCACTGAAGTGTTTTGTTTTTGCTTAATATTGTTGATTATACTAACATGAACCACACTGGTTGTTTCTGGGGAAATGTATGTTTGTATGTATTTGTCTTCAATACAGTTCATTTTTTTTTTTTAAGCACCTACTTTGTGGCAGGCACTGGGAATATATAGAGTAGTGAACTCCAGGGACAAAGCTCCAGCCTTTCTGGAGCACGTCTAGAATAGTGCCCAGTGTGTGAGTTCAGCTGGTGTGAAGCGTGGGAAATGAGACAGAGTGGGATATGTGGTGAGGAACGCTCTGCCCAAAGGTGACCTTTGAGCACAGACATGGAAGGAGTCAGTAGGGAAGCCATTTTCAGGCCATAGGACTGTGTGTTCTAGAACAGGGAAGCCATGTGGGTGTGCTGAGACCAGGCATTCTCTGTTCCTGAGAGCTTAACAGATGAGTTGAGTGACTATTTCTCCAGCTACCATGGAAACCTAACCAGTGACATTCTGAATGTGAGGGGAGAAGGTGATTTCTTGCACTCCTGCTGGGATCTGCAAAACTAAAGAACCAGAGTGAATACTTAACCATGAGTGGTGGCATACACTTAGGACTGCAGGATTTAGGAGGCTGAGGCAGGAAGATCGCTGAGTTTGAGACCGCCCTGAGCTACACAGTAAGTTTAAGGCCAGTCTGACATATATACTGAGACTCTTGTCTCCAAAACAAGCAAACCAGAGTGAATACTTAGCTTTGTGAACAAAACCAATACTATAGCGCCAGATAGCACATAAATGATGGTGCTTGGGTGTGTTCCTGGAGAACTTTGTCCATAGACAGCACATCTATGTAACATTGCTATATCACACAATTTTCTGTTTTTGCTCAGTTTTCAACTGTTTAAAACCATTTTCAACTATTTAAAAAATTATTCTGAGCTCTTTGAGCTATGCACAAAAACAGTGGCTGAAGAACTTTAATTTTGGGGCCCCTGTTCCAGGTGCCAATCTTGAGAGTCCATGTGAGAATAGGCTTCTCTGAGATAAGCCCTTGCAGGTTTATGGCAGAGTGAGGAAGGGATGCCATTGATTCCAGCTGTGGTGTTGAGATTAGTGCATAGGAGTTGCTGCTCTAGAGGAGAGCTCAGAGAAGTGTGGGTGCTTTTTCTGTGGTAGTCCACCTAGAGGACAGTTGGAGCTGTATGTTTTGAAATGTAAACGTTTTGTTCCTTTGGAACATTCCTTTCGATTTGGAGACAGACTCAAAGAGAAGCACCAGAGGTTTGTCAGTGGCTTGGACACTGGACAAAGACAAACATTATGAAAAGAGCCTTTTGCTCCTGAAGGAGGCCACTCTGACCTGGCTGGCCTGACTCTGAGGGAGCTGTGGTGACATCTGCAGTCTGGTTTTGATAAATAGATTGGCAACACTTCTGGTATCTGCGCAGCTGAAGTACAGTTGCTGAACTTGAGTTTGGATGACTGTCTTCCAGGTTCATCCTGCTCCACAGTGTTGGCCTTTATTTTTCCCAGGGAAGACACAGCCATCACTGGTCAGGTGTATGAGGCGGCCCAGATTTTTCATGCCGTGAGTCAGCTCTGCACAGCTAACAGTCTATGTGCCCTCTCCCTTCTCTTTAAGGTAACATTTGCCGGTCACCCATTGCAGAAGCAGTTTTCAGAAAACTTGTTACTGATCAAAACATTTCAGATAACGTAAGTACTATTCACTACATTTAAGAGGCTGCCTCACACTTCTTTGGGCAGGAAAGTGCCGGAAAAACCCTCTCTTTCTTCTCCTGCAGTGGAGGATAGACAGTGCAGCCACATCTACGTATGAAGTGGGAAACCCCCCTGACTATCGAGGGCAGAGTTGCATGAAGAAGCATGGCATCCCCATGAATCACATAGCCCGGCAGGTACCGTATGGAGTTGATCTGTGTTTTTTGTTGCAGTGGGCCATTGACAGTGGAGCTGTTTCCGACTGGAACGTGGGCCGGGCTCCGGACCCAAGAGCTGTGAGCTGCCTAAGAAATCATGGCATTAGCACAGCCCATAAGGCAAGACAGGTAGAAGAGACCTTCATTTCTACTACTTAGAGTCCCATAATCTGAGAGGCCGTGAGAGACTGATCCAGCCTATGTGCTTATTGGGGGAACTAACTACCTACATGTGCAGTTCTGAAAGACTTGCTAAAATTACATAATTCACAGTGAAATGCAGGCCAGAAGCTGGACCAACCTTGGTTTCCATTCTGTTACAAATTGTTAGACATTTAGGCATGATGACTCCTCAAATGTGTTGCTGGAAGAGAGTCACACTGTATATTCAAAAAAATCTTGGCAATTGCGGAAAGCCTTAGAAATATAGGGTAGTACTGGAGATATTATGGACAACTAATTACAGTTATGCCATTCTCACCCTTGACATCTGCTGGAGCGGTGACAAACCCTTCAGTTTCCAATGAAGGTTCCTTTGAATTTGTGTTAAATGTTGTGTGCTACAATTGTGTTTCTGATGGTTCTTCGTTTAAATGAAGCATTTGAGAACTTGACCAGTTTTTAAGTGGAATTTTCATTGGGTACAAGATTAAAGATTTCTTTTTTTTTTCTTTTAGTTTGTTTCTTTTTTTTCTCCTTGAAATAAAATGGACTTGAAAGAGAAAAAAAAAATGATTAATGGTTTTTGAGGCCCAGAGGTTTTGCTGGGCCAGAAGTTTTTAGCTCAGTGGCACAAGCACCTGCCTGGCAAGTGTGAGGTTGTGAGTTTGACTCCCAGTAGCAAAAAAATAAATAAAATTAAAGATTTTTGAACTGTTGACTCATTTAGATCTCAGGCTCGTGCATATAGTGCTGTTTTTGCGTAAGAGATATAAATTTGTTTTTCCTAACACTTCAGAATTATGAGTCATCTGACTTTCAGGTTGAATTCTAAATGTTTGTGGAGATTGATAGTGTTTCTGCCTCAGTTGTTTAAAGAAGTTTATCTGGCCAGTTGTCTTGTTGTTCCTTTGAAACTACCCCCATTATCTGGCTACCTGGTCTTTGGTGTGTTCAGTGTCAGCTTCATGGTGACACGGTGAGAGGCCATATTGGCCTCCTGAACTGTGACCTGATGATTTTCATCAGCTTTGGAAAATTCTGGGCTGTTTTTACTTTATGCTTGTCTGTCTTTCTTCTGAGAGCAATTTCTGTGTATATTGAACATAAATTTCTCAGGCTCTTTTCTGCTTTTTATTCTGGCCTGGTCTGTGACTTACTGCTGCCCCAAGTTCTGATATACTGATCCTTCTCCTGTTTTCAGGGTCTGTGAAAATGTTCTCTGATTTCTTAGTTTGATTTTTTTTTTCTTTTTTGTAGGTGTAATTTTCTAGTGAAACTCATCCCCTTTGGTCTGTTTCCACACGATCTTACAGTATGTGTGGTCTTTTGTGAGTCTGCCTTTTCTTCACTGCTATCTGTTGCTTGCTCTGCTCTGGGCTTGAGGTGAGACACACACCTTGGTGTGTGACTTCCTTGAGACTTGGATGACTGTGTTTGCTCTTGAACTGGCTCATTGCTCAAGGGGCCAGGTCGGGTTGCTGGCTGTACGGTTAGGCGTGCTGACTCAGGGCTGGGTGCAGCCCCTGGGAGTCCTAATCTGCCCCGTTTGCCCTCTCTGTGTGCTGAGAGCTGAGGTTTGCAGGGGACAGGATGCCTTTTGAGCTTCTTGACCTGGGTGGCAGTGGACCTGGTTGAGGGATGAAGAGAAAGTGCGTGGGGTGTCCTTCTTCGGGACAAGTGTCCCTCCAGGGCTGCCTGTCCTATCACCCTCTAAGCCTGCTGCAAGTCAGTTGGTGTCGGGCTTTTCCTTGTGGTCTTCTGCCCAGGTCTCCACCCAAGCAGGCTGCCATCACCTTGATGCTCATGGCATTTGGGTCCTGATCGTTCTTTTTGTGGGGCTTCCTGTTCCCTGAAGGGCCTGGCCGTGCCCCACACAATGCAAGTGCCCCTGCAGGACAATGAGAATGTCTCCTGCATTCCTCACTGTGCCTTCCTTTGAGAACCCCTGTCCCACCATCTAAACTACAGTTCTCAGAGTGTGATCATGGGACCCCTGGCTTCATGAAGCTTGGGTCGTGGGAAGCAGGAGATCCTCAGAGAGGATCTAGCCGATTAGGAGCTGAGTAGGACAGGTATGGGAAGGCGCCGGCAGCGCCTTCCGGGACTGCAGTGCTATGGGCTGAATGTGGAGCAGCAAGGAGCATCCCTCGGCTCTGTGGGGCCTGCAACCTCTGCTCTGCCTCTCGAACCACAGCTCAGGTGGCAGGCGGTAGGCAGCAGTGAAGGTGGTGTGGGTTCAGGCGGTGAAATCATTGCATGCTTTTGCATTGCAAAGTACAGTTGTTTTTCATTAAAAAATAAAGTAGAAGTCTTGAAAACAGATAATGAACTTAGATTATTGTTAAATGAATCATGCTTAGGTAGTTTTCGGCTTTAATGATGATCATAAATATTGGTAGCAGTCACTCCTGTAAACAAGTTATTTGCAGTGGGGCCCAAATAACATTGAGGGCTGATGGCCTGTTCTGCAAAGCTTGAGGTCCAGCAGGAGGCCCATACCTTCTGGTGCACAGAGTGAGGGTGAGGGTTGGAGCTCACTACCTCCTCCCTGTGTCTGGCTCTGTTCTTGCCACCCACACAGAGTACTTTTGGGGAGATTTTGTGGCCCACAAAGCCAAGTCACCACAGGAGCATGAGGACTTCAGAGAGTGTTTAGCTTTTGTGTGGTTTTCTAAGTTGTTTTTGATCATGGGGTTGATGGGCCACAAGCCAGTTCATGGCCAGCTGCAGGCAGAAATTCTTACTGTGTGTTCTTTATGACATATAAGTTACAGCTCTTTTCTTCTTGGTTATTTCAACATCTAAAAAATCTTGTGTGGTTTGACGTAGTAAGTTACAAATCACCTTTTAGGACAAACTAAGTGAAAAGACTCCAACATAATGTTTAATTCTAGGTTCTAGGACAGTTCAGATAATTAGAAAAATATGTGTAGTATGTATATTTAATATTATAGTATTAACTCAATAGATTTTGAAATGTTAGTTTTTTGTGGTATCTTTTGTAATTATTTAAATGTGACACTAAAAATTAATACTATACTGGAAAGATAAGAGTTCTCATTTTTAATGGAATATGAGTAGCAAGCATATCTGTTGTTCCTTTTCTCTCATTGTCTAATGAATAATTGCTGCTCTTTTAACCGGGTTTTCAACATCTCCTATGTAGCTTCATTTTACAGTATTTTGGAGGATTTTTCATTGAAGAAGATTATTACCTCTTTACTCTGCAGTGTGGTCATGATCTCTTATTTTCTCTTATTCTTGCAATTTACCATGGTCAAAATTTACAAAATATTTTCAATTATATTTAAAGCAGGCTCATTTCTAAATTACAGCATCAGAAAATAGTTATCAGGTTAGGGTCGGGAAAACCCTGTGTGGATGGCCTTCTTTTCTGTCAGAGGGGCATGGGGTTCAGTCAGTATAGAGAAGAGCGGGCACTCGATTCCCTCCCTGATTGCGCTAAAGAGTCTGCTCTGACCTCTGTGTTGTCTCCTCTCCCCCATCAGGCCTTGGGCTGCTGCTCCCGCAGATGGGAGCAGAGGAGGGGAAGAAAGTTCATTTCCTGTTGAGTGGTGGTCCTGAGCATAGATTTCATGGCCAAGTGTTACCTTATCCTATAACTCTTGTGATAACAGAATTTCTTTACATTGTAATTTTGGAAGTAGGTCGACTATTTTAACTTAAAAGCACCTGTATATAATACATTATTTAGTTTAGTACTTAGTAACAGATTTAGATATAATGGAGATTTTATTCCCCCAATGCTACATTTGATCCTATAGGTATGGATGGTATAAATACTAAAATGTTTTGACTTCTTATTCAATTATAGGTTACCAAAGAGGACTTTGCAACGTTCGACTACATGCTGTGTATGGACGAAAGCAATCTGAGGTAACCCCCTCAAGAGTCACTTCTGTCCTGCTCAGCGCGGTCACAGGGCAGGCTACACCAGCCAGCATGGTGGTGATGGCTCCAGTGTGCAGAATGTCAGCCTGACTTCGCAGGTCCGTCCACACAGAGGTGCCCCTTCTGAAGGGCAGGTGGTTGGCGAGACTGGAGGCTAGCAGGGCTGTTACTGCAGTCTTAGGAGAAGCATGGATCTGCACACGTGATTACTGCTGTGTGCTTCCTGACCTCGGGTGTTTTGTTCCTCACTTGTTCCTCCGTTGACCCTGTGCCCAGCCCGGAGAGGCTATGAGCAAGGAGGCTCCTTACTGACTGCAGCTCAGCTTGTGAGAGGCTGAGGGCTGGGTGTCTGTGGCAGGGCCAGCCCAGCACTTCATCAGCATGTCCATGCATTGTCATTGTGTCATTGTCAGGGGAGCTGACCAGTGAGTGCAAGGTACCCCCTCAGGCTCACATCGAGGGGTCAAGTAGGAAGGTGGAGTCCCCAAGCCCCCTGCCTGCATGCACTCCCGGCCCCACCCCTTGGGCCTCATTTGCCCGTCCCTCCCCTCTCCCCTCTGCATTGCTGGCTGCTGGGACTTGGTTCAGTGTAGTCGCGCATTTATGAACCCATTTTCCTTCTGATGCTTAGAGTCCATATGGTCTGTAATTATCTGTGCTGCTAATTACTCATAGAAGTAAACAGACACAGTTGTGATAGTTTTGCATATTTTTAAATCAGGCCTGTCACTAAATTCATTGTTCTTGTTTTTCATTTTATCTGTTGTGTGCTCGTTGTTCTCGTGTGTACTGGAGCTTGTAGGTTTAAACGTGTTGTGGACTGGACACCCCAGTGAGCACCAAGGGAGCAGTGCTTCCCCGTGAGCTGGCAGAGCTGTGTACCCTTGGCTTGCCAGAAGCTCCTGCTGGCTGCTGCAGGGGCCCAGGTTCTGCTGCCTGCTTTGTCCCACGCTGGAACCTGCACCAGGGCACTCTGGGCTGTGCTCCGAGTTCCTGTGGACACACCATGGGTTGGTCAGTGACTGAGTGAGCCTCTGTCTCTGACAGCAGCGTGAGAGGGAGCTGAGTGTTCAGAATGGGCAGAGGCTCAAGGGGTGAGAGGAGGACACTCAGTAATGGGGTTGCTGCAGTAATATGTGTGGGCATGCAGAGGCTGGGGAGAAATGGTGGCTCCTGGTGGCTCTTGTGGCTTTCTGAGTTCCTGTCTCCTCCTTTGGCTCTGGCACAGTGTCTATTTGATAGATCATCTCATTGTGTACTGCACAGCAGAAGTCACAGTCCCTGACTTAGCATCACCTATCCTGTGTGATGGAATCAGACTGTGCTGCTGCATGTGCTCTTGCTTGGGACAGTGCTGTGGTACACAGCCATGGGCAGGCTCTGTGGCTCTGCAGAGGATTTGCTTTCATTTGGAATCAGGTCACTCTGGCTGGGTTTTGATACAGATGTTTCATAAACCCCCTAGCAGATGTCCCTGTTTAACCTGAAACTGTAGATCAGAAAACTAAGTTCATATTTCGATTTTTCAGAGATTTGACTAGAAAAAGTAATCAAGTTAAAAACTGCAAAGCTAGAATTGAACTGCTCGGGAGCTATGATCCACAGAAACAGCTCATCATTGAAGATCCCTATTACGTAAGTACAGCTCCCTGAGGGGGCCTGTGGAGAGGCCGGCAGGTGTGCATCTAGTGTATTAAATGACAGGGGAAGGCCTTGTAGCTGTCTTTTTCTTGTCCTTTCAGGGGAATGAGTCCGACTTCGAGCAGGTGTACCAGCAGTGTGTCCGGTGTTGCAAAGCCTTCCTGGAGAAGGCCTCCTAGGGCTGGCCAGGCTCCACCGCAGCCCATGTGTGTCCCACCCAGTTCTGCCCTCTTCTGTGCTCAAGCCCCAGGCCCCGCCTCTTTCTCCACATGACTTAGCATTTCCCTGTTAAAGATAATTGAAAGTGTAGATCTGCAGTATTTGCAGGAGAACAAATATGCTTGATTTGGTGTTTAGGCATACAGTAAGTTTTCATAGACTAGCTGAGTGTCCCACTTCACCCTATTTATAGAAAACAGTGAACAAGCAAATATAAAACAGCAAAATGGAGACCTGTAGAGCAGGAGTGACCCACAGGCCCAGATCAGCCTCTTAGTCCAGGAGGACCTGGACAGGCTGTGCTACCTCCCTTGGTGTGTGGATGGTGTCCTCCGCTCACCTGTGTACCTCTTTGCCCAGGCCTGTGCTGGAGTCACAGAGTCCATCCATTCATCCTCAGCAGTTCCTCACCAACACTGGCAGTGTTTCAGCTCAGGCACGTTCAGTGTGATTATCTGTATGCATGTGATCAAAAAATACAGTGAATGTTTAAACTTCAAAAAAAAAAATTTACAGTAAGGACGCATTGTTGGGCTGGGGATTTAGTTGAGCAGTGTAAGTGCCTGCCTGGCAAGTGTGAGGTTGTGAGTTCAATCCCTGGTACCAAAAAAAAAAAGAGGACACATTGTCATGAATTCCCCTCAGAATCCCCATTGTTCTCGCCACTTTCTGCAGCAGCTCTGGAGTCCTCTTTGCTGTGCCTCTAATTGGGCTGTTCTGGCTGCTCTGATGTTCTGAATCAATTGAAAACGTCTCCTTTCCATGGTCGTTTTGACTTTGGGATGAGTCAGAGGTCACACAGTGCTGGATCAGGTGACCAAGGCGGATAGGGCTCACTCAGTGTTCAGGAGCTGCCTTGCCATCAGACAGCTTGGCAGCCGTGTTCACCAAAATTTTGATCACACTTTGTAAAGACATGAAAGAGATTTCAGAAAGGGACAATAGCGCTGGAATAAGAATGTTTGAAGCTATGCAGGGATTCAAGGAAGTATGTCTATCATCATCTTTTATTTAAACATTTACTTTATTTTCATGGTATCTCCTAGATTTAAGATAGGAAGATTAGTGCAAATGTTGGTTTAATAGTTGTCGGTTTTGTCTAGTTGATTTCATGAGAAGATTGCTTATTTGCTCCCATTTAAATCACTTTCCTCTAAAAATTTAATTCCGTCCAAAGAGAACAACGCTTATAAGAAGTTAACTTGTGAGCAGTGGAGGGGTGTGTCTGTTTTATATGCATGTGTAATTAGATGTCAAATACAGATTGGCTTAGATATAAAGAAGTAAAAAGTTGGAAAGTTTTATTACATTTGTATCCTTAAATACTGATTTGTTAATAAGATAGTTATAGACAAATTATGTAATTTCATTCTCAGATTCGTGGATATCAGAAAAGATGGCTTTCAGATAAACTGGGATGTTACAAAAGTATAATAGAGAAATATGGTGTCTTCCTCTTTTTTTATTGTCAAATAAAGATTTGAGAACATCACCTTTGTCCGTCTCAGATAGTCTGTGGTGTTGTGTTTCCCTGTTTGCTATCAGTACAAAGAAACAATGGAGAAAAGCAGCTCATGGCTGCCCGATGTAGCTCCTCCATTCAGATCAGGTGACCTAATCCCTGTAGAATCTTAGTCAAAAAAGTCAGTCCTTGTGCAAAGGCTGGGTGGCTCATTACCCAGAGGAACTGAAGAGCTGAGAGGATCGAGGGTGTGCACCTCACTGGCCAGGCCCCCGAGGAGGGCAGGGTGCATTACCCCTGATGCATGTGACAGTGGCTTTTCCAGCACACTTCCGCTTGGAAGCCTACTCAGCTCCTGGTGGAGTTCCTGGGAGCCACAGAAGACTCAGGAGGTAAGATTGGGCATGGGCGATGGCTTCTCCACAGTGGTTGGGAGAAGACATACAGGTGACTGACCACAGCCTGGAGCGGATGAACAAGAGCAGTTTGGCTTCATGGTTCAGCAGCTACCTGATGTCTTAAGGCTGAGACACTGCTTCTGCTCCTCTGTGTTCACAGCTGAAGTTCTCTGGTTTTCTCTGATGTTTATGTGTATATCTTAAGTCCTGAGCTGCAGACAAGTCACAGGACTTGTGAGCACTGCCCTCAGCACTGTACCAGACAGCCGCGCTCAGCAACGCTGTACGAACAGAAACAGTTGACTGGCTGATTTCCCCTTCCTCTGGTTAGATCTTGATGGATGTGTTTAAAATGTACCCCCCATGAATGTCTCAGTCTGTTGAGAAGCCTTAAGGTTCCTCTTGGTTTGATTTTTTTCACAGTATGGGAGATAGCATATTCAACTGTATTTGGGACATTTACTACGAAATTAGGCTAACCTATTTCAAAAGATTGTGTCACTAAAACATAGAAACCTCTTAAAGAAATGCTAATTTGTCCCTTACAGGGATTCTTACTAGCCTTGGAGTTTCTCTTGCTTATGTGCTTTTAAATATTGTGACATTCTGCCTGTGTGGCAGTCCCTTAGTGGAGGTGTAAATCATGAATTCCCAATGAGGAGCTTGTGGGAGAGGCAGAGTCACTCTGAAAACCATTAATTATAACAAACACTTCATTTATTATTTGTACTTATATACAGTATTTACATACTACACAACCGCTGGAATGCTATTTTACATTTATACAAAGGACAAATGGGATTGCGTGGGTATATTCACTGATTTATACTCTGCTGTCTTCAAAATATGACTGAACTTTTTAAACTTTCCATGCAGTTCCACATAATACCCTGGGGGTTTAATTGTAAAAGTAATACAAAATATCAAATCATATATACTATACGAAAATATAGTTTTAAGATTTTGCCAGTGCTTCTAAAGAAATACTTTGTGATTTCGCCTAATCAGGAAAATGAAGTGCCCTTATGTTACAGCACTACATCAAATGAGTGTTGTCAGTTTTTAAGATGAAGGATGGCACGTATCACTGTCAGGTATGCTGACCATCAACAACATACAAATCCAAAGGGATTTTGGAGGAGTCTGTCTGCAAAAATAAATCTCTGTCCTCAGGGAATGGGTGTGAAGAGAGTCCTGTCTCCCAGTGGACCAAGGCACTTCTCAGGGTTCCTGGTGTGGTGCTGCTCACAGCTGAAAGCAAACACACGTGTTAACAGCATGGCTTGCACTGGAGCTTCTGTGCTGCTCAAGCTGCGCACTTGGCTAAAAAGCACCGTGCATTCACAGGGGAGGGCTCAGCGTATGTGTGCCCTTTTCTGTGCTGCAGAAAGTGGGGTCAAGTTGATTTGGGAAAGTCAGTTCTGAGGCTGGGCCAGGCAGATATTTGCCCACATGCAAGTGCCTGTGTACGTGGTCTGTGTCCTCAGGCATGGGGGCAGCTCTGGGAAGCAGCTGGCTGGCTGCCACCTCCGTGTGCACAGGGGTCAGCAGGGCTGATGGTTTGTGTAATCCAGACTGAACTCATGTCTACTACTCCACGTTGGAGTGCTGATAACCCTTTATTTCTAAGAGAAGGCTATTGTCAGGGTCACCAGGCTGTGCCCAGCAAGCAAACCAGCTGCCCAGATACTTATTACTCAGCACTGTACTTCACTGAAAATGCCCTGGAGGTCAGCATTTGATCTGGGAGTCTATAGTGAATGGAACACTGGGGGATATGTGTCAACTTCCTCTATGGTCTGAGAAGGTCGGGGTCGGGAGTGCTCACAGATTTGCTCCCTGCCTTTGGCCTCTAAGGGCTCTGGGCTGGAGCTGGGGAGGAATCTGCCTGTCAGCTGGAGTCAGCGCAGGGTGCAAGGTGCTGTGGTGCCAAGGCTCGGCCCATTGATGGTCACCAGGATGTGTGCTCAGGGTAGCCCAGCACACTGTCCCTGGGCAGATGTGCTGTCCTGGGTTCTCCACTCGGGGGGGGGGGGGTCTCAATGTTCTGAGCCAGCCTGCAAGGCACAGAGAAGCCTGGCCTGTGTCTGTCTTAGTCATGCACTGGGTAATGGTTTGCCTTTGCAGTTTAAGTTGTTTAGAATTGGAGGAATTAAATCTGAAACGTAAGAGTTATGAAACTTTTAGCAAGGATATCCATTGTAAACTTGACCCATTTCTTGTCCAATATGAACTCTGTGACAGCTGAGTCAGCTGTGACTGTCATGCTGTGAACATGCTGCCGTCTCCCCTGTCACCTGGGACTGGTAGCTTGAGATGGGTAAGGGCTGTGCGGCCACATTTGCCCAACAGCCAGGTTCCCCTGAGTGACCTACGCTATGGGACACAGAACAGCCTGAGTGAGTCCCCCTGGTGTAGATTCAGCTAGGGCAGCTCTGGTTGGGCTCCTGCAGGAGCACCTGCCATGGAGGCAGGCTCATGGGCAGGCAACAAGGCCTCTGCTTTCCCTAGTGGCGAGGAGATGGGGACTTTCCCAAGGTGCACCTGGGCAATGTCCAGGATGGCAGTGGCCCAGCTCTATAAACATGTGGGTAGGTAAGAATAACCTCACAGCTTTGGGAGGCTCTGAGTTCAAAGAAAAAGTAGAGTTCACAGCTCACAGGTGGTACATGAAGTCAGCAGGAGAAGGGCGCAGGAGCACACACCTGGCTCTGACTCCAATAAAACCCTTTGCTTCCTCCAGATAACAGCCCTGGAGCCTGTGGCACCCTGCACTGAACCCACATGCCTCAGCCCCACCCCCATCTTTAGAAGCCCTTGCTCCTCACGGTAAAGAGGAGAGTGGCCAGGGTGACAGCACCTGCCAGGCCTGTGGGACAGAGTCCAGAGCTGCCCACCTGTATTCCCAAGCACTGAGTCTATCTGAGTAGAAAAGCACTATTCCTGTCCATTCTTTACGAGACAGAGGAGAGCAGGCACTAGGAGAGTATAATACCCCTTCTATCAGTGCTTTCTGGACAAGTGGATATTTCTGGAAACAGCCATGGTTGGACAGAGAGCCAGTCTTAGCTGTGGTGGTGTGCCCACCTCTGGTGTGCCTGGCACTCCCAAGACATCTGGGAAGCAAGAATGAGTGGACCAGAGGGTCCGGTGGGTTGTGTACAGTGGCCAAGTCCTACAGGCTGGCTCCTAAAGCCAGACTCCCAGCCATCCCCAGCTGCCTGTGACTTGTCATCCCTCCTCTCTGGAGAGCACAACTAAAGGCTATGAGAAGACGTGGATGCATTTGAACAGGATAGCTACTCTATTAAGCTTATGGGTATAGTGAGAAGACGCCAAGCCTTTACCAGATGTGCTGTAAAATGTGCAAGAGCATGCTGAGCCACACACAGATGGCCCCTGACTTTTTACCAGACCCAGTAAAGCTGGCGCTTCTAATGCTGCACTTTGGTGTTCCCTGGGCTGATACACACTACGGTTCTCTGGTATCGCATGTTCTCCAGGGTGGGGTGTTAAATGCATCTTGACTGACCGGGGTCTATCAGGATGTAACTCTTGAAGAAACACTGTGCTCACTTGGGCTGAGAAACTGAAGCACAATTTTAAAAACGGTCCTGGGTCAGGCTCTCTGGACTGAGACCAGCAGGCTACAGTCCAGGTGCCCAGGAGAATGCTTGCTGGCTCTGCAAGCTCCCAGCAGGGGGCACCTTTCGTCAGGGCCAGCGTTTCCAGGTACTCTGAAGATGTGTGAGGCTGACCTATGGGGAAGGCTGCCTGGGTCCAAGAATGGTTGTCCACGTCCCATGGGGGTTCTGGCCCTGCTGTGTGGCTCACCCAGCTTCGGGGCTTACCTCACCCCTCCATGCACGCAGGACTGACGGCCAGCCGAGTAAGAAGCCTCGCACACCTTTTGTAGTCTGCAGAGAATAAACCACAGGCCTTTGTCAGTTATGTGAACACCACTAAAATAAACAGCAGTGGGTTTTTTTTTAAGCTTATCAACTGCTCTCCCCATTTATTTATTTCTAAATATTCTGAATTTCCTGGCAGTAATATGGAGTCTGCCATGTGCAGTCAAGGGCTCTAAATTGATTCGGTAAACTATGATTCTTCAGGGACATCAGGCAGAAGGCAGGTAACTCGGGGCTCAGTGGAACAGCTGCCACCTGGTCCTCAGGCTCTGGAAACACCTCCAGCTTTTCCCCTAGGGGAACAGAATATTCCCACGTCCTGTGTGACTTGACTTCCAGGTCACACACAGCCTGAGTCCCCACCTGACCATGACCAAGTGACCATGACACCCAGACTTCTGCATTAACATTCTCAAGAGGGTAGGTCAGAAGTAGCCAAGAGGCCTGGATTGGACAAGATGAGGAAGCAAAAAGCTAATTTCTTTTTTGGTGGTTCTGGGGATGGAATTGAGCTGGTTTCTGAGGGTGGACTGCACATAATTCCCATCCCACCCTTCTGCCAGAAGCTGGGGCAGGGAAGACACATGGGAAGGTTTAGTGGTCATAGCCTTAAGGGACTTCCTCAGGGCCCAGTTCTGTGCAAAGCTGTGCTTATTTATGAATTACTAAAGGTTATTTCTCAGCAGCACAAAAATCCTGTTTTAGGGAAGCATTCATGTTCCCCTGAGATTCTGAATGAATGAGTAAACTGACAGTAACAAATCCACACAATATGTCAGACAGGAAGCTAACTTTGCTCCTGAGTCTACCTTCTGGATATTCAAAGCACATAGCATTTGGTTCATCAAGGGAAAAATGTAACCATCAGTAGTTGGTCACTGGGTTCCTGCTCTAACGCCCTTCTCCCACACTTTCATACTGTACCCCAGATACAGTGGACTGTGAGCTCAGCAAATTGTAATTGCTCCCTGGGGACCCTGGTTCTTCTGCCACTGCACTCAGTCCACAGGTCTCAAGCAGTGCCCCTCAGACCATACCATGCCAGTGGAGACCTGAGCATCTTGCCAAAATGCAGATCCTATTCCTCAGGCTTCTGAGGGACTCAATTCTGCATTCCCCAAGCTCCCAGGGCCCCTAGGACCCTCTCAGTTCTAGCATTCCAGAATGCCAGGGATTTTTCTTTTGTGCAGCCTGAAGCAGCCAGGAAATGGTCAACTTTAGTTCTCCAACTGTTTATGGGCCAAGATCAGGAAGAAGCAGCCATGCGTCTCAATGTACCTTCCACTTTCGGGGGCTAGGGTGAGCTGGGACCAGTTTTGATATCTTGCAGCCAAGTTACTCTGAGAGAAAGGAGGTAGCAAATGTATAGCACAGCACAGCATCCTGGGAAAGGGCTTTGCAGAGAGCTGGGCCCTCCGCACAGGGGCAAATTAAACTGTCTCCTCATCTGTCCATGAGAGGTTAGGTGCATGATCAGAGGTCATTTTTGCATTTAGAATATGTGTTCCTCCAGTATTATTGTAAGATGATATTCAACATTCAACAATAGAAAGGTCCTCTGGTCACAGAGCAGGTTAGTGATTCTCAAGCAACAGAAGGGAGAAGGACAATCTTCACCAGTGTACATGGCATGTGCAAAGGGTGGGAAGAAACCAAACCCTGCAGGGAGTGCGTGCTTGGTCGGTACTGTGGCCTGGGGAGTGCTGGTGAGACCCACAGCACGACGTCCTGCTTGTGCCTGGCAAAGTGCCTGCCACAGAGGATGCAGCCCTACTGCTCAGAGCACCTGCTGTCTGGACCAGGAAAGAGCCAGTGCTTCTCAAAAACCAGCATGGGCCTTTCCAGCCTGTGACTCGGCCTCAGGCTCGGGGGCTCTGAAAGAGTGGAGTGGATTCCTGGTGCGTCTGCATGGCTTTTCTCCTATCAGCCTTAAATGGAGTGATGATTTTATGAAGCACACGAGGAGCCACTTTTGGGGACATAAAATATGTTTTGTTATGGATAAACAGCCAGAAGCTCACTGCAGAGAAAGCAAAGCCTCCGAGAGAGAGAGAGAGAGAGAGAGAGAGAGAGAGAGAGAGAGAGAGAGAGAGAGCGCGTGAGCTGGGCTGAGGACAGATGGAGCATTGTGAACAGCAAATAAAATGCCTGGGTGATGAGTTATTATCACTGATGGAAAAACAAAACCTCTGGTCAGCATGGTAGAGAGGGACACAAAAGTCCGGCTACAAAGTTTGAGGCCAGCTTGAGTCCCTGCCCCAGCACTGTGCACAGCAGCGAGGCACTTGGGCAGCTCACTCCTAACCTGTGTGAGCCTTGCAGTGAGCAGAGCAAGGCGGGCGCCCTGCCAGGATTCATAAACAAAACGAGAACGTGCGCTGGGGAGTTCAGCCCATTCCTGGAGCCTGGAGTTGATTAATTCCAAAGAGTGACCATTAGTTCCAGAGAATGAGACTCCTTCTGGGGTGGTACTAGCTTACACAGAGCCTATTTCTTTCTCTTTCTCTCCCTGTCTCTCTCTCCCTTGCTGTCTCTGTCTGTCTGTTTGTCTCTCTGCCCCCGCCCCTCTCTTGTGAGCCTTGTTATCTCACCAGCTTTAGGTATCTCGGCCCCAAGGCCTGGTGCTGCCCTGGAGGCAGGGGTTGGTGGGGGGGAAGCGGGGCCTCACTTACATGCCGGGATGGTGCAGTCCCTGGTGTTGTGGTACAGCCTGTGGAAGTGTTTGCTGCACTTGGGGCTGAAGTAGAGAGGACCTGAACACAGGAAGGAGAAGAAAGTCACAAAGACTCCAGCTGACAGCAGGGAGGGCAGAAGGGTGGGGGACACTGCCTCACCTGTGAGATGTTTCAGAAACTTGTCCTTCATCCTAAGATCTCGAGGGACGATTTCTGAGTGAGGGAGAGAGGCTGTTACACTGCATGAAAGAAGCACTTTTTAAACTCAATCTTGCGTGAGGACCAAGGACTGAGCACTCATTCCTCATATCTCAGCACAAATGGGCTGGGGAGCACCCTGAAGATGCCCCAGGAAGCCTCACATCAGGGACTGCTTTCCTCCCATGAGCGTGGGCTGCTTATAAAGCTCCTCTACAGCTGGGGAGGACACAGAGATGGGAAAGACACTGGGTGAAGAAAGTTGCTTTTTTTTTTTTTCGACAGCTTGCAAGGAATTGGTCACTTTTAGATACTCATTTCAAAATTTCAAAGAGCTTGGGAATCAAATCCCATGGCATTTCAAAGTTCTAGAAAGAAAATCTGATCCTTCAAACAAAAATAAGGTTATAGAACATGATGTATCGTAGGCAAATGTTTAGTAAACGCCTCTGAGAGCATGGAGAAGACTGGTTGGTTGGGGGACATGCTGGAGTGGAAGCAGGCATAGGGCTGGGCTAGGAGGCAGAACAGGGCTCCCAGGCACAGGGTCCTCCAACCTGCCGCTTCCCCCCCTCCCCCGGCCCTCCCGCCACCTGGTCCCCAGAGATGACACTGGATACCTCTCTGGTTTTTGCCTTTGTCTCTGCTCCTTTACAGTCTGCTGTGGTCATTTCCCTCCCTCCACGTGGGCTGCTTGCTTCTCTTCCTTTATTTCCCCAAAATGCTATCACCCTTCCCACCTCGGGAAGGGACACTGGCCTAGCACCATCCCACGTGCCGGGTGGAGATGTGGCCCTAATGGCAGTCCTCACTCCTTTCAATCCGCATCAACTTGACCAGATCATTTCTGACCCAATTGTGTCATGAAAGCATTAAAAGCGCGAGCGCTTTCCTGGGAAATCCCCCACGGGGCAACCACTCTGGGAAGGGCTCCACCACAGGAAAGCAGGGCCGGCCCTCGGCAGTGAAAGCACCAGCCTGACAGCTCTGCCCGCTCCAGGGTCACAGCGGCAGCTCTGTGCAGAACCCCCGACCTGCCCTGCCCAGGAGCACCAGAAGGATGGGCCCCTGCCAGCACTCAGGCACAGACCCCTGCTTCTGCTGGTTTCTTTTTCTTTGAGGAAAAAAAAACTGATCTCTCTCTTTAATCGTATTTCTCAAAAAGCCATTCTATTCCCAAGTGAATTCCCAATGGAGTATGACTTCAGACACAGAATGCAGGCAGCAGGGGGCCGCCCAATGGCCCACACCACCTCAGCCCTCTCTGTCCCTTGGTCCACCAGCCTGCCTAGGACACTCATGCACGAGCCCTTGGGAATCCCTGGGACAATCACCTTGCGCTGTGCCTCAGCCCACAGGACCTGCCTAACACACTCCTCCTCTCTGCTCTGTGGATTCCACACCGCCAACACCCTCAGTCCCTCTGCCCCTTGTTCCACACAACCTTCTGGGGCTCCACTGCCCTTTGCAACTTGGGACCCACACCACGCGGACCCTCACCTCCTCCCTGGCCTTCGGCCCACACCGTCTGCCTGGACCCCTCACTCTGTGCACTTCAGGGTCCACATTGCCTGGACCCTCTTCTGCCCCCTTGGTCCATGCTGCCCGCCAGGACACTCACCCACTCTCTGCTCCTCTGGGTCCGCCCCATAGTCCGCTGCCTCCCTCCGGCCCAGGGCGAGGTCCGGCTGGTCAAGCAGCTGCAGCCGCTTGGCCTCGGCCGGGTGCGACTTGCGCAGCTCCTGGGCCAGCTCGGCCAGTAGCAGCCGCAACAGCGCGCGTCGGTCCACGGAGCCCCGGGGTTGCATGCGTCCCCGACCTGGCCCCGCTGTACCCAGCACAAGCAGCAGCCCCAGAAGCAGGGGTCGCCCCGGAGCGCGCATGGCCCGGCCGCGGGGCACAGAGGGTGCGCGGGTCCCCAGGACCCCTGGGCCACCAGGCCGCGTCACGCAACTTTCTCCTCTGCCCTGGCTCTGGGCCTGGGTAAGCGCCGCCGCCACCTGCCCTCAGGAACTCAGCGCCGTCGTCCCGGCTGGGTCCGTGCGCCCGGATCGGATGCGTCCGGGTTCTGAGTGTCCAGGTCCCAGTGCGCCGGGGTCCGCGTGTGCCCGGGTCCTAGTGAGCCTTGGTTCGAGTGCGCCCAGGTCCGAGTGCTTCGAGGTCCTCGTGCGCCTGGGTCCGAATGCGCGCTCTTGTCCGTGTACCCGGGTTCTACTGTGCCCAGCCCCGTGCGCCCGCGTCTATGCGCCTGGGTCCGTATCCTCCTGGTCCGCGTGCTCCTCGCCAAGCGCAGCAGGGTTGCGGGACACGGTGGCGCCGCTCCGAGTGGACCTCGGGCTCCTGGTGCCGGCCAAGCCTGGCCGCGCGCTTCTTATGTCCGCTGCCGCCGACGCAGGCGGGTCTCCGACGCAGCGGCTTTTACCGGCGCGTGGCTCGCTCCGCTGCCCGCCGCCGTCAGACCCCCCGTCCCGCGCCTCCGCCCCGCCCCGCCGTCTCTCCGCCCCTTCCTCCCGCCCCCGCCCGGCCTCTCCCCGCGGGTGCCCGGGTTCCTGTCACTTGTGACAGCAGGAGGAAAGGCGCCTTTGCCGGGAACTCGGATCCGTTGTCTAAATGTAGATTTTGGGCTTTTAGGGAGGAGTCGCCTGACTGCCTGGCATTTCCTCAGCGGATTCGAGCCACGCGCGTCGGGGACCTGCGGGCGCGGCGCGCGTCTACACAGCCGGAGCCGCCCTGCACGCTAGGGGACCGGACACCCGCGCGCCCGGCATGCGCCGGCACCTGCGGGAGGGCTCGGCCGTGTACTTCCTGGAAAGCTTTTTCTTGTAAAATGTGTTATCGGGCAGTTGCGCACTTTCCCGTTTTATAGGCGCTGTCCGGGTAGGAGCTGCACCTCCTCCAGCGACCCGGCTGGGAGAGGAGTCGTGGGTCGCGACCCAGCGCCCCGGACAAGTGCGCGCGGCCTCCGAGGGGCGGGCCGACGGGCCCGGGACCGGGCGCTGCTCCCGTCCACTTGCCCGTCAGTTAGTCTGTCCGTCTGTTCTTGCGTCCTTCTGTCCTCCGGTCTCAGCCCTTCCCTGTGCTGGCCCGCTTTTCCCGGGAGGAGGTGGAGACGGCGCGTGAGACCCCTGATTGTGCGCCTGCCTCTGCGCTCTTCCTAAGCTAAGGGTTTGCTGTCCAAATGAGAGATTTTGTTTTATTTTGGATTTTTGTGTTTGTTTGCTTGCTGGGTTTGTGTTGATCTTTCTTTTTTTCTTCCTGCGTGCAACATGAACGCAGTGCGAGTATTTCCGATGAATGCACCCGGGGAAAAGTTAAGTTTCTTGTCCCAGAGCTCTCAGGCGGAGCACCGGAATCTACTTCCTTTCCTTGTTTGAGGAAAAACCAGGTAACCTAGCAAGAGCGACACCTGCTGGTCGGTTTTCCAGCGCCAGCTCGATTGGTTTAACCCTCATTTCCCACTGTGAGGCTTCCTTTTTCATTGTTTTTAATTTTTCCCCTCGTCACATAGTTTTTTAGATTTAGATTATTTTTTAAAAATAGCATTTGTTTTTACAGACTCAAAAGCTTCACTTCTGAAAAAAAAAACACCAGTAGGCTCTCACACAGCAACTCTATCAACCAAGTGAGAATCTGTCGTCTTTGATGGCTGGGTTTCTCGACTGACTCCTTTCTACCACCAAGGCCACGTGCAACCTCGCTTGCTGGATGGCAGGAACAGCGGGCACAGTCAGAGGTCACGGGGGTTTGGTTTGGAGAATATGGCAGCTAAGGGCCCGACAACTCATGCGTCCATACATGCATGCAAGAACAGTTCTGTGGCTGAAGTAACTCTATGTGCCCTTATTTTATATAAACAACTTTTACCGATGTTTAAAAATTTAATTAAGCATGTGGATTTCCTGGTCTCCTCCTCCTCCTGGTCTCCTCTTTGCAATATGCAGCACCGTCAGGCTGAGCTGCATGGTATCTCCAGTTACCAGACACACTTGCAGTCCTGGTGACCAGTACATCCGATTGGACTAGTGTTCTCGGGCCATGGGGCTGAGCAAAGGACAGTCAAACAAGCCACCGGGACACGGAAGCCCTACTGATCAATCAGTGTCTCATCACATCTTCCCAGGTATTGTCCCTACTGGAAAACTCTGTCATTCTATGGTTGTTACTAAAAAAGACCCCAAACAACAAAATGTAATATTCCCACCAAAAAAGCCAAAGATAATCACTTGAAGTATCACCATGAGTTTTGGTATTTAATTTCATGCATAAAGTGGTGCCATAATTATATTAAATAATATTAATAATGTAATTTCCAACTGTCTACTGTCAAGGGTTCAAAAGGCCAGGAAGGTAAGAGAGAAAATGAGATCATACAGTTGACTAGAATTCCTGGTGGAAAAAAGCATTTCCTATGCTAGATTCAAGCTGTTTTCCTTTTTAAGAAAATTATGTTGGACCGTAGAAAGAAAAACTCAGGCAAGAAGAAGTATATTTAATTTACTTAATATCCATGGAAGGACATGGGATTAACAGTATAAAGTTCCTTCACTTGAACTGCAATCATCATTATCTTGTCCCTAAAAGGTACATGTTTATTTTTAGATGGGTATTAACTATCCTTAAAAACTTGTACAACAAAGAGTCCACCAAAAGTGAAAAGAAGAATACTATGTTTCTCTAACAGATGGTGTTACCCTCATACAAGGGACCATAGAGGATGTCACATATCTTGGAAAACCTACTGCACTGCTGGTCCTTAGAGAAGAAACTGAAAATGCAGTGTTGTAATCTCAGTGACCGAGGTTACCCAAGCAACAGTTCACTGTGCTAATAAAAGTCTGAAAGGTAATGGCCACTTTGAGCACCCCTTGTAATTGTAAAGGCCAAAGGTAACTTGTATTAATCTCATGATGTTTCAATAAATTTAGAATTAAAATATTTATACAAGTTTCTCTGTTTTTCAATGTGTATATGTTTTTGGGGAACAGACTGTATATAAGTCAACATGTTTTAAAATGAATTGTTGTATTTGCTCAACCATTAATAATTTAACAATCTAACAGCTCTTATTAGAAAGAAAAACAATCACCTTTCATACAAGATAACATGTGCCATAGTGACAGGTTGCTTAATGTTTAACTTTTACCTGTTCTGTTGTTTTTACTACCAATATGCTATTATTGTGCTAGAAATGTACTAGACACTCTACGAAGGTTTTAGGAAGACAAGATTTCTCATAGGACCAACTTCCTAATCTATACCAGGTATGATCAAAAGGTATTGTGAATGTTTTAAGTTAAAAAATTACAGTAAAAGACACACTGCTACAAAGACATCACCTCTTAAAATGGTCCCCCTCACTTTGAACACACTTGTCCCATCATCCTTACCACTTTCTGAAGCAGTTCTGAAGTCTTCTTTCTTGAGTGTCTAAAGTTGAGCTTTCTTGACTCCCTCAACATCCTGAACTGACTTAGAACATTTCCCTTTGATGGTCAATTTGGGTTAGGGAAAGAGCCAGAAGGCACACGGTGACCAAGGGGGCAGAGGAATCACCACCTTGACACTCATGCTACAAACACAGGGCCTCTGAGTGCCTAGCTGCCGGGACTGCTGCCTTAGGCAGCGTGACCGAGACCTGCTGACTAATAAAAGTTTGGAAGTTACTGACCACCAGTTTGAGCACTCCTTCTAATTGATGTGCATGGACAGTCCTTCCTGCTGTCTCAGCACAGAGCCCTTGGCTTCTTTTTCTTGGTGCAAACAACCAAACCCTCCTTGGAGCCTGCTTTTCTTCCACTGCTGGAGCTTTTCAAGCCTTTCAGCTCTGCTCCCTTTGGCTGCTGATGGTCACCATCAGGTTTTTGAAGCCTGAATTCCATGCTGCCTTATCATCTCCAGTCACAACAATTGCCAGCTCTCTTAACCCTAACCCTAACCCTTATCCTAACCTAATCTTAATGCTTTAAGAATGACTACCTTCAGCATCTCAGGACAAGAACACAATGCATCTGAGTCCTTAGCTGGGGTGTCCTGAGGGTGAACTCTAGCTTTGTTCCAGTCCCATCTTGAGAGCTTGTCAGAATAACCCTAACTGTTCACATTCCCACCCATGTGCTGGACTTCTGAGCCCCCAGGAATGGCCTGGTAAGCTCCACCGACAGCATTCTGAGCTTTTTCTAGCCTGTTTTCCCAAACTTTCCTAGATTCACCCTGTTAGTCAGTTTCCAATCACAGACCCAAAGTACATTTTCAGACATGATCACAGCAGTAACCCTACTTGTTTGTACCAATTTTCTAGGATTGGTACAAAGGATTGGTCAATGTGGTAAAGTTGACAATGAAAATTAACCACCGCAGACACTGGCACTATGACAGCAAGGGTTGTAGAATCCAGAGAGTGTTTGAAATGAGCTGTCTCCCTTGAAGGCAGAGGATCCTAAAGTGAAGATGCACTGTGTCCTTAACCATACCCGACAATATCCTTCCTGAGCAACCTTGGGAGCTATGGAAGGACAGTGAGTTTTGAAAGTCCAGAATAAGGGGTGGGCATTGCCTGCACTGGCACAGGGCATCAGAGATGAGCTCCCAAGGGAGGCCCGAGAGGGGACAATTGGAGAGGAACTTTCCAGAGGCCATGTTCTCCCCAGAGCACAGTACACAAGAGTGGAACCCATCTGTGGCACTGCCTTGGGGAACTGATTTCTTAACATCCAGCAGTGACAAGAGGAACCGTCATCTCAGAGGATGTGTGGCAATTAAAGTGTGTTAAAAAATTGTACAATTGTACAGTAATAAGCCTTTCCTAGTGTGAACAATCTTAAGGTTGTGTTTCATTATCCCCATTAAGTCATAAAAGAAAGCACATTCCAAATCCTATGGAACATCTGGGAATGAAGATCTGTGACTTGTTCAAAGCCGCATAGAATATCTATTCTTAGGAAGTGGACAGAAATATCCCGAATGTGTAACTTTTCACTAGACAGACCAGCAAGCAGCACTGTGACTGAGGGCTCAGACAGGGCAGTAAGGGCTCTCCTGGGACTAGGAGTACAGGCCAGAACTGAGGATGCAAGCAAGTAACTGAGGCTCCGGCTTGCAAACCAAGAGTCCAGATCAGAGGTTGAGGCTCCAGACTGGAGGCTGAGGGTCTGGTCCAGAGGTTGAGGCTCCAGATCAGAGCATATAGAAACATTTTCCAGCATAAAAGAGTACGGCATGTTTGGAAAATTTTAAGTTCCAGAGTGGAAAGAGAAGACATAATTTTAAAACCTACTGTAAGTTCTTTGAATTTCCTGAAGTCTGTGATAAATGATTGCTGATGTGAGGAGAACATTTTTACATTTTATGAGGGTAGTTACAGGGCAAGGACAAAGGGATTCAAAGCTAGTGGTAGGTCATAAGGAAGCTTTCCAACAGTGCACTCCACCATTTGCTTATCCATCCATCCTTCCTCCCATCCATCTGTCCATTCATCTATCTATCTATCTGTCTATCTATCCAGCCTCCATCCTCCACCTTTTATTCATCCATTAATGTATCCACCCATCCTCCTTCCATCACCCATCTTCCCAATCACTGGTTCCTTCTGTGACTCAACACTTACAGAATTCCTGCTCCAAGGAGTAGACACTGGCCACAGCAAATGAAGTAAAATAGAAGTTATAAGTAGTTCAAGAGTGGAAGGAAAAATAATAAAGAAGAAACAATGCCAAGATTCAAATGAACTAGAGTGGAGCCTAAAGTGTGTGTGTGTGTGTGTGTGTGTGTGTGTGTGTGTCTGTGTGTCTGTGCGTTTGAGCGCACATGTGGTTGGAACCCAGGGGTGCTCTGCCATCAAGCTACGTTCCCAACCCTTTATTTTGAGACAGGATATCACTAAATGGATCAGGCTGGTTTTAAAATTGTGGTCCTCTTGCCTCAGCCTCCTGGGTAGCTGGGATTGCAGGCATGCACCACTGTGCCCAGTAGGAATCTACATTTGATAAGGGACCTCAACCAGTATCTTTAAGATATGGCATCCGGGTTAAACCCTGGGAAACTTTTAGGTGATACAATTGAAAAAAAGGAGACAACCCAGAACTAGAGCATGGAGATGGAGTAGAGGCTAAAAGCAAACTTGGCTTCTCAAGAAAACCAACCCTTTTAAAAACTGCTTTTCCCTGAGAATGACACCCTCAGCAATGCATGCTTCTCTGGCTGCATTTAGAAGTACACAGGGGAAAAGGAGCATACGCTTGAGCTGGGAACTGTTTACAGCCTCCATCAGGTAATTCATTCACTCAGTCAGCAAATATTGACTGTGGCCCATCACAGGCTGAGCACAGTTCTGGGAAGGTTGGGATCTCGGGAAGTGCAAAGATCACTCCTACTGCTGGCCTTATTTGAGAAGAAACTTCAGCCTAACTAGAAAAAGAGATAGAGAATTAAGAAAAAGAAATAACCTAAAATAAAAATTTTGATAACGGCAGGACATCTTTCTTCTACTTCGTCAGCCTACAAGGACAACAGTATTTCAGCCAGGGCATTTTTGCTGCTTTATGGCTGGAAGGAAGCACAGCTCAGAGGCGACCTATGCTGAGGCCCAGGTGTGTTCCCCACCATCCACAGGAAAACATGGGCCTGCCCTGGCGCAGCATCAGGCAGCTTACAGAGCTTTGGGTCACAGGAAGGACGCCCATGTGTACCCAGTCTGCCCTTTTGCTGTCAAGGAGCTGTGTGGAGACCTGTCAGCCTGAGAAGGCCACCTGTGATCTCTGGCATTAATCTTGTTGTGGCTCTTGACATCTGATTTTGCCGTACCATCTGTCAGAAGTTGTCAATAAATAACTGATGAGTGCTTGATAGATTCTTCAGCTATTTTTATATCTGTAGTTCAAGCTACTTCTCTGCCATGAGCTCAGGTTATTTTTTTTTTAAAGATAAAGCACTTTCTCTGTCCTTTAAGTAATTCCCACATGCCTAAACATGCTTTGAAGTTTCTCTTCATTCCTCACTCCAGAATCAAGAGCCAGATTCCAGAGGTAGCCATAGGGTGTGTCAGTCTTCCAATGAGAGGAGACTCCTGAGGTAAAGGAGGCAGCCAGGCCTTGGAAGTGGTAGCCTGCGTCCTGTGGCCTGAGCCATTACTTTCCCATGTGTTGAATGGGTTTTCCAACTGCTTCTTTTCTATGTATAAGGTCTTTTATTTAAAAGGATTTAATAAAACAGCAGATAGGAATGTTCTTGATAAATCAAGCCACAACCATTCTTTTTTTATATACTGTTCACAGTTTAGTTAATTTCATACAAACTTGCTTCTGGCCTTCTTTTCTGAATTCTAATTTATGGGTCTTTTTCTTCAAAGGCAATATTTGTTCTCTGTTGTCTTTCTTGGAACCTGCCACCTGAAGTGGCAATGACATCTTTGTCCAGAGTATTACAGTTGCCCCCCTGTCTGTCTGGGTCATCAATGTTGGGCTGCATGTCTCTGTCCTCAGTTTCCATCCTGTGGGGGTTCGGCTTCCCCAGGATGAGTTCTGCCAAACTCAAGCTTCCGCTGCCTGTGGTCAGTAGTCAGTGAAGTACCTTGTATGTATCTTGGATTCTTCTCTCTCTCTATGCGCACACTGAAATCCTTCCATGGTTTTGGTCTCAGTCTTGAGACATCAGTCTGTGGATGGACTTATGCCCTGGACAGCTTGACTTTCACCAGTGTGTGTGCTGTGGGCCCTCCCTGCCTGGGTCGAGGCATTCTGTGGATTTGAGGTATTCAGAGGAGATTGTTTTTACTACCTTGTTTTCCTATCGATGGACAAGCGATCACACTCATATGGCAGCATTGAGGTCCTGATTGTGGATCTTTTTAAGGCCTGAGTGTCTGCCAGCTTTTGCTCTCTGCCCCCTGAGGCTGAGTCTGGGCTGGACATGAGCTCCCTTGTTAACTTTTTCTGATTACCGAGCAACGCCTTAAAGCTGAACGTTGCAATTATGAGTCTTATGAATGTAGTATGCGCTACTAAATCTTTAAAAACACAGAAGGGAGTTATCAACCTAGAGATAATAGTGGCCAGTCCTAACAGTGTTGCTTTAAGTTTGAGCATTGCCATGACTAAGAAGGATATTGGCGGAGGGAAGGGGACATATTGCTTCTCAAGTTGTGACCTTTGAGGTTGAGAAGACAACCCCTTGCTAAAGGGGCCACTTTATTGTAAACCTTGTATCTTTACCTTGCTAGAACTCTGCTATGGTCAAATATATTTTAATTGCCTATACATTTGAGTAACTGATCCTGTGTTATAACTATATTACAAAATAACAGTGGGAAGTAAATGATGCTCCACCGTTCAGAATCTTCAGATAGCGCCACCGCTAAAGGTTATCAGTAACCCTGTGTTAAGAAAGAGGTGGCCAAACACCTGAAGGTCTCAGTGGAGAAATAAAAACACCCAGCATTGACTGGGATCATTAAAAGGCATTTCTGGGCAGCGCTGGCAATGAAGAGTTGTCAGAGAATTCATCTTGCTGGGTCATTGATCGGTGCCATTTAGAATGATTGACATTCTCCTTGAGGGCTGTGATTGTATTCTTACTCAAACCTTGATGAATACTTCTAATGGCAAATTTCATGTAGGCAACACACTCAGAAGAAATCCTGTCTTATCATCATCAGGTTGAAGTCACAGAGCCATCAGGAATAGTGAGAACAAATTTATGTCGACTCCAAAGTTGTAGCTTTCACCGGCCCAGCTTTTATCTGATAGGACGTGCCTGTACAAGCAGTAAAAACTCTTTGCAGTTTTGACTTTTATTTGAACTCTTATGATTAGGAGATTTGTGAAAGAATAATCCCGAATGGAGAGGTTTGGTAATTATAACTTCCTTCATCTTTTAAAATCCATTCCGTGTTGAGAAACTGCTATGTAATGTGTCAGTGTCTACAAAGTGTGAGCAGTTGGGTTCAGAATGGAAAACAGAATCAAAGCCTCGATGCTTCAAAATGCTTGGCATCTGCAGAAATTCCATCTGAATGACTGGTGTAGTGATTTTGCTGAGCTGGCTCTGAGGCTGTGCTTTTAATTACTTGTGCGTGTCCCTGAGGATGTAGGTGAAATTTAAGTCAAAATGAATCTTACATGTGGTGAAGAAGTCTGTTAGTTAAAGAACCTGTGGGTAATTCATTTATTAAGCAAACAAGAACTTCATAAAGAAAAATCAACATTCTTTTTGGGGGAATAAATCCAAATGTCTTCATGTCATTATGTAGAAGTTAATTTTTAAGACAATTTTTGAATGTCTTAGAATAACTTGGCTATTTCTGTCTCTTTTACAGTATTTGTTGTATAAGATTTTACAACAGTTACTTTAATATTAATATGTAAGATTTTACAGCTACATAGGGATAGCAATATTGCATTTGCTGCTGTAGAGTTGTGCTTTCCAAGCCTCATTAATGTTGAGCTGCCTCTAGCTGACCTTGAGCTTGAGGTTCAAGAAGACAGGTAAAATTACATGGAACCCCTTTATGTTATCCAAGAAAGGTGCATGATCACCACCATCCCCATGGTGGTTACTTCCCATGAATCCTTCTTGAAGGGTCAAGGAAAGACCACCTCCCATTTTATAGATATTTTTTGCCTTTATATATGCATTTTAAAAAAGATGTTGAAATATTGGTCAGATCAGACATATGAAATTTGAATGGATCTGAGCCAACTCAGGCACCCTGACTGCCCAAGAACAGCCATCCCTGGTGCTGGTGCTGAGCTGGGCTCAATGGGTTCCCAGCTCCTTTGGGTCAGCTTGCTAGGAAGGCAATCTCAGCTCCATCTGCACCACACAATGAGAAACCTGCTTTCCAGCTGATTAATAGCCACATTAAAGGTTATCATGTTGGGATGCCAGGAAACCAGCAGTCGGCGGCAGGAGTGGGGAATGCTCTCAAGAGCCTGACTCTGGCTTTGATTCCATGACTTAATGAGTGATATTAAGTATTCAGTGTATCTGAGATATGAGGACATATCCATGATTTTCAACTTTCTTAAGCAGTGAAATCCCTACAGACTTTTTCCAAATGTAATAATTGGCAGAAACCAGTTAAAGGAGAAAGCAGAGTTGTTCTAGGCCAAGTGAGGTCAGGCCTCTCCTGTCGATGTCGCTCCCGGCCGGCAGGAAGGACACACGACAAAGTCTGGCAGTGGACAACCTTTTTTTTTATTTTTTCTCCGTACAGCCTGCCCTGGGATCGCTCCCAGCCGAAGCCTCCTCTGGTCCGCTCCCCGCGGCTCTTTCCATGCTTCGCTCCGAAGCCTCTACCGGTCCGCTCTCCGCGGCTCCTTCCGGGCTTCGCTCCAAAGCCTCTACCGGTCCGCTCTCCGCGGCTCCTTCCGGGCTTCTACTTCCCCCCAGGGGTGGCACCAGTATATATACGGATACAGTGTCCAATCATATTAAAGTAAGCAAGGCAAGCTGATTGGCTAACATATTATTGAGCGGGTTGTTTACGCGGTAAGCAGGAAACTAACGTGCTCGATGGGAGGGGTAATCTAACTCAGGCTTTACTCTTTACCACAGGCCGCATGATCGCTATATGCGGCGGCTCGGCAATGTGGTGGCTCCCAACAGAGGCTGAATAAAGTAGGGATTGCACATCTGACATCACATCACCAGTCTTCCAGGGTGACTGCCTCCCTGAATGCATGGGGCTCCTGGGGACACTTGAGCTGGCCCTGCCTCTCTGTTTAGATGTGTGTCTCATACAGATCGGACGATGTGATGAGCAATGGGGAGAAGCATGAAGCCAGACAGCAGGCAGGGTGTGAGCCACCAGGACTGCTCATCCTTGGGTGGCCATGATGACCCTGTTACAGATAGATCTGAGTATAGGGCCTTCACAGACCCAGAATCAAATCCTGCAGTCCAGGACCTCGCATCAGAAAATTCTAATAAAAAAGCTCTGAGATGGGTTTCTGTTCTGGAGTCAAATTGGATGTGGGAAGTGTGCACACTTGTATCATCGATCAGATTTTCCAGAGTGAATGAGCCCAGTTTTCTCAGGATACAGTGGGGTGTGTGTGTGTGTGTGTGTGTGTGTGTGTGTGTGTGTGTGCATGGTCCCACCTGGTGTGCAGGGGTCCTGGCTCCTGTGTGTGCTTCCACACAGCGGCTGTGTGGTCTCTCAGGAATGCACAGCACAGACTCTGCACCTGCAAACATCTGGAATTCAGTTCAGACAGAAGAAAGGACCTGCGGGGCGGCAGTGTTTATGCTCAGGACTGTGTTTGGCTTTGTGTCATAGGTTAATCCTGGGGGAATCATTACAGAAAGGTAGCATTAGGTGCCGCACAGCAACCATGCAAGAAAGGGGATCGGCAGAAAACATGAAGATGGGAAAGGCCGGCCAAGCAAGCACATCCCTTCTCCCACTTCCTCCCCAGTGTCCAAATGGCCGGGCCTAGGCTGCTGGGCTGCTGCTTTCCCCCTCAGGAGTGCTGGGCTGGACCTGCTTCTCCCTGGAAATCCTTGAAGAGGCTGCTGTTCCTGATAGGTGTCCAGGCTCCGCCGCAGGGAAGGCGTCTCTGCGTATAACCTTGACAGGGTTAGGTTCTGCTGTTTCCTGATTGAAAACACATGGAGATGCTGGCAGCCAGGGCCTGGGTGGGTGGGCCGCCCCTGGCCTTGGCCTCTGGGCCCTGCCACCCACTCACTGTCCGAGTGTCCCACGGGTGGGCAGCATCCTCTGCATTGCTTACCTGTATCCCGCTGAGCTATTGCATTGGCTTCTCATTGGTTTCTAAGTGCATTTATTTAACATTTAATTATTTCCCCCTTTGGCCTTATGAAAAAGTAATTTGAAGAGAGCAGAGGAGAAAGAAGAAGATGATTTTTCTCTGTTTTGCACATAGAAGTGAGGCCATCTGGTGTCTTCCAGAGTAATCTCTTCTGTGTCTGCAACAACAGCTGAAGAAAGCTGATCTGGTGTGGCAGAAAGTGACCAGCAGGGCCCGCCATGACTCAGCATCTGTGCCTGAGAAGCAGATCCCTTCCTTGGCCCTGAGGTCTCTGGACAGAGTGACCTGGTGCGGCCTGATGGCACGCATCTCCTTGCTCCTCTTTCTCGAGGCTGCTCGTGTCCCATGGCGGACTCGGCCCTGTGTGACAGGTGGGTGTCATGGGCCTAGGTATGCTGAGTGGCTTTAGATAGAGCCCGAGATCAGAAAAAGGTCCACCAGCTCTTCCTTCTGGATCACAGGCACCAAAAGAACAAGAACACTCTCCACTGACTTCTCCATTCAGCTGATGGATGACGACATGGTGGACAAAAGAATTTTCAAATGATGGAATCAATGCCTTTGCTTAAAACAAGGGTGGAAAATGTAGACACATCACTAGGGGAGTTTGCCAGTTGCAAAATGTCTTAATTCTTTCCAAACTCAAGCACCTGAGTGTAGTTGAAGGCTCTGTGCTCACATAGACAGCTGTGTGCACTCAGTGGTGGTTACCCGGGGATGTTACTCAGAAGGGCTGACCAGTGACAGAGGCCCTGAGAAGAGTCTTTCTGGTTGGGGTCAGCAGCCAGGAACAACTGGACCATATGCTGACTCCAGGTCTGTGTTTGTCATGCAGGGCTGGACAACATTTCTGTGATGAATATTGAATGCTACTTAACATCGGAGCTGGGCATATGCTTGTGATGCTGTTTAATAGAGTTCTGACTCATTTGGCAAAGAGATTTATAAGATGGAAACGGGAGACCACTGACAGTTCAATTCCTTTTTACTCCAGCTGTGGTCTGAGAGCACTGTAGAAGCTTAGACGTAGATGTTCCCAGAGCCCTCCTCTCTCCCCCTACCATCTGAAACAAGGGCAAGAAGATTCAGTCTGCATCCCCAACCCTGGACTGTGAACTTGCTCAGCTGAGCCAAGGCAGCAAAGCATGTGGTGGGTGACAGAGCGTGGGGGTCACATCACAGCCCAGGTGGATCACACCTGACCCTGAGGAAGCAGCAGCTTGACCTCCAAGCTCTGCCTTCAGTATGAAAGTGGGGGCTCCTCCAAACCTACGCACTCCCCCACACCCCACTCAGTAGCCTAGTTATGATTCATCATTCACCAAGCGAATGGGATTTTCCGCTTTTCAGCTACACGGCTTCTTGTTGCATGGTCAGGGCTGTCGGCCTACACAGGAGCAGGAGGCTGAGGGTGAGGCTGGTGCAGGGCCTTTTCCCCCCGAACAGACTCTTAGCTTGTGGCACGGGTTCTGTGGAGGGGCCCTCAGCAGTGTGGATGCCCCTGTGCAGGGTCCACATTCAGGACTAGGGCTTTGCTGCCCATCTGGCTGGGTTCCTGGGGTTTGCATGGCCGGTGCTTCTAGGGTTTTCATCTAGATGTCCTCCATAGGTGGGGATCTGGTGAGGTGACTGGATCACGGGAGCATGCTATTCCTCAGTGTCTTAGTCCCCTGGTGAGTTTATAGGTGAATGTGATGTTGGCGTGGGGTCTGGTCAGAGGGAGTGGGTCACTGGGGTGCAGCCTGAAGGGCCTATGTTCCTTCTTCCTCCCTTCATTCCTCTCTCTTTTCCTGTTGCCCTTTTTGTCCTCTGCTTCTTGTCTATCATGAGGCATGCTGCCTTCCCCAGCCCAGGCCCTTCCACTGTGCCCTTCCTGCTCATAGCCAGCTGACTATGGACTGAATCCTCTAAATCCATGAGCCCAAATAAACCTCTTCACTCTTGAAGTGGAGGTATTGAGTATTTGTTCTAGTGCCGGAAAAGTGAGTAAGACAGTGCACACCAGAAAGGGAGAGGGCTCCCTCGGTAAGGGAGCTCAATCACTTCCAGCTGTGTCCCAGCTGCCTGTGCCAAGCTTTTGCCATTACCTGCAAATGCCTGCGTCAGCCAATGACCTCCCTCACCCGTTACCCTTCTTGCAAAGCCTTCTTCACAGGAGAGCTCGGGCATTCCTGAGTCAGATACACCATTGGCACCTAAGCCCTTGTGGGTTTCAGGAAACTTCTTTGTTGCTTTGGCAAAAGTTTTCATCCTTGTGAAGCAAAAATTTTTTTTGGCTTGTTATCCTCGAGGACTCAAATTTCCTACTGCCTCGCAACTTAACAGCTTTATTTTACAGAGATAAACTTTTCAAATTTAGTTATACCAAAACTTGAAATCCAAGTCACGGTTGTAATAGTGATAATAGGGAAAAAGAAGACTTAAGAAACCTAATTTTTACATTGTTTTCAAAATAGATCGACAACCAGATGCTTGTGGAATCTGAGGCCAGCCCCTCCCTCCCACAGAGGGGGAGAGGCTTTTTTAAGAAGCAGAAAGAATAATGCATTCGTTCCTCCCTACCTTTAACAAGGGAACTTGCCGGTCACCCTGCAGGGTCTGGCCGCAGGAGTAAATCATCGGGCGGCGTCTGTGGAAAGGCGCTGTGGAAAGGCTGGGCCACGGGGATCTGGCGCCCCTTATATGTCCATGTTTAATCAACGCTGATCGGAGCAGCCTCGCGCCATCAGCACTCTGCTCCTGATGCGAGACATCTGTTGAGCGTGTGCAGGGACTGGGAGACTGTGAGGCTCACAGGAGCTTTCCTTCCTTGGCACCAAATTGTCAGATAAACCCCGAGGCTCCCGTGTTCCATAAGGAATTTGAGTCACCCTTCCTTTTGCTCACATTTCTCATCCTGGTTGCCCCCAGAAAAGGCAGGAGTCTGCAGAGCTGTCTGCTAGCCACCTGCATGGCTTCCGGCAAAGGCACCCAGGTACCACAGTGCCAAGCCCTCCATCCCCCAGGATGGCCAGAAAGTGGCAGCCAGTTCCCAGGTGTCGACATCTGTGCCCACAGAGCAGGGCTATGGAGGGAGAACATGGGTGTGACATCACCTGGGAGGGGCCTGTGCTATGTTGTGCCTTTGAATCTCATTCATGGGTATTTTTTAAAGTTGGTTTATTACTCTTTAAATAAGAAAGAATTTGTGAACTCTGGGGTAACAGGAATCCCAAGTCCTCCCTGTGAATGTAAGCAGCTTTCTCCCCCTGAAGAAACTGGAGCAGAACTTGACCTTCCCGCAGAGTCCCTTTCTGCAAAGATGGCATGTGTTGTAGGCCCTGGGGCCACTGTGACCTGTGGCCAGGTGACCCTGCCACCTTTATCTTCAGGAGCTAGTAATACACCTGCTTGTTCAGGTCCAGGTGAGGCCGACTCCCAGTCTCTTGCTGTGGCTCCAGCTGTGAATGCCCTGGTTCTAGAAGGGACCCTTTGAGTCCTAAGAATTCTCGGTTTCTCTTCACCATTTTTCAGGGCTCTCCAGAGACACTGTGAGGCACTTTGTCCAGGTGATAGCGACAGTAGAGCTTCATAGTTTTTAGTTCCCAAATTGCGTGAAGTGGTCTTGGGTGGAAGGACTGGTCTCACCCAGAGCAGTCACTTCTGGCTCCTCTAACCAAGGCAGGATGGACTCAGGGTTTGAGGAATAAAGCTTCTAGAGTAGTGGTGGAGAACGGTGAGAGACTTCATGGATGCAAACAGCCCATTGCACCACTTTGTCACTCTGCTGTAGAGCAGCAAGGGGACCTCCTGCAACCCTCTCTGTACCAGCGCCACAGGGACCAAGTGTGGCTGTCCTGAAATACAAGCACCAGGGACTCAGGGAGTCATGCGGCTTTGTGAGAAGGGCAAGCATGTCCGTTTGTCCCAGGACTCACATCTGTCTGCACATATTCTCTGTGCTTAAAGGGAAGCAGAGGCACAGGATGGGGAGCAGGGTGCCTCCAGGAGCCTGAGCAACAGAGAGGTCCTGCTCTTTGGAGACAAGCATGGGGTCACCCCTTGCTTTCCTGCACGGCATCTCTTGACAGGCTGTGGGTTCTTACGCCCTGCAGTTTGTCCCTGGGTCCACTGTATGAGCCTCTAAAATTAGTGCACATTGTTGACCCCTTGAGTTTGGGGTGACTCTGTCAGTCCCTCCCTCTGGTGTCCACACCTCACAAAGTCACCCAAGCCCTAGGACACCTGGAAAAAGTGCTGGGCATTTGGAAACCCACAGGGGTAGATGTGGACATTGATCTCTTGTTGCAACCTGCCTTGCGTTCTGGTCATGCCCAGTGGTGGCTGTGAGCCTAGATTGAGGGGAGGTGACTCTTTTCAGAGCCAATTTGCTGGCAGGGCAGTGTCGAGGCCTGAGCTCACTTTCCCACCCCTGCCTTGCAGCTCAGCTTTTCCAGATGTGCTGAGTTTCATGCTTTGCAGATTCAGAACCGAGAAGCCAGAAAGCTTATTTTCCACCCCCTCTAGGATGACTTCTGCTGAACCTGGAACTCTATCAGGTCCAAGAGAAACACTCTGTGGCTGGGAAGATGAGGGTGGTTAGGCTAGTGGTGTGGGTTAACCATGCCTGTCACATCCCCCTGGAATCCTTGCAGAGGTGGAACTGGAGAGGCCAGGCTGATGGGTGCTTCTGCCATCTCACAAAGCAGAATGAAGCTATGTCCATTTGTTTTTGTTTAATTTTCTAAGTTTTATATAGAGTTCCCATAAATAAAACATCGTGCCTTGAGAATGTGAGGGCATAAGAACAAATACAGCTTAGCAAACCTAATACTCAAGTCTCCAGGCTTGGTCTGTACGAACCCTGGACTTTACATTAGAAAATGATTCTTGGGCTCCAAATATGTGGCCAGAATGGATGGTTATCAGCAAGGTAGTGGAAGACTCCCCTAGGGTTGACACAGGGCTTCCCCACCAAAGGTCTTCTTCACCAAAAGGGGTTCCTGACCTGACTGTGCTGGACATGAGCTGGAGGTCACTTATTCTTCAGGACTCTGGTTCTGATGACTCTGATGCCATGTGTTGTGGGATAGATAACACGTACAACCTTCCACGTGTTTGTAGGTTACAGCCAACAAATTTCTCATAGTTCCAGTCTTTCCCTGGGACATTGTTATTCTCTGCTAGATTCAGCCCCAAACAATCCTATGTAAACACATAGACATCTCCATGTATTTGTTTTGGTGATGCCATTGGTGGGACATTATGGTTTCCTACCTATGTACTGATTTGATAAAAGATATGGGTGAGAGTTTTGGTTGCCTGTGATGGGGCACTGTGAAAGAAGGGGAAAAGTCAAGAGTGGCTAAGTGCACTGACAGACACACAGGGTCCTAATGATTATAATGAAGGTCCATGGGGTGATTTAGGGAGAGCTAACAAAACGTCATCTCTCAAAGATGGCTAGAGATCGTAGAAGTTAACAACCTCACAAAAATCACTGAATGAAATTTAGCTTTTCTTTTGCTTTTAGTAAGAAGAAGGCTATACAGCAGATACATTTTCAGTAGATACATAACATGGGAAAATTATCAGGCAAAGACCCATTAGAACTAATAACAGAGGAAGTTAATGTTAACTTAGTTGATTAAACAGTGGCCAGCGATAGCATGGCACAACAGTTAGTTTTGGCTATGTGACAGATGGCTTCAAAGCTTATTAATTAAAGCAGGAGTCATTTTATTTAGTACACAATCATATGGATTGAATAGGTGATACTTCTGGCTTGGGTCATTCCGGTGACCTCTCGTCTGTCTGTCGAAAGACACAGGTCTGCTGTGGGCAGTGGGACTCATGGGGTGGTCGCCTTTTGATCTGGTGTGGTCAGGAGGCTGCTGGCCAGGAGTGTTGTTCTCCATCTGGGTCCCTTGTTCTCCTTTGGGTCCCTTGAGCACAACTCAGCAGCCTGGTGGCCTTCAGGCCCTATTCATCAAGTTGAATGCAAGTCCCATCTACATGCAGAAAGGCTGCAGGGGAATCTATGCAGTAACTTCAATTGTAACTGCCAATGGCCATAAACAACCCTGAGCCCTCCCCACAGACCTGGTCCAACTGTGCTACAGTGTGCTACCAGCAGCTCCAAGGTGAACTGGGGACACACCCAGACAGAGAGCAGGAGAGGAACCAGCACAAAGAAGAGTGCATCCTGCAGCTCCTTGCGACAAATCTGCAACCAGGTAGTCTGTGTAGACATAGCCGAGCCTGCAGCCACTATGTCAGCACCAGGGCATAAAGAGACTCTTTGGAGGACAGAGCTGCTGAGGAATCTTGACCGATGCTTCTGGGTGATGGCCCCAAAAACACGGAGTGATAACCTGGAGCCTGTGAACTTTATAAGGAGGAGGGGCTCTGCAAGAGGGCTAAGTCAGGGATCCTTAAATTTGGCCCAAAGCCCCTCTGTCTGGCCGTGCGCTACCAGACTGGAAAGAACAAATGGGTGTCAGCTCGTGGTGATTTGTTACAGCTCCACAGAAAGTAAGTACGGCCAGCACAGTGAGGTCCTGTGTGTATCTACCTTAATGTCAACCTGTGTCCTTAACCTTGGTGCATGGGTGCACAGGAATTCTACTCCAGCTTAAAAAAAGCTCAAAATGTGGAAAATGAATAAAAATGATTGGGGGCAGATGCAGGGGAGACTTTGGGTGCACTGCCAGGCGGTGTCACCCTAGATGGGTGGGAGGTGTGACCCTGCCTGGACATGTATGGGGACAGGATTTGTCACAGCCAAAGGAAAGACAGGGCTAGAGGAGCATGGGGGAGATCCTGGACAGGTGGGGATTGGCACAGTCCTCCAGGAACTTGCCTATGACTTGTCCAGACTCATCCAGATGTTCCCCTCCTCTGACCCAGGTGTGCCTCTCCCCTCATCCAGGTGTGCCCCTCTCCTGACCCACATGTGCCTCCTCTGCCTTTTGTCATCCCAGAGACTTCTCCTCTTTGGCAGTGGCCTCTTTGTTCATTCACAATTTTCAGTGAGTGTCTTTGTCTGCTTTTCCTTATTAATAAGGAAGGAAAGGACTTAAATTGCCTCTGAACAGTGAAAACCAGGAAGGCCTGTGAAAGGTTAAAAATAACTTTGCACATGTTTAGAAATGCAATTGCTTTGGATTCCAATCTGCGGCCTCAGCTGGCTGTGCCGGGTGCGCCAGGCTCTGCAGACCGAGCAGGAGCTGGGGCCTCTCACACTACTCTTCTGGGATGAGAGGGGCTCACTCTGTAGCCCTGGGACTGTCCCCACACAGCTGCATAACATGCAAGTCCAGGAGCACTCCTGCAGGGGGCCTTTGCCATTCCCATCCTGCTGAGGATATGCTGAACTTTGTGTGGATTAGACAGGGTTTTTTCCCTCTCCTCTCCTGCAGCAGGGCAGGTAATTGCTCAGACCCTGGTGGAGGACAAACTTATTCCCCTGGGCTGGGAGTGGAGTGCAAGGCAGTAGGGGAGGGGCTCCCTGAGCCTCTCCCATCCTATTCTCTCCTCCTCATCCATGGGAGAATTACAGAGCTTCTTTTTTATGAAGAGATTTTGTCTTTTGTCATGATAAAGAGGTTCCCTTTCATTCCTGCTCCACTCATAGGAGGACAGTGGACTTTTTTTTTTCTTTGAGACAGGGTCTCACTATGTAGTTCAGGTTGACCTTGAATTCACTATGTAGCCCAAATTGGCCTTGAATTCACAAATATCCTCCTGTCTCAGCCTCCCGAGTGCTGGGGTTACAGGTATATGCCACCATGCCTGGTGACACTGGATATTTTTCAAACAGGCTTTCTGCATGTCTTGAGATGCATGCATGTTTTATTTTACCTGTGTGTTGATTCCAATAACTGATTTTCTTAAGTCCAACTATTCTTGCCTTTCTGGAATAAATCCGACCATGTCTGACTCTATCTTTTATTGTGTTGTTGGATTCGGTGTGCTAAAAGCAAATTGAACCCTTTCAGGATGTTAGGAGGTTTGTTGTGTCACTGAAACTGAACTTCACTGGCTGAACCTAGGTCCAGACCTGGAGCTAAGATGTCATCCATCACTGTGGGTGGCATCTTTAAGGTATGTTGTTCCTAGATGTGGGAATTAACCATATTAAGAAAACCCAGCATTGGTAAGCAGTTTCCATCACCATATACACTGCTTGTCCTACATGGTCAACCAGTCTGTAAGCCGGAATGAAAACAGATTTCTAGGTTTTGAAAATAAGAATAATAAGAATAATAAAACATTTGTTATTATCTAATCTCTTTCATGGACCATATGGGCCTAGGAAAACTGCCTGAGTATGAGCTCAGTATTACTTTTCACTGTTTTTTTACTGATAGTGATTTGTAATTAAACTTAGCTTTGAAATGTTTTCCTCTAGTTAAATATTTCCTAAGTATCATTGCATTATGTTCCTGTTTGGTGTGCAATTAGAGCAAACACAGGACAACTGATTTTCTCTGCAGCCTTCAGCCTCCAGCCGTTCTGCTAAGTTAGCTTTGTTGTAAACTGAGCTCACAAAGCAATGACTTCTGGTAGCTCTGTCTTTGTTCATGGTACAGAAGTTTATTAGACATTTTACCTTTCTTGAAATAGTTATATTTCCCCCAGGATACGCTTTACAAAGCGTGGTCCATGGATGTGAATTCATATCCATTTCCTCAGAGATTGTGTCCTCTTTCTTCATAGATTTTCCAAAGTTACCAAAGGAAATCTCTTTTTTTTCAATTCTTTAAACTTTATCTTTTCCAATAAACAGTGACAATGCAAGACAACTTTCTATTCCCTCCCACTTTGTGTAATTATCTATAGACGTCTGATTTATGGCACGACGTGACTTTCACTATGAAAATGACATATGTGATGAAGATGGGGCGTCTGCATAGAGAGGAGAGGAGGTTGCTGGAGTCGCCACCACTGCCAGGTCGGGACTGGTGCCACCTGTGTGCAGGGTCAGTTTCTTTCCCTCCTCCTCTTGTCTTGTGCCACTTCTTCCCACTGTTCTTCATCTCTTCTATGAACGCTTTTCTCCTTCTTTCCTTTTTCCTTCTTTCCATCTTGGTTTTCTTTTGTGCATTTCTTGAATGAAAAATCAGATCGGTTTAAGTACTGATTTTATACCTCATACCCACCCAGATACCCTAATATAATATATGCCTGTGACTGCCTGCTGAAACTCTGTGACGCTCACTTGTGGGACTGAGAATAAGGTACTGGAAGGTCTGCAGCATCGGAGGCTTTCACGCACTTTCCTCCCTAAGTACCTTGTACTTTCGTATAGCACCTTGCAAAGAAAAGATTTCAATCACTGAGAACACAGTAGGTGTGCTTTGATCATCCTGATTTGTCGGCAGAGGACATAGATGGCAGTTTCTGACCACAGCATCGATATGAGGTTTTCCTCTTGTTTTGACAACTGAGGTGTAGCTGGCTTGGGGTTCTGCGACAGTGAGGTCACCACACACCCCCCCGGCACCCAGGAGTGATGTGCTCACACAGCGCTTCCTGTCAGTAAGGCCACAGCTTTTCCAGGAGGGATTCACAGGCGGCAGCAGCCTGCTTTATCTAGGATGTGTTCGTGTTAGTCACGGAGGCAGCCGAGCTAATGCAAATTTAAGTCGGGGACACAGTCAATGCCTAGGAGATCTCCTTGTTTTTCCTCAAGCTGTTCTTAGAACAAAGAATTCACCAGGGTGAATGAGTCCAAACCGCAGAGGTCAGAGGTCAGACTGAAAGCTGGAGAGGGCCATGCATCAAGCCCTGCTGCACCAGGCCTCCCACCTCTCCACACCCCATCCAGGCTCCCTGAGGACTCCGACTTAATATCCTCATTATTTTGTCAGGTGCAATTTACCAAAGTCATAAAAAGCCCACTTCACCCATATGTCTTTTGAAACAGACTTAAATTCTTTCATAAACATGCTCTGCAAATGGGAGCTATGGTTTTGGAATTAAGTATCCAGACTCCGACACTCATGTATCTAACTGGGGAAGATTCTGGTTCCAAGTCTGACAGAGGGGGAGAGGTTATCTGATGAAGCAAGAATATAATAATAACTGTTTTGCAATAAGAATACACTTTGTTTGGATTCTGTCAGGAGGGTGAAGGACTGAGCCAGGGAACGGGGGAGGGGAGACTGGAGTCACCATCAACAAACAGATCCTGTCTGAAGAACTCAAATTCGTTATAACACTTAGCGCACATATTGTTGTGAACACAACCTAATAGTCCCTGGATGATTCGGGAGTTTGCTTAGGCGCTCACACAGGATGCTTGAGAAAAACGTGTTTTAGGGGCTGGGGATTTAGCTCAGTGGGATAAGTGCCTGCCTTGCAAGTGTGTGGTCGTGAGTTCGATCCCTGGTACCGATAAAAACAAAAAGACAAAAAAAAAAAAAAAATTTATAAGCAGCGAGATATGCCACCTTGCTAAAACTCCCGTACCCCCTGCTCACTCCAAGTTTTCCCTCATATCAAAGCATGTTAACTCTGTCACTTCACCAGTAAGGGGAACAAATGGTCGTGGCAATGAGACAGACACAAGACTAACGGGACCCTACAGAGGTCCCAGGAACAGATCTACGCCTCTGCTCTCAGAACTTCAGATAACAAAGACCAGATAGAGCCATTTTTACGGTATTTTCCTATGAGACTATTCTTCAGAATATATTTTAAAATTAATTTTAAATTTAGACACAAGAGTTTTCTACATTCCTTGGGTACAGTGTGATGCTTTATGATATATATGCATATATATTGCAGGATGCTAAATCAAGTTCACTAGCATCGCCATTGCCACACACATTTTTCTGGTTTTTGGAGCTAAGAACACTTAATATCTATTTTCTTGGCAAATTTCAAAGATGCAATACATCATTATTAATCACAGCCACCATGGAATGTAACAGACGACCTTGCTCCTTCTCTCTGAGTTGCTGTCTGCCTTGACCAGCATCCCTCTTGCCAGTCCCAGTTGCCCACCTTTTGCTCTGTGAGTTTGACTACAGGTAACCCATGTAAGTGAGCCCACGCAGTACTGGGATAATACGGGGGTTTTATTTCAAGGAACCCAGCCTTGTCTCCAGAAAGGTAATACTGACCTACTTTCCTTCTCAGCACCTGTTGCCCTCTTTTTGTCTTTTTAAGAAGGGCCATTCTCACAGAGTTGTAACTCACCCCTTTCTGATTAGTGATGTGGCGTGTTGGTTCATAGGCCTGCTGCTCATTGGTGACTCTTGTCTTGAGAAATAGCTATTTGGATTTCTCTCTCACTTTTATCTTGGGATTATTTGTTTGATAGCCATTGAGTCCTTGAGTTCTCCATTGTACTGTGTTATGGATATTGACCTCTTGTCAGATATATGGCTTTAAATATTTTCTCCCATTCTATGTATTTCCACTTTGCTTGGTTGGATTCTCTCCATTATTCCTCAAAGCTTTTCAGTTTGATACAATTGTATTTGTCCAGTTTTGTATTTTTTGCCAGTGCTTTTAGGGTCTGAGGTAAAACAATTTCCCAGGTCTGTGCCACGGAGCTTCCCCTGTGGTTTCTAGCAGCAGCCTATAGATTCCAGTCAGCCCCTATCAAAATCCAGTGACGTTTGTCACAGAAATGGGAGGAGGGGGAGGAAGAGAAAGAATAAGGAGGAAGAGGAGAAAAAAAGGAGATGGAGAAGAGAAAAGAAGAGAAGAAGAAGAAGAAGAAGAAGAAGAAGAAGAAGAAGAAGAAGAAGAAGAAGAAGAGGAAGAAGAGGAAGAAGAGGAAGAGGAGGACGAAGAAGAAAAAGAAGAACTAAACTTGTGTGGAACTCATAAAAAGCAATCTTAGAAACAAAGAACCAGTCTGCAGCCATCAGTCATGTGCTCTCACTTCAGCATCTACTGCGGAGTTGCAGCAAGGGGAACAAATGGTCGTGGCAATGAGACAGACACAAGACTAACGGGACCCTACAGAGGTCCCAGGAACAGATCTACGCCTCTGCTCTCAGGTGATCTTTGACAGAGGTGCCTGGCACACTCTGGAAGAATGGCCTCTGTGATGAAGGGTGCTGGCCAGTGTCCAGACTGCATCTGTCAGTTCACGCTTGCAAATAGCCACCTGCACCCTCTCTAACAGGCTTGTGGTGGGAATTGTGGAAGGAAAGTCATTGAACTCAGTTAAAATTTGCTTACTTTCAGCACAACACTGGCCTGAGATTACTCATCAAATGTCAAACTTAAACCCTGAGAATATTTGGCAGCGTGGAGACAGTTACAGCTCTAATTTGTAGTGGATCGAGAAAATTTTCACTGTTTAAATTACTCACAAGTTACTTTCATAACTTGATTCTCCAAGGTTGAAGAAAACTTCAACCTTGTAGTTGTAGTTACAGTCTTGTTGTAGTTACAACCTTGTTGTACAATCTACAACCTTGTTATAGTTACAATCTAGAGAGACCACATCTGTGTGATGCATCACTGCCAGCTGGGTGACATTTGCCAAATACATTAACCTCTTTTACTTCTACCTTGGATGGAGCCGCCGCGGCTGTTGCTCTTAGGAGCATGACTGGGAGCCCTGGAGACAGGAAATGCACTTGTCTCATCTACAATTGTGGCAGATGAGGGTCACGGTGCTGTCCTGGGGTGTGTGTGTATGGGGGGGTCTTGCTCACTTTGGGGACTCCTGATGTCACTGACCCTGTCGTCACTGCCTTTGTGCCATTGTTCTAACATGGGTAGCTTTGCCCCCGGGGGATGTGTGGTCCTGCCCAAGGGAATTTTGGTGAATGCCTGTGTGTTGGTGTTGCCTGATGGGTAGAGGCCAGGACACAAGCCTGCAGCACAGGGAGTAGCACACAGCCAGTGTGTGGGGCTGAGACTGAGGTGAGCACGTCCCAGGGATGTGGCTCCATCCTTACCCTGCACAGCAGAAGCTTTGAGCTCATCTTCCAAAGACTGAAGCTCATTCCATTTTTTCCAGCACGTACATTTCTTTCTTTTCAGTTTGTGTACAAATGCTCTGAGTATGTATAATAAAAATGCTTTTGTTGTTCGGAAAATTAATGTGGTATTTGTTCTAAAATCTAAATATTGTCCTTGAAAGTGACTGGGAAGTCATATGGGCCCCGGGAAAGGGGAGGCTCTTTCATGAGTATTTTTTAGCTCTGGACTTTACTGATATCATATTTCAGATGACATTATTCTCAAGAATTTTGAAAGATGGTATAATTAGAATCATGGAAATTTTGAGCTGGAATAAATTTCAGGGGCCTCTGGGAATTGAAGATACATGGCCTGTCTGTCTCCAGTGCTTCTGATGTGGCATCGAGGCCTGCAAGGTAAGGTTCTCCTGCTGGAGCACAGCACGGTCCAGCCCCTGGCACTGGCTGCAGGGCAACCCAGCTGATTTCTCTGTCTAGAAGTGAGGGAAACACTCAAGATGCAGACCTGTTTCTCCTTCTTTCTAAAGCCACTTGGCATTATCTCTCACAACTACCTGAAATACACACCCTGAATCTTGATTGTTTGGAAAATAGACTTTTACATCAGAACACAGTGTGATTTGTATGGTCGCTAACTATCGTCAACTACTGCACATAAACTTCCTGGTCTAGAGAGTGGTGTTGCCTTGACACTGTGCTGAACTGCAGGCCCAGGGGTGAGGTGATCCTCTGACCTGCAGTTCCAGGGACAGCATGGATAAGGACTCGTGTGGGAACATTCGTGGTCTCCCAATAGACATCGGTGTTAGTTTAACTGGGCTCTGCTGCATTGACCTGTTTGCTTTGTGGTGCTTTCCCACACTTATTTAAGTCCCATGATTGTTTCAAAGCATCAACCAAGTCTAGGGCCTTGAGGCAACGTTCAGAGCCAGGACATGTCCAGCCACTGCCCTCACGGGATTGATAGTCCAGGGATAAGAAGACACCACAACAAGAGACCCAGAGACCAACATGCAACCACAGCTGAAAACAGGTATTTCCAAGGCAGCAGTGAGTCTGGTCAGGGCCAAGTGGTTTCACTCAAGCTCTCTGAGGAAGGGCACTCAAGTCCTAGTCGAGGGATGGATGGGAGGGAGGCTCTAGGAGGAGGAGTCCACAGGTCACAGGAGCTGCTCTTTTTCCTGTTGTCAGGGCACACAGAGCCACGGAGCATCGTCCTGAGGCCCATTTACTCCTGCGCGAGGATGACAGATTTGTGACACGGGAGCACCCTGGGTGCCCATCCACCTGCAGGTTTGCAAGCGGTGGGACTGTGGGCTGTTACTACTCTCCTTTCAGCTGTGGCTGCTCCTCTGTCAAATGCAGAGAATGACAGGAGAGGTCACACTCCAGTTCTGTATGTCTGTACCCTCTGCTTCATCTCCGGACCTATCCCCCACCTGGCCCTGCTTCTCCTCAGCAGTATCAGGAAGACGCGTGCTGCATGTGGCGCCTGGAGCTGGATCTCCTCCCGCCACCCTAGGGCTGCTTCCAGTCCACTTCAATTTCTCCAACACTCAAAGCCACCTTTGCCAGGAACCTTCATCCTTCTGCTTTAAGTTACAGCCCTCCATCACCCCAGTGCCTTCTTTCCTTAGTTATCTTTTCAAGACACTAATTATACATAATTCTATACATTTTCTTTGCTTTTTGTCTGTTGCCCTAACTAGAATGAATCTTCAAGAAACTAGGTATTTTAATTTTTTGTTTTCTACTTATAAATCCAGGACTTACAAGACTGGCAGATAAAACAGACACTGAATAGAGATTCGTTTAAAGAATGAGTCTCATAGGGCTCTGGGGAGACTTGGAGATAATGCACCTAAAGTCTCTAGTGCGGTCCCCAGCACAGAGTAAGTGCACACAATGAGAAATAGTTTTGTATTTTAATAGAGGCATTAGCATTTAAATTAAAAAATTTAACAATACTGTCTTTGAAAATCGGGTGAGGACTTTTTGGAAAATTCTCTCAGTAAATGGGTCCAGGAAAACTAGATATTTACATGAAAAGAGTGAATTTAGACATTTACCTCACACCATATACAACTTCAGCTCAGAATGGGTTGAAGCTATAATGCTGTAACTGAACGCATTGGGAAAGCATGGTGTTGAGTTTAGCTGATTTCTTGGTTATGACATTGAAAGGACACACTACAAGAGACAGACAAAGCGTGCTCAATCCATGGGATTGTCATCTCTGCTAGATGCCAATCTGAGGTGTCCACTGATTCCCTTGTCACCTCAGGTGGCAGATCCTGCTTAGCCAGGTGCTGGAGAACCAGTGACCAAAGAGATGAAAACACTGGCCAGGGCAGAGAGGCTGACATGCTGATGTCACATGGGGATTATATTTCTTAGGGTTTCTGACCTCAGACATCCAGCCCATTCCCCCATAATACTTTCTATTTTTTACCAATTTAGTTGTTTAGTGAAGTCCTGTAAGCATCCACAGAGTGCCAGGCACAAGGAGAGTTGATTTAAGAGCTGAGGGCTCTGATCCCTTCTTCAAAACACAGCTTTCTACCTTCTAAGAAGCACAATCTCAGCTTTCTAAAATGATGACTTTGCCAAAGCCCCTAAAGGACACCCTTTCATGTTGGTGAAAACAGTGATGAAGTGTTTAAAGGTACAAGGTATTGATTTCAGACTTCAGCATCCTGGAATCTTGAGGCTTCTTAGTGTACAGGGTGGTTTGGCAAATCCATTCCTAACTTCCCTAAGTTGGCAATTCTGCTTCATGATTTCACTCTTTTGTCTTTAAGGGGATGAAGAGATGAATTCGTCTAAGGATTAGGTTGGTAACCATTTCTTTGTACCCTGTCACACTGGCTGTATTTCCTCTCCACATGCTGAGAGTCCAAGTCTGTTTTCCAAACATGCCTCAACCAATGTTCTGGGTTCGCAGCTCAGATGAGGGGTTGCTGCCACACAACCAGAAGTGCCAAGGATCCTGGGGAGGGCTTTTTCTCTGGGCAGCAGCCATATTGGCAGGAAACCTCCAGATTCTTGTACTTGCTTCCAAGCTGCTGCAGAAACAGACAAAAGACATCACTGAACCCCACAGTGTGTGGAGCTAGGGGGCGGTCTTCCACTTGAGGTGACATATCTGGTAGAGAATTCAGAGACTAGGAGTCCCAGGAGCTGCTATGAAGCTTTCCTGGGCCTCTAGCATTGACTCTCACAGCACAGCCGGATACAACATCTCATAAGTCCCTGTGATTGGGGGAGCAGGGAGTGAAGTTGAAACTGTGGAGTTGAAAAAGGTAGGCTTTTGAGTGTAAGCACTTCTTTATTTTGATTCTGCTGTTTCTTTTTCATATTCTGGAGCTGTTTTTTTTTTTTTTTTTAACTCTGAAGAATCCATGGCTCCGTGGTAAGAGTCTGGAACCAATGGTAGAGTAACTGAAGGACAGGATCACAGTACTGTAAGGTCACAGCAGTGAGTGACACAGAGCCTTGCTCTCATTTAACGCTGGGGTAACACAACTCCTGTGATGTAAGTGGTATTGGCATTTATTGGCTCCACCAATACATTTGATATTGTAACAAACATCATTTGGCCCTGATCAATGAGATGGCAATCTTAATTAGCCCCAGAGACAAGCCACAAATAGAAAGTGTACAGGGCGAAGAGACATGGGGACCTAACTCACTAGCAAGCACTCTGGGAGAGCCTTGCCTCGATCTGGCCTGATCTCTGATCAGGGCCTCACAGATGGGCAAGGATGGGCCAGGAGGGGCCTGCTGGGAGCCCAGGGTTATGGGTACCTTAAGCAGACGGGAATCTGGGAGACCAGCATGTTCCCACTAAGGACTTAAGAGCAGGGGAAGAAATGCCCAGTACAGTCGAAGAAGGGACGTAACCTGGTATTTTGGATCAATCAGGGGTACAGTCTCGAGCAGACCCCAGGATGTTCTGGGAGTGAGGGACCTGTCACACTGACCTGCCCTGGCAGGGGTGAAATCAGGGTGGGAAGAATGGCCCAGCATGGTGGTACACACTTATAATCCCAGCAGGGAGGTGGAGACAGGAGGATCCCAAATTTCAGCCTAGCCTGGGCCACTTAATAACTCAGCTGACTCTGTTTCAAAATAAAATATAAAAAAGGCTGATGCCAGGTATAGTGGTAAAACACTCCCGTAATCCCAGCACTCAGGAGGCTGAGCTTGGGAGGATGACCGAACTGGGAGAATGACTGAGCTGGGAGGATAACCATGAGCTTGAGGCCAGCCTGGGCTACACAGTGAGTTCAAAGCCAGCCAGACCTACATATCAAGACCCTGTCTCAAAAAAGGGGGGGGGGGCGGAAAGAGGGAAAAAAAGGGGAAAATAATATAGCTCAATGTGAGGGCCTTCAGTACTAAAAAAAAACTAATATAAATTTTAAAATAAGAATTGATAGTGATTTGAAAAATGGATGTTTAGTAATGAGTAGAAACTACAATAATACAAATTTTATTTAACAGTAAAATAATAAATGTCAAAAATACACAAAGTTGAATATCAGCAAATTCATATTTTTGACATAAAAATGGTCAGAGCTTTTATGTGATCAATCTAATGCATGTTAATAAAACTTGTAGGAGCTCCTCAACAACCACAGAAATGCTTGCTCTCTTGCCAGAAATCATGCAACCTCATTAGGCACTGTGGAGAATTGAAAACTGATGGTCAGCCTAAACACCAGCTGACCTGAGTCAGCATGGAGCTGAGGGTAGAGGGCCAAACCTGGGGATTGCTGTCAGCGTAAAAGGAGACCTGGAGAGGAACAGGCTAGCGTTGTGGGTTCTCCTAAGTGTTGTTATCTAGAGCCATCGGTTCTCTTGGAGGAGCTTTTTCTGCAGGCTTCCCTGATATGAACTGTTATCGTCGGAGCTTGGGACCTTGTTGCTGAGAATGGCTGCGGTTCACTTTGCGGGGGCTCTGGTCCTTGCTTTGAGCATTGCTTTTGGGCTCCAGATGGGAAAATGTGTGCTGCTCAAGCTCCAGGAGAAGCTTGTCACATTGGCTTCTTGATATGAACTTGGCTGTTCTCAGCACTGAAGGACCTCATTGTTGTTGAGGGTGACTGTGATACTTTTTGGGGGAGCTCTGGTTCTAATTTTGAGCATTGCTTCCTGGCTCCAGTGCAGATCTCTGAGCCTGCTGGTACAGATTCTTCATCCCACTGGCACGGACTTTCTAGCTTCTACTGCTGAGTTTTGGACCTTCCCAGTGCAGATTTGTGAAACAGATTTGCATGAGTCATTGTCGTGGGCTTTAGGTCTTCAGCTGGACTCGTGTGGGACATTGCTGTGGGATGCAGGCCCTCAGCTGGATTCTCTAGGTCTTTAGGGGTTTGGACAGATTTTCTGCACTTTCTTTGTATTTGACCTCTTGGGTAACCATTATAAATACTATAAATTATGTGTCCTGTATGTAATTGTTCTCCTTGCAACGCCTGACGACAACAGGCATCAACCAGAAATATTCTCAGAGCCCGACAGTGGCTGGAGAAATCTCTGTTCACTTCCCATTCAGTAGGCATCCCTCATGTGGGACAGACCTGGGCGGCTTCTCTTCCATGATCTCCTCCTGTCCAGGTTTCTTCCCTGCTGCTATTATAAAAAAACCTCTGGAGGTCAGGTAATTTGTAAAAAAAACATTATTTCTTCCCATCAGGGTCCTGGAAGACCATGGTGGAGACACACAGAGATGGGGTCAGCGAGGGCTCAGCTTTGTTCCCAGGGAGACGCAGTACTTCTGAGCCTTCCGAGAGCACCACAGGGAGTCCCCACATGATGAAACAACAGAGGGTGAAAGACAGCATGTGCTCCCTGAAGTGCCTTCTGCAAAGTCCCCAATTATGCCAAAAGGCCACCTCTGATGCCACCAGGATGTGGTCCCTCCAGGAATTTGAGGGACCACTCTGACCACGCAGCCCAACCCTGGCACATGGCCTGATGCTGGCCCCTCTCCAGCATCCACACTGCTTCCCAGCCTCAGCAGCCAGCCCAGGGCTCAACTTTGTTCTTCAAAAGCTGCCAGAGTGGTGGATAAGACACAAAGTCTCCTTTTCCTACATGGACTGCTTCTCCCAGTGTAGCAGGGATGTGCACACAAAAACACCTATTTCTATCTGGAAGCACCAGAGGACTGTGGAGAACAGAAACCACAGCTGCAGTGGTATTCTGTCCTGAGGTGCAGAGATGCATAACTGAGTTTCAGCTAAAGGCCGAGTATGTGACCGTGGTTCCCTAAGATCTTCTCAGAGCTCACAATGTCCTGCTGCTCTGTGAAGCTGCAGTGCAAAGCACCCCAGGGCCTTTGTGGTGATGCCAATGTAAACACACCCACCAAGCGCTGGCTGGGGAGTATGGCAGGTAAAGCTGTGTGCAGCAGAGCCCTGGAGGGCATAGTGACCATGCCTTAGGTCTGCTGTTTACTGCATTCAACTCCCCATCATTGCAGTAGAGTATTCCACTCGTTAGGAAACATTCACTGCCAAAAGTGCCTCATACTGTGCAGTGCCTGTGGTGGCTCTTACTTAAGCCCCCTCAGTCACACCAACAGTCCCCACCCAGGGCTGACCCACCGCATCTCAGCTGGCACAAGTGTGCCTGGTGATGTTCTCATGATGATAGAATTGTTGAAGATGCATCTCTCAGATGCCCCACCAGGCAACGACAGGGGACATACTTAAAGGTGTTGGATTTGATGCTTGATTGTACAGGAAGTGAGAGAGAGAATTCCCACAGTTCAGTCCATCAACAGATCCATGGATCATATAGTCATCTTGGCACATAGGTCAGCGTGCCCAGGGTCCCCCCAGATTTCAGCACATGCACAGCGTCATTCATTACAGTCCCCTGGGATGCAGAAGACCCTGCCTACCTGCACCACTGAACACTGTGGGCCTCATCTACCAGCCTTCCCTCCTCATCTCTGCAGCTACCTTTCTACTTTCTGTTTGTGTGCATTCAGCTTGGGTAAGAGGATTACCCATGTGGGAGACCGTGGAGTCCTGGTTCTTCTGTGTCCTCGTTGTGCGGGGCGACTTGGAGTTTTTCACTTTGTGTAATGGCCTCCGCTTTCATGCTTGTCCCAAGTGGCAGATCTTCTTTTTAAAGGCAGAATAATACTCCACAATCCCTTTATCCAATCATCTGTCAGTGGATATTGAGCTGTTTCCATACTTCAGCCTCTGCGAATTGTGCTGTAATGATGGGTCTGTCGCTGTGTCCATGAGGTCCTTATTTCTTTTCCTTTGACTACAGAGGCAGAAGAGGGATTCTTGACTCACATGTCAGTGCCATTATTGATTTTTCAGGGAACTCCATACTGCTCTCCATGATGGCTTCACCATTTATATTCTCACCAAACAATGGGCAATGACTCCCTTTCAGGCCTGCATTAACACTTAGCTTTTATATTTTTTGATAGTTGTCATCCTACCAAGCTGGATGTGATTTTGACTTTCATTTCCCTGTTGACCAGTTTTTAAGATACCTGTTGATCATTTTTATGTCTTCCTAGAAGAACTACCTTTTTGGCTTATTGAGTAATGTGAGCTCTTTACGTATTTTTGGTAATAATCTCTCACTAAACCTTATTTATAGAGTTCTCTCCTTTTGAAGGGCTCCTTTCACCTCGTTGGTGGCTCTGTCCCTTTTTGGAAGCTTTGTGGGATCTGGTGATTGCCCTGTTTATTTCTGTTTTGGTTGCTTTCATTGTTGATGAATTAGCCAAAGAGTCATCGCTAATGTCAGAGAGCAAAACTCTATGATTTTCTTCATGAATTTTAGTTTGGGGCCTTTAATCCAGTTTGTGTTGATTTCTTTCTTTTGCATGTGGATATCTAGTTTTCTCAGCATCATTTGCTGAAGAAACTCTTCTTTCCCATTGTATGTCTCTGGTGCCCTTGTCAAAAATGGTTTATTCTTAAATTTGTTTCTGGGTTCTCCATTTGTTCCATGAGTCCATGTGTCTGTTTTTCTGCCATTATAGTAGCCCTTTCATTATTTTAGCTTTGTAATAAAATTCAAATTTTTTTCTTTCTTAGGATTGCTTTCACTATCTGTGGTTTTTTACAATACCATATGAATTTTAGGATAATTTTTTCAGTGAACAGTGCCATTGGAATTTTGGTAGAGATTGTGTTGAAACTGTAGATCACATTGAGTAATGTAGACATTTTAATGATGTTAACTTTTACAGTTCATGGATGTAAAATCTTTCCATTTATTTGTGCCTCTTTAAGCTTATCAATGTATGTCTTTCAGTCTACCATTAAATTTATTCTATTTTATTCTTCTGTAGGATATCAAAAATTGGATTATTTTCCTGACTTAAATTGATCAATATTGATACAAAAAAGCATAACTGAATTTTGGATATTGATATTGTGCACTGTCTGTTGTAGTTAGGTTTTAAAAGTGAATAGATTTAATACAGGCTACATAATTTACAGGATTATTTTGTAATATTCAACCAAAAAGTCAAATGCAGAAGAGTGCAGGAGATCTGACTACACACTGGAGACCCAAAGAATTCAGCTGAGGCCCTGAATCCCATAGCAATGTCCTCCACAATTCCAACTGGAGGCTTAGAGCCCAGGACAATGTCTCATGCAAATATTATGCACTGGGAAGGCCCAAAGGTCAGTGGTGGAAGCTAGACAGTCTGTGCCAGCAGGATGAAGGATCTGAGCCAGCAGGCGGAGGGACCTGCACTAGAACCAGGAAGCATAGCTTAAAGGACTGGCGCTTCCCTGAAAAGAAATGCAATCTTCGTCAGGGACAGTAAGATTCTAGGCTCTTCCGATGATGAGAATACCCCAGTTCATATCAGGAAAGCCAGCGTGACCAGCTTCTCCAGGAGAATCAGCAGCACCATCTTCCCTCCAGTTCTGCTTTAATGCTGTTGGCCACAGTCCTCAGGTGGGCCTTCCATACCTAGAACCGTGCTGATTCAGTTCACCTGGGTGTCACAAGCTGACCCTTAATTAACCCACCACACTGTCACTTCACTGACTTCATTAGGGTTAATGTGTTTTTTTGTGTACTCTTCAGGATTCTCTGCACACAGCAGGCCCTGTCACGTGCAGATGGGATTGTGGGTGCTGTGCTTTCTTCTTCTTGTCAGTTTTTTCCTTGCTAATGCTGGATGTATTCTGTGAGTCAAGGGTGAGAATTGCCTGGTTTCATGCTGGATCTTAGAGGAGCAGTAAGTATTCCAGCTTTTCCCGCTGATTATGATGTAAGCTGCCGATTTTAACATATGACCCTTGTCATATTAAGGAAATTTCCTTTCAAACCAGTTTGTGGGGTTTGTTTTTAACCACAAAATCATTTGAACTTCATCAAGTGCTTTCTCTGCATCTATTGAGATGAAAAAGTTTTCATCTTTCATTCTGCTAATGTGGGGTACCTCGTAGACTTGTATGTGTCAAACCAGTCTTATATCCTGGAGTTAAATCGCAGAAGGCCATGACACATACTAACTTTAACATGGTTTCTGATTTGGGTTGCCAATATTTTATCGAGGATTTTATATTTCTCACAGATATTGGGCTGTAGTTTTCTTTTGGTGTTTTTGATATGAGTGATGCTGATGTCACAGAATAAATTTGCAAGTATTTCCTCTACCTTGACTTTTGAGGAGGATTTCAAAGGTTGATATTAATTCATTGATGTTCATTTGTTTGTTAGAATTCAACTTTGAGGCCATCCAGTCCTGGGTTATTCTTTGATGGGGGATTTTTTATTCCAGCTCCATCAGCTCACTCCTTATTGGTTTGTTCAGATTTCTCTTTGAGATTTGGTCAAGGTAGCTCATATACTTCTGGCAAACACTCAGAGCAATTAGGTCCGTGAATAGATGGAAAGCCAGATATAGACCGGCTAGAAATACCAAACAAAAGGAAGATGCTTCATTTCAGACTCGGGGCTGAACTTTCCATATCAGGACTGGTGCTGGTAGGGAACACGGTGTGAGAAAGCTCCTGCTGGCTGGCGGGCATGCTGCAGAGACAGAAAACAAACAGAAATCAGGACAGAACAATGCCTTAAAAGAACAAGTGGATTGAAAACTTTTTGCTCTGGAAACTAATGTGGTGAAATTCTGACCAGGTAGACCATCTGCTAATGGGGTCTGTGTGATGCACCTCAAGCACTGAATGAGCAGTTTCTGCCAACACATGCATCCCAGCTGGCCCTGGACCTTTGAGTATTCTCAACTCACTTGCTTTTCTAGGGACTTGTGTAATCTCTGTTGCCCCCAGTGTGGCTCTCTACACCCTCTCCGCTTTTGGGATGTGCTCTCCAAACTAGCCAACCTAAAACAGGTTTTATCTCCTTCCCTAGGAAACACACAGGCCCTTTCTGGCTTCTTCAGCCTCCACCCATGTCTACTGTGCACCACTCTGGGCCAGTGGCAAGAGAGGCCTGGAACCTGACTTCGAAAAGCGCTCTCTGGTATGCTTTGGTGAAGATCAGCTGCTCTTTGGGCATCGCTGCTCCCACAGTGTGAATGCCCAGTCTGATATGGAGAATTTCCTCCTCTGAGCTATGAACACGACTAGGCTGCCGCTTCCACGATGAGACTTGGAGTAGAGACAAAGGTGTTTTTTTAAAAGGTTGATGTTCTTCCTTGGCTGATCAACAAACGCAGCCTCAGCTGGCTTCTTTTACGATGTTTTTGCTTCCTGGATTCATTACAGATGGACAATGAAAGCCATTTCTAAGAGCACTCCCTGCTATAAAGCAATGAGTTACTACAGAAAAATGAGAGACACCTTGGTCATATCGAACTACTTAACAATCACCGATTCTGAGGCTTTTGAAAATAATGGCCTACCTCGTCTTTATTCTCCCTGAGAATTAATTCACACAGATATCGGTTCTGCTCAGCATAGCTTGAGATCTGATTTAATTATAAACCCGAGCGAGCCAGGCTGTGTGTTTGCCGTGCCACGAAGGACCACACACTCTCTGTAACCTCAGGAAGAGTCGTTTATTGTGGATCCCATCCAATGTTATGAAGTTCTGCTGTCCAAGAATACAGTTTTGAAAGATGAGGTTAGATTTAATAGTACTGGGTTGGATGAGATTTCATGAAATGAGTGTATGTGTGTGTGTGTGTGTGTGTGTGTGTGTGTGTGTGTGTTGGGGGTGGAGGTTGTAGTTTTCTCAGACCAAGCAAATTTTATTAGGCCAAATTATTTTTAGGTAACTCTATGGACCGCTTCCAATTTGTTAAATGTCCAGAAGTCTCAACATTCTGAAATCTTGTTTTATTTTCACTGAAAAACAGCCTATTTCTCACTCTCTGATATTATTTGAAGTAAAAATGCTTCGTTGTTCCATGTGGGCTGAAGAAGTGGGATTCAGGATAGGGCAGTGTGCCTGCTGTGGGGAGAAGTTCCCCTAGTGACCTCTGTCTCCCTGCGATGCTGCCTCTGTGGCCCTGGAGAAGTCAAAGGCCATGCTCTTGGTACCCGGGAGCTGAGTGGATCTCGTGCCTTGAGATTTTGGCAAACTGCCTAGGTACCTATACCATGAGCAGCTGTTCCACATCGTGCTAGAGAACCAGTGACATTCAGTCAACAAATGTGTATTTAGTATCCACTGCTCATCAACCATCGAGCCAAGTATCACTGATCACCCGCAAGTGACTGCTGTGCGACATGCAGGTCACGGCACTTTTCTCTGAGGTCTGCAGTTGAGCAGTGTCCAGGGCTGGAGGGCCACACACAAAAGTGTCCAGATCCTGTGTCATCAATCGCCAAGGGAAAAATTCCTGTCCAGAAGAGACTGGCTGGTTTTCAAGCTTCAGAAAGCCAGCCAGAGGCAGGCTAAGTTTAGACAACTAAAAATAAAGTGAAACTTGGATTTTAACATCATTATTATTATTGTTATTTGAAAAATCCAATTTTGAAATGTACTTATATGGTGGTACAAAGTCAGATTAATAAAATGTCATTGTTATCATGAAAAGAAGTCTCGTTTTGGCTCAGATAAAATAAAGAACTTCTGTAATACTTCTTTTGTTTATTTTTTCTCTTGAAAACCAAATGTACATAATTATGTTGGAGATATAAAGAGAAAAACTGTGAATTTTACCCACTGTCTTCAATCTGCTTGTCATTTACTTCTTAAAAATCATTTGGACTTAAAAGATTTGATCTATTGTGCTCAATATGCATTTTCAGACGTACATACTTGTATGAATGGTATATTTCTGATGTAGTTATAATTGATCTGTTGATATTTACCTTTCTTTTAATTATTATAGCTTTAAAAAGTACATTTAAAAATAGGAAGGATGAAGAAAGAGTCTGAAAAATTGCAATTCTAGATTCATTATTTTACAGAGAAAACATCACATTTTTATGGATTTGGATAACTAAGTGACAGGAGCTCACGTGTAAATTTTCTGAGTGTCTCTAAATAGAAAAATTCCTACCTGGATTTTACTAAGGATACCATGGTCATTTTTTAAAATTTATTTTTTTAAATTTCATTTTAAGGAGAATGAAAACACAACAACAAAAATGATATAGGATTTTAAAACAAGACGGTAGGAAATTAACAATGGTTATTATATTGCACATTGTTATTTTCAAAACAGTTGCTCAGATTACCAGTATAGGCATGTAAAACGGATCAAACAGTGTAAGTACTGTTCCTTTCCTGAACAATTAGAATTAGTAGTATGATTATCTTACACACACACACACACACACACACACACACACACACACACACACACATATATATATATATACTTTCCTTCTTTTTTCCTTTCCCCCATCCCAGTTGTTCTTTCCCTTTCAGCTGCTGCTTCTCCTTTCACAATATCTATCACACATTTTGGATCTTATTTACTCTTTCAGTTTCTTAAACTAGGGAGACAATATGATGTTTACTCATCTGAGTCTGATTTATTCCTAAGTGTGGTCTCTATTGTATCCATATACCCTATAAAAGCCGAAGTTTATCTTTCTTTATAGCTGAGTAGTACTCCATTGTATAAAAAAATCACATCTTTTTTTATCCATTCCTTGGTTGGTGGACATTTGGGTTGTTTCTAAGATTTAGCTATTACAAATTGTGCTGTTATAAACATGGGGACACATATATCACTGAGTATGATGCATTTAATTTTTCTGGGATTATAACCAGGAGAATAGCTAGGTTGAATGGAACCTCTAATCCTAGTTTTTTGAGGAATCTTCACACTGATTTCCACAGTGGTTGCACCAGTCTGCACTCCTACCAACAATGGAGAAGGGTTCCTTTTCCCTCACAGCCCTGTGGTACTTGATATTGCTTGATTTTTTTGAAGATAGCCATTCTTTCTGGGGTGAGATGGAATCTCAGTGTTGTTTAAATCTGCAGTTCTTGACTGAGTATTAATGTTGAACATCTTTTCATATATTCATTTGCCGTTTATATTTTACTTGAGAAGTGGGTATTAATCCCAGATGCCCACTTTTGGACTGGGGCTTTGAATTTTGGGTGGCTGATTTTTAAAAATTCTTTACATGTTCCAGATATAAGTCCTTTGTCTGAGGGAAAGTTGGCTAATTTTTATTCCAAATTCGTGGGTTTTCTTTGTACTCTGTTGGTGATTTCTTTTGATGTGCTAAACCGTTTTTAATATGAGAATCATTTGCTGATTCTTTGAAGTATTTCCCATGGAGTTTGGTTTTTATTCATAAACTCTCTGCCCTCAAGATTTCCACCTCCTCTGTCTTCCAGAAGATTTAGTGTTTCTGTTTTAACATTTAGATCTTTGATTTATTTTGATTTTAGTTTAATGCATAATGATAGGCATGTGTCTAGTTTAACTGTTTGGCACATGGAAATCCAGTTTTTCCAGCAGCATTTATTAAAGAGGCTATCATTTTTTAGTGAACATGGTTGGCCCTTTGTCAAAGATAATACAGCTAAAACTGGGTATGGTTTTAATATGTGATTCATTTGCTGATTCTAATCTTCACAATGATTTCCCCTAATCCCAGCACTTGGAGGCTGAGTCAGGAGGATCGTTACAAGTTCAAAACCAGCCTGGGCTACAAAATGAGCTCAACATCAGCCTGAATTGAATAGCAAGACCATGTCTCAAAAAGACAAAAACAAAACAAAACAAGATAATACGGTTGTGTGTCTGTAGTTGTGTCTGTATCTTCTATTCTGTTTCATTGCCTTTTTGAGTTAAGTGGGTTTCTTGTATACAGCATATTGTTGGATTTTGTTTCTTGATTATTCTGTCAACTTGTTTCTTTTGATTGGTGAATTGACATTTATATTAATGGTTATAACTTATATGTATTGGCTTATTTTTGTCGTATTATTTTCCTGCTTTTTCTCTCTGTTTAATTGCTTGCCCTGCTTGGTGATTTCTTTCTGTTACTGTTCTTGGAATTGAGTTAATTTTTATTTCTTTCTTGAATATCTTTCAATACTCTTTGTAGGGTTGGTTTGGTGGTTGTGAATTTCTTCAGTTGTTCTTTGTCAGGGAAGTATCTTATTTCTTCATTAATTTTGAAAGATAGTTTTGCAGGGTACATCAATCTGGGTTGGAAGTTTTCTTTCAGATCTTGAAATACTTCACTTCAGGCTCTTCTTAACTTGATAGTTTGTGTTGAGAAATTGGCCATTCTGATGGGCTTTTCCATTATAGGTGATCTGTTTATTTTCCTAAACAGCTTTTATTATTCTTCTTGTTCTTGTGCTAAATTTCTGGGATCTTGTCTATTATATGTCTGGGTGTAGATTTCTTTTGATTATGGCTAATTGGCATTCTACATGCTTCACTTATGTGTATGTCAGGTTCTTTTCCTATGCTTGGGAAATTTTTTGCTATTACTTCTGCAAATACTCTTTTTATGTCATTTGTGTTGCCTCCTATTTTTTCACAGACAAATATCAGTCTTATATTGTTTTTCTTTGTATCATCTTGCAACTGTTGAATTGTTATTTCTTGATTCTTTGTTATTTTTAAGAGCTCTTTCTTTTCATGATCACTAGCTGCAAATCTGTCATCAAGGTATGAAAGTCTATCATCAATTTCATTCAAATAGTTTTTCCAGATTTCAATGGAATTTAAAATTTCCTGAATATGTCTTTGAATTTGTTGCATGCATTCTATATCTTTCCTATATTGTTCATTCAAGGTTTTCATCATTTTCCCATGTGCCTCTATTTTTATTTTATCCACATCTTCTTTAGGTATGCTCATCAATTCTTTCATTATGGTGGTCATTTATTTTTTTACCCAAGAGGTTATTTCTGATTTAATTTTCTTTACAGTCTCATGGAATTTTTCTTTGCTTTGGTTGCTTCATTTTAGAAAGTCCAAGGGTGTGACTTCCAATTTCTTCTATGTCTGCTGGAATTGTTCTGGATTGGCTGGGGGATTTGGGATTACATTTTGCTTGTTCACCTTTTCATTTTCCTGGGTTCCTCCGGACAAGCTGTGTACTTCCTGTGCTGCCCAGTGAATTTCTAACTTCTTTTCCTCAATCTGAACAGTGATCTCACTTGTAAATACCTCACAGGAGCTAAGGCACCTGGGTGAGAGACAGTGCGACATGGGAATAGAGAAAGAGAGGTGTTGAAGCACATTAGAAAGAAAGACTCTCATTGTCCACACTGACACTACCCAGCCCAGAGACCCTGAGGGTAAGGGGTGAGAGGGAAGTCACCTGTCTGTGCTGTGAGCCCTGGCACAAAGTTCACCCCAGTGGACATCAGAGCCAGACCAGGCTGAGGACCAAGTTTCCAGTGGCTCCAAAACTCCCACCTCTGGTCAGGCTCTGCAGCCCCAGGAATCAGGCAACTGCTGTGGTCCTAGACACCAGGGCTTAGTGCATCCAATTGCCAATCTCTGAGCACCCAGAATCCCTATCCAGTGCCTGAAGGCTCAGTCCCTGAAGACTCAGCTGAAAGATCAAGTTGGTCCTCGGGAGCCCAAGCCTCAGCCTCATTCCAGGGGACCCTAGTGATAGGCTAACCCATGTGGACCTGAATCCAGACCCCCAGATCCCCCTGCTGAGGTTACCCATGTGCCCCACCCTTGACCTCTGGGCTGGCTTTTCCTACTGAGGTTGAACTGTAAAAATCAGAAAAGGTTCTTGGTTCTTTAAACATGCAGATACTAACACAAGGCCACAAGTGCCATAAATATTCAGGGAAAGAGGACATCACCAAAAGAACATGAGGAAGGGATGAACTTCTGGGAGAATATGGCAGATAGATAACAGCAGCTATGGAGACTCTCTGAGATAGCCAGCTTAGATTCCAGGAATGGTATGCTGTGGGGTTAGGGTTAGGGTTAGGGCTAAGCAGGGGGAGATATAACCTGCTGACCCAGGAACAAACTAAGCTGAGAGAAACCAACTGGAAATACAATCCTGATGCTGCAACTGGAACAGCCAAAGTCTCAGTGCTGGAACCTGTGCCTCTGGAAACTGCGGCTTGAATTTCCTGCTGCTGTTGCTGCATCTGAATTGGCACAGCAGGTATAGAGACACGAAAGCTCTGAGAGCGGGAATCAGTGAACTGAATTGAGAGCAGAACTGGCGGGGAGCTCTGCATCGACCTGTGGTGAGTGAGAGGAATGGGGAACCCTTCCATAGACTAGGAGGCTCCAACAGAGGACATTCGGGGACCGGGTAGACTAGGACACTGCAGTGACTTCAGTCACATATTTCCCTCTCAAGCAGGATTGGTGGGGAGCGCTTGACCTGGGTGACGCCGTGGACTAAGACCCAGTAGACTAGCCCAAACCGGGTCCCTGTGACTGGCAGTAGACCCCAAGGCAGTGAAGCCTTCAGCAGGTTGACTGACCTGGAGGGGCGGGCCCAGTATAGGCTGCCCAGGTCTGTGTCTCCCTAGTACACTGCAGTAGGCAGGAACACCTAGCCAGTGCAATTCAAACAAACTGTAACCGACAAAGAAAGAAACTGGGCCTCCTGTATATGCTTGTATGGAAGGAACAAAAAGTATGGGAAGAAGGAGCAACAAGAAAGGTCCTCAGTCCCCAATCCTGAGAACATTGATCCAGGAAAGGTAAATGCAAAGGAGAATGAGAACAGAAAACATGCAATATCAGGCATGGCACCAATAGACATAAAGCGATATCTCCGGGACCTCATAGATGAGTTCAAAAGTGAAGTATTTAACCAAGTAAAGCAAGATATAAGTAATCTAGCTAAAGAAATGCTAAGCACCTCTCAAGAAAACACAGATGGTGGAATGGAAGAGCAGAAAAAAAGGGGAGAATTGTTTGATGGAGAAAATAGAGAAAATGTAGAATACATGAAGCAGGTTCAAAAAGATTACCAAGAAACAAAAAACTCTATTGAAAGCTGGCATAACAGCTTGAAAGAAACTAGGATAGATTATCTGAACTGGAGGACAGATTTGTAATGTGGGAGGATAAAAGGAAAAACTTCTTAAAAATAACAAGGAAACAAGCAGTAACAATACAAAGGCTAGAAAATGATAAGAGGATCTATAACTTAAGAATTAAGAATGTAAAGGAAGAAGCAGGGATTCAAACAAATGAACTGCAAAGGCTATTCACATAAATAATCAAGGAGAACTGCCCCAATATGGGAAAAGGTAAAGATACTCAGATCTATGAGGCATACAGGACCCCAGCCACCTACAACCCAAACAGAACTACACCCAGGAATATAATAATCAACATTCTAGAAATCCAATATAAGAACAGAATATTAAAAGCTGTCAGAGACAAGAAACAGATCACTTACAAGGGAACACCCATCAGAATTACAGCAGACTTCTCGGCACAAACCATCAAATCATGAAGAGTATGGGACGAAATAATTCAAGCTTTGAAAGACAATAACCTCCAGCCAAGATTGATATATTCTGCACAACTGTCCCTAGAAATTAATGGAGAAACAAGGTGCTTCCAGGATACAGAGGAACTAGGGGAATTTGCAACCACCAATTCAACTCTACAGAGATTACTGCAGGATATTCTAAAAATGAAAAATACCAAGATTCCAGAAACAGTGGCAGAGAGGCCACAATGAATGGAGCAGAAAGCGAAATGAAGAAGACAAACTGACAACAAACGACAGAAAAGAGCTCAACATAAATGAGGCAGTGAAGGTTGGATGGTATTAACAGCTATTTTGGAGAAAACAAGACATCATAATATCTAGTTCTGATTTAATATCATCTTGTTTTGAAGTCCCATCTTCTGTTTCCATTGGTCTTAACATATTGTATCTTATTGGATTTCATTATATGTGATAATATAAACAAAAACTTTTATAGACAAGGAGATAATACAGAAATCATTGTTCATTTTCTGTTAGTTGGTTCTAAATACCCTGTAATCTTATCATTCTCGTGAATGGTTTTACATTGTCTTGATATGTTTGATGCTACAGTATATGAAGTTATACTCAAAGATTTCAAGGAAAGAGATGTTGGGATATCTTGGGGTGAAACATTGTTTTGCTTAAATGGTTATGTTCTGACTTGTGCTGTTTTGTTGTTATGTCCTCTTTTATCTCAATCTCCTTTTTTATTATTTATTTTTTTATTTTTATCTTTTTAATTAAGACAAAAATAAATAAAAAATAGCAGGATATATTATAGCAACCCACTTTCAATTCCAATTAACTTGATTTGAAACCCTGTATTGCTCTCACTGTCTTGTTTTGACTGATTTTGCTCTATTCTGTTTTGCTTGATAGTATCAAGTTTGAGAGTATAGGCAACAACTGTGAAGACAATAAGATTCACTATGATGCCCATTCTGGTTTGACTATTATCTTTTTTTGAAGTCCTGTAATGTCTCCAATGTTTTGATTTTATTGGTTTTGTTCTTTACTGTTTTGTTCAATTTTACTATAACTAATGATACAGGCAATTCTTTTTAAGATAGCAAGAGGCATTATGGTAACCACTGTTGATCCACCTTGTATTCTGTTTTTACATTATGTACTATGTCCATCCTTTTGATTTGACTGACTGTTTTGTTATGTCACATTTGGTTTTATTCTTTCAAAAAAAAGTAATAAGAACTGTGGGAGTAAAACCCAAAATGTGTAATTGTCATTATAAAAAAGAGGAAAATAAAGTGCTCTAAAGGATATAACTGCATGTATATTTAAGTGTATAAGATAGATAACCATATTACTGAGTTTTTGTTGGATCATTGAACAGAACTGTTTGCAGTCTCATTGTTTGAGTGTCCACTTTATATGCTTTAATTTTGTAACTTGAACAACTATTTCTAAGATGACAATATGTAATCTATTAACTAGTGATTTTCTACTGTTTATTTTTTTGAAATTCTGTATAGCTTGTACCCTTTTTCTGTTTTTTTTTTTCTTTTTCTCCTTAAATAAAATTTAAAAAAAAGAACATGAGGAAGCACAGAAACTAATGCTAGAGGAAAGATCTATGGGCTACCTGGCAAGGAACTCAAGATAATCATCTTAAAGAAGCTCAGGGTGCTAAAAGGAACACAGATAGATACCTAAATGAGCTCAGGAAAACAATGCAGGACGAACCTAGAAAGCTAAAAGAGAGAGAGAGAGAGAGAGAGAGAGAGAGAGAGAGAGAGAGAGAGAGAGAGATGGAAACCTTAAAAAAGAAAACCCAACAAATTCTGTAGCTGAACAACAAAATGACTGAATTGAAAAATTGCAGCATACTCTGTAAGAGAAGATTCAATTGAGCAGAAGAATCAGTAAGCTCAAAGTCAGGTCATTTGAAATTACCAATGTAGAGGGATGCAAGAAGAATGCAGGAAACCCACAGGACTTGTGAAACACCACCAACTGAACCAGTGTGTGAATGAAAGGAGTTCTAGAAAGAGCAGAGGAAGAGCAAGAGACAAATCTAAGAATGAGAAAAAACTTCCCAAATCTAAATCGAGATCTGTGGCAGTCAAAGAAAACCCAAAGGATTAAACACAGTGGCTCCTCACCAGGACATTGTAATCAAACCCTTAAAAGCCAAAGATGATGAAAGTATCCAGAGATAAGGAGTTCATCATGCTGTGGATCTCCATATGAATACCCGGAAAGTCTCTGATAGACAAAAGAAGGAAATAGAACGTACTACCATGCAAAAACTCAGCAGTCACACAGGAAGACAACAAGTGAGAAAGACAGGGACCCCTGACATCTTATCAACCCAAGAAAATCATCAAGATGACCATGGTATGTACTTGCTTTCCAATGGTTACTTTAAACATGAAGGGCATAGAATGGTGAATTAAAATAAAACCAAAACGTGGCTATGTGCTGCCTGAAACAGACTCCTTCCAGAGATATACAGGTTGAAAGTAACAGAATGGGAAAGATTGTGTGCAAATTACAACAAAGAATGGGGATGACTAAGATAAAGATCATTGTGTATCGATAAAGGGACCATCCTTAGCAGAATATAATAACTGTAAATATACATCTATCCAGCGGCAGGTCACTTAAACAGGCAAAGCATTTGTTAACTGACACAAAGGGAGTTCTAGAAAGAGCAGAGCACTCATAGGAGGGGATTTAAATATCCCACTTTCAGCACTGGACAGAAGATCAGTACAAACCCCTGGACCTGATCTTCACATTGGGTGAAATGGGCCCAGCAGACAAATCCAACACAGTCATCCAGCAGCAACAGAATACACATTCTCCTCACACAGTAAAGACTTAGTCACCAGGTTAGATAATAAAAGAACAATGATTCATGATCATTCATGGATCATGGGGTGTTTTCAGTATCTCTGTGGCCTTCTTTCTGGCTGTATTCCCCAGAAACAGTAGTTCCTGGGAAGTTCCACACCTAGGAACTTCAGAGGCACCTGTGTCATGGGACATGGGGGAGGGTGACCAACTGCCCCTTCCAGCTAGTCTGAGCCTCAGTCTCCAAATCCCAGATCTGTGTCAATGAGTTCATTTCAACAGGACAAAGAGAGAGACAGAGAGAGAGAGAGAGAGAGAGAGAGAGAGAGAGAGAGAGAGAGAGAGAGAGAGAGAGACAGAGAGAGAGAGAGACAGAGAGAGAGAGAGAGAGACAGAGAGAGAGAGAGAGAGAGAGAGAGAGAGAGAGAGAGAGAGAGAGAGAGAATCCTATGAAATCGGTTTCCCAGCATCCCTTTCTGGGGAGCAGGATTCCAGGACTGGGAATCACCCAGGGGACCAGCATGATTTGGAAGCAGACAGGAAGCACTGAGCTGATCCCATTGGGGTGCAGAATCACAGTCCTGTGCTGCATCACAGGGTCCATGTCAGGGAGCACACAGAACATGGTTTCTAAAGGCACTGAGCATCTGTCACTAAGATGGAGGAAGCAATGGGAGACACTGTCTATAGCAGACCTGAGTTCTACATCATCCTGCGACAGAAAACAATGTGTAAAAGCAATCAAGGAGACTCACAGTCAAATATACGACAGGAAGAAAGATACCTATGATTGCAGTAGTGAAGTATGGAAAGGCAGGGCAGAATCACAAAGCTTCACCCACACTCGAGAGAGCACGCAGCAGCCAGCCTACAGGAGAGTGACGGGTGGGGTGACCCGGACTCAGGGAGAGCGGTTGTCCTGGCCTCACACCCAGAACTTCTAAAGGGCTCTCAGCACCAAAGATGTGTGAAGTGCAGTCAGAAGCACTGTGTTCTTTGGTATGTGACTTTCTCTGAGAAGCAGGTGGGCGCTTTGTTTGTGCATCTCTTGTTCTTTCCTCTCTTACAGTTTTTCTGTGTGGGTCGATGTGGCCTAAGACTTTCCAGCCTCCGACAATCTCCCATGGAAGTATCCTGTGATGCCTGATTTCAGTTTCCAGGTTATCAATATCTGATGTACACACACACACACTTTAGAAAACACTTTACACTCATCTACCAATAAAATCCATGTCACCTGTGCCAGTTAAAAGCATCTCTCAGGAGATTTACAGAAGACAGTCATGCAACTCTTCATGTCATCCCTAGCAAGAGCTGCTGTGCAAGTTTCCACTGGGGTTCAGAGTGGTTTTTGTCCTCATAAACAGTAGAAGAAAGTTGCATTACTTGGTATATGCAATGATTGCAAGCAAGACTTTTATGCTTTCTGGATAAACTTCCCAGAGCCTGAGCTTTCCCCAGCCTCACCTAAGAGCTCAGCAGGGCTGTGGAGTCCAGCTGGAGCCTTCTCTACCCAGCAGGGCTGGGGCATCCCAGTGTCCAGCAAGTCTCTCCTGGGGAGCCCAGGGGGTGCAGGCTGCAGATGTGGACTGAAAGTGAAAGCCTCTGAGCCAAAGGCAGCATCCGCATGGTAGGGGCATGAGAGTGTCAGGAGGTGCCACCCCCTGAAACACCACTGTCCTACTCTGTGTTGAGCTGGCTGTGTCTTCTAACACTTGGTGCCTTGTGTCATTGCTAAGGTTCTGGTTCTTTGCATGTGAACCTGAGTGATGGAAAGGGTTTGAGGGTTTAGAATGCGGACAGCACTGTCACCTTGGAATATAAGAGAGAATTCTTGGATATCCTGTCTGAAGGGAAGTTCAGCCCATGCCTGCGCCTATGCCTGGCGCTGTGGTGCACTGTCCTTAAATGGGAAGGAAAATCACACTAAGCCTAGGAACTTCGAGGCTCCAGCTGACACTCTCCACCGAGATGATTTTCTTCCACACAATCCACACAGCTTCTCACTGTCAAACCCTGTGTTAGAGCAAGCTCAAGTCATTGCAAACTATCCAGACCTGGTTTGAGTACTCAGAGGTGTAGCACATTCTTCCTGCTCCGTACCTGGGGTGGTGGTGGTGTGGTACAGCTGCACTTTCTGATGAATCCTGAGTAGAGGAAAACCAGAACCCATCTCCAGGAGCAGGGAAGAGCCAGGGAGGCAGGCCCTCAATGCCTACTCAAAACTCCAAGCCGGGCTGACCTCGTACCTCCCTGTGCATCTTGGTGTGATCATAGTGGCTGGGGACACATCTGGGGCTTGGTCCCAGGACAGCAGTGTGGGGATGAGGATGGGTGTGGAGTCCGAGCGTAAGTTCCAGATCTCACGGGTGACTTCAGAGCCTAGAGGGAGCCATGGTAGCTCAGGACCAGGGAGCATCACAGAGGCTGCTCCAGGCCCCAGGTTCTTGTTCTAAAGAAAACCAACAAGGACTGGAGGAACCTGTGGGGGTTTGGAGGCTTCTTGGATGGTAGTGCAGGCACACACCCTCACATGCCCATCAAGCACATGAGGTCCTCAGGCCACCAGTGCCTGGTGTGTAACAAGTGCCCGCTGGTCCCTACCCAAGGCCAGCTCAGGCATTGGGCTTCTTGGTCAGTGTTGCATGCTGGCTCCTTGTCCTGAACTGTGTGCTCAGTACCCTCCCTACATTTCTCCCTAGTGGCTACACCTAGCCCGAAGAGTCACCCGTGTCCTCCACAGCCTCCCCAAGCCCTCAGCTTGGCCCCTGGGGTGGGCAGGGCAGCACCAGATGCCCACACCCTCCTCACCATAGCGCAGCCCGGCTCAAGGGAGCTGCTCAGCGCTGTGCCATTGCTGTGAAGATGGAATGCTGCTGTCAGAGTGTTACCTGCCTCCTGTCCAGACCGCTGGGCTACTGGGTTCCGCCAAGGCCCTGATGTGATGGGGCCTGGTTTGACCTCAGTGAGCCCAGGTCTTGCCTCCTGCAGCTTCTAGGGACTCTACTACAGCCTTGGGTTCTTTCTGTCCTGACCTAACACCCTGCTTCCTGAAGGAGCTATGACCTTGTCATGCCCTCCTCAAAGTCATCGTCTTCCAGGTCTTCCCCACCAAGAACATGTTCATCCCTGGTGAGATGCATGGGTTCTGGCACTTGGGTGCCCATGTCTGTGTGCGAGGGGTGCAGGTTTGTGCATAGCCCACCGCTGTTCTCACAGACGTTCCCTCACCTCCAGAGGACTACGCCGTCTCATACAATGTGCACACTTTGCAAATAGCTGCCACTCCACATTGTTCAGAAGACACAGACAAGACAGAAATTTGGCTATATTCATTATAGAGGAAATGTAAAGGCTTTTTGTTTCATTAGCGCATGTTTGCAGTCCATAATGATTGCATTCATTGTGGGAACTGGAACCCGCACACACATCTTCCTTCTTTTTATGTCTCCTTTCCGCCCCCTCCTCCTCTCATAGTTCCCTTCCCATTCGCTGAAGATCTGTCTTCTATTTCCTGCAAGCTTTTACTTTGTGATTTATTTACACTCTGGGCTTCTCGGGTTGGTTGGATCTGTGGCTTGTGGAGCCTGTGAGAGGGAGGCCTGGCTCCACGCCCTGAGACTGCAACCCTGGAGCCCTGAGGCTGCAACCCCGATCAGTGGCTTGGTCTTTTTCTGAATCACGCCTCCAGCTCCCCACGAGGTCGGCAGGCTTCAGTCAGAGTGAGCTGTTTCTCCCATACTGCCCCTTTTAAGGAACGTTAGATCTATGTTTCGAAGCCCAGGTCATCCTTTCTTCGTGGATCTTGAGGCTCCTTTGTCTCTCTCCTGTGGGGCTGGCCCGCCCCTCATGAGTGCTGCAGGGTCCTGGTTGGCAACCTGGCCCAGGGCGCAGGTCCCAAGCGCCCTGTCAACAGCCCAGCTCTTTGTGCCTGCAAAGCGCCTGGCTGAGGCTCTCTCTGCTAGGTCCCGCACATTGTGGGGGAGAGGGGAATGCAGCCTCCCACTGCTGATCTCCACTGCTACACAGGCTTCTGACTGCCTGCTGTGTGACATTCAGGGTGCTAGTCTCAGGGGTCTCCAGAGAGGACCCACCCCTCAAGGCAGCTCCAGCTCCAAGCAGATGCCCAAGCCAGGCTGCCATGGAGACACAGCTCTCTCTGTCTGCTTGGGTAAGGTTGCCTTCAGCACTGCTGGTTACAGAAATGAAGTTTTTAGTCAACAGTGCCTCTCAGCCCTCCAACGAAAGAAAATCCTATTTTTAGTACCACGTATGTCGAAAGCGTCAATTATTTTCATTTCCAAATTCAGTTGTGTTACCACCACAGGAAATCTGTGAAGTAATGGTAGCTGCCAATGTGTGGGCCTTTCGTTAATTACTGCCTTTTTAAATAAAAGAACATGCTTTAATTGATACATTTTTTCTTTTGCTTAAGTCATTAATGATGTGGTTATTCTGGCCTTGCCAGAGGATATTCTGCAAATAGTGCCTTTTGGGAATGGTAATAAATGACATCTGAAAAGTGTTAATGCCGATATCTTAGCTGCCAGGGGAGAAAAGAATGCCCATTCAGTTAGCCACGAACACCCTCCCAGACTATGGTGATTTAAAGCTGAACTTGTGTAAGAAACCAGGGAGACTAAAAATCAAAGTTCTAAGTTTTTGCCCCCAATAGAATGATTCTTTTGAAAACTTTAGGCCAATGGGACTAACAGAAATTTTGGTTACTTTGCCATCTTTTAGAAAGTTCGTTTCTTATTTCCAGTGAAGAACAGGGAGTTAATACAGCCTCACCTGGATGAGTGTTTTCGTGTTGGAAGCTGGTATCCTGAGTGTGTTTGGGAGGCACTGGTCACGCAGGGCAGGGGCTGTGGTTTGATCATCTGGGAGAATTCACATGTTGGGATTGATCTTCAGTGAGAGGCAGGAGGACGATAGTGTGGGAGGTGGGGCCAATGGGAGGTGATAAGAGTTAAACAGGGTAACTATGGGCAGCCCTGGGATCCAGTGCAGAAGTTTTATGAGAAGAGAGAAACCAGCACAAATACATACACACAAATGCCTGTGCTACCAGGTACAACCCCTGCCTTGCACCTAAGCCCTGAACCAAAATGAGCCTTTTTTCTTCATGAAGCTGCTGGCCTCAGGAATTTTGTTACAGCCTCAGCAAACAGCTAACAGAGACACTATGGCCTTTGGGCTGGATGAGGTCAGGCGGGGGGGCCTCATTTTTGGGGGGAGGCTTTACATTTCTATATGAAGGTCAGAATTTTAAAAATAACATACAAGCGCAAATCCTGGTGGTATGTTACCAATAATTCATTGACTCTACAGATTGATTTGGGAATAATTGATATCTTGATAATATTGATTTTCTATTTTTAAATTCATTACCTAATTTATTAGTTTTTTGATTAGTGACACTGCACATATTTTGTACCTTTGTTAGAGTTGTTTAATATTTTGTGATGCTGTTTTATTTTCAGGTTGTAGTAGTATGGTTAAATTCAAAATTTTGTCATGATATCATACAACCATACTAAACCCAAACAGCTATGTTTAGATTTTTTTTTTTTTGTAATTTCTTCTTTTTTTCTTTTTTCAACAGGGTTTCACTATGCAGTTCAGGCTGGCCTCGAACTCATTTTGTCACCCAAACTGACCTCAAACTCACAGTGATCCTACTGCCTCAGCCTCCGGAGTACTAGGATTACAGGTGTGCACCACCATGCCTGGCTTTTTTTGTTTGTAATTTCATTAATCACGTGTAGATAAGGTAATTCATTTTCCAACCTGGTCATTACATACTTGTTTCTTCCTCTGGCCTCTTGGGATGGATTGGGACTTACAGTTCAGGGAAGCAGTGCTGGGGACACCCTTGCTCTTCTGTCCTCAGAGAAAATGTCTCGTTTCACCGTGAAGCACAGCGCCTTGGGACCTTCCTTTCCTTCTAGACCCTGCTCTTGGACTGAGCATGTTATCCAATTACTTGCTTGCTGACAGTACCTTTGTTATCTATTATAAGTAAATTCAAGCAGTTTTCCTCCATTTACCGGGAAGATCATATTTTCTCTCCACAGTCTGGTGGAGTGACCCATACTGTCCAGGGTTCCACATTTTGTGCCAAATGATAAAGAAAACATTAACAAAAATTATCAAAGGATTTATCAAACCAAGACTGTTAATAGACTTTCCCCCTTCACCTGTCAAGAGCTTTGGTGGCACCTCATCCCCGGATCAGCCAATGCCTGCAGGGGACCAGTGACCCCCAAATGGTTCACCTGTCGGGGCTCCTCCCTCCCAGCCTCGGCCCTACAACCGACCATTGTCTTAGAGGTTCTCTGGATCTCTTTCATCACATTTTGATTCTTTCCTTCTCGCTTTCCTGTGTTTCTTTTCTTGAGTGACAGGATTAAAATAACCATGTAAAACCTTCTCGTGGCTTTTGGAAGCTACTCAAACATTGTGAGCGTCTTACACCTGTGTGCCGTTTCTTCTCCAAGCCTGCCAGCCTGCTTGATGTGTTTGCTCCACTTTAATTCCTCACTGTAGTTACGTTTCATTTGCATGAAGAAATCCAGAATTTCAAAGTACTCCATTGTATTTGGTATGGATGGTTGTCACCTTCAGGCTTGAGAATTGCCTGTTGATAAAACAAATTTTGAATAAATATGGTTATAACTCCACATATACATAAAAGCACCCATCACATGAGCTTTCTTTAGCCTAATTAAAACCAGCCAGCAGTGGACTTGGACTTCAGGAATTTGCATGGAATCCAGGCTTCTGCCATGCATGGATTGATCACCCATAAAATAGAGACAAGGACTGTGCAAGTATTTCCCGAGATAAGTGAACAACAGTTTGTCAGTATGACCGGTATAAATACTTTAAAGAGGGAGTTCTGCATTATTTTGGTTGGACATGAGGTAGTGTGAAATCCACAGAATCCACCCTTGATGTCTAAGCAAGCTTTTCTCCTACAATGTATAAGAAATTGTGTGTTCAAGCACTCTCCACACTCAGTGCATTGGTTACTGGTGTCTTCGTGAAATCCTGCTGCGTTTGCAAGGAGCCTGGTCAGACCTCAGCACCTCTGGCGTGAAGCCGCACCAGGCAGGTGAATCACACCACACAGTGATCTGGGTTTTTAAGGCTAGAGGACTCTGAAATTTCAGAATTTTGCTATGAATTCTTTATTTTTTTCAACTTCTGTGGAAGATATTACAATTAAAAGAAACAGCCATTTAGCAAAACATTTTTAAAAGGCAGAGCAAAGTAGCTATTCTTAGGTATTTTTATGCTCACAAATTAACAGGAAGTTGGTTCAAAATGACAAGATGTGTTTTTTGGCAGCTTTTTAGTTTCTATTCAGTCCTTGAGCCCAGGCCTTCAGTGAGGTCTCTGCTTCTCCCAGATGTCTTCCGGGTTTCTTGGAAGGTATCAATGATTTCTGCCACATCAGCCCATCAGCCAACCTGTGTTTCTAGGTTTCCAGACACTTTCAAGGCAACCAAGGACAGTTCAGTCCATGCCTGAACTGTAGTATTTTAAGCTCGGTGGTATAAGCACCTGCCTGCCAAGCTAGGTTGTAAGTTCGATCTCTGGTACCAAAAAACAACTAAACTCAGGTGATCAAAGGCTTGCTGAGAAGAACTGCTCTTTCCTTTATTGATTATCCAATGATAATGAATTGAATATTCAACATTGGCCAGGTGCTGACTCCGTGTTGGGGACACCAAGAAGGGAAAGGCCCCTGTCCGGCTACAAGACGCAGTCCAGGGGATTCACAGACCGGGGGAGTCCCAGTGGTTGGAAAAAAACCACAGCAGGGAAGCTGCAGCTCCACCTGTCTCTGCCTTGGGAGGACCCTGCCATGACCACAGAAAGGTCAGGCTAAAAGACAGGCAGATGGAGAGAGGGCACTTCCTGCCAGAAGTGATCTGGAAGGAAGAGGAAGTGGGGTACAGGTATGGAGCAGGGGCAGGGGAGCTGCTTCCACCTGCGCTTCCCCAGTCTGTCTGAACATCCACATGTTTCCGGAGCTATGACCCATTCCTTCCTTGCAGGACTGGGGCATTGGGCTGCCTGGGTCCCCCAGCCAGAACAACATGGTGATTACATGGGGGTGGCCAGTCCTGAGAAGGCAGGGCCATGCTTTCCTGGGTCCCTAACAGGTAGCCCAGTGTTCCTTGCCAGTTGGGTAAGTGAGAGGACACCAACAGTGCACAAAGTGCATGGGGGGAAGCAGTTCATGTCCCACTGGGGAGACTGAGTGGGGAGTGGGTGTGATATCCAGGGAGGACCCTGGCCTGGGGGCAGGCTCCCTGGTGGGTGGGAGGCTGGGCAGGGAGCTGCCTCCAGGAGTAGTAATAATTACCAATCACTGTAACCAGAGTGCCAGCCCCTCAATCACTGTAACCAGAGCACCAGCCCCTCTCGATTCCACACCAGGGTGAGGAAAACCCCAGCCCTCACATTAACCCTAACCCTGACTCTATACCTGCCCCCGGCCATTCTACAACCAGGTGATGCCCTGAGGGGCTGTGAGAGGGCCAAGGGTTAGGTTGGAGGATCCCTCTGTGAGATTCCTGGTCTGATCCAGGCCACAGTACCAGGAAGAACCATAGTGTCCTCACACCAGCAACACCATGCTCTGAGGAAACACTATCCCTGGCCCCACTGTGGTCACCGTGAACACCCCAGACTGGTGCCCTTGGAATCCAACCTAAGCTCTGCTGCTTGCTACGTATGTAACAGTCAGCAACTAGTTGGCTTCCCCTGCCCCAGCATCCCCAACTGTAAAGTGGGGAGATTACTGCTCCCCTGAAGGGATTTGCTCTGAGCCAGGTGAAGTTCCCATGGGCCAATCATGGCCTAAGTTGATGAAGCACAGTTTTCCCCATTTTTCCTGTTCTCGTGGGACACTGTCATAGACACGGTAAATGGAGATTATCATACAGGATAGGAATACGGGCATATCTGAGCTAATGTTTCACCACCAGGGTTGGAAATTGGACACAGTGCAAATCCCAGAGCAGAGTCTTCCTTGGAGCCTCTAGGAGGGCTGGATGTCACTTTCCCAAGTGCCTAGGTCACCCCACCCAGTCTCTTCCCAAGCTCAATAATCTGACTCTCGAGCTGTGGTTTTGCTCCTGAGTACCTGAGTGTGAGTGTGAGGGGGAAATCTTTCTCAGTAGTGTGAGTTGAACACAATTCGTAGGAAACATAGGCTGGAGTTCCACGTTGTCCATTTTTAAGATTGCCATGCAGGCGCCTTGTCTCAGGGCTCTACCCCCCAGGAGGCCAGGAGGCATGGAGCCCCAGGGCACACCCACAGGCTCCTGACTGTAGCTGCCACCTGCCTCCTCACACCTGGCACAGTGGTGGCAGCGCCCTCTGGCAAAACAAAGGAGCCATAGAATTGAGTGTTAAGAGTGTGAGGAAATGCACCAAGTGCATACTGAGCACTGAAGTGGGTCATGGACCCCACCATAGCCAAGTCAGGCAGCCTTTCTGTCTGTTCTGATCTCACAAGCATTTCTGGCCCTTCTGCTCCCACCCGACCACCCACCAAGGAAAGGTGGTCCTTGGGGTGAAGTCAGCACGGCGCCTGTTGACTGCGCCTGGCTGCACCTGGCTTTAGGGTGTGACATGGACACGAATGTACCCTGAGACTTTGTTATGGACAGGAAGCAGAACTGCTCAGTTTAAGTGCGGGCGGGTGAGGGCCAGCTGGCGACCATCCAGCACGTTTGTGGATGGTCCTGCTGTGACCTCTTTACAGCCGCAGCCTTCAATGAGTCTCTCATGGCACATTCCCTGTGACCACAACAGCACTTCAGTCCTAAGCGGAGGGCCGGCACTGGGGGTCAGACCACTTTGGGTGTCAGAGAGCTACATAGGATTCGGGACTGGATTTTGGAGGCCACACTGTTTCTCCAAAATGGGCCATCAGAACAGCCATCTGCAAATAAATATATGAAAAAATGTTCATCATCATTAGTTATTAGAGAAATGCAAATTAAAACCACACTGAGATTTCATCTGACTCCTAAAAGAATGGCCAAGATCAAGAAAACCAACAACAACAAATGCTGGAGAGGCTGTGGGGAAAAAGGAACTCTCCTGCACTGTTGGTGAGAGTGTAGACTAGTACAACCATTGTAGAGGTCAGTCTGGAGATTTCTCAGACAACTGGGACTGGAAGCCCCATTTGACCCAGCTATACCACTTCTAGGCATATTTCAAGAAGAACTGAAAGCATCATACCACAGTGATATATGTGCACCCATGTTTATAGCAGCACAATTTGTAATAGCCAGATCTTGGAATGGATAAAAAAGTTGTGGTATTTTTATACAATGGAGTACTACTCAGCTATAAGGAATGATCACATTGAGACATTTATAAATAAATGGACGCAGCTTGAGACCATACTCATAAGTGAAATAAATCAAACTCACATGTATAAATACCGAATAGTTTCCCTAGTGTACGAAATGATAAGAATACGTAAAAGTATGTGGTAATCATGATTCCCAGTCATATTGGTTTGAAGCCATATAATGTTTTCACTCATTAACCGCAATGGTTTTAACCTGAGTTGTTCGATTTTAGTATCTATATTAGTACAAACAGCTATTTTGAAGAAAACAACACAGCATAAAAGCTAGTGCTGATTTAATATCATCTTGTTTTGAAGTCCCATCAAGCTGTGGTACATCTGTTTCCACTGGCTTTAACATGTTGTATCTTACTATATTTCACTATATGCTATAGTATAAACAAAATTCTTTGTAGGTAGAGATAATAAAGAAACCGTTGTTCGTTTTCTATTAGCTGGTTCTAAATACCCTGTGATTCTTGCATTCTCTTGAATGGCTTCACACTGTCTTGATATGCTTGATGTTATAGCATACGAAGTTACATTCAAATAATTCAAGGAAAGAGGCACTATGGCGACTACTATTATGTTAGATTATCTGGTGGTGAAACACAATGATGCTTGAATGGTTCGGTTCTGCCCTGTGTTGTTCTGTTACAATGTCCTCTCTTATCTCAATCTCCCCCTCCCTTTTTTTTAAAATTAATCTATTTCCTCTCATTTTTTTAATTAAGGGAAAACTAAATTAAAAATAGCGGGACATATTATAGTAACTTTCTTGGTTTTCTTATTAACCTGATTTGAACCCCAGTATTGCTCTCCCCATCTTGTTCTGTCTGATTATTCTATATTCTATTTTGTTTGATAGTATCAAGTTTGAGGGTATAGACAACCACTTTGAAGGCAATAAGATATAGTATGATGGCCAATATGGTTTGACTATTATCCTTTTTTGAAGTCTTGCAAGGTCTTCAGTGTAGGCTTCATTGGTCTTGTTCTGTACTGTTTTGATCAATTCTATTATACCTGATGATGCAGACAACTCAATTTAAAAATAGCAAGAGGCACAATGGTAACCACTTTTGATCACCTGGTATTCTATTTTTGCATCATGTGCTATGCCCACCCTTCTGTTCTAACTGACTCTGTTTTGCTTAGTCACGTTTGGTTTTATTCTCTTCAAAAAAAGTAATAAGAACCATGGGAGTAATAAAACCCAAAAAGTCTAATTGTTATTGTAAAAAAGAGAAGAAAGGAAAGTGGACTAAGGAATATAACCGCAGATACGTTCAAGTGTGTAGGATGGAAAACCATATTACTGAGCTTTTGTTGGATCATTGAACGGAACTGTCTCCAATTTCACTATATGAATGTCCACCTTATATGCTTTAATTTTGTAATTTGGACAATGTTCCTGGGAAGATAATATGTAACCTATTAACTGGTGATTTCTTACTGTATATTTTTTTCTTGAAATACTGTATTATTTGTACCCTTTTACTGCTTTGTTTTTTTATGTCCTTTCTTTTTTTCTCTTTAAATAAAAAAAAGAACAGCCATCTGTCTCTCTGTCCATCAAGACAGGTTTTTGGGGGTGTCCACAGTGACTTGGGGTGTCCTGGGGTTGGATTGGGCCAGCAGTTTTTCCCTAGTTCAATCTTAGCTGTAAGTGTTGGATGGGGTAGCAGAAAACAAATATAATGTGCATGTGAGTTGTGAATTCATTGGACCAAAGTTAAGCTTTTAAAGTGTTAAGTACAGATTTTGCAAAATAGAACAAGCTGATAAAGTGCACGTTTTTTTATGATCAGAAAGCTTTGGATGAAATGCAGCTGCATTTCACTTTTTTTTGCCGCCTGCATTGTCAGTCATGTAATGGACAGCAATTAAATTACATGCTGAACCCAATTGCTTCCAAGGAAAGAGTTTTCTAATTATTGAAGCCATCTTTGGATGATACTAGAAATTAAATCTTTTGAAATTCTCGTAAATGAGTGTTTTTTTAAAAAATAGAATTTTTGCTGAGTTTATGGAATATTGTCCCCTTGGGCACGACAATTTTCAAGACTTTCTTTTTGAATCTTCCAAGTTTCCCTTGTGTAGGGAGGTTGCTACGGAGCAGGAGCCTGACAGCCAGGTGAAAGGCATTGGTGTTGGTGAAGCCGCACACAGGGAGCTTTGTGTAAACTTGGAAGCAGAGTGAGGGCATGGCAGGGATGGGAGAGCTGGGATCGGAGAGTTCCTGACCAGAGAGCAGGCCAGGTGTCAAGTGGTGACCAGGCACAGACATGCGTGTGCATTTGTGCAACACTGAGGCATACAATCAATGCTCTTGTTCACTGAGTATAGCACCGGCATTCAGGAAGCTGAGAACACTGAGGAGTATGGTCTGGAGAGGAAAGTGCACACAGGGACCCACGACAGCCTACCCCGATGGCCATGGGACATAGGACCCCCGTTATACCCGGGCTGTGGGGCTCCTCCATCACCATTCACAGTGCCACCCCGGACCTCCTGTGGGGAGCCCGAGGGGAGGGACAGCAGGACACCCGAGGAGCTCTGTGCTGCCTCCTCAGTCAAGGCCTCAACCTAGCCGCTGTGTCCTTCCCTGAGCCCATGTCAGCCCACCTTCGGCCTGGAGGGTTTTCATGCATTCTGGGTAATAGCAAGAAGAGGCAGGTCTGGAGCGGCCCCACATAGTCTGTGTGCTTCTCACCGGGCTGCACGGTCGGTGGTGCATGATGCTTCTCGGGGTAATGGCTTCATATGGTGATGAATACTTTTTACTTTACGGAGCTGAAAGTAACAACACTGTGCATTCAGCATGTGTGGCAGGGCGGATTCAGGTTGGTGGACATGCCCACCATTGTTTCTTTAAATAAGCCTTCCCCTTTTTTTTAAATTAATCAATCTCTCTCTGGTTTTTAAAGACTTGTACCACATGAATATTAGCCTTACTGATAGTGTCTGGTAAATTCCAGAGAATTTCTTTGTCCTTTTCAACTTTTTCCCTCTGGCTATGTATTTTCAAAGGACCAGTGTTCAAGTCCACACTCTCTCCCGCTGGAACTGGTAGGACACTGATGCTTGTTACTGCATTTTGTATGTTGTTTATTTATTCCTGAACTCCAGGATTTCTGTTTGATTCTTTTTGGATATTTACATAATTATTGAGCTTCTTATTTCTTCAGGTACTATTTTTCTTTGTCTGTCCGACTTTCTTTGTTTCTTTCTTTCTGGTATTGAGCATTGAATCCAGGGCCTTTACTTAAAATTTTTTAAAATATTTCGCTCTTCAGACAGGGTCTTGCTAAGTCATGACGGTGCCCACGCTGGGCTTGAACTTACAGTTTTCTTGCTTCAACCTCCTGGGATGCTAGGATTACAGCAGTGTTCTCTCACTCATCTGGGAGTTCTCCTGGCAATATGTAGGTCTCCATTTCTATTTGGTTAGTGACAAGAATACAATTCTGTTTCTCTGGTGGTGTCAAGTGTCCTTGGTTTGTCACATTCCTTGAGTTTTGTGTTGTTGCTATCACATCTCAAGAAGCAGGCGCCTCCCTTGTCTCAACTTCCCCAGTCCTCTCAGCTCTATAGACCTTCTCTGCTCCGGTGCCTGCTTACTTCCTCATGCCACCTCTCCCGGAGATGCTTAGGGCTGCTTGCCTTCCTCCACCCTGCAGAGCCAGGAGGGTGCTGAGAAACCTTCCTCTCCCAACCGTGGAGATGCTCAGGCTTTTTCCTCCTTCTGGTCCTGCCCCCAGCTGGCTGCCAACCTGAGATGCCTGCATCGCTGTTTGCAGAGAATACTCTGGAGCCAGCCTGGGTATTGGGGGGGAGAGATGTGAGGCTCATTTGGGTACCTATGGCAGGGGACAGTTCACAGGCGAAGCATCCCATGTGTTCATGGCAGGTGCCTCCTGGGCCATGAAACTGTCCCTGTACCAGGGCCTCTCTTCTTTGTTCCCAGCCTCTCCAGACCACTCAGCTATGCTGGTCATCTCCAAACCGGAGCCAGGAGCGTCACCAAGCTCTGCCTGAGGATCCCTAGGTGCTGAGCTGAGCCACTGTCTAGGTGGGCAGTGCAGCAAAGTGGACCTGTGTGTTCCCCCTGAAAAACCACCGCTTCTCACACTTCCTGCATTGCTGGCATATGACGGCTCCATGATCGAGTTACAGCTGTGCAACCTTGCTGTAAGAGTGGACTAATCAGATAACAAAAATATACCTTGGGCTGAAACTGAATTTAAAACTCACATAGGCTTCCTATTTATGTCACATATACACTGTAACATTTAGATTAGTGACAGCTGATGTTAACAATCACTTTTCCACCTTCTGGATTTCTCTGAAGAGAAGAAGCCAGTCTTCACCACTTGCTATCATGGCTGAAATACACTAAGCAGTTTTGCCAGCAGCCTTTTCAAATGACTTCGCAGAGGATCCACAAAGACCAACAATTCTGCTGCTTTGGGGAAATAATCCACGTTCCTAAACAGCCAGCTCCTGTTTATGGGGTCTTGCCTCTGCCTCATTGGACGGTGCCTCTAGGGGGGGAAAAGCACTGTGGGTAATTGAGCAGGGCATTGGCCCCGGTGTGGGCCACAAAGGAGGAGCTATGGAGCTTGGAGGAGCTATGACCGCCTCCCACTGCACAGAGCTGTGTAGCAGGTAGAAATCTCCTAACACTTGGCAGGAGTCTGGGAGGCACTAGCTCTGCTGCAAGCCAGCTACAAACCAAGAGCTCTCCCCTGTTTCTTAAGGGTGTGTTTGAGATAAACTTACTGAGCCATAATGTATGCCGGTGTCTCTGTATGGTGAAATTTCTCCACATTCTAATGCACAATGCCCCATAAATGGTGATACAACTCAGTATCAACTGGAGCATGCAGCTCCAAAGACCAGGATGCCCTCCTGTCACAGCCTCCACTGGACATACGCCACTTCCTGAAGTATTGTGGAGTGGTGGGTATGCTCAGGGGGTAAACCTGGGGCTAGCAGTTTTTCTGTGTTTATTTCACCTATTGTTTTGCTTCACCTAACATGTGTCTTTACTCATTATGTACAAGTGATAGGCACCTTTCAGTGGAAATGTGTATTTTTAAACTGTCTCATGGTTGGGTGCAGAATTCTGGGATGTGTTCAGTAAAGCATAGCTTTTGTGATTATTTTCCCGATCAGTGAGTCTGACATTTCCAAGCATAGGAATTGTGGACGATAATTAACTTTTGCATTGATACATTGACTTTCTCTCATTGCCATGGAATTCCCCAAATCAGTGACTGATAAAGAGAAAAGGTTTATCCTGGCTCACAGTTTGGGGAATTCTGGCCCTTCATAATTGGCTCCAGGACTTTGAACTATGACAAAGGAGCATGCCATGGGTGGAGGGTGCCTGGGAACTAAACTTCCCACCTACCAGCCAGGAAGCAGAAGTGAGGAAGAGATGCAGGTCCCAGCATTCCTCGGAGGTATACTTCAGGAACGTAGAACCAATCACCCAGCTCCACATTCTAAAGCTTCACCGCCTCCCAATGACACCATGCTGGGGACCACGGCTTTCATATACAGCCTTTGCAGCACTTCAGATCCAAACCATAGTCCACAGTGACTTCTGAAGGACACTTTGTGGGGGAAAATGCAAGAAGCACTGCTCTCTTGGTTAGAGCTGTCTTATGCTATGCACACCAGTGATGAGGGAAACCTTTGAGTCTTTCTCCACATTTTTAAGTGGGTTCCATGTTACCTGCCCTGGGTCCCCATGCAAGGTGCTGTTGTTGAGTCCTCCTGAGCCCCATAGTGTCTCCTCTTCAATCTTCATGTCAAGCAGCACCCTCCATGCTCACAAATGCAAAGAGAGCAAAGCCGGGCTCCCAGGCGCTGGAAGTAGCAGGCGGGCTGTGCGTAATGCCAGTGCAGCAGGTCTCTTTGCTCCCATTGGCTGTTGCTCCTGTCCCTGCACAGGTCAGGCCCTGGTGCTGGGGAAAGTAGAGGCAGAGAGGCTTCCACAGCCTGTGGTCATCATCTGTGATCTCCAGGTGACAGGGCACAGGCTGGGGAAGTGGCCAGAGTCCTTTGGTGGGCATTCATCTTGGTGACAAAGGAGCCCTCCACCCCGCCTCCACCCTGCCTGCATCGCAGCTCTCGGTTTTCGTGCTGTCTGATAAAAACCTGATCAGTTCTGTCTTTTTCATGTCTTTGTATTAGTCATGCAGTTTTTAGCCTTCCTCTTTTCTGTGTTTGTCTTAGTTTTTGATTCTACATGGGGGTTAGCACCATGGAAGCCCAGTGGAGAACTTTCTCTCTATCCTTGAACCTCAAAAGACTGAACCTGAATTTGAGGTCCACTCATTATTTGTTTAAATAGTGAGCAGTTGTATTTGAAAAAAAAAAAAAAAAGCTTAGCATTCAAACAGAAATGCCAGCCTGGATGTTGAAGGCAGGTCTTCTCAAGAAATCTCATTAAAGATTGGGCTATAAACTCTCGCTTCTCCTGAAGAGTTCCAGGAACCTCCTTGTAAAAGCTGAATCCTGGGTTGTCACTGGCTTGGGGATTCTTCGGTGACTCCTAATGGGCTCAAAGAGAGGTCTAACATCAGACAATGTGTCTTTGAAGTACGTACTGCTATTTCCCTTTGAATGTTAAATTCCTGTTAAAACACAACTGCTCACTATTAAAACAAACAACAGGTTAACCTTGTCTTCCAGGAGCTGTGTGAAGCTTCAGCTTGTGACCGGGTGTTGTGAGCGCTGATGGCGTAGCTCTTGTTTTCAGATGGGAAAACATTGTGATTTAAGGGAAGAGACCCATAGTGTAGCAGTCACAATTTTGAACTCTATGTGCTGAGGCATTGTAAAATTGTGCTTTAGACGTGGCCTCTGATGAAGTACAACATGTTAGAGAATGGGCCTCTTGGTGCTGAATTATTCAGCCTAATATGAAAAAAAATCATGAAGAAACTCTTAGGCCCCGGCTGGACACAGGAGCTATGCGGCTGTGGGAGCCAGCCTTCTCTCCTGGCTGTCAGTGGAGATGCAGCAATTCTTATCTGGGAACAGTCATGTGGCTTTAATGGCAGTGGAGTTTCCCCCTAACTCCAGATTGGAGTGTTCACTCATTCATGAGTTTGCAGATCGGAACTTGTGTGCAGAGAGCTTGCCAGAGCTGCAGCCGCAGCCTGAACCCAGGATGGGACAGTAAACCATCCGTGCTGGAGCCCGTGCCTGGGTAATCTCTGAAAGGGAAGCCAAGGCCTCAGGCATTGCTGGACTTCACCTATGTCCCCCTCCTTTGCTTTTCCAGCTGCTGAGCCTGGGGGTCCCTTAAGGTCCCGCACTTTTGGGTTTTGTTTTGTTGAGACTGGGTCTCACTGTGTGGTTCAGGCTGGCCTTGAACTCATTATGTAGCCCAGGCTGGCCTCAAACTCTTGGTGACTGTCCTGTCTCAACTTTTCATGTAGTCATCACCATTTCCACGTTTGGTGTCCATATATCTGTCTTATTGTTCAGTGAGGTGCTTGGAGGACAGGGGGAGATGACCGAGCTCTTGTTACTGACCGCTGAGGTCACAGCCTTAGGTTACTTTGCTCAGTGTTGACCAAAAGGAGGCCATTTATTTTGGTAAAAATGGGAAAGGGTTTCATCATAGCAGAGACCAGAAGGCTTCCCATGTTTTTTTGTGCTGCCAACTTGCCCAGTTCACCTCCCCTTGCCTGTGGGCTCAGAGCTCCTGGTGCCAGCAACTGCCCACCCTATCTGTTCACCTAAGAAAAGGGGATGTGGGGGAGCCAGTCATGCCCTGGACCTAAGAATGTTTGGAGAAGCCACTCATGTCTAAAGGAAAAGAAAATCTGACTTTTACAGCCCCATTTTGCTGTGTAGGTCACACTCTTGCCAAGAGACGTCTCCTGACAGTCACCAAGATGGTACCCATTGGGCATTCCTCCTCCTGCTCCACAGAGGGTGGGGCCCTGGGAGTGATAGTGCTGGGCTGTAGTGTCCTTAGAAAGGGAGGGCTCAGGCATGTGCGGGGTCTGGCCTGCCTGCCAGGTGTGCAGCCTAACAAGGTTAGCAGGACATGGGGGCCATATCATCTGCACGCCGCTGAGTCAGCAAGGCACCGAGGAGAGGGCCAGGCAGTGTAATGGGGGAAATGCTCCCAATCTAACTCTGACGGAGGCACTCTAATAGCAGGTGGCAAGCAGACATCTGTTCTATGGAAAGGTCGTGGTGTCCACTTGAGCTGCAAATAAAAGTGATAGAGGAAAGGCTGGGTAAACAGGAAGCCAGCAGCTTGTGACCATGAATTCATAGGTAAAGTGCACTGTCACTTCCCTATAATTTTTATTTTTAAAATTTGAGCTCTGACTGCTACAATGACCAAACCAGTGCAGAGGGAACATTTTGTTTGTCTGCTGATGGCGTCTCCTGTGCATGCTTGGCCTCGAAACACGCCGGGTGCTGAAGAGGAAGTCGCATGGACAGGGGACGCTGCGTCAAGCCCATGTTCATCCTCTGACGGCACACTTGCTGCTTTTGTCCTTGGTAGGGAGGAACAGAGAGAAGGGTCACAGTCTGTGCTTTTCCTCTCCGTGGCTGCAGGCTTTGGATATGGAAAGCCTCGCTCCATGATGACACACTTGAAAACAGCATGTAGGACCCCGACTGAACAGGGAACCTTGGGGATTTCATGAGCTTCTGATCAGCCACCTGGCAGTGGGGGATGTGACCAGCATCAGACCAGGAAAGGTGAGAGACCATGCTTGGGAGAGTCCCGAAAGCTTCATCTCTTTGGCTCTTGCTAGCAGTCCTAGGAAAAACAGTGCTTGCTTTTTGGCAAAGCGACCTTGTTGGAGAAGCTTGTGTGCACATTTAGCTGGGGTTTTAATGAACTGCATGGAAGGCTTTCTGTTTCCTCTTTCCTCTGATCCCAAGGAGACCTCAGCAAGGTGAGAGAAGTGGTACTTGTGGCCCTGCAGGTGGTGAGGAAGCAGGGGTTCAGGAAGAGGGACCCTATCCCTCCACCAGCACATGAACCCATGGGAGAGATGGGGTGAGACTTGTCTGCCACCAAGAGAACAAAGAATGTCTCCAGCTGTGTGCACCCCTGAGACTCTGCATCACCTGGAGAAAAATCTCTATATGCTAGAGACACCACAGTTGGCCTTCTACTCCTTGAAGGTGAAACTAATCATCACTCAAGAGGATGGAGATATTACATAAAAATCATACCCATTTTGTGCACAATTTTTATGAAAATGACACTTGAAGAAATCTGACCAAGTCAATACACTGACTATAAATGCACATTCTATAACATGTGAAGTTTTATGAATAGATTAAAAACAGTTTTAAGGTTTGTTTTATTAATTTCATGTGCTTTAATACTTTAACAGTTGGTGCCATTTAACTGTAGATAAATTGATTGCCAAGTTGGGCATGGTGGCACACACCTGTGGTCCAGTACCTGGGAGGTACTGCCATGCATTCAGGGACAGCCTGGGCTATGTAGTAAATTCAAGACTAGCCTGAACTGCATAGTGAGACCAAGTCTCAAAAAACCAAAAGAACAAAAACAAAGATAAGTCAATTGTCTTTCCCAGGTACTAGCGATTTCAGCAGATTCTCTGTTTCAGAGAAAATCTAGCCGTTAAAGCCCCACAATGCCCAGTGTACACGGGAACTTGACTCTTCCCCTGGGCTCCCAGCTCTGCTTAGCAATCTGCACCCTTTACAGTCACTCAGTCTGGGATCCATTTCAGTGGCAAGCGCCGGTCATTAACAGATCTCCTTGGACTTTAATGTGATGTCCGCTCAATCATTTCTGTCCCATTGTTCTTCAAACACTCATGTTTCCTATCGGTAATTATCGAGCTCTTGTTACTTAGCACTAATTATAAACATTGCATCTATTTTTGTGATATGCTTTTTCAGTAAATAAAATATCCATAATTTCTCCTAAGTGGTCTGATATTAGTTCCTATTATAGACACAGACTGCTTCATTACTCCGAAGTGACACAGGACTCTCTCATTCTGAGGCGCTAGATTCCATAGGTCATGGCTCAGCCTTGCTGTCTGTCCAGCATGGTTTACTGGAGGCCTGTTGTGTCCTTGGCCAGCGGCTCCCTCTGTGTGGATATCTCAGCCCACTGCGCACAGCCCGAGAGTGAAGTCAGTCAGGTGAGACAGCTGTTTGCTTAGCACAGTTGGGCAGATTCAGGATTGAGAAAGGAGAGAAGCTCTAACATCTATCTGGAGCCTGCTTGGCACTGAGTGATTCCCCACAGCTCTTAGGACTGAGCTTGCTTTGTAACAGGTCAGGAAACTGAGGCACAGGGAAATGAGAGAACTGATAAATTGGGTGTCCCTGTGGACTCCCCTGCAGTTGTTGTACCCCCTGTAGAACTTGTCACACACAATTTCATCTCATTTTTAAATCATGACAAACCCCACAGGCATGCGTGCATGCATGTGTACATACGCCCATGTCTGATTACTTTACCCAGGGCCCAACCTCAGGTCTGGAAGGGTTTTGCGGGGGGGGGGGGGGGTCACAGTTTGGGGATGGTTGTCACTGTCATCCCATTGGTAGATCCTGAGGATACCACCCAACACTGAGCATGCACAGGTGGGCCCTGCAGTGGGGTACTAACAGACACAGTGGTCTCCAAGGTGAGGGGACTTTGGAGAATCACAGGGACCCCCAACAGCACTGACAGGAGCCACCATTCTTGGTAGGGTGGTGTCTCAGGCAGCTCCCCACATGGTGTTCCAGGTCCCATGGACCAAGACTTGGCCCTTGGGAGGGGCCACTGGCCTCTGGCTTTCTGGTAAACCACACGGACTTCCCAATGGAACCTGCTTGGGTTCCACGGCCCCTCCTGAATGAGTCTGAGACATCCCCTTGTCAGATTCTCTGTGACCATGAGGACATGGGTTCCTGGAGTTCTCAAGGAGCCACAAGGACCTGTCAGAAGTGCTGGCATGGTGTCACCCAGCCCCCTCACATATCTTTACCTCACACGTGACTCCCTTGCTGGCCCTGTTGCCTATGAGGGTCACTCCCTGCTCATGCCCACACCTCCAAGAGCTGTGGTTGCTCTTCCCCTCTGGCGGACTCAGCCTGGCCAAGGAAATACCTCAGCCCTGGGTGTTTCTTGGCACTGGGCTTTCTCCGAGGGCATCTGTGCCTGGACAGCACAGTACCCCAGGGAATGGATGGGACAGACTTTGGAGGGCTTGGCCTGGCCTGAAGCATCTGACCGAAACACAGCTCATCATTTATGCTTTCTTAGGGATGGGCCAGAGACACAGGTCAGAGGAAGGCGAGATGCTGAGCAGAGGAGAAATCCAGCTTGTACCTGGGCACAGTGCTACATGTATATAATCCTAGCACTCCGGAGGCTGAGGCAGGAGGATAGCAAGTTTCAGTCTTACTTGAGCAAATTAGTGACACCTTGCCTTACAGCAAAAAATAAAAAGAGGCTGGGGATGCAGTTTAGGGTAAAGGCCTTGGGTTCTACCCCAGAAAGAAAGAAAGAAAGAAAGAAAGAAAGAAAGAAAGAAAGAAAGAAAGAAAGAAAAGAAAGAGACCAGACACACACACAAACAAACAGAAAAGAATCCAATCGGAAGATGAGTTTCTTTGAGGTCATGCCCATTTATTCCGTCTCCATTAGAATATCATTGTTCTCTAGTTGATGTTCATTATGTACAAAGCAAGGAATTTGGTTTATTGGTGGATATAAATTTTTAAATATAATTTAGCTTTGGACAAACTCCATGAGGATCCAGAAGAAGAAAAGCCACTCTTTAGATGCAAATGTGGAAAGCAATCCCACCCCAGGCCTGGGTGCCAGGCCTGTGCATCCCCAAGCACAGACTCCCAGGTTCACACCTGCGCTTGGCACCTGCTCCGTGCAGAGACGCGGGAGGGAGGGGCCCGTCAGGGAATGGAGGCGCTCTGCCTGCAATCTAATTAAAAACCGTCCTATGGCCATAAATCTCGCAGCAGGGAACGGGCTTACGGCACTGAATATGAATTCTTCATTACATCGCATACTCACCAACGATCCATTTTCATTGTTAAGGCGAGCTAATAAAAGGCTCAGGCCACTCCACAGCACGAGTTCTGCTGCACTCTCTCTTCCTGGAAGACAGGAGGGAGGTGAGCGCAGCGCTCTCACCCACTGACAGGATGCATTAGCCGCTGGGTTCCGAGGCTACCCAATGGGCGCATCCTGTGTCAGGGCCAATTGCTGCAGGCATAGAACTCTCACAGAGCAACGCGCTGGGACCTACGCAAGCCTCTGGGCCAGAGTTGGGCACGCTGTAGTTGCTGGACTTATCCCAAGGCAAGGAAATCTAATTATGTTAATATCTTAGGACTCAGATTCATAGCGAGTGTGCAACCCACATAGTACATGCGTAGTAAATGCAGAGCAATCCTCACCAGTAATCTGTAGTTAGTCCTACCAACAGCAAGTTCCTGAGGGGCCGTAACTGCGACTTTTTTATTAGGAGGCTCGAGGCCTGGAGGGGGCCACCTCTGGCAGCTAATATACAGCGTAGAAAGGCCCAGATTTCTCTCACTCTGACCACAGGCTTTTCAAAGAGCATTTTGCAATCATCCAGGCCAGGGCGGGCCAAAGAGTTGATCTGAATTTTGGTGGGATTTTCTTTTGTAGTTTCATCATCTACAATTTTTCTCATCTCTCATACATTTTCATTTTACAATCCAAGTTTTTTTAAAGCACCATGAATTCTAAAAGTAAAAATTAAACTAAGAAGCAATTAACTCATTTTATTTTATTTTTTTAAATTTTTATTTAAAGAAAGACTAAACAAAACAGAAAATAGGTAGAAATAATACATACGTTCAGAGAAAAAAATAAACAGTAAGAAATCACTAGTTGATGTTTATATGTTATCGTTTTACAAATAGTTGTTCAAGGTACAAAAATGGAACATATAAAGTGGGAATTCAAACAGTGAGACTGCAAACAGTTCTGCTCAACTGTCCAACAAAAACTTTAGTAACATGGTTGTCAATCCTATACATGCAGTTATCCATATCTTCATTTATGTTTAGATTAAACAAACTAAAGCAGGTTAAAATCATTCTGAACAAAGAATAATAGTATTGCTGGATTTCACATCATGACATTCCATGATAAACGCTGGGTAATGTAGTGTCTTTTTTTAAAATTTAATTTAAAGAAAGACTAAACAAAACAGAAAACGGGTAGAAATAATACATAATTTCGAAGAAAAAATAAAACAGTAACAAATCACTAGTTGATTACAGATTGTCTTCTTACAAATAGCTATTCAAGATACTAAAGTGGAGCATATAAAGTGGGATTCAAACAGTGAGATTGCAACCAGTTCTGTTCAACTATCCAACAAAAACTTAGAAATATGGTTATCAATCCTATACACTTAAACATACATGCAGTTATCCATCTCTTCAATTATGTTGAGATTGAAAAAACCCAAGCAGCATAATATCACTCTGAACAAAGAATAGTACTATTGCTGGGTGTCACATTACGACACTCCAGGATCAGCACTGGGTATTTTAGTGTCTCTTTTTCTTCAAAGTATCTGTTCATTTCATCATGTGTCATAAGATCAGTTCTCATAAACTGTTTATAGATTCTATACATGCATGAGTCTTAACATGTATTTCTATCCTTTCTATATTAGAGGGAGAAGCAAAACAAAGCAAGGCAAAACAAAACATATTCATATAAACACATGAAATGAAATAAACATATAAGACCATTGTACAAAGAGTTCTACCATAGTTCCTGTGTTGTCTCTTGTTATCTCCAATAGAATTGGCTATATCATCAGACATAGTATAATTGAATATATCAGTACATAACAGTATTAATAAAAACAGAACTTTGTATATAGTATAGAACTTCAAATCCAGTGTTATCAAACCAGAATGTATATCGTTGAGTCTTGTCATCTTCAGTGTAGTTGCCTATACTCCCAGACTTGATAATATCAATCATACCAGTTTTGAATAAAATCTTCTCTGCCTCATTTCTGTTATGCTCCATTTTTTGCCATCAGTTGTCTGCTTATCTTCTTCATTCTGTTTTCTGCTCCATTCATTGAGGCCTCTCTGCCTCTGTTCCTGGAATCCTAGTACTTTTCTCTTTCTCTAGAATGCTCTACAGTATTCTCTGTACAGTTGGACTGGTGGTTGCGAATTTCCCAAGTTCTTCTTTGTCTTGGAAGCATCTTGTTTCTCCTTTAATTTCTAGAGATAGTTTAGCAGGGTATATCAATCTGGGATGGAGGTTATTTTCTTTCAGGGCTTGGAATATTTCACTCTAGGCTCTGCTTGACTTGATGATTTGTGGCAAGAAGTCTGCTGTTATTCTGATGGGCTTCCTCTATAGGTTATCTGTTTCTTGTCTCTAACAGCTTTTCATATTCTGTCCTTATATTGAATTTCTGGGATCTTGATTATTATATGCCTGGGTGTGGCTCTGTTTGAGTTGTAGGTGGCTGGATTTCTATATGCCTCATATATCAAATATCATTTCCTTTTCATATGTTTGGGAAGTTTTCCTTAATTATTTCTGTGAATAACCTTTGTAGTTCCTTTGTTTGTACCCCTGCTTCTTCATTCACATTCTTTATTCTCAAGGTATAGATCCTTTTGTCATTACTGCTTGTTTCCTTATTATTTTTAAAGAGTTTTCCCTTTCATACTCCCACATTGCAAAATTGTCCTCCAGTTTGGATAATCTATCCTTAGTTTCTTTCAAGCTTATTTGCCATCTTTCCATAGAGTTTTTAATTTCCTGGTGATCTCTTTGAATCTGCTTCATGTATTCTATATTTTGTTTATGTTCTTCATCAAATGGTTTTCTCCTTTGCTTGAGTTCCTCCCTTCTTCCATCTGTGTCTGCTTGAGAGATGCTTAGTATCTCTTTTATTAATCTTCTTATATCTTGCTTTATTTGACTAAATATTTCACTTTTGAACTCATCTATGAGGTTCCAAATATATCTCTTTATGTCCACTGGCACTTTGTCTGATATTGCATGTTTGCTGTTCTCATTCTCCTTTGTATTTACCTGTCCTGGGTCAATGTTTTCAGGGTTGGCGCCTGGGGACTTTTTGTTGTTGCCTCCTCTTCCCATCTTTTTTGCTTCTTCCAGGATGCTCCAGTTTCTTTCTTTGTTGGTTACAATTCTTCTGAAGCACACTGGCTAGATGACCATTCACACTGCTGCGTGCTAGTGAGTTGCAGACAGGGACAGCATATGCTGACTTCCCCTCTGGATCAGTCAAGCTGCTGTGGCCTGCACTGTATTGCTTTGCCCTGCCTCCCTTTTGGATCAACGGCAGAGGCGGCGGCGGCGGGGCAGGGGCGGGGGCAGCCAGTGGGTTCTGAGTTGCTCCACTCCTCCAGCCTCCGTAGGCCCATGGTGACAGGTCTTACCGGCGGCCTGGAGGTGAGCCAGAGGCAGCAGCGCAGGGATCAGTCAAGCTGCTGTGGTGTGCACTGTATTTCTTTGCGCAGCCTCCCCTCCCGGTCAGTCAAGCTGCTGTGGCCTGCACTGTCAGTCAAACTTCTGGGGTTTCACTGGGTTAGTGTGCCAATTAACTCATTTCAAAATTCATTCAGCAGGGCTGGGGATTTAGCTCAGCAGCATAAGCGCCTGCCTTGCAAGCAGGCAGTTCGATCCCCGGTACCGATAAAAAGGAAAAAGACAAAAAAAAAAAAAAAAAAATCCACTCAGTGACATGAGGGTCACTTACCAAAAACTTGAAAAAGTCAATCTGCAGAACTAAAATGCAGAAATGAGAAGTGAAGGGGTCAACAAAGATGTGTGATTGTATAGACATGATTTCAAGGAGCAGCTGTCCCAGGGACACCCCCTCTGCCTCCTCCATTGTCCCTGTCTCCATCTCCGAAGGAGGCAGAGGCAGGAGCATTTTGCCCAGATAGATGTCTGGAAGGGTGTGTTGCTGCCCATCGTGGTGACCAGGACGGGTGGAAATGGTGATGGAGAGCAGACTTGGGGCCTCCACCAAGGGCTGTGCTGGCTGCCAAGTGCACGTTTGTTCCTTGCCACCTTGACTACTCACCACAGGCTGTGAATAACCGATAATGCGCTGTTTCTTCCAAAGCAGACCAAGCAGGTCCCCCCACAGCAGACGGCCTGACCTATGGTGCATTCTGATGACCAAGGCCCACTGTGTCCTCACCTCCATAAATATCATGCTGCTCCTTGCCTGGCTCTCATCTCTGCTGTCCCCTCTGGACCCCACCCCTCCTGTGCCCACACTGTGGGTCCAGCTCCTCCATGCTACTGCTGCTGTGGCTGATGACAGGTACTCCCAAGCCAGGTCTCCAGCCCTGTCCTTCTGCAAAAGGCACAATGTCCTCCCCGTCTGTGCTCCTGGTCAGTGCTCCTGGTCCTGAGTCTCTACCTCAGCATGCAAGGAGGCAGAGGAGGCTGGGGAGGGTGTGACTGGGCCACTACGCTGTCCCTGCCCAGAGTTTGCACTTGCTTCCTCTGTCCCTGCTGGATGGCTTAAACATCCATCTGAGAGCTACAAGGACTTTTCACTTGCAAGCAGGATTTCCTCCCCGGCACAGGGGAGGTACCCTCTGGACAGGAGTACCTGGGGCCTCTGCATGACAGTGGTCAGAATGTCTGTCAGTCAGTAAGGGGAAGCCTGCAGAGAAAGAGGTAGGAGTGCGGTGTGGTGACCAGAGCTTCCCAGAGAAGGTGGTTGGGGGGTAAAATGCTAAGAAAAAAAAGCAATCATGGCAGCAGGAACTAGATTTTTCATTCAGAGCATTCTTACCAGAGGGTCAGTATCAAATAGCTTCCCGATGCTGGCTGTAAAAACCTTTCACAGAAAATAAATATCTAGGCCCGTGGCCTCTTGGAAGATGGCCATAGCTGGACACTGTGACCTGTCATTTACCTGTGCTGAGTCTGGGGCCTCTTGTCTTGCTGTGAGGAGCCCCGAGGGTCCTGCCAATTTCACATTGTGGTTCCAGGATCAACTCCTACCTGCACACGGGACCCCATTCCCATCTGTTTCAGGACCACAACCGGGAAGCAATGCCACCAGACCTTCTGAGTGACCTGTGAAGACCCAGTGTGTCTCACAAATAGAACAATAGAAAGGATCTGATTTAACTCCTGCCAGCAGGGTGCAGGACAAACAGCCAAACCACCATCAGGAAGAATGGTAAACGGTGCAGCTTTGTGGAAGGGTTGGGCAATTTCTTAGAGTTGACAGGCACCTACCTATGGCCAGTAATGCTATTCCCAGACTGGTACACATCTACAAACAGGCAGGAGAGGAACATGCACAGTAAATGCATTCACCATAGCCCCAAATTAAACATTCACACAGATTCCAGAGGCCAGGGGGTCGTTAGCCTACAGCACTGTGGGGCAGTGGTGGTGCTGGTGGCAGAGAACTCATAAGGAAGAGGTTGTGGGTCATGAGGCAGCAAGTGAGATTGCTCCATGTGGTACCATCTTGCCACAGGCCCAAAAGCCATGGGCTCAACAGACCATGGACTGAGCCATGTAAGACCGTGAGCCAAAAGAAATCATTCCCTTTGTGAACTTGTTGATTTTCTCAGTGGGTCATCACTTTGGATAGAACTCTAACTAACACACTCGACTTCTCCTCTTCACAAAATATCTGCCTATGATATGTACAAAGTAAAAAGAAAATAAAATATGATATTAGAAATTTAGCTAGAATTTGTGGTAACCAGGGACACGACCAAGGAACTTCAAGGGGCTTTGAATATGTTTCTATCTGAAACCCACTGTCATCATGTACCTATGAGATGGTCTCGGGACAAAAACAGAGTGGTGAACTCCAAAGATAAAGATGGAGGTGAATATAGAACTCAATGAAGACAGATAGGGGGTGTAGTGGGGATGGAGGTACAGGTGGGGATGGGATGATGGCAATGAAAACAGGAAAAGATGGAACCATGCCCTTGGGCAGAAGGAAGAATAAAAAGAAAGAAAGAAAAACCCTCCAACGGTGGTCCAGTCCCTTTGCAAGAATCATCATCCTGTCACCAGACCAACGGTATGTGAAGTCTCCCTGTTGGGAAGAGAGGAGCTGTAGAGAACCTGAGGGGAGGGGGGTTGCTCTCCTTCTCCCTGGGGTCCAGTGCTAGGCAGATCAGAGCTGCATTTCTCCTCCAGGAAGTGACCTCACTGACTGTAAGGCTGGGCGCGTCCCGCCTGGGTTACAGGAAAGCTCTCTGGGTGTTAGCTCTGGTAAGCTGGACCACAGGCAAGGAAGGGGCAATGCTGGGAAACAGCAAGAAGAAATGTATCCTTCTCATCCTCCTAGGGTGTAATTACCACTACAAACTTTCTAGAAAGAGGGTCCAGTAGAGCTCAGATCCCAGGATGTCCCTCTCCTGTTAGCCCTGTACTGTTCCCAGCAGCCTGGGCAGTGACCTGCACCTTCGCCTCCCAGCGCCCTATTTCACTCTTAATTATCACTCACAAGGCTGCTCTAATGTGCAGTCACCTCCACTGCCTTTGCTACATTATTAAAATGCAGGAGAGATAAAAGTGATATTAGGATACTGTGGCTTGGTGTGAATGAGAAAACATTTTTCCCGATATTTATCCAGATTTTTAAGTAAAAGGTTAGAATGCAGCTCAGAGATGTGGGCTGGAGGAGAAGGCTGACTGGCTGCTTCTTGCTGGTGTAACCTGTAGGACTTTGGTTTGTTCCTCCATCTCTCTAAACATTTGCAATTGAAAGCCAAAGCTTTCAATTATCTGCGGAAGGAAATGCATCTTCATCTTTCTGGGGCTAAGTTTTACACAAACAGCTTTGATCTGGTGTAACCGCAGGTCATTCTATACTCACCTGTTGATCTGTTCATGCTGCTGACACGTGTGCCAATGTCCCCGTGTCATGATGGAGGTAGCACCAGCAGCACTGCAGGGGACCATTTCTCTTTCCAGGATCTCACCGCCTGCAGCTGGGGGTCTGCCTTCCTGGACTATAGGCTGCAGGGATTTTTGTTTTTGTTTTTGTTTTCCTTTGCTGAAGGTGAAAGTGAGGGTGCCAGGCTGCTGTGCTTCAGGGACCCACTCTTCAGGGCCATGGTGACTCTTACTCAGGAAGGTAGTGCTACTGCCAGCAAAGGCCCGGGCTAGGGCACTCAGAGGCAGATTGTTGAGGACCTATAAGAGACCCCCTGCGGTATCCAGTTTGCATACAGACAGGAAACACTGACTGATGGTTCTTCCCTGGACTGTGCCACTTTTTTTTCTTTTGGAATTAGGGATTTAACCCAGGGCCTTTGCACTGAGCTACATCCCTGACTCTTGTATTTTTTATTTTGAGGTAAGTAACCTAGATTGGGCTTGAACGTGTGATCCTTCTTTTTCAGGTTCCCAACACTTTTGTTTCAATCACATATGTAGTTTCTGTGCATCTTCAAGCATAGCTCCCAGATTGCCCTTGGACATTTGTGCACGAGTCAGTCCGCACACTTAGCAACTTCTTCGGTTTGGCGTGTGCTGCTTGCTTAAGAACCTGCTGATGCTGCTGCGGTTCCTGCCAAGCTCCAGGGACTGTCAGCCTTTTCAACGGTGCTGGGCACTGCATACCTTTGGCATGGCATCTTGGTGGTGGCTGGCATGTATCTGGCATTCAGTAACATTCGCTCCATGGCTGAACGTGAGAGTAGCCAAGTGGTACAGAATCCGCTGCCGACGGAGTCCCAGGCTCCATTCCCACTGGGGATCTGAGACGCTCACTGACCCTGCTCCCAAGTGTTATCTCCCAGAAAGAGATAACTTTTAGGTATCTCTCCTCTCCCCCTAGTTCCAGGAAACACCCCACAGGGAACGTTAGCAGCAGCTAGCGCTATATGTGGAGAGACTGGGTCCTGAACTGTTCTTGACAGCTGGGTTTGCTTGTGCACCTGATTTCCAGGCAGAGCACCCCAAGGTGGGAGCCCAGTGCCCTGGACTCCAGGTTGTCCAGCTGCAGGGACATGTTCACTTTAGAATATTCTTCTTTGGGGGTAGAGTTGACTTTATTGGCACTGGAAATTCAAAGCTCAGTTTCCTTTTATCCTTAGCATTCATGAGTTCTCTGTTTTCTTTTTGAGCAATCTGGTCTGAAAACAGTGGATTGCTAGAAATCATACAGTGGGGCCAGAAAACAGAGCAGACAAGAGTTACACCGCAAGGCTGAAAACCCAAGTGGTTGTTGGGACTGGAGCTCCCAGAAGCAACCAGGGGACATGGCTTTCCAGAAAAGGAACTGAAGGGATCCAGTCACTGGCCTAGCAAGGCCCCAGGGCATCTGGGTTGCTATCAGAGGCTGCTTGTCTTTCCAACACCAGGAAGACCAGAACTTGGAAGAGGGGGAGAATTAACTGACACCAACACCTGGGGTCTTCTGTGGGCGCCGCTTGGAGAGAGCTGTCCTGGTCACTTGCCTCTGCTTAGCCAAGGAGCTGCAAATCTCCTCCACAGGAATGAAGATGCAGGAAGCATCAGATGACAGAGTCGGAAGCAGTGATCACCAAGCAGAAAGAGCAGCGCAACAAATCCTGCACAGAATCCATGGAGGCTGCCAGGGCCTTACTGACAGCTTCCCCTTTCCTGTTGGTTACGAGCTCTGATGAAACCAGTGTGAGTGTTCATGAGCCCAGCATCACCATGGAGGGAAGAAGACCGTAATCATGGATGTGGACCTAAGGACACATCACTTTAGGGTCTGCAATTCACAGGTTTTTATTTTTCCTAATGGTTTCATGCATTTTCTTTAATGTTTAATGGAATGTGTACTTTTGTTCCTCATTTCATGAGGAAAAGGGATTTGACTGTAGCCTGAACATGTGATTTAAAAAAAAATCCAAGAGCTCAGGTGCAGGCTTATTCCCTGAAACATATCCCAGCCACTCCCAAGTCTTTGGGGAGCCATGAGAACCCTTCAGTTTATGGTCTCAGAGGAAGGTCAAAGTAGTTTGCTTATAAACAACCCATGTAAACCCAGAAAGCTGTGTGGAGTTATGTCTTCATGTAAATTGCATGAAGGCCCAGCTGTGCAGCTGTTTTGCAGGGTGTAGAACAGGGACTGTCTCCTGGCGTGCAATCTACCCAGCAACTCATCTCCGAATCTCCCTCTTGGCCTCCATCTCAGGTCTTGCTGGAAAATGAAACAGGGTTACAATGAAATTAAGCCACACATAAACCTTTCTTCCTCTACCTCTCTGTGCATATTAACATAATAATCCCTTCCTTTCCATTCACCCCTCACTGAAGTTACTCTTTGTTCTTTAAAAGATAACCCAGCCTCTCTCCTACACAGGTGAAATCTATGAACATGCAATGATTTACTGTGAAGTCTCCGCACATCACCAGAAAGCTGCTGTGCTTTTTGCCCACACCCAGCAAGTTTCAGGACCATGGGTGGGAAAGGCGAAGTGACAGGATGCCTGGGGAGAGGAAGGTCACTGCCTTTAGACTCAAGAATTCAAGACCAGCTTGTGTCCCTGCTGGTCTTAATCTTGAATAAGTTCCTTCACTTCTGTTAAGTGCAGTTTTTGGCTTTAAGATGTTGAAGTTTGGCTGTTATCTCTAAGTGTCCTTGTGAATCCCTGAGTACTCTACTAGTGTAGAGTCAGGCGGCTGGTGATGGAGAGGTGCCCCGTGAGTCTGCCCCACTCCTGAGGCAGCCTGGGATACTCAAGGGCAGTCCCGTCCCCTTCCCTTTTCTGGACTGTCCTCTGGCTCAGATTCTCCCACAGGCCTTGCAGGAACCTCCATCTGGCTCACCTGTTGCATGGATGTGGCCACTGGGCTCCATGCTACTGGAGGTGTGGGAGTAGTGCCCTGTGACCCTGCACTGTGCACTGAGGAGCTGCTGTGACATGAGACCATGGTCACCTGGCAAGGGTTGTAGAGACAGTCTTTCAGGAGTGATGGACCTCTCAGCACAGAATGCATACTATGAATAGCAGCTGGGCTTTTCTCTCCAGACTCAAGGTCAGAGCACCATCTGCACAGGAAACCCAATCTGGAGATGGACCCTGTCGACCACTCACTTATTATCCTGTGTGGTCTCCACATTGGTGGATCTCCCATTCAGCAAAGCAGTAGTCAGAACAGATCTCCTGGGGTGGAGATCCTAAAATGGTGGCTTGCTAGGGGGTCGGGAGGAGAGTCTCTCTGGAGAAATCATATTAGATGCTAGAATATGACAACATGGAGAGGGCCAGACGAATGGATAACGATTCTTATTAACCAAGACAGCGTAGCTGGAGGATTTAAAGTCGTGGTGAGACTGCGAAGGCTGATAATGGGAGGCTGCAAATCCCGCGCCTTTAATGCAGCAAACTGACCTGTGGACCCAACAGGAAAAGCTGTGTTGGCTTTTGGTGACTGCTGGAAATTGAGACCCAGGACCCCAAGAAGCAGCTAGGACTGCCCCGCTGCACCAGAGGAGATTGTGAAAGGCTCTGAAGCTCCGAAGCTGAACGTTGTGCAGTTTTCGGACCATTCCATGCTGTGAAGGGAGCGCAGTGAGGACGAGTGGCGTGGTGTGCAGTAGACTCAACAGGAGGACCTGCACTGAGCCCTGGTGAGTAACTGGGGACTGGGTCCCACGGCTGCTGGGGTTGGCCAGAAAACATCTTGGAACTGGGCAGAGCCCGCCACCACAGGGACATCAATAACACAGAGAGTTTGGCGGAAGACATCTTAGAGATGGGCAGAACCTGTGGCTCGGTAACATCACATAGTCTCCCCTGTAGAGAGGTCTGGTGGAGGACATCTTGAAATGGGGCAGAGCCTGACGCCATGTTGGCTTCAGTGTCATACAGAGAACTAGTGGAAGACATCTTGGAATTGGGCAGACCCACTGTCCTGGTGCTCCTGTCACAGAGAGGTCTGGAAGAGAACAGCTGGGATTTGGGCAGAACCCTGTGCCACGGTAACATTAGTCAGCTGCTTCTGGCACAGAGAGAACTGGCAGGATCTGCTAGGGCTCAACCAAGCCTCTGCTTGGGGCCTAATAAGCAGATACAAAATAGTCACAACTCAGTGACATCCAGAAAGTACAGCCTAATTTACAGATTGACTGGCAAAGAGGCTGGGGGCTAGCCTGTACCGCCCCTGCATCCCAGCCTACCCCAGATAACAGCAAATTGGGGAGGACAGCAAAAACTCAAGTCAGCATGCTTCTGAAAGGCCCTAAGCAATACAGACAGGGCCAGAGACCCCAGGACACTCCAGTCTGAAAGAATCCAAAAACATGACAAGAGATAAAAATTTTAAAAAAATCTCCAGCTGCCCAACATAAGAAAATAAGCCCAGGAGAAGTAAACACTGAAGAGAACAAGCACAGTAACCACCCAATACTGGACACAGCATCAGCCGAAATTAAAAAATACCTCCATGACCTCATAGATGAATTTAAAGTTGTACTACTGATCCAAGTGAGGCAAAATATAAAGAGATTAATTAAAGAAATGACAAGCCCCACCCAAGAGAACACACATGGAAGAACTGAGGAAATCAGAAAAGAAAGAGAAACTTCTGAAGAAGAATTTAAACATAACTCAGAATACATGAAACAGATCCAAAGAGATTACCAGGAAACTAAAAACTCCATTGAAAACTGGCAAAATATCCTGACAGAAACTAAAGACAGCCTTCTGAAACTTGAAGAGAGATTTATGGCATATGATTGTGAAAGAAAAAGCCTCTTAAAAATAACAAGGAACCAGAAAGAAACAATTCAAAGGCTAGAAGATAACAAAAAGATACATAACTTAAGAATAAAGAATGTGAGTGAGGAAGCAGGAGCAACCAAAAATGAAATACAAAGAATATGCACAGATATATTAAAGCAAATTTCCCATGTATAGCAAAAAGAAATGATATCCAGATAAAAGAGGCATACAGAACACCAGCTACCTACAACCAAAACAGATCTACGCCTAGACATATAATAATCAAGATTCCAGAAATCCACCAAAAGAACAGAATATTAAAAGCAGCCAGAGAAAAGAAGCAGATTACCTACAACGGGAAAATTATCAAAATAACAACAGACTTATCAACACAAACTGTTAAGTCAAGAAGGGAATGGGGAGAAATATTTCAAGTCCTGAAAGAAAATAATATGCAACCAAGGCTCACATACCTGTCAAAACTCTCTCTCAAAATTAATGGAGAAATAAGATGCTTCCAAGACAAGGAGGAACTGTGGGAGTTCATGGCCACCAATCCAACCCTACAGAGAGTGCTGAAGGACATTCCAGAGAAAGAGAGGAAGGGATACCAGGATTCCAGCAACAGTGGCAGAGAGGCCTCAATGAATGGGGCAGACAGTGGAATGAGGGAATAAGGTGGACAAATTATACCAGAAAAGTGGAGTAGCAGACATGAGGCAGAAACGGCAAGTTATAGTCTTTAGTATAGACAGCTCTGAAACACTATTAAAAAAGGCAGAGGTCATTGTTAATAGTGTATCAGGATTTAAAAGACACAGTAGTCTTATCGCCATATTTAGTTTGAATTTATTCTGGTCTGTCCACTCATGTCAGATTTGAGGGCACAGACATCTGACCCAAAAATAGCAGGTTATACCATGGCAACTATCCTTACTTTCCTATTAACTTAAACTGAAATCCTGTAATACTTACATTATCTTACTATGACTGATCTTAATTGAATCTAAATCATAAGACCATGGGTTGGCCTTGGCTGATTTTATTTGAATTTGGTATGCTTGTTAGTATCAACCCTAAAAGTAGAGGCAACTACTCTGAAGATGACAAGATGTAAAGGATATCCATACTGGTATTAACTATTAACAGCTCTCAAATCCTACAATGCTTTCAAAGTTGTGTTTTTATAAAAATAGGTAATACTATGTTTAACTATATTAAGCCGGTGTTGTGGACAAATCTATTGAAAATAACAAGAGAAAACATAGTAACTATGGAAGATCAGCTATATTGTGGTCTTATATGTCTTATCCATTGCATGTTTTTCTAGGAATTTGTTTTGCTGTCTTGTTACGACTTTGTTTTCCCTATAATACAGAGAGGATAGATATATATGTAGAAATTCGCACATGAGTTTTTTTTTTTAAATTATTTACGGGAACAGATTATATAATGCAAGATGTAATGAACAGATACTCTAAAGAAGAGACGCTAAGAAACCCAATGCTAATTTTGTAGTATTGTGATATAAATTCTAGCAATACTATTGTTCGCTGATTAGAATGACATTGGTCTGGTCTCTTGAGTTCAATTTCAGCATATGTAGAGATGGGGATGGCTACCACGAAGAGAATGAGAGATGTGATGGTAGTTATTATTGTCTTCCCTAATGTTGGATCTTGAAGACCTAAAAAGCCTTCATCATCCTGTAATGATTTGATTAGTTCTATAATATGCAATAAGTATATAAAGTGGGTGAAGATGGGGACAACTATTTGTAAGAAACTAGAGACAGTTAGATAGACAGTGAAGATCTCCAGTGGACTTGCTTTGAAATCTGTATTTCTTTAAATTGTTTTTTTTAACTGTTTTATTCTGTTTTGATATGTTCAATCTTACCCTCTTTGAGATGTAAAACAAGTGTGTAGGGCTGATAACCATATTACTTGAGTTTTTGTTCGATCATTGAGCAGAACTGTTTGTAGTGTCATTTTTTGAATGTCATTCTAAATACTTTAATTTTGTAACCTGAACAGCTATTTCTAAGATGACAATATGTAACTTATCAACCAGCGATTTCTTACTGTTTATTTTCCTGTAATTTTGTATTATTTCTACCCCTTTTTATCTCCATGTATTTTTTGTTTCCTTTTCTTTAAATAAAAAAAAAAAAGAACAGAGCTCCTGAAGGTATTTGCCTGTGTGTCTCAGTGTCCAAAGCACAGGTCCTGCTGGTCACCTGAGAGACTCCTTCCTTCTCGTGGAGCTCATGGACATGAGGATCAAGCACATCTGTCACAGGCTCTGAGCTCCTCTGCAAGTCAGGGAGGTTGAGGAGGGCACTCAGGTATCCCAAGGTGGCTGTTGTGAAGCTGAGGCCACCACAGCTGAGTTCCAGCACCCACACCTCATACCCAGGGTTCCCAGAGGAAATAAGTGGCGATATCCTGTAACACCAGTGTCGCCTCAATTACCGTAGGGAGCAAATTGCTACTTACAGTAGATTCAGCATGAAGTCTTGTAACACAGGAGCCCGGAAATGGACAATAAGAGGTAATTTATAAACCTTACCAAAATTTTTCCATTATTGCCAGGAATAACTAAGAATATTCAGAAAGAAAAACAGGAATATTTCCTTGTGTAAATAATAGATAAAGAATGAGAAAAAGAGTAAGTGAACATCATCCAGCAGTAATCCCCTTAGGGGGCAATAAAACCCAAAATGTCCAATTTGTGCAGCGAGATCCATTAGGCAGGAAGTTAAGAAAACAGACGCTGTCCTGGGGCCAGCAGTAGGGACCTGATGCTGGAGTTTGATGCCACAGATAAGATGCAGCCAGAGGGAGCACTGCGGGGTTTCATCCTCCTCAGTTCAGGGAGAGCAGGGTCTCAGACATCTCCCTAAATCGGTGGCAGCAGAGGACATGTGTGATCAGCTGGGTGTTGGGGGACACGTGGGGGCTGGGGGTGCCCAGATGGGTATACCTGGGTCGTGGGGCAAGTTGACCTAGCTGGAAATTCCTCCAGAGCCATGACTGCTTATTCTCATCTTGCAGGCAGCCGCTTCTATGAAGGAGAATGTCTTACCTGTCCTTTTTTTTTTTTTTTTTAACTTTACAGAATAGGGTAGATTTAAAATATTAGATAAATTTCTGTCATTGGTAGTGTTGTAAACCTCACAGACTTCTACAAGAAGTCGTGGGGAATTTAAATTCATATCTTTGCTGCAATTTGATTGTATTTTTTGACCCAGTACTCAGGGCTGTAGCACCAACTTGGGGGGTTTTGAGGCACAGAGGGTGCACCTTCCCTTTCACTAGGCTGCTTTTAGAATTGCAGTGGGAGCTCATAGGAGGTATTGTATGATTCTCCCTGAGGCAACTGAATTTTCACTTACACCTGTTGGCATGGGTGGGTGAGGGGTGGGCTTTGCAAGAAGCATGCACCCCACACAGTCAGGACACCCTTCTGCTGCCCGCTGTCTCCACAGCCCCTGACCTGCTGAGGAAGTTTCATGAGTAGGGAAGACAGGCACAGTATATGTTTTCTGTTTTATGTAATTGGTTAAGAATGGTCCCAACCGTGTGGTTATGCTAACGAAAAGCTTCCAAAATGGCATGTGCAGATAGACTTGGCTCTTGGACTACCTCTGCATGGTGACTGTACCTCTCCCCCATAGGCATCTATTCCTAGGCACGGCACTGGGCTCTGACTTTAGATTCACCCAGTTTCACCCCTTATCTCCCTTTGAAATGTCCTACAAGAACAGACCAATAAAACTATACTCCACCTCTTTCTAGAGGTTGTTTAGCTACTGAAAAGATGTCGGGGGGCACTGAGTATGCCTGCAGAATAGCTGCATGATCCATCTGGTTGTGTATCTGCATCTGGGGAACTCTTGGGGACCCCAATGGAGAGATAATGCTGATTTGTGTTTAGCACAACAGCTGCTTTATGCAAAATGAAACGAAAATATCATATATGAGATTAATGTAATTCCATTTACAGGTAGAACTTGTAACTATCTTCAAAGAAAGTTTATGGAACTTTACAAGATATTGAACTTCCTCACCCACCTTCTTCATTCTTTGATCCCAAAGGAATGTCAGGAAACAAAGCAAAATCAATGAACTCCAGGGAGGTGCTGAGAGGCTGGACATGGATAGAGGGTTAACCCCACGCCAAAGCCCTGAGAGAGCAGAACGCTCAGTGAGCAAGTTCTGAGGACTAAGAGCCCTTGTGGAAACTCCATGCACACAGAGAAGATGGTACACGACCCCTGCCTCTGGTAGACAGAGATGGGTCCAAGTGACTTCCATCCCTGCTGTGCAGAGGCAGGAGGCTCTACCTGGCAGGTGAGCAGGGACTGGTGCTCCAAGCCCTGACCCCTCTCCTCCCCAGAAGCAGTCAAGTCACCAGGTGGTGTGAGGCAGGCTCCCAACCCTCCTACCCGGCCATTGCAGTATAGCCCATGCCACACCTGGAAGCTGGGTCCCTTTTATGGTGTCATGAGGCTGAAAGTTGCCTTGGGAGTTGGGGTGTGGAACTCCACTCCTCTTCTCTGCCTGAGTCTTCACAGGAAACTGACACTACACCTTTGTTTGGTGCCCATGGGGGGACAGAGTTAGAGCCCACGTGTCCTGGGGTATCAAGGGCCTAACTTTCTCTCCCAGGATGACTGCGATGACAAAGAAAGAGAAATCGGATCCAGAGTCTCCTAATGGAATATATGCTCAGGGTACAATAAGAATCATTCATCATATGAAAAAGCAGCAAAACTATAACATAAAGGAGAAACAGACCCTGGATATGCTGCTACTAAGATGGGTGGGTTGGGGACCTCTGGTAAGGATTTAGAGCAGCAACATAAACATGTTTCAGCAAAGACACATGAACACTCTTAAAACAAATGAGAAAAGATAGGAAGCTTCAGAAAAGAATAGAAGTGAGGCATTCAGCATCACCTGAGAGAGTGTAATAATTTCAACTGATCTTTGGCACAGGTACAAAGAAAGAAACTCATTGGGAGAAATGTGACCTTGTCAACCAACAGTATTGCAGAAAAATAAAACACCCTGTCTCACACTTTCTAAAAATTAATTCAAACTGAACCACGAACTTATATGTAAAGGTAAAATTAACTTTTTGATGCAAGTAGGAGAGAACCCTTAAGATCTAGAGATAAGCAAAGAGTTTTGACACCAAAAATACAACCAATAATAAAAGGGAAATTAAAAAACTGGACTTCATCAAAACTAAAATCTGTAGGTCTGCCCGAGACCTATAAAGGGGAATAAAAGCTATGGACCAGAAGTAAACATTTGCAAACTATGTGTGCAATGAAGCCTATGATACCCAAAGGAGTATTGAGACTCAACAGGGAAATAGCAAATGATCTAATTAGAAAGGTGGAGAAAACACGTGGACAGGTACACTGAACAGGCAGTGGGCTGCTGGCAAATAGCTCAGGAAATGATGTACAATCCAGTGGGCATTAGGGTCATGGAAATAAAACTACAATGAGATCTCACCACACACCTATCAAGGCGCTTAAAACAAGGAACCGGGACAATTCTTGGGCCTGAGGAGGCAGACTTGCTGGACCAATCATGCGTTGCTGAGAGGAATGTGGATAGTTTGGCAGTTTCTTAGAAAACTAAGTAAGCAAGAACCATGGGAGCCAGTAATTGCATTCTTGGACATGAATCTCAGAAATGTTCGCATAACAATGAGGGCATGGGTGAATGCTAGTCACTCCTCATAGCCCAAACCTGGAAACAACCTGAAGTCCTTGAAAGAGAGAAAGATGAAACCAACTGCAACACAGCCACTGCATGGACTGCCACTCGGAAAAATAAGAGCAAGCTATAAATGCATGCAGAGACCCAGAAACTCTACAGAAAACAGAGAGAAATAGCAGTCTCACAGGTTACATAGTGTGTGATTAGGTTTATGGATCATTGTAGAATAAAGTATAGAACATGTTTTATGTATAATACATACCTAGACTCTTTATAATGATAGCACATATTATACACACATAATGCTGTATATGATGGAAGTGCTATGTAGTGTAATGTGACACTGTCTATCATGTTTTCTATGGTACATGCAATGCTATATGACATTATAAAGTGAAACTGTAGACACATGGTGCAGGCTGGAGATCATCAGGGGAGATGTCTAGGGGATGGAGCTGCTCTCAGGTGTCTAGGTGCAGTTCTGCAGTGATCTTACTGGAATTCTGCTGATCTACAATGTGGTACTATTGGCAGAAGCTGGGTGCCCGGTAAACCTGAACTCCAGGCATTGTCTTATACCTGCAGCCCAGTCTACAATGACTTCAAAACAAACATTTCTGCATACACACAAAGTGCATCAGAGTTAACTGGAAAAGGAGCTAAACTCTGAGGAAAGAGAGAAATACCCTAAATAGAAGAGGATTTGGAAGTGAGAGTAATTCATGGCCCCTAAGGTTTTAATAGCTTTCACTGGGTTACAAGTAAGCAGCAGGACCCATCTGTTCTTACTATCAAATCTCACCAAAAGGACAATGCAGCAGTGAAATCTCCAAAAAGGGAGACGATGAGGAATGTGAGCAAGACAAAGGGGAACAGGACAGTGGCCACACTTCTCCTGGAGAACATGGGGATCAGAGCAGTGCCCACACAGATCTTCAGAGAACAAGCCAGACAGAAGCCGGGCCTTGTGCATCCATGAGCAGCATACCTCACCTGGTCCCAGATGCCACTTCCAGTCACCAGGCACCACAAGAATACAACCCTCAGGCCTCAGATGGATCTCTTGGGTCAGAACCTCTCCTGGAGAGACTGGGCGCAGCACTCTGGAGCACACTCAGTGTCTAGTCCTGCTGTCACAGGAGGGTATCCCTTTGGACGACAACATTCTGAATTGCCCGTTTGGCAGCCTGGAACCCTGGGTTCAGCAGTTTCTAGGAAAGACCATCTCATAACTGAAGTGAAACACACAGCTTCCTGCTAAGGTGCAGATTTGCATCTGAGAGTCCTGTACTGTATAGGGGACCATGTGTTTAATGAGCTCCCTGCAGACCTGTGACCACTGGTAGGGGAATCACACCTGAGGGGTCAAGAGTCAGGGTGGTGCACCTGTGCCATGAGTCTCGGTTCTACCTAATTGGCGTGGCAGGTGGCCCAGGCTGAAGACCTGAGACTCCCAGGAGCTCTACTGAGCTGCCGAGACTGGGAACCTTTGTGGGGGGCATGTGTCCAGGTGGAAATAGGGTGAGGAAAGTCTGCACAGAAGCCCTGCTCCTGTAGTAAGCCTGTTCGAGGCAGCAGAGTGAGGACATCAGGGAGTGACACCTGATCCTTGCTGACAAATGGCTTTTACAGACAGTAGGGGCCACACAGAGTCAGAGGAAACCCAGACTGTACCACTATCTCCCCAAGAGAGAAGGGAGTCCAGGAAAGACTAGGGCAGGTGGCAGGAAAGGCTGGGGCCCCCTGGGGCCCTTGCTCACTTGGTGATTTTAGCATAGCTGCAGGGGGCCTGGGACACTGCACTCTGGATGTGCTGCCCCCTGCAGGGCAGGGCCTACCCAGCGCCTTCTCTCCCCAGCATAGCACTGGCCACTCTGGCCGCACAGCAGCCTTAAAGTCATCCTTTCAGTGGCCTTGACCCCCAAGGCTGTGCAAAACCTCTGCGTTGGGGACCTCTCCCTCCTCTTCTCTCTTGCCTCCCCTCCCTGCTCTCCCTTCACCCCCTTTTTGTGAGCAGGGCAGTTGTTATCTTCCTGGAGTCTAAAACGCTGATACTTCGCCTCTGCAGCTCAGGAAGCCCTAGAGCAATGATCATGATGGAGATAAAGGAAATGCGGTCAGCTTAAAAATTGGCTAAGTGAGCCGAGCTGGAGCTCTCCTGCAGGCGAGAACGTTCCAGGGAGATGGCGGCCATTAGATAGCCCAGTCCTGCAGGCTCAACCCAAAAGGGAGTTGGACTGTGGAGCCCCCAGTAGCTGTGAGGTCTGATGGGAACAGAGGAATAAAGCAAGGAAAGGAAGATCCCCTCTGGGGATGCCTGGCCTTCATAGCCACCTGCTGGGGACATTGCTCCAACCAGCTCTGCTCAGTTTGTTGGATCTTTAGCTTGTCTCCTAAATGATGAATTCACATCAATGCAATAGACAATCATTATTTTTGTCTTTACCAGGCAAACAAAGCTTTTGACTGTTTTCCCTCTCCCTCCATGGTCTAGGACTCCTGCTCCTCACTCGTGACTCACCCAGGGAACAAGGTGTCACTCTCCAGCAAGCAGACTCCAACCTCAACCCTAAGGTTGGGCTTGTGGACCACTTTGGGACCTACATCCATCCAACTCTGTGCAGTCGCTGACAGCATCAGCCCTCAGAATCACAGGTATCCTCCAGGGCCACCTGGCCTCGCCTTAACTCCACTTGGCCCTGTCTGCCTCCAGGTGGCACTGAGGCTGCCCTTGGGCTGCCCTCTCCTCTCCCTTCACTCACTTGCACTTGTTGTGTCTTTCCCAAGTGTTCTGTGCCATCTTTCTGCTGGAGGCTGTGCTTTAATATCTGCTTACTGTCTTTGACCTGTGAATTCCCAGTTCCCACCCTAAGAACGTGATGCTTGGCAGTTAGGCTTCTCACTGGCATTTTTGCCCATGGTGCCTGCACTCTGGAGCTCTCACAGGGCCGTCCTTCCTCCTGCCCTGTGCTTAGGGTGTGGACTTAACCCAGATTCATGCAGAGCAATGGAGAGATCCATGCTGCAGGCCCAAGGTGGAGGGAGGAGGCGAAAGCTGGAGTTGGACTCAGGAGAGGGCATGGAGGAAATGTGCAGGGTGACATTTCCTGAAATAAAATTTCAGAATTTTTAATTGTTTTACAGGACTGGAAATTGAACCCATGGCCTTTGCACTGAGCTACCACCCCAGCCCTACCTTAAATTTTGAGACAGGGTCTCACTAAGTAGCCCAGGGCTTGAACTTGTGATTTTCCTGCTTCAGCCTCTCAGAGTGTGAAGGTTACAGGTGTATGCCACTACACTTGGCTTTCACTCTTATAGAATTTCATAAACGGACTTTTTAACTTTTACCGGTGAGAACACAAGCAAGTAAATTTTAGGAGAAGAGGGAGTCTCGTTTAACAAGGGGCGACAGTCACAGCAGAAGCCAGCCTTGCTTCCAGTCGTTTGGTCTCACTTGATGAGGCCAGGCTGGCTTCGTGGGGACCACCACGTCTGACTGCTCTATAACAATCAAAATTGGCCTCAACAGGCTGGATGTTCCCAGAGAACAACAGTGTCTTCCCAGGAGATCCTGTTTCACCAGGGGACGTGGACCTCTCACCCACCTATCTGGCTTTTCTTCCACAGCTCCCAAAATGGGCCATGAGTGGGTTTGGTTGAGGACACAAAAGGAGCAAAGATTTGGCAAGTGATGTTCAAGCTCAAAGCTATCCCATTATTCAGGAATGAGGAGCGACAGGACAGCCGCTGCGAGAACTTGGCACCACGAGGACCCGCTTGATGAGACCCTGGCTGGGCCACTTCCCCCGAGAGGCTGTGCTTGCTTGGTGTCCTTCTATGGGCAAACAGCCTCTTTTAGTGATGCGCTGGCTACAGCAATGGCTCATCCTTTTCTCTAACAAGTCTGGACGTCTTCCTTCAAGAGATTTTCATCTGCTTTTGTTTTTCACGTAAGTAGAAGATTATGCAAACATCTGGGCACCAAATGCAGCCGCGAGAGGGACAGGTTACTGTTCCTCTGCTTGGCGAAGGTGCACACACCAAGCCCTGACTCAGGGGAGCCCGTGACCCCATCCTGCTCAGCATCTGAGAGCTACTCAGGGTCCCTGAAGCTGGCACACCTCTGGCCACAAGGCCCAGTTTCACCTCCCTGGGAGCCTAGCCAATCAGCATGAGTGTTTCAGTGCTTCCTGGGAGCCCAGCCAGTAAGCATGAGTGTTTCCACGAGGCACAGCCTCACTTTGGTGAGCCTTGTCAGCTAAGGCTGTGGCCCTGCAATGGCTCTGTGCGACAGCTATGTCTCAGAAAGATTTCCCAGATCTCTGTTTCCTGGGTGTCAACAGGAACAGCTTGCTGCTCTGTGGGCGTGACACTCCTGGGAGTGGGGAGCTAAGCAAGGAGAGGGCATCAGGCTGTCTTCCCCGAGCAGACTCCACCAGAGAACCCGGAGTGTCAGACAGATTGGGGGACTTGAGCTTTAGGCCAAGCAGCAGCTGTTCAGATTGCGCCATTTTTGGCAAATGAGCTCATCACCATGCTGTTCTACCCACTACGCGTTTAGGGCAGGTGGGGAAGTGGGCTTGATGTTTACTGGGGTTTTGTGTATGTGTATGCAAATATGTTGTGTGCATGTGCTCGTGTGTGCCTATGTCTGTGAGTGTCTGTGGGTGTGCAGGACAATGTCATGTATGTGTGTGCCTGCATGTGCATGTGTGCCTTGTGTGGGCATATAGGTGTGTACACGTGTGCATGGACGTGTATCCATATACCTCCTACAAAAGCCCCATAGCAGGTCTTATTATCATGAAAAATCTTGACAAAAATGCTGATATATAAGTAACTTTCTGCTGTCAGGTCAATATTTAATCCTTGTCAGCCTGCTCAGGAGGCCCAAGGGAGATTTGCTAGGGTGAGGCCCCAAGGTTAAAGAATGCGGGTGTGTAAGACATCAGGGGCCAGCATGAAGTGGAGCAGAGCACAAGAGGGCAAGGCCAAGAGCCACTTGTGTCTGTATTGTATGATTCTTACACAGGTTGTTATCCCTTATTTACATTCTTACATAGTGCTGTAACAGGTGCACACATGTTTCCCTGTGCTCAGTCATGCTTGTATCACTGTATCCCACTGTGTGCTTGCACTAGACAAGCTGGGTCCCATCCTCAGGTGTGCTTAGATGCCCATGAGCTTTGAAGCAGTCCAAGTAATTCCCCACAATCCTACATCTGCAATGTCAAGCTGTGCAGTGCAATTTGCAACCAAGTATAGAATTATCCTGGAGCACCTGAGTGACTGAGCGGGAGTGTAACAGGACTTAGTGCAGGGACAGTGGACGCTGGGTGGTTTGGGCAGACAATGAGGAGCGTAAGCAGAGTCAAACACCCAAGTCTTTCCTTATCCACCTCTCTGCACCTGGTCTACCTCTGGAAGATGCCCACTCAAATATGCCCCTCTGGTTACATGGTCACACGGTCACATGGTCAACCCCAGCACTGGAACTAAAATCTGTTATCACACGCCCATTCCACAGCTGAAGAAATTGTAAATAAAATAATATTAAAACCAGATTGCTTTGTTCCCCTACTTTTTCTGCCATGGGGAAAGGTTTTCTGAACCTGGGGCTATATTACCATTTTCCCCCTGAGGCAATGGTCCTTGTACTGTAATTTTTGCCTGCCAAATCTGTCAGTTTTAAGGTCCTGCTCAAATACCAGACTTCTGGCAGCATATACTGTGGTCCACCTGGTGAAAGGTGTCTTCTGGCTCCTCTGTGTGGTGGTGGCTTCCCAGCTCACCTTTGTTTTGGCATGGTTTTCTGTATCAGCCCCTCTTTCTACAAGGGTACTGTTCTACTGATTCTCAGTCTTTCTGCTCTTTATGGTGAATGATTCCCAGGATCAGCATGGGCTGGCGCATTCAACTGGTGCTTGAGAGGTTAGGTGATTAAGCCAACTGCATAAGGGATGTCTGGGAGAGAAAAAATGACAATTACATTAAACACAGCTCACATTTTAGGTGAGCTTGCTGTTGTGTCAAGAGCCCCAGATGCTACAAAGATGTATTCATCCACATGCCCTGGCCCTCAGTCACTTGAGTGGTCTTACACCTTCTTCATCTACCTGGAGACTTGGAGAAGCAGATAGTTTAGTGATCTGTCCAGGGTCACTGCCTAGAGCATGTGGTCTCTTCCTCCAGATCTGAGTACATCTGTGGTCCAGTCCTGAGTACCATACACCCAAGGCAAGGAACAAGAACACTAACGTGTGACAGCTCACTCCTCCTTCACACCAGCCATTACCTGTGCTCAGAACACTCTGCTTGTGTCAAGTCTGACACTTAAAGGACAGAGGACCATCAGCCAGTAACATCTCTTCCTCCTCCTCTTCTTCCACTTTCTCATCTTTCTCCTCCTCTCTCTTCCTCTTGTCTCTTCTTCATCCCCATATTCTTCCTCTTTCTCCTCTTCTCCCTCCTCCTTTGCTGCTTTCAAAATATTCAGTTTATCATATTTTCAACAAGAAATGTATAGCAAGAAAAATAGCAAAAGTTCAAACCAGATGTTTAGATGTCTGTGTTCAGCTCAAGGGAGGAGAAAACAGGATAAGAAACAAGTTTTGTTTTGTTATGCATGGTTTTGTCTTATTGTCACTGTACCTCTAAGAGAAGACCTTCTTGGTGGGAGCCTGAAGCCTTTCCTCTCTGTGTAGCAAAATGCGCTTCTCCAGAATGGTGCTTGGTGTGAAGCACACGTGACTCCCATGGTGGGAAGGCAGGAGGGAAAATTCAGAGCTGAGGACGCAGGACTGTGAACCTGCAGCTCACCGCAGGTTCAAGTAGGAAACTTGTGCAATGCTAGTGACACTCAGTGACCACTGAAGCAAGGAGGACACAGGTCACCCCCAGCTCTGACAAGGAGCAAGGGTGCTGCTCCAAAATGATCAACAGCTTCTCAGCATACATATATAATATTTATTTATACTGAATAGAGTATTATTTATACTGAATATTATTATTTATATTTATTTATACTGAAAAGAGTAACAAGCCATTAAGTTCAGACTTTTCGGTGAATATAGCCCAGTCCAGGACAGTGTGTTTCTCTCTGTGGCTTTGTTTGCTTGTTTGCATGTTTGTTTGAGGGAGAGTCCCATTATGTGGCTCAGATTGGCCCTGAACTCACTGTGTGGCCCAGGTGATCCTCCTGCCTCAGCCTCCTGAGTGCTGGGACAGGCATGTGACACCAGGCCTAGCTGTCATGGTGGCTGTGTTCTGCAGCAGTTTGTTGGGCAGGGAAGGAAAACATTGCTTCTCACCCCCTTGCGTGGTGAAGATATCAGTATCTCGCAAAACTCCATGGCTTTGGGTGTGAGCAGTCGGTGGCATGCAAGGGAACATCCTGCCTGCCGTTCCCATGACTCACAGAGGCCACTGCTATGATAATGAGAGATAAAGGGACTCATGTATTTAGGGCCGATGGCTGCCATTAAATAAACTAACAGAAAACCAAACTGAATTAAAAGAAACCCAACAGCCCCACAGGAGTATTCACTACACCACTGAACAGGAAAGTCTTAGAGTTGCAGAGGACTCTGTGGAAACTGCCTAAGCAGTGTAGCCTGTGACTCTTCACACTGGGTTGCCAGCGAGCGTCCTGGCTGTGTGACCCCCAGGCGGCCCTCTTCCTCATCAGTGGTTCTTGGCCTGTAGAATGCTCTTTCACATAATTACCTAGATCTCTTCTTTCTATGATTCATAAGCCTTCATCTTATCTTTCCTTTTATATTTTTATGAATTTTCTACTATTGTCTGCACTCACTTCTGACACAATGTGGTTGATTGGGAGAGGAGGCAGAACTATTCAACAGCTTTGTGTCTGGACTGCCTGTCCTTCTGTGACAGCTTGTGTCCTTATGTCCCCCTACGGCCTCATGAGGTCATGCATGGGGCTTTTTCAGGGGTGGCTGAATCTAGAGAATGTGACTGATTCCTGGTACAGTGCTAAAATTAAAGAGTGCTAGGGTGAAGGTTACTAAATCAGTCCATTGATTGGTTTGGTACCACCCTAATCCCAGTAGCCTAGATATAATTTAAGGGACAGAAGAAGGCTTGTCTTGTCTCTTCCTTGATTGCTTTGCTGTCTTCTGCCCACAAGGAACTATATCTCTTTTACAACAGCACCCTGCCTTGGAGCCAGCCAACTATGGACTGAAACCTTCACAAACTGTGAGCCAAATAAATTTTTTCTCCCTTAGCATTGGGTGTGGGTATTTTGTCTCAGCAATGAGAAAAGTAACTAAGATACTTTTCTTCTCTCTTTCTTTCCCTCTTTTCTTTCCTTCCCTGTATCCTTTCTTCCTTATTTCTTTTTCCTTCCTTCTTTTTCTTCCTCCTTCCTCCCTACCTTCCTTTACTTGTTATTGTCTGAGCATGTGTACTTGGCTTTTCAAGGCATGTTGGCATGTTTGATGAAGCATGATTATAATCACATACAGGGTTTTCTGAACTATAAGTGCCTCCTGTGTCTATGACATCCATGATTATTACTCATAAATCGATGTATCTGTTGAGCTACTGAGCAATACCTTGGTCATAGTGATCTGTCCACACCCTCCTGCTGGGTACTGGACATAAGGTGGAAACCAACAGCATGCAGGGACTCAGACCTCTCCTGGAGCAGCTACAAACACCTTGAGCAAATTCATCCTTTCTTGGTGGCTATGATATCTTGGTTATATTTTCTCCTCAGGACTTTCAGTCTCTATTTTTCAACTTATGATATATTTATATATCCTGTGTGCCTTTTAGAAATACTCCTTACCTTTCTTGGTGAACACTGTGTATTTACCCTTTATTCCTATGGTGATAGTCTTGTTAGTAAAGCAGTCACCTCACCTTTAGGGCCAAAAGGTTATGTTTCAGTAATTTTGCAAAATTAATGACTGCCCTTCGAGGAGTATGAACTTTCTATGTTCATTTCTTTCATTAAATATTTGTAAAAACATCCACCTCCCCAGGTTCTTATAAAGAGCTAAAAATAATAATAATGCTTAGAAAATTGCTACAACCCAATTGTAGTTTTGCTATTATTATTCTATCCATGAGAATCTAAGATTCTAATCTTTCCACCTTGTTACCTTTCAATCTTTCCCAATTACTTTGGGTCAAAATGCCATGTTTCCCATGAAGCAACCTCTAATGTCACCAGCTGAGAACCACTTCTCTCTAATTGGAAGTGTCAGGCTCTGCCGGGCCTCATTTGAAGATCAGAACGTGCGCCTGCCCCAATTACACTCGGGCCTGGCTGGTTTCCTGTGTGGGCAGCTGGGCCCCCAAACTGTCCAGGCTGCTTCTCCTGGCATTTGTGTGAACTTTGCAGAAGGTGTCCGCTGGGCATAGGAGTCATTTAAGAGTGGATTCTGAAACACAGAATTTCCTCCCAGTACTTGCTCCACTGTGAGGGCCATTGCATAGTCCACTGGAGAAACATACTCTGACAGAGGTGACTGCTAAAACCACCAGGCCCTGGCTGGAGACCAGGGTGTTCTCTTTAAGGTTGCGTTGTCCCATATGCAATTGCAACAGAGCCCAAGTCCCAGAGCAACATTGCTTCGTGTGGCATTCTGCAGACAGCGGTGACTCCCCGAAGTTTCCATGGAGAAGTCACACTCAGTAACTTCAAAGCAGTGCTGGAGATCAAATCTCCATCATCTCTTACTACACAGGATGAAAGATGCTCTGAAAACTCACAAAAATAAACTAGGAGAAAGTGAATCTAGAAATAGACATCATGCTTTCCTGCTGTGGTAGTTGCTGGGAATATCTTCAGAGCCTCCTCCCCATCAGCTTTAGCCCAACCTTGTCTCCCTTGAAAGCAGGTGAAGACTTAAGGTTCAGCCTCTCCTGCCCCACATGCCATAGTGTGGGGGCCTTGCACGAAACTGGCATCCATTGCATCTGCAAGATGTATGCGACCTTAGCCCCTCCAAGCTGGGACCACATTCATAGGGCAAATCACTGACTTGAGTGAAGCCAGGACGTTTCAGGGAGAAATTGCTCTGTTTTGAGTGGCCAAAAAGTCAAAATGATTTTCCTTAGCCACTGTCTTGCCTTGGCTGGGAAAAGGGAACCTACGGGCCCTGCTGGCCTCTCTCTCTCTCTCTCTTTTGCTCTTTCCCCTCTCTCTTTTTGCATGTTCTATTGTTTCTGTGCTGGCCTCATTTTGTTTCAATCCTTAAAGCTTAACATTATGCCTCTAAACTTTGGCAGCGCCAACTCTGCTGTTCGAACTCAGGGCTGCTTAAGGAATGGCAGTCAATCTGCATTCCACAGGCTGTGTTTGCAGGGAAACTGGAAATTCTCCAGTGCAATTAGAATCAGGATCCAGTTTCAAGGTCTTGACTCTCAAGAACCCTCCAATTTTCCATGCCTCTGGGACAGCTGAGATGACCTGTGGCCAGTGGTCTGTGGAGGGTACGAACCTGGCCAATGAAAGGGCTGCTCAGAGGAATACCTCCAGTCCTGGTCACAGGCCACATGGCACTTCCAAATTGAAGCCTAAAAGTGTTGTCTGTGCTAAGTATCAGACAGTGGCAGGTTCAGTATGCTTGGAAGCCGAGCAGGGGTCTGAGAAGCGAAAGTCCCCACGGTCAAATCATGGTGGGCTTTGCAAGGGAAGCAGGCAGTGCAGCGGAGCTGTGAGGCTTGAGGCTGTCAACGGTGTGACATTGTCTGCTTAGAAGCCCATGTCCCCAGAATGTGTAGTGGGAAGGGGCTTCCAGGTCTGCCTCATCGCTGCCCTGAGCAACGACAGCCAGGAATTTGAAGACTGAGTGCCTTAGAGTTAGAGATTAAACACAGGGTTTTTGCATGAGTTCCATTCCCCAGTCCTGCCCCTTTTTCCCTTTTAATTTTATTTTATTCTGAGACAGTCCCTCTTCTCTCATTGCTGTATTCTCTGAACATCTTGAACATGTCAATAATCAATATTTACCAAATGTATGAGTCCCGAATAAGGTTGGATGAATCGGTTTCTCCAAATTCGGTGGATGAGAAATTAAACGTAGCTTTCATCTAGAGTCCGATGTTCTGATCACATTTAAACAAACTGCTTTCCATGCTGCAAAGAGGAGCAGCATGAGAAGTGGTTTTTGTCATGAAGAAGAGATGGTTTCCAGGAGGGTTTCCAGTCATTCTCCCCGTGCCTGCTCAGGGACAAGGACTTACCAGTTGTCTGTCTTCCTTTGTCATCTGTCCCCATATTTATGCAGCAGAAGGTGCTGGCATCCTCAGCATGCCAAGCCTGCAGACAGGCCAAGTGCCACACAGGTTTCTGAGGGACAAAGGAGGCAGATGTGGAGACAGATGTGTGGGGAACACCTGGGTCCCCAGCAGGTGAGGAGAGGGAGGGGCTGAAGGTAGAGGTCACTGCCCTGTGTTAAACCCACCCCCCCCCAGATCTGATCATGGACTCAGGAGCCTCTGCAGATGACAGTGTTGTCTCACTGTGGGCCAGGATACTCCTGGGGTGTTCTTGGGGAGACCTCAGCTGCAAGCTCAGAAGGGACCCTGTGCAGGATGCAGGCTTCAGGTCCTCCAGTTTTCCTGGGGCTACTCCACCTTGCAGCAGGTCTCAGTCGTTCCTAAGTGGAGAGAGTGTTTATCCTTAATTGCCCTTGACTCCAACTGTAGGTGGAACAGCTTGGTCCTTTGGTGAGTGTAACCATGCTCCATGTCATTAAAAGCAATTTTTGAAGTTTATGAATTTTCGTTAGGTCTGTAGTAGTTCAATGTGGGTAGCAAGGACGTCCCATCTGTCATCTCAACAGTGATGAGGCCAAATTCGTCATTTAGTTTCTAAAGTCTAATAATCACCAAATGTCCCACCAGACCCCCCTCTGCTGGTCCCTGAACAGCAGAGAATGCAAATGCAATTCAGTGAGAAAGATGAGAGGTTTCCACACTGCCACACAAAAATTAACTTTTCCCTTCTTTATTCTCCAGAAAGTGCTCTCTGCTAGAGTACCCAGTGTACTGTTTCCAAGACTGAAACCTCCATCAGACACCCATGTGTGTGTCCAGGTTGCACGGAGCAGAAGCAGGCAGGACCACAGTGGAACCTGAGCCATTCCTCCTGACATCATCTGCACTGTCCAGGGAACAGTGGGTGGGAGGATAAAGCTGATATACCTTAAACTGGAGGTTGGCCGAGATGTCCTTTTGGTTGCCATTTAGTTTATTTTTGATATGTAGACCCTGTTTTTGGAGCAATTGTGCATACAGAAGACCCAGCACACAGCAGAGAGAGCCCTGCCCACCCCTCTGCCCCAGTCTCTCTGTTATCGGGAGCAGCCCAGGGCTCAGTCATCACTGCTGAAAAGCCAGAGTTTCCACCTGAGGGCCCTGTGGGTATACATTCTAGCTCTGACAGGTCATGGTGTTCCATAGCCACCAGCACAGTACACACAGCACAGTCTCACTACCCCCAGACTCACTTCCCTAACGCTGTCACCTCGCACCCCAAGACTCAGACCTGTATCGTCCCTGCTTCCTGAAGAACTTTGGACATTTCTCACACAGCGGATCTCTGGAGGCAAATTCACCCACTTTCACCTGTTTGAGAAAACGTGTCTCCTTTGGTTTCCAAGGCCAGTTTCACTGGACGTAGAACCCCAAGTGGGTGGTTTTCCTTTCTCCACCTGTCACCTTCTTGCTGGACCCTTCCTGTGTGATGGCTTCATGGAAGCTCTTACCTGAGTTCCTCTCTAGGTTATGGTGGAATTTTTCTTTTGGACTCTCTCAAGATTTTCTATTTGTATTTAGTTGGGTGAAGCTGAATTTGGACAGTTGAGTACAGTTTGCTTTGTTTTGTTTTGCTCTGCTTTGTTTATCTTTCTGCTGTTTCCTGAGCTTCCTGGACTTGTGGTTTGGTATCTGTCAGTAATTTTGGGAAATTCTCACCCAACAGTTTCTCTCTCTCTCTCTCTCTCCCTCTCTCTCTCTCTCTCTCTCTCTCTCTCTCTCTCTCTCTCCTTATTCTCTTCCTTCTGTTCCCGCTCCCTCCCCTCGCCCCTTCCCTCCTTCCCATGTACTCACTAATATTATTCAGCTCTCCTAAGTGTTCAGCAGTTTTTGCAGGGTTGCTGACTTTGTTTCCTTTTCTGTTCTGGAAGCTTCTGCTGACTAACCCTTAAACTCCTGGCTCTTTATCAGCCATGTCCAGTGCACCAAGGCACCTGAGGAACTCTTTACCTCTCCCACCATCTGCACCTCAGACTTCCTTCTGGTTCTGCCTCAGTTTCCATTTCCTGCTCACATGAGCCATCTGTTCTTACACTTTGCCATTTTTTCCTTTAGAGCCCACAGCAAATTTGTCGGAGTTGTTTTAAATTCTTGGTCTGATCACTCAAAATCTATATCCTAGTATTAGAATTTCTATACACTCACAGTAAAGTATCTGACTGAGAAATAAAGAAAACAATCCTATTTACAATAGTATCAAAATATGAAATAAAATAGTAAATTCAACCAAAAATTTTATACTAAAGATGATAAAACACTGGTTAAGGGAAATTCAAGCTGGCACATGGACATGGAGGAATCTCTGTGTTTATCGATTAGAAGAGTCAGTATTGTTAAAATATCATACTGCTTTCATCACACGCAGGTCAGTGAGTCCCTATCAAAATCCCAACATCATTCTTCACAGAAATAGAAAGGCAACCCTAAGACTGGTTTGGAACCACATGAAATCCCAAACAGTGCAGTGCTCTTCACTCTGAGGAACCTGGCTGGCTGGTTCTGATGCCACTGTCTGCCACACACGTCCTACATCGCAGGGAGATTTGCCAGTCTGCTGATAGCTGGGCCAGCGGCTGGAGTGAGCAGGAGAGGTAGGAGGCTTTGGGCCTGGGATGCCCCACCATCTTTGCACGACTCAGGACTTCAGCACTAAGCTGGCCTGAAAACCCAGCAGGGCTCCCGATTGGTAACACTTCACACAGCAACCACCTGGGCCTGCACCTCGGTCCCCACAGTGTTGGGGCAGTGGTTTGCCTGTGCTCTGAGTTCCTGAAAGAACCAGAAGAGTTGCTGGCTTTCAGTTTTCCTCATCAGGATGCACTGACAGTGCCCAAGCCCTGAGCATGGGGGCCGAAACCAGGGCTGTCCTTTGTCTCTTCTGCAGTCTGCAGGTCCTATGTGCACTTGTGTATACTAACCAAGATTAATCAGAACACATTACACCTTTTGAAAGAAATATTTTAAGTGCTTTTGTTCATCACAGACTTTTTGCTTTGCATAAATTACTCGTGAGGACAATATAATTTCCTAAATATCTGCGTCATCCTAAAGATCATAACCATCTCAGGTTGATCTACTGAGTTTGAAGTTAGTTTTTTTTTTCTTTTCCCTAAACGTTTGTCAATCTTAATATTGCCAAACATATGGAAGCATTTTTAAATACATAGATCAAATTTCTGAGTCTGAAAATAATAAGGATCGTGGGAGGCTGGGTGGACTCGTCTCTGAGCAATTCCTCCCACACTCATGCAAGGCAGACTGTCCTTCCAAAGGCACCTCACGATCGCAGAGAAGCAAAAAAATGAGCACCTCCTAAGGAAAAATGGTATTTAGTTTTTGTTTCATTAAAAGTAGAGTTGATTAAGAAAATGCTTCACCAAGCTGGCATGGTATTAATTCAGTGTAAATGTAATTCATAAGTCTAAAGCACTGTGACCCATGTAGTCGGGCCAATGTGGGGCCTTTGAGGAGTTTGTGACCCACAGGGCAGCACCTCCTGCTCCAGCACCTGGAGCACAGTGTACCTGGCTTTCCAGCGCAAAGAACAGCTTTGCCAATCGTGTCCACCCTGGAGGAAAAGACCTTCCAGTTGGTAATCAAAGATTCATTGCAGGACCGCAGATAGACAGGCCCTTAGCAGCCCTCTGCTCTCTGCCCTCTGCCTGATCACACACCAAGCAGGCTTGGCTGGAAGCTGACTGTCCCTAGCAGCAGCATGAATGTGGCAGCAGTCGTGCCTCCCTTCCCAGCCTCCAACTGCAGGTGTTCTTCAGGGAGCTAGGGCACCTATGACCCGGCTTTTCTACCCTCTGTGTAGCACTTGATTTCTTCTTGTGCCTCCAGAGAAGGAAAAACAGGCAGCCCAGAGTATATGGAGGAGGCAGTGGGCTGAGGGGCGTTTGGGCAGGTGTGTTGTTCAGTGTCAGCGCTCACTGTGTAAACCATTCGTGGATCTGCAGGGTTCAGCCTCTTTGCAGGAGAAAGGCTGACAGAGCAAAGAAGAGCAGTCACTGGCAACTTCAAGCAAGAATTCATCACAGCGTGGGCAGAAGTGTTAACTCGCACATTGTGGACACCTCCATATCCCCAAAGGAGCAACGAGAGAGGGGTGCTTTCATTCTGCCTGCCCTTTATTGGATAAGTGAAAGTTTTCTTATGCAAAGACACGGCTGGGACCCTGAAGGTCATCCAGCTGCTCAGGAGGACTGAGACCTAAGGCTTCGTGTCTTCCTCAAATCTGCTGGCCTCTCCCCAAACTTGGTTTTACAAAACTCAAATTCTTCTTTTTGCGCATGACGTATCCGTCTCTTCCAGAAAAGTTTTGAGACACCAAAAAGATTAAAATAAAGTGGTGATTTAGTATTTAGGCTTTTAAACCATGTTTGCTATTCTTGCATTTAGCTGTTCTGACGGGCAAAGTGAAATTTCCAGTTATTCAAAGCTTAGTGATGGCATAGACGGTTTTCTCAGTTTCCCTCTGCTATTTCCTCCAGCTGGCTCCTGGGCGACGGGTGATGTCACAGCGATTGGGAGACCGTGAGGCCGCACACGGCGCACGCACAGTCGGGTGCAGCTGCCAGGCTGGTAGCAAGTGGCTCTGGAGCCACAGCCTCAGTCATAGGGATCTAAATAGAGGTCGGACCAACTGGGACTTCCTGCGTCAAATGCAGCTTAGGTTGTTTTGTTTCTGCTCCGCCTCCTTAATCAAGTTAATGCTGTGGGTATTTTGGTTCTGCCAGCATGTGGCTGTGAATAGACGCTGCCTTCCAGCTCTCAAAGACTTCCGAGTTTCTTTGTGAATGTCTGCATGACGGCGGCACCCAAGCACATCTGAAAGGAATAACGTGGCCTGTGAGGGTGCGGAAAGGGTTTGCTGGGAATAGATTTCGTCCACTCAGCTGCTTCCTGGTGAGAGCTCTCGCCCCACGCAGCTAGCTACCCAGGCACCCGATGCCTTTTACAACTCAGGCGTTTCTGACAAGTGAAGGCTGGCGTGTAATTCTCTGCATCATCTTTTTTGTTTGTTTGCTTGTTCTTTAGGAAAAGTACTGTTTGGATTAAAGTTGGGCACTTCTAAGTCCTGTCCTCTTCTGGCGTCTGGCCGGCCCACTCTGCCTGCAGGGTCCCTGAGGCTTTCTTTGCTTGCCCTGCTGTAGGAAGGCCCTCATGTTTCCTGTGCTGGTCACCGCTGGAGACAGACATTTAGGAGTGTGGACCAGCAGTCCTAACTCAGCAAACCTCGGGGGCGGTGCTGGCTGCAGGACAGCTGCCCCTCACCTGCACAGTGACCACCACATCACTGAGTTCTCCAAACAGCCACACTCGAGAAGAGGTCAACTGCGCTTTGACATGCTGATGGTGACCTCATAGCTGCACACATGGGACCCGCAGAGCACACTGCTCCCCAGAACATTTCTGGCTGTTCTTCTGTCCCCAGCTGAATAAGGTCTATTTCTCTTTTTCAGTCACAGTTTTGCTAGCTGCTCTGCGTGTATAAATAAAACGAAATCTCCGTCTGTTAGCTAACATTTAAAAACATACGGAAATAGCTAGGAGGATTTTCACTAAATTGGGATTGTGAATTTTGGGTTTTATGACTAAAAAGCAGTCCACGCCTGTCTTGGTGCCTCTGAAGAGGTGTGGGAGGCCCCTGAGGACCCCAAGTCACCCCAGGCAAGGACAAGATATTTCTCTCCATCAGCCTCCCACCTCTGGGTGCTGCATCCACGTCCTCCAGGGTGAGAGACTTGTAGAGCCTATGGGAAGATGCGTCTTGAGCATCCTGGGACTGTGGCTCAAAGGGTGAAGGGAGGGAGGCCTGCACACCATGCAGCCGGGCTAAGCCTCTGCTCTGGTTCAGGACTGGCTGTGTGTGGCTGTTATTCCCTGGAGCGAGGTCAAGGTTGCAGGGCAAATGAGTATGGCTGAAAGCCAGGGGGCAGGGTTCAGGGGTACAGCCAAGTCTGTATGGGGCCTGAGGCTGACCTCCCTGGATACTTGTCCCAGAGCTGCTATTCCCCACAACTAAAGTGGACCTGAAGCCAAGAGAGCCCACCTGACACACTGGGTCATGCACCACACATGTAGCACCAGGAGAGCCAGCCTGTCCCCAAGGGACATTTTCAGACTGCACCTACAGGGCATTTCACATGGAAGTGCAGTTCTGAGAGGTGGCCAGAGAGGAGGAGAGGGCCTCAGGACCACTCCAGGCCTGAGGAGATTGCAAGAGGACAGGGAGCCATGCAGGGATGTGGAGGAAGAGAAAAGGTTAACCAGCTCCCCTTGCTGACAAATCTTGAATGCTATAGTTTAGGTTTGGATGACCCCTGAAGCCTCAAGCACTTGAAGTCAGAGCTGCAAGGGTCCCTGGATGGTCGAGTGCTGCAGTTCAGTGTGGTAGGAGCTGGGGTTGGTGGGAAGAGTTGGTCCCTGGGGAGTGACCCAAAAGGGTTCAGCTCCCTCTTTAGTGCTGCCCTTTCCTCTCTGCTTCCTGGCCACAGTGCTGTGAGCAGCGTTCCTTCACCTTGGGCACTTCCACCACTCCGTCGACTGCACTGGGACTGAAGCTTCTCAAATCATGAGCCAAAATAAGACTCACCTTCTTTAAATTGCACATATTGGGTATTTTGTGACTAAGACACTGAGGTAATCAGCGCAGTAGCAGAAAAGATCTGTGTGGACTCACTGTGCTGGAGATTCCAGCCCAAGACTGTGATCAGCCCCATTGTTTTAACCTTGCAGGGAAACACCTCATGGCTAAGTGATGTTGTCCCCCTCGTGATGGATGAGACCAGGGAAATGAGGAGGAAGGGATAGGACTTTGAGAGACTCTGGAACCAGAGGCCTCCACCGGACCCAGTCATCCTAAAGGTGGGGGCCAAGCCTGAAGCACAGGTCTCCTGGGGTTATGCCAGGTCCAAGGACAGTGAGCACTCAGGACATGAAGGGACCTGCACTAAGGTGGAGGCCCTGGGTTGGGGTCTCTACAGGTGGGCACCCGGGTCCTTGTGAGCAGGGAGAGGCTGGGGGATGGAGGGGTGCAGTGGGCCTATGACAGACTTGGGTGAGGATGCTGGGGTCACTGTCTAGGTAGCCACAGTCAGCAGGGCCTTGAGGGCACAGGGCTGCCCTTTCCTGCACCCCAACGCCCTATGCATCTGTGACCCCCCAAGGGGGGCCATGGCCCAGAGAAAGTGACAGGGATTTTTTTCAACATAGAGAGCAGGGGTTCAGTCTCTGCTGTGACCATGCAAGCTTTTCACAGCAGGCGGGCACAGCCAAAGCCCACATCACCAGGTTCCTGTTATCTTTCCATCTCAGGGCCTGCATTCCCAAGAGGAACTGGAGAGAACCCCAGGTGGGATACTACACCCAAAGTCAGGTACAGCAACTGTGCCTCCTGAGAGCTCCTAGTGTCATCATGAATGAGACAGCGCAGCCCAGGAGGCTCCCAGACTCGGGTCGAGAAGATGCTTCCAACTGCCCTTATGGCTACCTCTGCCCCACTGGGACCTCACCGAGACCGAGACTCAGGTGATATACTGGATGAGCCAGCCCAGGCACGTGCTGGGGGGGACCGGGCTCCCTGTGAGCTTTTACAATGGCCTGCAGGTACGCAAAGACCCGGGCTGCCGCCAACACGCCCAGGCTGGGACCTGCAGAACAAATGCGCCTCTGTCTCCTAGTCTGGAAAGAAAACCAGCACAGACCTGGGGCCTCCTCCCCTCTGCTCTAGGCATCTCGGCAGATGGATTGAGGTGCCTCGACCCCGAGGGAACAGGTCAGCGGCCTAAGGTCACCAGGCAGACGGTGTCACTCACTCTGTGTCTGTCCATTCCAGATCTTCCAGGGGCAGCGAGCTGCAGGCTTCTTGTTCCAAGCTGATGCTTTGATGCTGCGTCACACAGAGCCTTTAGGAATAGATTCTAGATCCTACCTAGGTGTGACACAGCCGGACTCTCCCAGGGACTTGCTGGGACTCACTCCGTGTGTCCTGATCTATAGTCCTCAGCCGCATTTTATGTCAGCCCAGAGACAAGACCAGGAAGAGACAGCTGCACTGGGACATTCAGAGGAAATCTTCTGGCCCTGGTCTGTGGGACATGACACACAGAAATGCAAGCTAGAGGCGGCTGTTCAAGTTCAATGCATGACTCAGCTCCTGCCAGCAGCCTGGCCCCTCTGTAGAGCAAACCAAGGAAGCCCAGGACTGCATGAGCTATGTCCCCATGTCAGGAAAGGGCAGCCTCATGACAGAGATTTCTGCCCAAGACTTTTACAGGGAAATGGACCCAGACAGAAAACCTGTCTCCAAGTCAGCCTCCCTTGCTCTGACAGTGGGATCGGCACTCATACAGCGTCTAGCAGGTCTGTGCATCAGTTACTACAGCCCCCATGTGAGGAGACACAGGCTGAGGACCATGCCACATCAGTCTGTGCCACAGAGTTAGAGCAATCTCATGTCCACAGCAAAGATAATGAGAACATCAAGCCATGTGTCATGGAGTAGTACACAGCAGTCAAAAAGAATAGTCTCGGTAAGTGCGCCTGCTTGTTAAGTCCCAGCCACGGAAACTGGGTGGCCATAACACATTGGAAAAGATATGTGTGTTGTTTATGTCAAGTTCTTGTCACAGGTGTAGTCAAAGCATATTCACTTCAAAATACAGTGATTATCTGTAGGGAAGAAATGTTAGACATGCAATAGGCAGAGGTCATGTGAACGTAAGTGTAGTTTTGTTTTCTTTTTTTAAAGCCAGAAGAAAATACATTAAATTTTTTTCACATTTGTTTGTTGTTTTCCAGGTTGATAACACATGAGTATAAAATGGTCCTGGCTGTAAAGTTGCAGACTGGTGGACACAGGTGCATGGATCAGTGTCCCCAAGTCTTCCTGGTAAACATCTGGAACTCCAGGGCTTCTGTGGTGGCTGGGCTGACAGAGCAAAGAAGAGTGAGAGCAATGGGCATGAGAGGGAGTCAAGGCTGGGGGTGCTGTCACATAGTGACAGCTCAGAGGCAGCAGCTGGGGGTCCCCACCTTTGTCTTGGGGTGGGGGCACAAGGACACCAATCACACAGCAAAACTTCTGCACAGGCCAGCGTGGTCACAGCAATGGCTCTGGTCTTAACAGATGGCCCACATCCAGCAGGAAGGTGTGTGACTTAGTCTGGCCATGTGGCCTGGGTGTGATCCAACCAGGGTGCTGCAAGGGACCTGGGACTCCAGGCTGATGAAACACCTTGTGATGTGATGGCTCACATTAGACCTCAGGAGACCCCTTGGCTGAGGGTCTGGTTCTGAGAGGACCTTACTGTTTCGGAGATGGGGGTCAGAAAGCATCGCAGGGAGGGCTCCTGTCCCTGTGTTTATCTTGGCTCTTCCAGAATCTACAAATTCACTGATTTTTACCCAAATATGACTACTAAAATGACACAGCAATGATGATAAAACAAGAGCAGGCATGGTTCATTTTCTATATTTAAATAAAACAATATATGTACCAAAACATGGAGAGAAAAATTCAAACAAAACTCAACAGTAATCAAATAATCACAATAAAACATAGTAGAGAGATTTTTTTCTTTCTTCCACACATACACAACAGATATTTTTTAGAAAAAAATGAAACAACGGTGTATACATCATTCTGTAACATTTCCTGTATTATGTTGAGTTCTTATCACAAGTGTAGTCAAAGCACATCCACAGTCAATACCATTAAATACAGTAAATAACATTAAGTATTTTCTCTAGTGTCACCACTGAGGCTGCATAGTACCATGTGACAGGAGCCATAATTTAATCAACTCCTGAAGTTTCCCACTCAGACCAACAAACACAATATCTCAGAAGATCACTGCAGACAAATCTTTGGGTTCATTATTTATTATTTTTATCAATAGATTTCTGGAAATTAGTGACTAGGACACTTTTTGTTATCTATAACATATACTGAGATTTCCAGCTGTCATACTCAGTGACACCATGGACAGCACTCTTGGCAAGACTCCTCTATCATCACTTCAGTACCTGGGAAGGCTTCTGGTCTTGAACATTTTTTCAAATCTATTGGCTATTTGTATTTCCGCTTTGACCAAGCATCTACTCATGTCTTTGACAATTTTTTCCTTCTTTATTATTTTCTTTTTGGTGCTGGGGATCAAACCTCATACATATAAGGTTTCTGCCACTGGCTATGTGTACTACAGCCAGAAAATTTCTTAGAAGTCATAAAAAGTGTAAAATATCATTATAATTTAAATAATAATATGTTAAGAAGCAATATATCATGCTAAATCTTTAAAAGAAACACTATCATTGAGATTGTAGTGGCTTCTTTTTTTTTTTTTTTTTTTTTTTGGTCTTTTTCCTTTTCATCGGTACCAGGGATCGAACTCACGACTGCCTGCTTGCAAGGCAGGCACTTATGCCGCTGAGCTAAATCCCCAGCCCCCAGTGGCTTCTTAAATCTGCACCTTCCTAAATAGTCTCCAAAAGTATAAAATTGTTAAGATAAATGTCTGAACAGGCAATCTGTTTTATAAATTTTGTACTCTCACACACTGGTCAGCAGAATCTTCTCAGGTTCTAGGTCCCCTGCACATAAAAAGAGAAACCCTGGGAAGACCTGCATCATGCTCCTTCCAGGAGCCAGGCACTTTTAGAAAGGATGCAGAGAAGACGGGATGGACATCGGGCAGAACAGTGACCCAAAGTCGCCACCATGACAGGAAATCACAGAGCCAGGAAAGGCTTCCAGCATGGAGGAACCACCCAGCAGGGCAGGAGACCGAATTTGAGGTACATGAGGTGCTGCCTTGTGAAGCTTCCTCATGCCCAGGACAAGAGGCAATGCAGAGCAATTTTTGGAGGTTGAGCAAAGTTTAAGATCTCACTGGTAGAAGAAAATAAAGCACCCAAGCACATGATTCTCCTCACCATCAGGTCCACAGAGAACCCACCAAGCAGCCCTGGTCCACACACAGACAGGAGAGGGCACTGTTGAACTAGGAATCCCATAAAGTACCCACATTGCCCCAAACCCACAAATCAACAGGAAGAATGCATGTCACTATGCCACTAAGGCATTAACCAGCAGGCGGAACCAATTGTCAGTCCCCTTTGTCCCCAGGAAAATATGAAGCAGAAGAACACATTAACCTCACATTCCCAGCTAAATTAATTACCCTTAATAATGAAATCTGAAATATTAAAAAACTTCTATATTATGATTAAAATTTAAAAGATTAAGGAAAAATCACAGTAAGAAGGAAGGATATGTTGATTGAATTTAGGACAGAGATGGAGGGGAAAACAAAATCTCAGAAATAAAGAGCCAATGTAGAGGTACCTGAAAATAGAAAATAGTGAAAATTTGAGACAAAAGTAAAATCAGATAAGCACATTGAACAAAGATGGGGAAACAGCTCATACAACAAGATGAGACATCAAGGGGGCATTGAAAAAAAATGGTTGAAACAACATACATATAATTGGAACCCATGAAGGTAAAACAAATTGTGGGACAGAACAAATACTTAAAATTATTACCCAAGAAAGGTTTCAAAAATAACAAAAGTCATTAATGAATATATAAAAAGGTTCACTAGATTACTAGGAAAACTGACTAAGGTCAATAACACAACTCTCAGATTTCAAAGAAAGAGACAATGTCCTCAAAGCTTCCAGGCTTCAAGACGAAGCAATTCACAAGGAAATGGCACTGGAAGGGAAGAAAGAACAGAATATAAAATCAAACTCAAGAAGTCCACACCCAGTCCACCCCTTCCTCAAGTTCCACATGCATCAGTTTGGGGATGTCTGCACTTATGAGGTCTCATTGAAGGGCACTGCCAACAGGGCCCCGTGGGGTTTCAGCCTGGGAGGACCCTGGAGCTTCCGAGGAGCCCAGACAGTACTGAGCCACACCAGTGGTGGCACTAGGGACAAACAACAAAGAAAGGCATGTTTCCCAAAAGTGCCAGCCCATGCAAGCACCACATATTCCAAGGAAAGGCATCATTTTTGCTCTCCTCCCAATACAAATAAAATAATGAAGTAAAACATTAAAAGTACAGAAAACAGCACAATGACAGAAAGTATACCATAAAGGAAGGGATTAATGAATTGGACATTAGAAAAGTGTTAGCCTTCATGAGTAGATAATAATCTTGTATTTTTAATGAAGAAAATCCACAAGTCACTAACTACCCTTAACAAGAAGAGGAAATATATATATATATATATATATATGCATTCATATTAATAAATATACATACATTAGCATTCATATAAACAAAGGAAAATTGAAGTATCAAAATGAGATGTGTTAAAATGACAATTAGGGAATATTTTTAAAGTCTCTAGAGAAATCTGTTTCATACAATAAACATGAAATTAGCAAAATACTGGGGATGGTGGTGATATAATGGATTGGCTCTGGCAGACATTCAACTGTGTCCTAGGCCTCTCTAATTCAGATAGTGTGACACAGGTGCATGGTATGGAATAATTTACAGGAGCAGACGCTGAACACAAATCCAGTGTATGAAGACGGTTATGGCTCGCACTAGTGAAGCCTGGGGCTGAAGTGGATTATTTCTTCTCTTTTTTCTTTTTCCTTTCCTTTCCTTTCTTCTGTTTTTGCTTCTTCTTCTCCTCCCCCTCCTCCTTTTCCTCTTCCTCATCCTCCTCCTCCTTCTTCTTCTCCCTCTCCCCCCTACCCCAGTACAGGGCATTAAACTCAAGGTCTTCATACTGTGTTACATTCCAACCAACCACCACTTTTTAAATTTTGAGACAGGGTCTCCCTAAGTTGCTAAGTTTCTGAGGCTGGCCTTAGACTTGCAGTCCTCCAAGGCTGAAGTGGGAGGACCACAAACTAGCAATTTGGACAAAGGTTAACTTAGGTCTTTATCCCATGCCACACTCCAGGATAAACTACAAGCATGTTGGGATACCAGATGTAAGAAACTGACCCAGTAAATACTAGACGGAAATATGGGTGGATTCATCTTTCACATGGAGTGGGGAAGACTTTCTACTTACAACATGAAGACCAGATTCAGTGGAAGAAAAAAACTTTGATGATCTGAAGCATGTTTAAATTTTCATGGCAAAGCACCGTGAACAAATTAGCCAATAATGTGAATATTCAAGCACTGTCCTGTCCTGTCTCCATGGAACCTATCAGAGGTAGTCAACGTGAATTGTCACAGTTGCAGGGACCTGGTGCACAAGTTTCCATAGTCAGATCTCAGGAACAGGGTGTCCAAGACTTTGAGGAGCCCCTAGATGTACCCAGGGTACAGAAAGCCATGATGTGTATGTGCACGGCTCTGGTCAGTGTGATGTGCACAGTGAGGCAGGATGCACGTACTGTCTCAGGGGATCCCAGGCACAGGTGTGAGATTCGCTGACTCAGGGCTCTCTTCCTGTCACTCTCCAGCAACTGTGTGATGGGGCATGGCTTGAGAAAACCACCGGGAAAGTCACCTACCACTGGGCAGAGATGCCCATGATACAGAGTGACCCAGCATATGCTGCAGAGAGTCTCCTGGGTGACACTTACTCTTCAGTATTCAGTGTCACCAGGAAATCCCTGAGGGGAGAAAAGAAAGGAGAAGAAGTGGATGTGGAAGAGGACAGCGGGAGGAACCTGCCTGGGGAAAGTGGGTGTTAGATGTTCAGGACACAAACTTCAAGGCCAATGGGGTGAGTGCACTGAAGGAATAAAGGAGATAGAGTCTGAAGAGTTAAACAAGAAGTATGTGCTGAATAATGCTTCACAAGTGGAGATATCAGTAGAGAAAGACAAATGACAGAAAGTTGCAGTTCTGTAGCTGTAAAGTTTAATAACTGAAATGAAATTTTCATTAAAGACACTAAACCACACACTTTGGTAGGTAATGGATCAGCAAAATGATTTCTTCATTCAGGATATCCAGAATCAGGAAGAGAAAGGGAAATAAAAATGAGTAAAAAAAGATTGTAGATTCAGAGATTCAGGCATACAAAGAGTCAGCTAGAGCTGGTGGAATGCATTTCTCACTGTTGCTAAGTCTGAGGTCCCAGTCAGGCATCAGTGTGGCTGGGTTCCTGAAAGGAACCTTTGTCTGGGTACAGACAGCTCACTTTCAAATAATAACCCAAATTTCCACTTTCAGAAATAGAAAAGATAAGCAAAGTAAACCAGAAAAAAGGAAATAATAAAGACTAATGTGCAAATAAATGAAATAGAGAAATTCAGTGGTATAAGTTATTATTTTTTAATAAAAAATGACATTTAGTTCAATGGAACAAGGGTGAGTAAAGAGGAAAAACTCAGATAAAATTAAAAATTAAAACAAAAACATCATTTTAAACCATACCAAAAAAGGCTTAGAACTGTTGTAACATACTACATACCAACAAATTATATTTATCCTTAGACACAGACTACAAATACAAGTTTAAGAAAAAAATAGAAAACCTGAATAGACCTAACAAATAAAGGGACTAAATAATAACTTAGAAACTTTACCTAGCCTAGATTTCACTCTTGAATTCTAGTAAATTAATAATTAAAATAAATTTTCACAAAAATCTATCTCAAAAAGTAGAACATTGAGAGATAATTCCCAACTCATTCTTTGAAGTGATTCTTTGACCTGGTCCTCAACCAGAAAAAGACATGAGAAGAGATTAAAATTATTGCTTCCCTTATGAATGTGCCTACAAGAGTTCTTTCAAAAAGCCTGCAGACCAAATCCAACAACATACAAATAAAATTACATGTCATGTGTAAATGAAATTTATTCCAGGAATGCAAGGTTGGTTCAACACATCTCAAATTCAATCAATGTAATTCATCAAATTGATTGGAGAAAGGGCCAAAAACACATGGCCACTTCAGTAGAAGTAAAAAAAAAAAAATTTGTTTTAAACAAACCAACATACTTTCTTGACAAAAACACTCATCCAGAATGGGGGGAGGGGAAGCTGTTTGCAATTACATGATCTTGTATGCAGAAAATTCTAAAGATTTAGAAAAGTTTCACGATACAAGATCAACATGCAAAAATAATAGAAATAAAATATACCAAACTGAGATTTAGAAAAGTTCTTACAAAACAGTTTACAAATAATAAAATACTTAGGCTTAATTTTAACACAGACTTGCATAATGGAAATATAAAATGTTGAAGAAAATTAAAGAATATTTAATGTATGGTGAACATTGGGTAACCATCACCCAGAAACTCTACATCTAGGTACTTGCTCAGGAAAATTAGAAACACGTGTCCATGAAAATATACAAGTTATTACTCAATATATCCAAAAGGTGAAAATAAGCTACATGCTTATCAAACTATGAAAAGATAAACAAAATGCATTATAGTTGCAGGATGGAATATTATTATGCAATAAAAAGGAGAGCAGTACCTCAGCCTTTACGTACGTAAACCTTGCACATGTTAAGTGAAAGAAGCCAATCACAAAATTGTACGATTCCACCTGCGTGGAGCACGCAAAACAGGACAATCCTCAAAGAGATAGAAAGGGGTAAGGTGAGAAGCAGGTAATGGTGAGAGCTGCACAACTTTGAGAACACACTAAAAACAACAGGATGAGGAAACAGCATTTCAAAATCTGGAATACACGGCATTTAAATTACCGATCCATAAAAAGTATCACCCTCCTTCATAAATGGAGGAACACTAACCGTCTGTCACGGAGGTACTGGGGCTGGCCGAGTCCGGGGACCCACGCAGTCCTGCGCAAAGGTGAGACAAAAGCAGCCAGCCTGTGCGGGTAGACACATGATGCCCGCAGGCAGGGACCCCAGAGTCTGCAGCGCCTTCCACAGCGAGCGTCACGTCAAGTCATTTCACGTCACGCCACGTTACATTACATCACGCCACATTACGTCACGCCACGTTACGTCACGCCACGTCACGTTACATTACGTCACGTCACATCACGTGGGCCGCGGGCCGTTTTGAATGTGAGTCTGTACATTCCCCCTTAGCCTTGCAAGCCCTCAGCTCCACCCCACCTCTGTGGTGTGTGCTGCGGTGTCTCCTCATGAGATGCTCTGTGCTGTCACCGTCGCTCACTGTTCTTTAGCCTCACAGAGGTCTTAGCTCTGGCGAAATGTCTTCATCTTTTCCTTACAGCTTGTGGAAAGGGTAAGATCACACACACTTTTTCAAATATTTAATTATACTATTTCTGTCGCTTTTACCACATATAAGTTGTGTATTATATTGTATTATATGAGTCTGGTCTTTCTAAAAATGTTAATATTCACAATATTGATTAAGAATCTAATGTTTTCTACTAATCTGAAGCAATGGTTTTACCGTACTCCCCGTGAATATAATTTAAGAAACCAACCAGCTGGCTGTTTTCTTAAAAGTGAGATGATTACCGACTCATGTGTCACCAAATTCTCTCTTGTGCTCATTTTCTGTAGGACTACTTCCTCCCTGACTTTCCAAGCCTATTACTAAGTCACCTGGCATTGCTTCGAGTTTAGCAGCAATAATGAATTATTTTGACGCTGTATCTTCAGTCCACTGGACCATGTCAATTGCTGCTTTTCCAAGGCAGGGACGCTAGGTGGCCAAGAGTCATTTGCTGGGACCAGCGTTTCTCCACCTGGAAGGCCACAGTCACCTGCCGGCCCCTTGCTCCTACTTGTCCTATGTTTTCCTCATGCCACACTTAAAAACCACCTTACTCGAGGCCTCCGCAGCCTTCTCGTTAGAGGTGTGCAGCTGGTACCACCCAGGTTCCTTTCATCTTCAGGCCAGCACTTAACCTGTGTACTACTGGCACTACGCCTGCATCCCGGATCCAGGTGTGTGGAACTCGAGTCCCCACCGCACACCGGACACTCGGCCAGCAGATGCTGTGACTCAGAGATTCTGGTGGGCTTTTGAGAGCAGTGGTTCCCTCTAATTATTTTCTAGGGCACAGCAGCCTTGTTTGTAATGAACAATTACTTTCAACAAGTTATTTTTTTTGTATCATAGGAAAATGATCACCATGAATGAATGCAATATTCTGCTTTTTTTTTAAATTGAAAGAAGCAACAGGAAATGAAATGCTCACACTCAACAACAGGAAGAGGTCAAGAGTTGAATCCCACTCAAGTGGCTTGGTGGGGGCCTTGCATCCCTGCTTTCTGCTCAGTCACTGAGATGGGGAAACCAAGCTGTTCACTTGGGCCTCATTCTGCAGACCTGTATGGAGCTACTTGCTGACTGCAGCAAAGGTCTGCACCCCCAGATCCCTGTGAGGATCCCTGGAGAAACTGGGTCACCAGGGCCCCTCTGCTCCCGGTGTTAAAGAGAAGCGGATGCTAAGTGATCATAGGTAGAATATGGAGAAAATGCCCTGACAAGTGGCTCCAAGGACTTCTGCACTGATGTTCATACCACACCAGGTGGAGCCAGGATAGGGTGCAGCACGCACACTGCTTTCCCTCCCTGAAAGTCCTAAGTTCACTGTGTCTTTTGTGCAGCCCCCAGGCACGGAGCCACCATCATCCTCTGGGTCTGGGGTCTGTCAAATGCCCACCGCAGGCCAGCAGGTGTGGATGCCACAGCCAACCCCAGAAGCCTGCACCTCTCTTAGCTGCCTTTCCATCTTCAAAAGCCAACATTGTGCTTATTTTGGAACAAAACATGTCATCCTTGAGTTCAACCCTGACAGGGCCTCACAAGGTGTTTCCTGAATCCCTGGGGCCTTGGGAGCCAATCTTGCATCTCTGCACATGCTCAAAGCACATGGATGTCACTCTCTGCAGTGTACATGTTCGGGGGAGCGTGCTTCAATGGACAGAGTCAACTCCCACCTCCCAAGGAGGGGTCCAGCCTGCACCCATGGTACCTTTTGCAGATTTCTCCAGGAAGCTGCTGTGATCTGAAGGGGAAGGCAAGCACTGTCTGTAGTAAGTTGTTATGGACGTCATACTGGGCTCCCAGAGGCTGTCAGAGACTGTTTCTACTGAAAATATATATGAGTCTACTACGGACCCAACATTTTCACCATCTTCAGTTTAATATACTGACCTTGTGGAGATGCTGTTAATAAAGTGTGTAGGCTGAAATAAGAGAATGAGGGCACAGACAGCAATAATCTTTTGAGAGGCACATGGCACATAGCCTCCCCATGTCCAGCAACTGCTGAAGCTCTGTCCCAACCTAGAAGATGGGATAAAGAAAACTCTCATGCTGCATGAGAGCAGAGCCCAACTGCTCTGCTCCCAACTCCATCTCCACACGGTGTCCACAGCCCCTACCCTGTCACCTGGTGGGGACAGCGTGTCTCAATACTGCTTTATCATTGCCTGGCTCTTCTCTACAGTGGAGGCCTAGGATTTCCCTTAGATGCATGCTAGCTGGCTTCCAGGCCTGCAAAGCAGTCTCTGCAGAGGGAGCAGGATTCGGGGAGAAATGACTTGTGTTAGACACCAGGGCCGACCCCATGCACTCCTGCATCCCACACAGGTGCAGAATGTGGGCACAGTTCTTTGAATTTTGGGGGAGGTGGTACTGGGGAATAAAATCAGGGGCTTCACTGAGCTATATCCTCCACCCTTTATTTTGTTGTTATTATTGTTTTAAAAAAATTTTGAGACAGGTTTTTGATACATCAAGTTACCCAGGCTAGGTTTGAATTTGCAATCCTCCTGCCTCAGCCTCCCAGAATACTGGGATTACCACTGCACCCAGCTTCTTTACAGAGTTTTGAAACACGGAGTTGAAAAAAAAATCATATCTAAATTTACAAAAGACAAACAAACAAAAGTTACCAATGCTGATCTTAGAAAACTGCACTGGGTTAAGCTGGTCCATGTATACAGTGCCATTTTGGGTGACATGTTCTAAATACTCCATTGCAAATTCCATTTCTATTGAACTCTGCACACACAAAATGTTATTTTTTGATTTTGTGGGATCTTCAAGGAAAATATTTTCTTGATTTAAGTTCTTTTCATTGAGCATAACGCAAAGCCTCCGAGGCAAACCTCTCGGGAAATACGACCTCTCCGAGATGTGTGTGCTCATCTTCTTCCCAAGTTTTCTGCTGCCAGCTGCTGTTTCCGGCAGACTTAGAGACAATGAATTATTTATACAGGTGGCTGCCTAAAATGAAACACCCTTCAGAACCGAAACAAAAGACAGTAAATCTGAAGAGGATGGAGCATTCCTCTGCTCAAATATCCCCCTCCTGCTTGGGCCGCTGGTTTTTCATGCTGTCAATCATTTGTCGTTTCCATGGCGGGGCTTCCAGGATGGCTGGGCAAGTTTAACACGCTCAGAAATGTCCCGAGCTCACCAGGGCATAACGAGACTCAGAGGTAAAAGGAGCAGCCACACAGAACTAGAAATGACCGCATGATTTTAATTTAAGTCATTGGAATTAACTCTCACAGTAGTTTTTCGGTATGGGTTACTTTTTAGAAAGTGAGCTTCTTGAAGGAAAAACAATTCTATTCATTTGTGGGGCTGTGTGTTTTGGGAGAAAGGTCACCATTTCTTAGTGATTTCAGGCTCGTGTTCTACCAAATTTCCCTTTGGGCACCCACACCCCTGCTTAGTGTCTCCCTAGCGTGTCCGATAAGGAGCTTTAAAACCACTTGTTTAAGGGAGAGCTTCAGGCCCCAGGGACCACCCCCCAGGTGATGGTAACTCCCCCTCTCTGTCATGGTTGATGTTTTTCATTCATTATACCCCATGACCTGATCACTAAGAAAAACCCTCCTGGCTGTACATTAGTAGTCCGTTCAGAACTTGATTCTTGCGGTTCACTGAAACCAGCTGGGCTTGAGCCACGAAGATACTCAGTGGACATAGCCGGGGCTTTGCTCTGCAACCTGTCTGCCCTTTGCAACACAGAGGCCAGAGGCAAAGATGCGTTGTTGCTTGTCACTTCCTGCTGTCACCCTATAAGGTTCCAGCTCTTCCCAGGGGATACGGCTGTGGCCTCTCGTACTCAGGGCTCCCCAGAACCACCACACCCAATTCTGCATCTTCTATGCCTCTTCCTGTTCACCCCCTTCAGGGGCTGTCTGTCCTGTGCCCAGGGGGGAATGCGGAAACCACAGCTGTGCCCTCAGTGTCCCCTTCACCTGGAGGACCCTTCTCCCAGGCAGCGTCCACTCAGCACTGTGGCTTGGAGGTCACAATGTTGACCACAGGGAATGGCAGCCTCTCCGCTCCTGTTACCTTCCCCAAACACACACCACACACAGGACCAGAAACTTCAGGACCTCTCCTGTCCCTTAGGACTCACTTGTCAAGCATAATTGTTGGTTGCTCACCTCTCTACCTAAAGAGCTATGTTCCAGAGGATATGTTGGTTGATACGTTGGTGAATCGGCTGGTTTTGTTCCAAGATGGATCTTAGAGAGCTGACAGACAGTAAATAAAGCCTTAGCCACGAATACTAATTAAATGCATAAAAAAATTCCCACCGTCAACAAGTAACAGCCACTTCTCAGCTTCCTATACCTCTGGCAAATGTAAAGCTGTTTCCAGCAACCCTGTCCCTCCCCTAGCCGACTTCAGCTGCCACTGGAAGTTAAAGACATTTGCACAGTGATGTGGGCTGATGCAAGAGATAAGATATATGTTTAAAAGCAGCAACTGCTTAGCCCACCACATGCATGTTATATATCTTAAGACCTCTCCGAAGCCAATTTGCAATAAAACCTGACCTTCCTCTCCTCTCATCCTCCCCCGGCCAGACCAGCTGTTCTGCTCCATGGAAAGACAAACCTATTTAATATTGGCCTAAGTGGACCTGATTGGGGGGCTCCTTGGCTGCCAAAATAAGATGCATTCCTAAATACAAGCTGTGTATTGATGCAGATCACCAAGTTCTGGGACCATGCCTGGTCCTCATGCATATGGATTGCCGAGCCTGGTGGAGTCTGGTTTCCACAGCCAGAGATGAGGCATTTCCCATGGAGGGCCAGGACGTAAGAATGCAGCTGTATGTCACACGGTCTTGCTACACACACTTAATCTACACAAATGTTTCTGATTTCACCTCAGATATTTGCACGTAATTCACTTTTCAGTTGAGAAAGTTCCCTGTCCTAGCACCTGCCAGGCTGGCCACTGCTTGCTCTTGGGCTGGCCACAGCAGCCCACAGGGGCTTCTGGGAGAACCTGGGTGCTGAGCAGCACCCGCAGAGCCACAGAGAGCACACACAGGCCTGTGAGGCTGGGTCTTGTAGTGCAGGTTTTGTAGTGCAGGCCAGGGCGGCCATCTGGAGAGTGCACATCCCAGTTTCCTAGCTGGCTGTGACTTTGAATCAAAGTGACTTTTATTTTGTGTTCGATTGCTTGTTTGTCCTGGGTCTGGCGCACAGTGAACCATTCTCATGCTGAATCTGAGGTGGCCCATCACAACTGGGGTGGGCCCTGGGGACCCTCCTTTCAGGCACACTCTGCTTTCCCCACCTACCCTCAGCAGAGGACAGACACCATCCTTCCCTGAGTCTCACAGGGAGGCTACCTTCCCTTCTGGGTCTCTGGGACCTGGGGGATGAGATGAATCCTGGATCCAAGCTTAGGCCTCTCCTTCCTGGAGATCCAAGCTGTCTCTCGCTGGCCAAGGAAACACAGATGTCACTGAGGTGGAAACTCTGATACTAGTATTCTTATCCAAAAAATTGCAGGGATAATAACGGGGACTCAGGGTGCTACTTTAAACCTCCTATCTGGGGTGGGTGTTCCCTCCAAGCAGAGATGGCTGGACGATCACACGGAAACACCTTCCCTGCTCTTCCTTGATTCATCATGATGAGCTTTTCTACTCAGTTTTCAAATTTCTATGCTTTGAGCCTAAAAATGGTTGGGTTTGCTACTTGGAGAGTAAGGAATAAGATGTGCTTTTGAGATAATTAATCGTGAGGCAACAATCTAGAAACTGCAAGGAAAGAATCACAAAGTTTAATGTGTACTGAAAATTGATGGCTATAAAAGTCCTTTTTTTCCATAAGGGATTTTTTAAAAATTAAATAATTCATAACTCAGCATGGTTGCCAGGTAGCCTGAGTGAAAGGCAGCAGAGGCTTTGTGGTTTGGGGCCTTTGGGTCAGGATCTCATTCTTATAAGAGTCAAAGCATGATTCTCAGGCAACAGGAAATAATAAATGAGACAGAGAATATTGACAGGGGAGAAAAACAACAGAGTTACTTCTGAGATTTGGAGGAAATGAAAGGACACAGAATGCATTTGGAAACAGAATTTAAAGTCGGTGGAGAGGTAAGCGGGGTAATTTAGTCTTGGGTCCCCGAGTGGTTGCTATGCGCTGCACTGCCCAGCATGTGACACGTTCCCACCACACTCCCGTGGACTGTGGCTGGATGTGAACCCAACTACATGTGGCTGGATGGTGAACCCAAAGCCACTAGATGTGGCTGGATGGTGAACCCAAAAGGTCAGTTCTGCATTCTCATGTCAGTCTTCTGCCCCACCCACACTGGACTCTTTCAGCTGTAGTTTTGAAAAGCTTTACAGATAGAGGAAAATGCAGTGGATAAGAAGCCTACAGCCCAGATGCACAATTTTTTAAAAACCCAGGTCTAATATTTTAATACACTACATGTATATCTGGTATTTCTTTATAGGTAATAATTTTAAATTTATAAAACAAAGATTGAAAGGAAAATACTCAACATTAACTTTTCTGTCTTCCTGCAAACCACTTTTTCCTGCTTTGACAGGCCAAGGCAATGGCAGAAGCCAGCTGGGAGAAAGAGAATCTCTTCCCAGGAATGATGGGGTCCTCCTTCCCATGCAGTCTTGGGGTCCTTCTTTTCCATGAATCTTGGGAGCCTTCCCATTCACTCCTTCAGAAACCCAGACTGAAACATCTGTGGCCCTGGTCCCTCAACTCAGTTCTGTTAAATCATTATGATTTGGTGGTGGAACTCAAAACTCAAACTCTTAAATATTTGATAATTCCCAATATTTCCTGAGGTATTTTTTTCATTTTGATGAAAAAATTTTCATTTTTCATTTTCAAAATACTTTGCCTCATATCACGATTTTTAAATTTCTGCACCTAGGTTTTTGGAACCCCGTTTTGCTGTCTGCTACCAATTTCTGCTAGGTAAGAGTTTTAGTTCCTTTTCTCATTGCTGAGAAAAGTATGAGACCACCACAAGAGAGGAAAGGTTTATTTAGCTCACAGTTTGTAGAGGTTTCAATACTTAATTGGCTGCTCCAAGGCAGGGTGGCTTGGCAGTGGGGTAACCATTTGTGGTAGGTGAAAGGTAGCAAAAGCAGCAAAGGGGCTTAACAGCCCACTTATCTTTCTAGGCTACAGAGATTAGGGTGGTGCCAAATCAATCAGTGCACTGATTTAGTAATCACTCACCCTTCATCCCAGCATCACACACTCTGATTCAGCCACCTCTGAAAAAGCCTAATGACCGCATGAGGCTTTGGGGGACATCTAGACCCAAGCCATTGCAGGAAGCATTCTGTACATGAGACAGTAATGCATATTCAGCATTTATAACACTACATGTTGTATCACTACAAACAGAAATACTAAGAACTGTAACTTAAGGGCTGGGGGCCACTGACCTTTAAAGCCCAGTGCAGTTAGTGTCAATTCTTGATTTCTATCCAAATTGAGCTAAGGAAACCTCAGCTGATTGGTGATGAGTATAGAGCTGTAAAATGACATATTTGTTCCTTTGTAACTCAAAGAAATCATCTTGATGCTTATAGTCTCTATTACTAATGATAACAATTCATTTCCTCCTAAGTAACCTCTTTTAACCTTTGGTTTTTTAGTCTCACATACTTGGTGCTTGATTCTTTAGCCACATCCTCCTTCGTACTGCAGATTTGGACCCTTCATCTGTGCCATCTTTACTGACTTTCTGCCTTCTTCATTAATCACAGAGACCATTACCACAGCCTCAACGTCCCATCTTCTCTCATAGTCCACAAATCAATCTCTGCTCCAATTGGCTTCGTCTCCTTGTAGCTTCTTTAAGAAAATGATTAGTTTTCTCATAAGTTGTACCTAAAATAAAGTGTATATCTTTCATTCAGGTTTTGTATAAATGAACATGTATATTTTCTAAATTTATTTTAAAACATTTCTTTCTATGGTCACTTGTGTAAACTTGGGAATTTCATTCTTTTAAGTATCTTTGAATACATTTTTGTACTGATTTTTAAGTTGCTTTTTTCCCTCAGGAACGTAGAGAACAACTCATCCCTTCACTCCACACGATCTCTCCTCTCTCTCTCTCTCTCTCTCTCCCCCCCCCCCCCCGCCCCCCGTGTGGTGTCTCCCTTCCCTTGATCCCTGTCATTCATTATCACAAGCTAGCTAAGGTCTCATCCTTGGCAGGTCCTGTGAGCAGGAGTCCGCAGAAGTGTATGCACTTATTTTGTATTTGCTTCTTCTGCAGCCCTGTGGACCACCCCAGCTCTCTCCAGGATTTTAGAAACTCCTTTCAGCTTTTGATAAGGCTCATATGGTGGCATGAATTTGGATTCCTCTTCAGTGTATGGTGCAGGTAAAACACTGCCAATGCCTATTTCTCTTTGGATTTCCACCAAGAGCCCAACCCACTGGCTGCTACATTTCCTCCCAGGATCCCTTCTTATACACTGCTGTCTTTTGGAAACACCGGCTCAGCTCTGGTTGGGTTCAAAGCCTAGATCCCTCCGGGCCACAGAGAACCCCGACCTGGCCCTCAGCATTTTGACTTAGATCTAGATTCTGCAGTCTCACGTTTGTTCTGGATTCAGCTTCTGCTCTGGACTCTGAGTCTCCTCTTCCTTTTGCACTCTGCAAGCCCACCTCTCTATCTGTGTCTCTCTGTCTCCTTCGCTGTCCATATGGCCCTGTGTTTCTCTGATGCATTGTTATTTCCCTCAGAACACTTATAGTTTGAATTGAAGACAGATTTTTTAGTCTTGGCCCAGCTGACACGCTGATTCATGACAGTGCAGTTACAAATATATTTAACTACAAAATGATTAAAAATAAGCCTAACTGTGAACACAGAATGAAGCTTTCTTTCACTGGGCTCTAATTTGCATTTCCTCAATGACCAAGGATGCTGTGCAAGTTTTTACGTACTGACAAGTCATTGCGTCTCTTCTTCTGAAAGGTAACCATGTCAACAAGGGTTGTTTATTTTTATAACTGATTTGCATGAATCCCTTATATATTAAAGATACATATATTATGTCAAATATAGTATTGTGACAGTTTCCTACTGGACTCATTTGCCTTACCCTGATGACTAACAATATTTTTTAAAAATTAATGAATTTGTTGGTCACCTGTACCTACTCTCTTTTGAAGCATCTGAAGTCTTTAGTCCCTTTTTAATTAAAGCATGTGCCTGTGTTATGGAAACACAGAAGTTATTTATAATTTAAGTGAGCTCTTTGTCAAATATATGTACAAATATTTTTCTACTTTTTGTCTTCCCTATTATGTGTTCTAAAGTGCGTTTTAATTAGCATAAATTTTTTTAAAAGAACAATGAAACTCTAGGAGCGATAAATCTCATTCAAAACCTTGTTTGGGTTAACATCACACATATTCTGGGATTGCGTTCCTGTTACTTTTAAGTTGGAAAATCTGTTTAATTTCCTATGTGGTCTCCTTTGATCCCTGGGTTATTTGTGATTCCAGTGTTTCATTTTAATGTATTTTGGATAACTTATCATTAATGATTTTTAATTTCACTTCATTCTGAGGCAGGAGCACAGGGTCTGAATTCCATCCTGTGACATTTGCTGGGATGTGTTTGATGGGCAGCTCGGTCTGCTGTGAGTGATTCATATGGAAGCAAAAAAGAACGCGCTTTTGTGCATTTGTTGAATGAAAATGTTAATTAAGTCAAATTGCTTGATGGTATTCAAGTTTCCTGTATCCTTCTTGATTTCTTTGTCTAATTTTTCTATTTAATTACTGAGATGTGGGTGTGGATTTGTATATTTGTCCTTTTTTATTTGAGCAGTTTTGCTTTATACATTCTGTAATTCTTATTCGATGAACACAGAATCATGATTATTGTTTTCTCTGAAAAAATCGACTCATTATTATGAAAAGTTAGTTCCCTTCATTTCTCATGACACTTGCTTTTCTGACAGTTGCCAAATCTGCTATTAATACACCTGCTAAGCTTCTTGGCAATTGGTATCTTTGAGCTATAAATTTGTCTGCTTTTACTTTGAACCGATCTGGACCATTATATTAAAAAATCTGTTCCTTTTTAAAAGCATGCATTTGAAACTTTCTTTTTTAATCCAATTTGATAGTCTCTTTTAAAATTGCAGCATTTAGTTTCTATAATTTAATTATTGATATGACGGGGTCAAAGTCTGCTGTGCAGATATTTGTTTTCCCTTTTCTCCCATCTGGTCTTATTTCCTCAGTTCCTCTTTCTCTTCTTTTGGGTTGTTTTAGTTTTCTTTGTTTGTCTTATGGGTTTCCTTTTGCATTCATTTCAACATTTATTTTGTCCCTTTTATGTTCTTTTTAATACAATGACAAATTGTATTTATTTTTCTATTATACATGCATGTTTAAATTATCATAGCAAGTAAATATCATAATGCTTGGCATATAATAGCAAAACCTTGTCCAGATCTCATCTTTTTTGCTATTATTATCATAGATTCTATTTCTGCATATGCTGCCACTCCCAGAGGATATCATTTATTTTCATTTTAAATATTCAGTTGCCCCTTATAAACTTAAAAAAATTCCAATAATCCCTTGTCCATAATACTCTGAGTATTTCTGTAATCTTCTCTGTAGGTCTGGATTTCTAATTTTTGCCATTTCCCTTTATCCCTAAGAGCTTGCTGTGCACTTCCTGTGTTCTGGAGCTGAGGTGTATCCTGCAGGTTCCATGTGACCAGCAGAGCCTTTCTCACCTTTACTCCAGGGCCTGCGGTTGCAGACTTCGCCACCCCTGGCAGTCCCCTTGCTCTCTGTCAGCAGGGAGGGACAGAGGGGGCAGCTGTGCTGCCTGGTGGCTTCTTCCCATGGTATCCAGGACTGGGTCCCTCTGTATATGCAACTGGCTTCCAAAACTTGACCCTGACTCTCTTGCCTTTGCTGATAATGGAGTACTCTGCAGGGTTCCTCTCAGCTGTCCCCTGGTTTCTAAAACCTGAACTGTCCAGCTGAGCACAGCTTCCCTCTCCTGCAGAGAGAATGGAGGATAAGCTGAACCCTGTGGTCTGTACAGAAGCAAATAGGATGAGCCACAGCCCTGTCATGGTTGCTTCAGATAAGGATTTGAGGGGTTTAGATTTGAAATGTACCCCCAAAAGTTTCATGCATTTGTACAATTTTCAGAGATGTGAATTGTGGAAGGTGATTGGACCATGGGGTACTATGATCATCAGTGGATCCATCATAGATAAGTTTAGGGCTGAGTGTGCTCTAAGAGGTCACTGGGGTGTGACCTGGAAGGGTGTGCTCTTGTCCCCTCTCCTCTCTTGTTTCTCAGCTGCCATCAGTTGTACAACTTTTGTCCACCACACCCTTCCACCATGATGTCTCTGCCTTGGAGCAGCCAACCATGGACCAAACTCTTGAAACTGAGCCTGCACCTATCCTCTTTTAAGATGTGGGTTTCAGGTGTTTTGGCCCAATGGCAGGAAAACTGGTTAATACAGAAGGTTAGAAACAGGTAAATGTTATCTTGATTTCCAAAAAAGAGGTCAGGTCAGCTATCCAGGGACCTTGGTGAACCCCGGACATGAAGAGAAAGTGAGAGCTTAGCAGTGAGTGCCAGTCACAGAGACCTGCCCAGACATTCCTGGGAGAGCCAGACAACCATGCAGGTCCTGGCTATACTCTGTAACAGCTGAAGCCGTGGTTCCCATGAGAACAACTAAAGAATATCGTGGGTTATACCACCAGGAGAAAGGGAAATTCCAGAAAATAGCCAAGAAAAAACCAAGTACAGGACAGCAGGACATCACAGTGACTATGGTCTTATGAGTTGAGGTTTGAAGGACCTACAGAGGGTATGGCTATCTCAAGATGCTGCTGTCTGTGCTCAGAGACTGTGGCAAGGTGCTAGCTCTGTGGCCAGGGAGTGAGATGCTGCAGCAGCAGTCTGCAGGCTGGAGACACAGGGACACAGATAGTAGGGTCCATTCCAGGCTGGCAGCCTCAGAACCAGGGAAGCAGATGGGACCACACTGGGGCAAATGCTGGGAGGTGCCATGCAGGCTGCCTGCATCCATCCTGGAGGCCCGTGGTTGGAGGCACAGAGCTGTGCAGTCCTGGCCAGGAGTCAGCCCATGTGGCCTGCAGGGGATTCCACATGGACCTTGGTGCTTGCTCTGCCTGGGTCCCAGCGATGAATGGGGCCCTGGATCCCATATGGGTTCTTCCCTTCCCAGCCCTCACTGACCCTGGAGCAGAGGCAGAACTGCTTCTCCTGGTTCCCGGGACTCCTTACCCTGTTAAGTCAAGTTGACACTGCAAGTCACCCATCATAGCTGCTATCATAAGGTGACTTACTGTGTGATGCTTCTGTGCTCGGCTTCATGGAGAGTGAGATGGGAGGGATGTGAGGGTACAGGAAGTGGTCCCCATCACCCCAAAGGAACTAGAGGAACAGAGGGCCCTGCACTAGCAGCCCCTCAGGAGCTCCCTACATGGCCTGATGGGTGGAGAAGGAGGAGGCCAATGCTCACTGGCCCAGGGTTGGACACAGAACAAGCCACTGGAGTTTGGGTGGGCATCCAGGCAGAGGGGACCCCACTGGGAAAAAGAGTCCACCAGGTGGCCTGCTTCACCGTCTGGGTTCCTCGAGCCACATCTGCCTATGTCTGCCCATGAGCCCAGGGTTTCTGTCACATAAGAGCTGTGCCTTAAAAACTGCAGAGGAGAGAATTAACTCCCAGAGAAAACATGACGGCTTCCCCTACAGAGACCTCTGCCGGGAACCATCATCATGGTAATGTCGGCCTTATCTTCTCCGGGAAGCACCCGTGCCAGCTGCGGGAACTTGGCCTGCGGTCAGCTTGAATCAGATGCTCCTTGCCCTGCTCAGGGCCTGTCACACCATTCGCCCCTGTCAATGTGGGTGACAGAGTTAGTAAACATCCCGTGATTGTGCAAGGATGCCCTGTGGTTCATGCCTCTGCTGCCTCTGCTGGGACTACCATGGAAAGCCCATTCAGGAGCTTCCCCCTTGGCCGCACACTCAACTGGCAGCCTTGGCTGGGATTCTCTGTGCCGGTGCCACATGCCAACTACACAGCTTGGTTCAGGGACAACTGCTCCCCTGGTAACCCCCACACACTAAGGCCAGCAGGTTTCTGTTCCTGCAGATGTGGAAAGCAGGTTTTGAGACTGAAGACAGGAGCACAGAGCTTGGTATCTGGTGCTGCAAATAATTCAGGAGCAAAATCAGCACAACTAAAAGCAAAGATGACCAAGATAAAGCCAAGAACCCTGGCTTCATCTCACAGCTATCCTAGGCCTCAACACTTAGAGCAGCAGTGTGACCAAGCGGCAGAATTTGCTCCTGTGCTACAGGTCCATGTTCAGCCAGGACCCTCTGCACCTGGCCAGCTCACCCAGAAGCCATCGCACCTCTCTCCCCACTGATGGCTGCTGTCAGACTGCAGCCGTGTTATCAGAAAGTCCCAGTATATACCACGCTCAACAAATTCCACAAGACAAATGCAAATCCCCCCTTCAGACTTCTGAGAGTCCCGCTTGCCATGGTTGACTAGGAGCATCGTGCTCTTCCTGCCTTGGAGGAACCGATCATGGACTGAACTCCCCCACACCATGAGCAGTGTTAAACTTCTCCTTTAAACTGTGGGCGTCTGGTGCCAAGCACAGCAACAGCAAATTGAGAAATATACTGCCCAAGACCCAGCTGGCAGTGAGTTTGGGCCCCAGACATCTCACCTGCAAAATAGAAAGAGAAATTCAATTCCAGAGTTGTCTTGGAAGAGTGTGGATAAATCTGTTTGCAAAGTGCACTGCTGTTTTCATAATTTGGAAAGGAGTGACTGTCCCATGAGAAAGCATCTCCTGATCTCCACCAGGTCATCAAGAAGCCTCACACTTTGGCCCTGGTCCACCCCATCCCACATTATTCCAGACCAGGGAACCATTCCAGCCTGCAGGGCAGAGGTCTCACTGTTCTGAGATGCCTTTAAAGTTGATGGTAAAGCTGGGTGTGGTGGCACACATCTGTAATTCTAACAACCTATGAGGCTGAGACAGAAGGACTGCAAGTTTGAGCCCAGCCTAAGCAACTTAGTAACTTAATGAGACATCATGTCAAAATTAATAAAAAACAGATCTTTTAAATCGCTGGGGATGTAGCTCAGTGGAAAGGCCCTGGATTTAATCCCCAGTACTGCAAAATAAATAATAAACAAATGAGTCGCTGGTCATGGATGAGATTGCTCATGTCACAAGGAGAACCAAGCACAGCAGCACAAAAGGTCCACTCTGTCCTGTCCCTTGTTAGGTCCTAATTAAATGAAAGGGGCAGCTGGCCTGGTCCCCTGGACTTACATCTGGCATTTCTGCAAACACTGCCTCTCCCGTCCTCTGCCAACACCACGACACTCACTACATCTCCAGATTTCCTGATTCACTTGGCACAATGTGAGTGGTGCGTGTTGGGGAGTGGGTGGGACAGAAATGGGCATGTGTGGATCTTGACGCTGTGTGGGCAGTGTGCATGTGAGGCCGAAGCGCAGATTCACTCTGCCAGCGGCACACACTGCCTTGGCCACAGTGGCCGAGTTTAGCCTCGGGACAGTGAGGTTTCCCGTTCCTACCTTCCAGGATGGGGCCAAAAATCCTTGAATTGACTCAGGGGTTTAATTGAGAATATTTTGAAGCTGCAGTAGTTTGGAACCACTTTCTGATTTATTTTGCAAAATAAAAACCTCCATCTCTACTCAGATCAGTGCCAGAAGCAAATACCTCCAATGTTCTTCAAATCTGAATGACGTCTAGAGTGCACAGCCCAGGCAGGTGCTGGGAGACTCGGTGTCACTAGTGAGGATGTGCCATCCAAGAGAAGAGAGATTGCTTGCCTACTGCTGGGACAGCAAGTCTGGTTTGTTTGTTTGTTTGTTTGCTAAGATGATCTTGTTAAAATGTGATTCACCATGCAAGCATGAGGCCCACAGCGTGAGGCTGTCTCTGGAAGGGTTGCCCTGGGAAGGATATCCTGAGAAGGCCTGGGATATCAAGAGACTGCACGGACAGATTTCTTAATGGCAGACTCAAGGCCCTTAGTCCCTGACGGCAGGTGCCCAGGCCCTGCTTGCCAAGAGGTATGGCAGTGCTCACAGTAAGGACACTGTGTAACAAAAGGAACCCTGCTCCCTGGGGTCCCCCAGGCCTCCTGAGTGGACAATTCCCATAGATCGGCCAATGCAGAAGGTCAGTCTCAACCTCAGGAACAAGAGTGGAGAGTCTTGGGGTCTGGGCAGAGGAATTGCAGAGCTCATCCATGGGGAGGAGAGGGAGGAGTTTCCTGGAGGTGGTTACAGATGGATGGGAATTCAGGGCTGTCTCCCTCCAGCCTTGGGGACACTTGGGGTCCCCTACCTTCAGGAAGATCATTTGAAGTATCTTCCTAAACACAGATCAGCTGGTTGGTTGACTGCCTTTGGGAGTGGTTACAAAGCAAGGTACAAGGAAATAAGCCTTAACTGGGAGGTTTTGGCATTAAGAAGGCAAAAGGCCTGGTCCAGGAAAGGGGAAAGGTCTGTTTTGTTTCGTCACAAGGAGTCTAAGCATTGTCCCTGCTGGTCCTAGGCAGCACCTTGGCGGAACCTGCCTGAAGTGGTGTAGTCAGGGGCACTGTAGGAGAGCTGCACCCGGTGCCCACTGCACACCAAACTCACTGATGGAGGCATAACTGTACCAGCTGGCTAAAGAGCCCAGGAAGAGCTCCTCACCAGGTGTGTGTCCAGTCATACAGTGTGGCCAGCATCAGCGTGAAGCCAGACAGCTGGCTGGAGAACCCTCTCTGAGTCCATGCTGCTGCTCCAGCCTGAATGTCTAATTTTAAGGACAGTGGGTCTCGCTAGGCTAGGATTTTTGTAGATGACCTCTAGGGCTCCAAGCCAGCACTTTACAGGTGCCAGCTCCTTCTAGTTATGCCTCAGTTTATCTGCTTGGTTCATGACTCAGGCTGGAAAGACAGGAGGCCATCTGGAAGCTGAAGATGGTCACTTACTCTCCCTTCAGAAGACACAGATGCGGTGAGGTTGCTTCATTTCGATTTGAACACTTGCTGAATACAGACCTGAAGTTTTCTCTCAAAGTTCCACAGGCACAACGTAACATTGTCTACCTGCCCTGTAAAATCACACATTCTGTTGTCTCAGCTTTTTCTCAGTCAATACATCGAAGGTCGTACATTATGACTCTGATGTGTGAATGTGCTTGCAATTTACTGCACAGCTCATTAATCACACAGCTGGCAGGAGGAGCAAGGTTGACATATCTGACTGGTAACAGGCATGTTTTGCTACAGTCTTTAAAAAAAGACCCAAAAAAACCCCTTTCTTTTAAACTGAGGATGGTGGCACATGTTTATAATCTCAGCTCTCTGGGAGGCTGAAGCAAGAGGATCACAAATTGGTGTTCAGCCTGAGCAACTTAACAAGACTCTGTCTCAAAATTTTAAAAAAGAAATAAGTAACTATCTTTTAAGTCCAAATTAAAATTACCTATATTAAGTAGAATCCACTTGGTTTTGCATCATGTGTAAGAAGAAGAGAGCGACAGATCGATGAGTGACTTTGGGACTCCTGGCATTCACCCGTTTTGTCTCTCAGGTGGGGAGCACAGGATGTGTGAGTCCTGTCACTCTTACTCATCCCATTTAGCAGGTGTGCAACGGTAGCTCACTGTGCAATGGTAGCTTAATTTAGGGTTCATTGACAAGGGATGATATTGTCTGTCTTCTCTGAGGAGGCATCTGTGTACACTGTGCATTTCTTGTGTTCTCAGCCTTGAATTGCAAATGTCCTTTGTCTGCCCAGCATAGCAGGAAGGGTGAACCCGAGGCTTCTCGTCACAGCCCAGGGGAGGGTTTTCATGCCTCTAGTTGCACACACACCTTTAATACATGGTACACACAGATGTGCGCTGCAGGGCCTCACTTAACCGTGAGAGAGGCAGGGGGAGGAGGAGCCCATCCAGGGTGAGGAACCTCAGCCTCGGGGCACAGAATGTTACCCAGAGGAAGAGTCTCTGAGAGCCATTATGCAGCACCACCACAGTGACCATAGTGCAGTGAATGCGCACTGTAGATTTCATAAACTGCTGAGTGAATTCTCAGCAAAAGAGAGCAGGGATGTGATAATTAGACTGATCTCATCATTTCACGTGATACCACCAAACTGTACCCATAAATACACAATTACAATTTCCCAATTAAAACTTTTTTTAAAAAATAAAAACATAGTAATTAAGGTTGTTTAAAAGAAAAAAATCAAAAAGCATGTACTGAACTATCAAAATTACCCAGTAACGCACAAATAAGAAATGAGCCGAGAAACAGGTAAAACTAGGGAAATGTGTTGAATTAACCCCATCACCCAGCAGTGAGTGGCTCCAAAGAGCCTCAGAAACAAGAAATGTGCACAGCAGGATTTAATATCCTCAAGCTTAAGACAACCCAAATCCCCCAGCACTGTTAAGATCTTACAGTAGAAAGCCTCAGAACAACAAATTTACAAAAATGCTAAAACAATAAATCAGACGCTTAAGCTTAAATATAGAATGGTTTCTCTCAAAGGAAAAACGCAAAATGTACATAAATTAAAGAGCAAAATACAAGACAAAACAGGAACCAGGGACCTTTTACAAATGGGAAGGAACCAAGAGACAGAAAGAGAGAAAGGGAAGTGACGAGGAATTAGTACGTGTTTTGTGAGCATCAGCTTCCCATGAGCAAAGCGACCACCATGCAATGTAAACACATACTAGTAAAAAGAAAAATGCAAAAAGAAAAAAATGGAAGGGTCAGTTATACAAAGTACTATGTGAGCAAAAGTCACACGTGTGTGCAGGTACTTTATGTAATTCTTTGTATCAAAATTTCAAACTTAATTAACAATTGATTCCATAGTGTATACATGTATCGAAAGCCTTTTGCAGTACAAATAAATATACAGCATCTTCACTTGTCAATTAAAAGTAAAAATGTGATCTTAAATAGACAATTGGTGGGAGGCCAGGGCAGGAGGATCACTAGTTCAAACCCAAACTGGGCATCTCAGCAGCTCAGTGAAACCTTGTCTCAAAATAAAAAAACCAAAAGTTCTGGAGATGCAGCTTAGTGTCAAGGCTCTGGGTTCAATTCTCAGTACCACATGCCAAAAAAAGGAGATGGATCAAAAATTTGTGTTTGTCCTTCTCTCATTTTTTGGTAAAAGTCCATAATGAAGAAGAATGATCTCAGACTGAGGGGCATCTGTAAGAAATATCAACTTGAAGCTATTACTCTACCAGGTTTTCAGAGCTGCCTGGGCACAGGAGGCCTTGACGGGGGCTACTTATTGGTGCTTAAATTCTAAATACTTCACAATCTTGATGGGCAGAAGTACACAGGCACTCTGACACCAGGAAGACCTCCTTAGTTCTCCAGGAAAGAGAGTGGCCATCACGCACACACATATGACCTTCTCTAAGATGCTTTTGGACTCTCTCTTTACTACCATAACAAGGTTACGGTACAGACCAGAGCCTCAAGAGTAAGAAGCCGTGTTCCAGACCAGAGCCTCAAGAGTAAGAAGCCGTGTTCCAGACCTGGGGACAAGTGATGGGTGGCAGTCACAGAGCCTTTCTGCGGCACTTGAGAGCCTTTCTGAGCCTCACCTAGGCGCTATCAGGCTCCAGAACCCACTCCACAGCTCAAGGCCAGGAGCAGCTGCCCGAATGACGGCCCAGCACAAAACTAGCATTTGCTTCCAGTCTCAGAGTGAGTTTGTTTTTTCCACCATGGCTCTGGGAAGAATTACAAAATTTAATTTTAACAGAGACAGTCCCTGTCCCTTAGATTCCTCAGAAACTGATGATATAATAAAAATGAGAAGAATATGTGCTGACAGATGAGAAACTTCTGCATTTTTTTAGTTAAGTACATAAATGTAATTTAAGAATGATGCACACTGTGGTAATAATTTGATTGGTTATTATTGTTTTCTTGCCAAATATGTGCTTGACATGAGGCTCGTGGCAGTCTAGACGCTGGGACACGTGGGCTGTAAAGCTGTTGGTGCCCCTCGGTGCTGTCCCTGAAAATGTGAGCCCATGGTCCACTGCTCTGGACTCCAGAAAGTCACAGGTGACTGATCCTGTTATCAGATGATGCTGCATGAGACAGCAGGAAGCAGCTCATGGGTGCAGACGTGACATTCCCCTGCCCAGAGGAAATGCCTGTCTCAGGAGACAACACCCGGACATTGTTAGTGGGGCCCCAAAAACTGAAACGGAACCAATAAACAAAACCTGGAATAAGAAGTGTGAGCGAGTACACTTCCAAGGGTGCTCAGTGGCCAGAGCAGTGGTCCGCGGTATCTTCTCCATACCTGATAGAACAGGCGTTTGGAAACCATGTCCACTTCGCTGGGACAGCAAACAGCACCTCTGTAGTTTACCTGGCACTGACTGTGGGCATGGTGCCCCCATCTAGCACCAAACAGAGTGTGAGGCAGCAGCCTCACGATGCCATCGACACAGCAGAGGAGCTGGTGGAAGACGTGTCCCTTCTGTGACTCCTGGCCTTACCCTTTTCTGCGGCTATGAGGCTGGGCCACCCCAGGGCAGTGAAAACGCCAGACTTGGGGAGGCTGCCTCTACTCAGCGCACTTCAGAAGGCTAGACAGCTCCAAGCACCTCCCGGGGCCCAAGCATCAAACTTGGCGGTTCCCTCTATGGTAGCATTGTTCCCAAAAACATTTTCCAACAGCCTCCAGCTCGAGATGGCACTCTGAAGCCTCCATGGGGTTTTGGTTCAGCAAATATGCGATGCTGGTGAGTGCAATCGTCAAAGGCTGTGTGGTCATGGTCTCTACTGTGAAATCACCTACGAAGTGTGAGGTCCCTGCAGACTAGAAGGAGAAAGATGGCTGGGTGAGAGCCTGCATCCAGAGCCAATCAGAAACTCTCTATTTTCCATCCTTCATTTGAATACGGTGCTGTTCACAGGACCAATCAGAGGATGCTCTTTTCAATCCCTCATTTGCATTTGGGCACAGCCAAACAAAACACATTGTTCCTGATCATTTATATATACAGGAAACCAAGCAAGCTGTTTGACAGGGTGATTTACACATGGCCTAACACCAAGTGAGTGACAGGACAGCTTTCCAGATGCCTTATTTACAGGGGGTGGGATGGGTTCCAACCCAGGAGTTTCGGTGAAAAAAACCCCTTTTCCTTATCCTTGCATTGCTGTGAGCTGCTCTACCTACCCACTCTGTGTTGAGCAGGCTTATTGCCCATCTTCAGTAAGCACATACCTTAACTGTGTTTTCTGTGTGTCTTGTCCATTCTTTGTTTGGGACACTGAGGACCTGGAAAGAAGTCTCACAGAACCCCTCATCCACTAACAAAAGGAACCCCTGAGGGAACAGTCAGGTCCTCAGGTCCTTCTGCAGAGGCAAGGTACAATCCTATGTCAACCCGGTGCCACCTTCAGAAAGGTTCATATGGTGTGAAACGTCTTTTAGAGGCAGAAATTCAACAAATGCTGAGGATGAGCTGTCCTCCCTGCCTCTGAGAATGTGCAGGTTCCCCTGAACTGGTTCCCCTGCTGGGCAGAAAGGAAAGGATGGAGAGGCAGGTCCTCTTGATGTGGGAACTGGGGTGAAGGGTTCACACTCCCTAGCAGGTATCTGAGGAGAGAAGGTTGCTTACAGTCTCGTATGAATGGGGAGATTTCTTTTCCCTAAATGGTGCTGGGGATGCAGGCTGGTATAAAGCAGCCTCGAGAAGCACCGGCCCTTGGCACAGGAGCATGGAGCCTGCTCCTGCCTTTGCACTGAAACCTGTTTTCTCAACAGCAAGTTTCTCAGTCAGATGGGGAGTAAGTAGGTTGTTCACCTCAGGAGCTGTGTTTGTGTCTAAACGTTAGAAGTGCTGGGTGGAGGTGCCAACTATGGAAGCCAGGAAGGCAAGGTCCAGCATGGGCTTGGACAGCAAGAGCTGGCCATGCCCAACTCTGTTTCTGAGTGGTCCCCTGCTCTGGTGGCTGCAAGCCAAGCATTCAGCCTGGAAGCACTTAGAAGGCTGCACTCAGCGTTCCTGGGGATCTGGCAGAACATTCTGGTGAGAACTGTTGGCTGAAGGTGTGTGCACAGCCAGCTCCCAGAACAAGAACCTGGTGTGGAGACGGCACCCAAGGGCTGTGGGCTCAAGATGGAGGCCACCCTGTGGGACTGAGGATCACAGCAGAGATCCTGCAGGCTGGGTGAACTGGGGAAAATGCCTGAATGGTGACCTCACAGAGAAGGGCCCCGGCCAACAGAGAGCATCCTTAGTCTCTCCAGATGACCACACTGTCCAAGTAAGCAGAGACAGGAAACAGAGCCAAGTTCCTCTGATTTCACTCCCTGATTGTATTAGGATGATCTATTCCTTAGACTAGGTGAATGTCAGAAGCAAATTTCATTACTGTGGAGGAAACATTCACCCAGAGCTCAAAATGTTTTTCCAAGGTTATTTATATAAAACATACAGTGCTCAATCAAAAAGGTACAGGAATCCAAGAAAAAAAAAATCAGATCCTTAGGAGACCTAAGTCACAGAATTATCAGATACAGACTAGAGAATAACTGTGGGGGATTCTGTGCAAAGAGAGAATTTGGGGGCAGAGAGCCAGAAATTGTAAAACTAGTCCTCCCACTTAAACCCTCACTGTGTAGATCTAACACAGATTAGACACAGCTAAGAGCAAGTTAAGAAACATGGATGCATCCAGAATAGAGTAAACCAGAAAAAACATAAAGATGAAAAGTAACAAAGCAGATTAAGAGCAGGTTAAGTGTTTCTCTGTAACTGGTAAGAGGGGAGAAGGAAGATGGGAAAAGGTGTCCAAAGTAGGACAGACCCTTGGCCATAACCTCATGAAGCAACGACTGTGTTCACCAAGGACTAGGCATCACCCAGCTCGGGGAGAACTGAGCCTCGGACAAAAGGTGAGCCACCTCACAAGCCAGTGCCTTTCCTTCCAATAGGCAAAGTTAAAAAATGACAGTGAAAGAGAAAGCAGAACCTGCTGAGACATGCTGTTTGTTTAGAGTTTGGAAAACTCAATCCAACTGTATGGGCTTTGCAAAAGATGCACCTTCAACTGGATGTGAAAACTTGGATATGAAAATGTGTGAACAGTGTGTACCACACCAGCAAATGCTGGCTGTGCCAAGGTGGCTGAGCCCAGGGAAGACAGTGCCATGAGGACCAGGAGGGCAGCTACTGACAGCGACAGGGCCAGAGCTGTCCATGGTTGGCATGGAGGTGACAGCAGGCACTAGGTGCCCACCTTTGAATGGCAAAGTGTCAGCACACACCACACACATTTTCAGAACAGAAGGAATTGCATAGATCTTCAGTTACCCTGTTTGGCTTCTTGAGTGCATTCCTCTGTAACTAACACAAAGGCAATATTATGATTAGATTTAAAAAAAAAAAAAAAAACTGTCCCACAATGGCCCCATGTGTTTACAAGGCAACTGGGTCCTGAGGACGTCTCCTGCATCACTGCAGAAGCTCACAGGGGCTTGCTGTGGGAGGTGGGGCCAAGTGGAGGTGGCCCTTGGGGTGTGACCTGAGGGTGCATCTTCCTTCCCAGCTCCTCCCTCCTCCCTCTGCTTCCTGGCTGCCACCAGAGCAGCTTTTCTTTCTGGACGACCCTCTGCCATGCTTCCTGCCTTGGAGTTGCTGACTGTGGCCCGAATCCTGAGGCCACAATCAATCTCTCCTCTTTTAAATTGAAGGTGTTGAGTTTTGTGTCCCAGGAATGAGCAAAAATTCAGCAGTCTATGAAAGAGTTGAACATTCTAACACAAATCAATGTAAGTTGCCCTATTAACAGAATAAAGAAGAATCACCCTGATTGATGTAGGAAAGAACATTTGATAAATGCTGTACATATTTATAATTGGCAACACCCACAAAAGATTGGGCAAATTAGTAGTAGAAGGATAAATCGAAGTGTAAAAAGCCATGCCTAAAAAACCTACAGCATAGTTGCCGTTCATGGCATTGTTGAATATACTCATTCCAAAATTCAGGACAGAAGTCCACTCTCTAAGGACAGCTGAAGTCACCCAGCCATCCTGGCCACTAGCATGGAACAGAAGCAAATGTAATATGTAAGAATTGGGAAGCAATAGGATACATCTGCCTTTATTCAGAGATCTCGTGATTGCATGCAGAAAACCATGTAAAGCGTGAAACAATTTTTAAAATTAATAACTGAATTTAGTCATATCTTAGATAAAAATCAATGTAAACTACTACACACTAGCACTGTATGCTTATAAAATGCAATTTAAAACATACCTGTATAGTATAAAATCAAGTCCGAGTAATCAATTTAACAAAATATGCGTGATGCTTTTACAGCACCATCTAGGCTATGTTATAGGAAATGCCAGAGATGACCTGACTGAGCTGAATTAATCATCTCGAATAGTTCCTTTTCCTCCAGAGTATTCTGTGGGCTCCACATAAAGCTCTCAAGTGACCCACAAGGTCGAGTAAGACTTGTAGGAAAACAAATCTGAAACAAGCGTAGACTCCACAGAGCTGCGGTAATTAAAAGAATAAGGAATGGGCATAGAGCAGACAGAGAGGAGGGGGACAGACTGCTTGTTTAGAAACCAACCCCCCTCAGAAGGCCCCCAGATGAGAGCCACACGCTGGTGAGTGAGGGTGAGGACCCTCACACACAGGGACACACAGCCATTGGCGGGCTTGCGTGGACAGACACAAAGTGAGCACGATGCCTCAGGTCCTGTCTGCTTCCTAGATGACAACAACCCCTCCATGACCTCCTCAACACCTCCAAAGGCTCCACCTCCAAACATGACCATGGAATCTGGGGACTGAGTTTAAGCACCCGAGTTTGGGGACAATATGAACACAGAGGGGCCCCTTGCTGCTGGGGATACCCCCATGTGTCTAAGCCAGGCTCCTGTGGCCTCCCCAGCATCATGGCAGCTCTATATCCATCTGTGTGGTGGAGGGCAGGATGAACATCAAGAAAATTCAAGCCTGGAGATGGAAGGCCACGAACACGCCCGCTCTGTCTCTGCACCTCTTTCTCTCCTGCCCTCCTTTCTCAACCTCTACACACACACACATGCACACACACACACACACACACACACACACACACACACACACATATACACACACACACAATAACCTGAAACAAAGGAATCCAGTTTTTGTACATCGTTAGAGGCTTCAGAACATGCTGTGCGTTTCAGAAGAGTCACCAAAGGTGACTCACCATCCCTGGGTTCAGAAGCAATCTGAGGAGAGCCTGCTCCAAGGAAGCCCTGAGCTCCTATCTCCAACCTTTGTGACCTGTGCCCACTGTGAGGGCTGAGTCAGTACAGGGCCAGCATGGCTCATGCAGGATTAGGTGGAGATGGTGCAGAGTCACCCTGCACAGTGGGGACATCTGGCAGGACCTTGTTTTGAAGTTTGATTGGATTTGAGTGGCTGCATTGGTCACCGAACTCAGTGGCTTATCCATATTGCATTAGGACACAAGTTTCCAAATTTTGCTTGATGTCAATAGATGAATCAGCCCCATGATTCACTGTGTCCTTAGCGTGTAAAGTTTGTCATATCCTGAAAGAATCACACTTGAGGATGGATGGAAACTTTTGAAGTTTCATGGCATGTGTATTCTTAAAAAATAAGGTCACTGTTTTTCTCTGATACCTGCACTCCGGAAAGACCCTGCTTAAAACTCACTCACAATTCTTAAGCCAACATGACTGAGTTGCTTACTGACACTGTCATACACATGGGGTCAGCTCCCAGGCCACGGGGGTGGCGTTGATGATGTTCTAAGCCTGGGATGTGGTCAGGTCTTAGACTCTGCAGGTCTGGGCTGTGTGGCTTAGACAAGGAGCCAGTGTCCCCAGCCCTGTCATCCTTCATGACACACTGGGGATCTTCTGTCACCCCTACAAAGCATAGTGGGCTCAGGGAACAGAAGTCTTTCTCAGGATGTAAGCTCCTGTCTTGAGCTCTGAAGTCCAGTGGTTGTCATGGTGACACAAAGAACTTTGGGATGAGACGCCAACTGCCTGTGGCCTGCACTGGCTTCTGTATAGAACCCAACCCCCAGGATTCTGCCACCCTTCATCTGCTAAATGACCAGAAAGAGTGGGGTTGGGGGGGCTTGGCAAGTCTGAAGAGGGGTGTCATTTGTCAACATGTCCATCACCCTGGGCTGACAGAAGTCACGGAGAAACTGTGTTGTGGGGACATTTGTGTGCTCAGGCTGTGTCCTCCATTATTTTGATGCTCACAGATCCACTGGTTTCACTTTTAGCCCAAACCACTTATGATTCTTCCAGGTAAACACCATTACTCCTGACACACATTGGCAACCTAGTGAAGACCGGGGCCATGACAACATCCCATGGCATCCACACTGTGGCTCCGAGAGTAGGTTGGTCTCCAGGAACCCGCACAGGTGTAGGTGCTTCAGGACCCGAGAAAGACTGCATTGGTGAACCCGCAAGTCCTCACAAATCACAAAGGCAGCCCTGGGCCATTCCCATGCTCCCTCCATCACCATCCCTGTGCTCCCCTATCTGTCCCCATGCTGTCCCCACACTGTCCCCCAGTCTGCAGAGCCCTCACTTGTGAGAGGCTCAGAGGCTCAGATGCCCACTTCTGCCTCATCCACCCCATGCAGGGGAAGAGGAAAGGGCTGCAGGAGTCACTTCTGGACTCTTCCTGCATCACAGTTTCCAACACCACAGCCCCTGATGTTCACCATCCAGAGGACAGGAAAGCGGGTAAGGTAACCCAAGTAAGAAGGACAGTGCTACAGGATGCAAAGGCTTGGCCTGCTGCAGAAATCTTAACTGCAAACCCCAGTGGCTCCTTTGGCCCTGACTGAGGAGAACAAGATCAGTCCACACTTCTGGGTCCCTGGAGTCGAGGGTCTCCATCCACACCACAGGGTAGAAACCCACTTTAGAAAGTGTTACTGGAAAGCTCAAGGGAGATAGATGACTCGGTCTCTCAGCCTACAGGACCCAGAATCTCTGGCTAGTGCCCATAAGTGCAGTTCTCTCCACTTCCCGAGAACTTGTTGGAAGAGAGCTGGACTCTGTCTTCTCCAGACTCCCGCCTGCAAGGCCATGACTCGCTGAGGCACCTTAGGGGACTACCGGGATTCATTCAAAACCAGAGGAACCGTTTAGACCAAGGACTAAAGAGGAATCTTATCAGACCACATTACGTAGTTGATTTGTAACAAACTAAACAGAAGAGCCCTTTGTAACTGAGGAAGGGGGGCTGAGGACCATAACACCTCCCCAGCAGTCTGGGTTTCAGACCTGCTCTGGCAAAGCCATGTTGGCCAAAATGAGATTCTTGCTAAACAAATCTCACTGTAGCTTTAAGAGGAAATGCCAAAGTTTTAAAAATTTATTAACTTGCTGGGTGGTTTCTTTTTTCAGAGAAATAAATAGATGTTCTTTCATTCCACTGTGACGACACCAAACTCAGAAAGAAGTGAGGAATCAAATCATTTACATGATGCAAATGACCACATCCTTCGATCGAGGACGCTGAATCACGTCCGTCTGGCAGAGCGCAGCATACTGGTGTTCTGATTAGCCCAGATCAACCCTGGAGAGCGAGGTTGGCTCTGCCTCTGCCCCAGAGACCAGGGGGCAGCAGAAGAGGGGCAGCAGGTCCCTGCACATCCACACTGCTGTCTGCAGTCAGGGAGGCAGCAGCAGGGGCAGTGGTGTTTTCAGATCTCACTGTCCAAAAGGAAGAAGCATGTGAGTTTTCAGCAAAGAATCCCCTAAGTCATGCTCCTACTGCAGCCCAGCAGGCCTGACCAGAGAGGTCGGAGGGCTGCCCAGAGAGCTTGGCCTTCCAAGCCCCAGAGCCCTGAGGATTCTCTTTAAATAGGACCAATTTGCTAAATTAAATTATCAAGTGATGGAATAATTAGTGCTTCCCTCTTTGTTTCTTCCAAAGTCATTTTAAAATGACTGTGGTGAGGATGGAGCTTGCGCTGCCTGGACTGCGGGAAACTTCGAGGGCTAAGGACGCAGCAGAGCTTGGGTTTGGGAGAATTTGCTAGGTGGATACCAATGGGTTAATGAGCTCATCCTCATGGGGCCGTGGGGCCAGGCTGCTGGTGTCCACATCACCAATTCACCAGTGCCTCTGAGTTCTTATTCCAGTCACTACTCCAGTCTGAGACTGGCGCTTCTGACATAATAATAGCATTAACGAATGTTTACTTAGCAGCTTGCTGTCTCTCGAGCCCTCCACACACTGCTTTTACCTCCTGTCTTTACAAAACCCCACAAGGCAGGCATCATTGCCTTCTCTGTTTAAACTGGGACACTGGGCTCAGGGAGCTTCAGTGACTTCAGCGCTAATGGCCCCATCATGGGGAGGGTTACTTTCCTGTTTATTTTTGATAACCACTCTGTTTATTTTTGATAACCACTCTGTTTAAATACGGGCTGCTGCAGGAGAGTAGATTGCTTCCTATTTGAGCACACACACACACACACACACACACACACACACACACACGCACGCACGCACGCGCGTGCACACGCACGCGCGTGCACACGCACATGCACAGAAGCACACGCACACCTCAGTGGGAGTTCTGCGACTGAGAATGTTGCAGCCTGCACACTTCACACCCGTTCATGAACAGGAAAAGGAAATCCCACAAGTACTTTTCCTTTAAGCACAAATCCCAGTGCTCTTAGGCAGCACCCAGGGACCCAGACCAGTGTCCTGAGCCAAAGTCTACACTGTGCGCCAGTGCCCTCCACATGGAGGAGCAGAGGCACACGCTCCGCGCTCCCCAAGGGAACTGTATTTCTGTATTTTTGTCACTCTTGTCAAAGGCACATCTGCTGACGCCCAGTGCTGAATGGAGCTTCCCACTCGGTCCCTGATGCTGCCCCATTCATTTGCACATTGTTTGCACACATTGTTCGCACACAGCTGGCTGCATTATTCACGGAAGCCCAGCTGGGGAAGCAAAAATACACCAGGCTGTGCTGTGAGGGTGGGTAGTGGTTTGTCCCCTCACCTTCTTTGGGCTCGCTGTCCAGACACCCAGCAGGCTGACATCAGGGAACTAGAGGAAGAGGCAAGGTCACCTAGTACAGTAACAGCCTGGCTTTCTTCAGCTTCAGGGAGGGCCAACGGAACTGTCCTTGGTGAGTCTCCAAGGTCATGGAGCCCCAATCTTTTGTAACCTAGCTCATCTGTAATTTAGTGAAGCTGAGAAAGAGGAAAGTGAAGCTGCTAAAACATCTGGCGGAGACGCAAGTTGGAGCATCAGCCCCCCCAGGCTCCCGCTTTCTGCCCTTGTCTCCAGTAGCCTCAGCAGGACAGGAGCTTAACACAGGGGACAGTGAGGCTCAGCCTTCGGTAGCTGGTTTGCCTATGTTGGCCATCTGTGATTGACAGCTCCCCTGGACAGCACACACTTGTTCAGTTTCTTGCTTCGCTTGTGGTCTGATCCACACAATGACACTGTGGAGCCATGGCCAGGACCTTCTCCCACCCCTTCCTTCCGGTGGCTCACTCCCTGAGCAGGGTCTGGGGTCTGTCCCTATCTTGGGCAGTGCACATGAGACAAGGCTCATGGATTCCAGGGAGTTACTGGATGAGGCTCTGTATCTCCCTTCTTGGCCATGGTGTGGGAAAACCTTCCCATGTGGGTAGAGATTTGAGTGGCTTAGGCAAGGGCACAGAGCTTTAAGCCAGCTCCCCAGAGTCCCTGTGCTGTCCTAGCATCTGCCAAGGACCTTGACACCCTGCACAGGTCAGGGTTTGAAGAGTCCTGGTCACAGGTGCCCTAAGATCCCTGCAGAAGGGTAGCTTCTCTTCCTCCCCTTAGCCCACTGTCACATCACCACCCAGGCTCAGCAGGCAGTGCATTGTCTTTCTATGGGTTGCTTCCTGTCCCTGACAGTACCTCACACAGAAGGGTTGTGGGGCTCGAGAACCAGCTGGTCCCCACCTGGCCTCTAACAAGCATTTGAGGCATCAGCCTCTGACCACACGGCCGGGCCATATCCTAGGTGCAAGTGTCAGGTCCCTGTGACTCCCTCTTCCAGCTGAGAATGTGGTAGACTCCATGGGCTCTGGCAGCCACTTGTTCTTCCTCTCAAAGCCTCTGCTCAGCTGACCTGAGGTGTGCACCTGCCAGCAAGATGCCACTCCAGCTCTGCACTGCCCCAGTGGCCTAGGACTGTGGACCAGGCCTCAGCTGGGTCCTTGCACCTCTGTTCCTCCAGGGGAGGGCTGGCCTGCCTATACATGTGTCCCTACACTTTCCACAGCTGTCACACAGCATCCTGAAGGGCAAAGCACATGGCTGGTGTCTCACATAAGCTGTGGGGGATGTCAGTCCCTGGACACTTAGGACTGTGGTGTGGGCACACAAGGATTTTTCACTCGAGCAGGACCCAGGTGGTCTGGGATGCAGGGAGGACACTTCTGCTGGCTGCTGGTGCTGACTTCAGGCACAAATTCATGACAGCCAGAACCCTGACCTTCTCTCCAGTCATGTGCATGTGGCTGGGTGGCTTCTCTGGCCACAGTGACCAGGCTGGACATCTGTGTCTCCCACAAGAAGCAAGCAGCCTTTGGAGCACCCTGCTGTGCAGGAAGGTTGGTGCTGCCCAGATCAGTGGCAGCATGGGTCTGGGTTGTCACACCCCGGGCTTCTCCAGCATGGCCATCCTGGCCCCAGCTTGGCTTTTATGCATTAATGTTTGTGTCCATTACAAAGTCCTCCTTTCTGTTCCAAAATAAATGTAGTGCATAGCAGGACTCAGCCACACTCCAGGCCCCAACTCTGTCTCCTGGTCCCTTCACCAGCCAGCTTCCACCTCTTCAGTCCTTCTTTCCTGCAGAGGTGTTCTGGCTTCAACCCCTCTGTGTGGAATGAGTTGTGGCTTTATTTATTTGTTGGTTAGTTGTTTCTTCTTTACCATGATGCTAACTTGGTGCTCTCTCCAACTGCAGGACCCCCCCTCTGCTGGCCCTCACCTCGGTCTTCATCACTTCAGCTTCCCGTGGCTGCTGACAGATCTCAGACTTCCATATTGAGCCCACAGGAGCTCAAGTCTCTGACTGCAAAGTGTCCCCATCCTTAATTCCAGGCAGAGCTTGGCTGGGGTTTTGCCTGGGGTGCAGAACTGCCACCGAGGCTGCAGAAGAAGAAAGCACTGCTGCGCTCTGTGGAGTCCGGGGAGTCTTGTTCCTGGGGCTGTGACTGGCTGGAAGCCAGCTCAGCTCAAAGGTCACCAAGTCAGTCACTGCCCAGTGTTAACCCAGGTCCTTCCCGTCACTGTGCTGCAGTATGCCTGTGAGTCAGACCCTCCTAGGGAACTGAACACAGAAGAGCGTGGCTTGGGGAAATGCTGGTGGTGTACCCAGACAGTGTTGGGGAGAGGATTATGGGAGACAAATCTTGTAGGAAAACATCAGTGTACAAGTCAGTAAAATCTGAAAGAAAACACATCCCCAACAGTTTCTCTTGAGCAGGGAGACACGGGTAAGGTTAGTTTGTTTTAGTTTACTTTTATTTATTCTCTATAATTTTCTGTAACTGAACTGAAATTGCTTTTCACCATTGCCTTCACAATTTTTCCTTTCAGAATATAAATATATGTTGCACTAATTATGACATATCATATCAGTTTTTTTGACATTGACACAAATATCAACAAAATCAAGTCCTCACTGTTATGTCAGAATTTTCTCACATTTTGTCTAAAAGAATAGTAAAAGCCATCACTTTTCAGCAGGGTCCAGGGTAACATTAACCTGCAACTTCTTTTCATATTTGAGTTTTAGCTTAGAAATGTTATACTATATTTCTGCAATTTACCCAGGAACTCAAAGTTGACAGGAATAAGAATTTAAGACTATCAAGTTTAATTGTATTATTGGCATTAGTTTGTAGAGTCACCTCAAAATCTCCAACCCTGCTCCCTAAGCCTACTTTCTGGAGAATTACGCAAGGTGCATCCCTGCCTTCCAGATGCTTTCGGCCCTGCATATGGGGCACAAATCTGTTGCTTGGACGATGACTACTCCTTGACCACGGTCATATTATTGAGCTTTGCCCTATGTATCTCACGCCTGACCACTAACAGAGCCCTGTGCTAATGCCACGCTGCAAATCAAGGAGCTGGTGGCAAGGCAGATTCCTTCCTGTGTGGCAGTTTGGGCAGTGAAGGCACGATGGTCATAGCTGAGGCTTGTGCAGCTCAGAGATCCAGCACAGGGAAAACGCCTGCAAGTCCAAGAGCCGAAACTTGGGACAAGGTGATCTAGGGTATGTGTCAGGAACACAGTGGCCAGGCCAGGGCACTAAGCTCTTGAGGGCCGGTGAGACTCAGGGCTCTTCAGCTGTGTGAGGAGAGAGGGCCGAGATGTGATGGGTGGGAGAGGATTTCATTTCCTCCTCGCTGCTCAGCCCAGAGAGGAGGCTGGCACACCAGACTGGGCTGTGCAGGTGACCTGGCCGGGGAGGGAGGGGTTTACCTGCAGAGAAGAGACCTTGCCACTCACTCCTTCCTTTCTTCTTCTTTTTAGCAATCCTCCCCCTGTGCCAAAAATCTAGAGCTTATGGCTCTGGAAATAATCATGATCCGCAGGGTCTGGGCTTTGTCAAGCACGTTCTGTCTGCCTTCATGAAAACGATTAGAAGTTTTGCATTTGATGAAAGGTTTAAAAGAGTCTTTTAAATGGGAGATATTAAATATGAATAATATTTAGAAGCAGAGTTTTTTCTTTCTTTCTTTCTCCAGTGGTGGAAGAGATTTGTAATTGCATTATTTTTGGCTTTGTAGAATATTCTTCACTCTGTGGAAAGGAAGGAAGTGCTCCCCTTGTGCGCCTGTGTTCCAGGACGGGGATGCACAGGTGGGCTGAGCTTCATAGGGTGCCAACTCCATACCACTGGGGCTAGTGGACCTGGTAGGAGAGGAAAAGGAGGTTCAGTTCTTTACTGTGCTGAGCCATTACCAGAGCTAGGAACACAGCTTAGCTTCGGGGTGCTTACCCAGCACCAGAGAGGGAGGCCCTGAGGCCGAGTCCCAGACTCTGACACAAAAGATAGCCACAGCCAAATCTAATTTTAACATGGCTCTTCACACTGATTGAGTTGCTCAGGCTTAGTCCTGACCCAGGAGGTGCAGGCTAGGGGCAGAAACCCACTAGAAAACTACCTTGAAAGGCTTATAAGAAACAAATTGTTCCTGTCTCCCCTTTGTGGACCACTCTGCTTCTCTTCTGTCCACATCTACATTGCATCCATGCAAGTTGGTTAAGAAATGAGGTTTTTTGTTTTGTTTTGTTTTTTTTTAATTGGCAAAATTTGGGTTTCTTGCAACATCACTGGAAAGATGAGTAAGACAAGGAAAAATCAATCCACTCCCCTGTGGGTAGTTTTTGTTCTGTTTTGTTCTGTCTTGCTTATTACTTTCTTGGATATTTGAAAACATACTTGGAACAACCAATTCCACACTGTGACCCCAGGACGCTCCTGCAGGAAGCTGCTCTTTGTCTACTGGTTCAGACCTGGAGAGGTGTGGGGACTTGTGGGTGCCATTCGTCATGCTGTTTGGGGGCAGTGCTGGTCATACGGGCCAGGGGCAGCTGGCAATGATGGCCTTATAGCCAATGGCATTGAGGCTCCTGCTGAGGCACGCTGAACTGCGGGGTCGCCTAAGGTTCCCTGCCTGGCACTGCAACCTCCCACCCCCAGCTGCTGGCAGCTCTGATGCCATGAACAATGCAATCATTCACTCTTTGGGGATTTTGTGTATAGTCATGTGCAACTTCATCTTTCAAAGGATAAGAAGTTGGTGCTGAATAGAAAATTGGAGTGGCCAGGGGCTGGAGATTTAGCTCAGTGGCATAAGCGCCTGCCTTGCAAGTGTGCGGTCGTGAGTTCGATCCCTGGTACCAATAAAAACAAAAAAGACAAAAAAAAAAAAAAAAAAAAAGAAAAGTAAAGAAAATTGGAGTGGCCACACTGCAGGGAAGCTGAGAGTGTCCCTGGGTGGACCCAATGGCTATGACCAGCAGACTGAGGCTGGGTGCACCCAGGCAGCCTCCCCTCATCTGACACCAGAGGTCGACAGTTGTCCCCGGTGGACAGTCCAGCAAGAAATGGAGTGAGCCCCTGGTGACAGAACCTGTCCATATCCTGGCAGCAGCTCCAAAAAGACCCCACCCACCGACACTAGCTTATCTCCAACATCTGCTCTGCTTAAAAATAACTGTTCTGGTTCACGGGAAAGAACGTTAAACACCAGCCCCACGCATGGATAGAAACATCAGCACTGATCACTCACAGATGCGGGCAGCAGGCCTGGCAGGCTCTGTCTGTGGAGATCTTTACTTTATCCACAATGCCACTGGCCACTGGTGCCACAGGGCAGGAGCCTTGAGGAGGCAGAATGTGGGGATGGAAGTGACCTTGAGCCCCACAGCAGGTAATTAGTCCTCTCCGAAAGATGCAAGTGGAACTGCCCCCAAGCAAGCTGTGCCTGCCTCATCTCCAAGGTTTGACATTCCCGATCCCCAGGGCCTGGGGTTCCACATCAGTGACAGAGGAGGTGTTTCTCAGCCTGGGGAGCAGGAACAGTCTGGGAGCATCCAGTCAGAGAAAGTGGCAGGCAGCGCCCAGCCCCTGTTCTCGCCTTTCTCTCCTATTTATTTCATTTTCTTTGAAGGACAGCACAGCTGCCTCTGTGTCAGGCACCCATGTCCGTGGAAATGGGGGTTCAGGGTCCAAGTCCACACAGCACACCCAGGAAATGAGTCTCCCCTATAAGCCTGAGCACATGCAGACATGGCCCGTTTAGGTGCCGCTGGGCCCTCCTCGCCTTCTTGGTGTGCAGGTCCAAGTCCTTGGGATCTCTCAGGCGATGCTCGGTTTGGAGGTTTGGAGGGTGGCAGAGCCAGCAGCTACCAAATGGCCTGCGTCCTTCCCTGGAGCAATTTCCAGAGGTTTGGGAGCTCCCAGGCTGCCCCGGTCAAGCTCCATGTTGTGATCCAGGACCTGCACACAGGGAAAGTGGGCTCTTGTCCCCTACATGTCCCCAGGTCCCCTGGCAGTGTCTTCCCTGGGCTCTTCTCTCCAGACCCAGCTGCTCTGCGGCCCTGGCATCTGCTGTGCATGTGTCAGCCAGCCTGGCCCATGAGCCTCCAGCATAGGGGTGGCCTATGGATCTGCTCAGGTCAGCTACTGGCCTAACGTCTACAAGCAGCAGATGGGCAGTGCCTGAAGGCCACCCATCAGTCCCCATGCTGCACCTTTGTGGCTGCCCCGCACCACACTGTAGTCTCTGCAGCAGATGGTTTCTTGAGCAGGGTGGACATCAGTCACATACTCAAAATTTCAAGGAATGGGGATTGACCATGCAGGACCTGAGGAGGTGAGAGACCACAGGGGAAAACTGAAAGCTACATAGGGACACTGGGAAATTCTGAAATCAATAAAAGCTTAGTAGCTGACATAAAGACATCAATAAACAAAGTAAAAGGCAGGGAAGCAGTTATAGAACACACAAGAGTGAAGCTCACAGAGGACTGGAGGAGTCAGAGTGGCAGGGTGGTTGCTGCATGGCTGTGGGCAGAGGGTGGGAGAGACCCGCAGAGGCACAGAGAGCGAGCACTAGATACCAACAAACCTCAGACCCCAGGCCGCCAGCCCTGCCCGAGGCCAGGATCCGGACAACACTGTCGCACGTGGAAATCAGAGCAGAGTCCCAAATGTTCACAGAGATCTTAGGAACATAGCCTGGGTTTCCCTGTACGAAATGGATCATAGCAGAGTCAGAAAATTAATACCAGCAGCCTTGAAAGAAAGAAGGTGAGCCCAGAGCTGCTCTGCAGAAAGCAGCGCACCCTCGTGTTCCACCAGAAGAATCCTGTGCAGCTTTGTAAATTCTCTATCTCGACGCTATCTGAATCACTGGGGGAAAAGTGAATTTCCAAATTATCTTTATTATGAGTAAAATATTGCTCCCACAAACAGACAATGAAGAAAATAAACACAATTGCAGTTCACTGTCATTCAGTCCTATGATGCACAAAAAATATAAATAAAATGTTTGAAAAGCATAGTCTAACAATATGGGAAAAGATGGTCCTACTCCATTTGACATAATTGGGTAGAAAGGTCCCCTTGTGACCAAGGCCCTGAGGTCTCTGGGATGTGAGTGCAGATCCTTAAGGCCAAAATGCTAATCACTCTAATATTAATTCCCCTCAAAACCCTCCCCCTTACTTTAAACACACATGTCCCATTGTCCTGGCCGCTTCCTGCAGCAGCTCTGCAGTCCTCTTTCCTGACAGTCTTCACCAGTGCCTTCCAGGCTGCTCCATGGCCTGAATTGATCCAAAACACTTCCCTTACATGGTCACTATGACTCTAGGGAACAGCCAGACATTGCATTGTGCCAGACATGGTGGATAATGTGGGTGAGGACACTGTACCTTGTTTTTAGGAGCTGCCTTTCCGTTGGAGAGAACTGGGTAGCAGCAGTCACCATATTTTGGATCACACCTGGTAAAGACACTCAGGAAAAAGGATTCCAGAGTCACTGCAGAAAGTAGCAAGAATGTTGAAATAAGTCTATTTGAAGTGAGGACTTGGAGAGGGATTCGTGGCAATGTATCATTTACTGTAATAATTTTTTTCATTTAAACATTAAATATGTATTTTGATTGCACCTCACAAAGAATTGATGACTACATAGGGACACTGGGTGTCCCGAAGCACCAGGTAAACATCACCCTCTGTGTATGGCATTTTTCTCTGGTTCAGATTTCCACAGCATTACCAGCTACAGGGAGCAAACAGGCGGACTGTGGAGGGTAGGTTGGGCTCACCTCCAGTACTGAGGACACCTTCGCTTCAGGAGGATGCTGACAGCTTCCTCAGTCCATGACAAAGGACGCTGTCATCAGCAAACTAAAACTCATTGGGATTTGTTTTACCAGGAGTCCTACAAAACATTTCTGTGAGGGGGACACTCCCAGTGACAGCAGTGAGGCTTAGCCATTATCCCAACACAGCATGGCTAGCAGCAGGCTGTCTGTGCTGCTCTCCACGCTACCAGAGATCCTGTGTCCTATTTTAATTTATTCTGGTTTAATGTGGTGAGAGGGACCCTCAGCATCCCAGTCCTTGAACTCCCTCACCTTCCTGGTAGCCTGGCCTCTCAGAGCCCTGGATAGGGACCAGGGTGGGGTGATGACAGGAAGGGACCCCATCACATCAGCTTGCAGCACAGCAGTCAGTGCGGTCACCAGCGTCTCCTTCACATCCCTCTCTGCAGCCCTGTGCTTGAGGGTTAGGGCCGGGGCTCTCCAGAGGCTGCAGTGAAAACAAAACCTAGGTTTCTTTCTGTCCTAATCCTTCCCAAATTTCACCTTTATTAGGTCTGGGTTTGTACACACAGCCGTGCCAAAGGCCACTTCCTTTCCTGACCTTTGCAGGTCAAAGGCCAGCTGAAAACAAGCTGGTGGAAAAATGTATCCTGATGCCTCATCAAAACGGGGTAATGAGATGAGCCCTGGGTTCACTTGGATTCATCTGCACAGAACTAAAAATGGTGAATGCAGCCGGGAAGGCCACCAGGGCCAACGCTGCGATGCCCTGAGACATTGGCCAAGCAGACCTCTGAACTCACTTGAGTCCTCTTGCACCATCATCTCAAGCTCCAGGTCATCTTCCTTCTGGCCCTCAGACAGTTATCTAGCCACAGGCAGCATGAGGAACCCTGCAGATGGGAAAGCAGAGAAAAGAGCGGAGGGGAGAAGGCATCTGCAATTAACTCTTGAGGTTTCACTGCAGACCTCTGCCTCGGCGCAGGGAGCGTGGCTCTGGGGAGCCCGCTGCACACGTGGAGGCTGAGGCACGCAGATTCCTCATAGCGGGCGCCCTGCTTCAGCCAGGCAAGGAAGGTGGGCTCTTCGACTGGTGCTGCTGACTGCTGAGCCCTGTTTCACCGCAAAGCCAACACCCCCTTTCCTGGGAGCTGACTGGACTCTTCCGGTGCTGCACGGGAGCAGGAGAAACGTGTGTGCAGATGGTGCCACGGCCTACAGAGCTAGTGCTGTGGCCCTGCCGTGTGGGATATTGCAAGCCAGGCAGTGGCAGTTATGTTGGCCTCCTTGGGAGCTAGGGTCCCTTGGCAGAGGAGAAGAGGATGGTCAGGGCATGGTGGTGACTTCTGGAAACGTCCTCTCCCAGGGCACCCTAGGGTTCTCAGGGACAATGCGTGGGCCCACATAACAGTTCAGGATAATAGGTCGTTATCATTCTCATCAGGATGGCCTGGCCACGCTCCCAGACAGGAGGCAGTGCAGGGGGTGGCTTCTGGAAGCAGGAAGGTGTCTTGTGTGCATGCTGCAGGTGATCTTGCAAGACCCTGCAGGTGCAGAGGAGACATGTGGCTGAGCTAGAGGAAGTCTAGCCTCCATGGTAGGTGGGAGGCTCCATCTTTAATAATTAGTTTTATTTGTTTATTTTTTCATTTCATTTTGGTGTCTTTCCTTATTACCCTCATAAATCCTAAATAACAGAGCAAATAAAATTTCACTTGTGTAACAATACGAAGAACAGAGGAAATTAGGTTTCCCTGTGCCCTAGAGTTTTAATGAAATTTAGTTACTTACCAGTTAAGTGCTGAAGGTCTTTGGTGATTAGGAAGACAAATGACTCTGAGCAGGGGCTGGAGATCGTGTGACTGAGACAGGGCTGCACTGCGATGCCCACACAGGGACCAGTGGGCAGAGAGCAGGTCTGCAGTGGCCCCAGCATCAGTCTGATCACCCCTTCCTGTAATCCGATTGACAGTGGGCCCTTGTCCTCTCTCTACCTTGTCCCCATCCTCAGGATCCTTTTGAAATTTTCCATGTTCTTTGATGATACTGCAGTGCAGACCAAACCCCACACTTGCCATGAACCTCCTTTCCCCGTACCCCTCCCTGGCTCGCATCCACCTTGGCAGAGCCTAGCAGACCCCTCCTCTCGCTGACCCATCCACCATCAACACCAACAGAGCCCCAGCCCATGCCCACCCCTACCTCAAGGAGCCATCACTCAACACACAGTTCTCATTGCCCTGTTCCCTGTTCAGACACCTCCATGACCTACTAGAGCTGACGCCCGGTCTTCCGGGCCCTGTGGGTCCTTTGTGAGCTGAGTTTTGCCCCCCATGTGTTGTGATCACAACCCCCCATGTGTTGTGATCTCAGTAAATGCCCACACCCCTCGGGGCTCTCCACCCCCTTCCTCCTCCTCTCTGGTTCTGCCACCTCTATCAGAGCCTCTTTGCTCAGGGACACATCCATGGCCATTCTGCCCAGTGCAGGAAGCCATCACCACATGACCTGTGCAACCCTCCAGCATGACCCGTGTCTGCCTTCATGTGTGTCCTCCATCCCTGGCTTTCATGGGACGGGAAGAGATCTGGGCAGGTGCACACACTCTGGGGCCGCACTGAATGTTGGGAAATTCTCTAAGGAATGGGAGGCCAGAGATCAGGACACACACCAGCATGGAAGCAGCCTGGTCTGCCTGGCTGTGCGCTCACTGTGAGCTGCTGCTCTTGGCTCCCTGCTTCCTGCCTGCTTTTCTGCACCGCGCTCTTTATCACTGATGCTTTGCCTCAACACGTGCCTGACAGTCACAGAGCCGCCTGAGCTGCAATCTGAAGCTAAAGAAGTCCTTCCTTCGTCACATTGTCTCTCCCAGGCATTTAGTCACAGCGATGCAAAGCCAACTAACAGGCATGAAACACACCTGCTTTCCTGGTGGCCTTCTCATTGGTGGCTAGGGTTTTAAAATTCTCCCACCTTCATTAACTGACTTTTGAATGGTTCCTACTACACTTGGAAATAGATGATTCACTATCAAATGAAGCAAATTCTGGGGCACAGAAGCAAATTCCAGGGCATGGTACCTTGTTTGGATTATTAACTAAAAAAGTAGGGTATTAGTGCACAGCTTTAACTTCCGGATTGGGAGAGTCTCGTGAAGTTTAATGCTACTGGTGAGAGCTGAAGTGAACTACAGTCACCACAAAGTTGAGATGTAGATTTGCTGGAGTTTCACTACTTCTGAGACCTCACTTGAGTCCCCAACCAGTGATGGCAGTACAAACTCACTCATCTTTTCTAGGAGCCTCAGCCAATCTGATGTAGCAGGACCTGACGTGTTGCCCTGGTAACAATGGTGCATCTCATTTGCATATTTATTCTTCCTTAAAAGTAATTTAGGAGAAATTACTTTTGGCATAAGCACGGAGGTGAAATTATATGAGGGAAGGGTCTGGTCACCAGCTTATCACCGACCAGCACCTTTATTCCTGAGATTTAGAAGATAAGGTGGTAAATGCTTTCCAAACCCTTCTTTCCTAGGTACCTGTGTACGAACAAGTGGCTCTTTAACCACAGTCATTGTCAAGCCTGATTCTGCAAGTCTGGACATCCACTTGGAATATGAAACGGAACCATCTACAGGACTGTCTTCAAAGTCTCCCCCCACCATGCAGCAGATGTACATTTACTAAATAAATGAGCAATTGAAAAAATGAATAAATGCTGTGATTTTAAATCAAATTGCTGTGATTCAGCCTCATACCATGCCCCCTCCGTGCCCCCCGGGTGTCTGGAGTTTCTCAGGAAGAAATCTGGTCATGATTATATTCGGCAGTATAGTTCTGTTCCTTTGTGAATTAGAACATAGCGCTTCAGACAGATTTGCTGGGACTCAGCACTCTGACTCGTATTCCCGCCCTGTGGAGCAAGGTGAGAGAGACAGAGTCAGGGCAGCCTGGGCTCAGTATGAGTCTTGCTCAAAAGCCACTGGATGGAACCATGGCCAAGGCTGCCAGCGTGCAAGGGGTCAGCGTGCAACCCACCAGCTGTGCTGGGAAGACCCCATCATGCCACTGCCTGGCCGAGCTGGTCATGAGCACCCAGGGGGTAGAGGCTGGAGCTTCCCAGCATTCATACTCTGTGGAGTGGAACCACATCAGTGTGACAGACACATAGACAGACACAGACAGACACAGGCTTGCAGCACCATCACAGAGTCTCAGTGTCACAGCCACTCCTCAGTGCTGGCAAGCAGGTCACCAAAACAGTCTCCCAAACTCACAGGCCCCAGGACTGTGGAAAGAGGAGACTTCGGGGACTCAAAATCACAGCACAGTTGCAGAGTGTGTAATTGGAATTTGCCAAATCCAATGAGGGCAGCTACAAACACCTTAATGGTTTTTAATTCATATGCAGAGTGTAAAACAACTTAAATTCCCCAAAGGTGACAAAAACCACATAGTCTCAAAGCTGTTGGGATCTGTGTAGTAGGAGCCTTTTCAACTATCAGCAAATACCTATCTGTAGCACACTTTTACAATCATTGCAGAATACCTTGCCTAGGGAGACTTTCAGGAAGCAAAAGTAAAACAAATTTGCATATGCTTTAGGAATTTTATTGATCCATGTTCACAGTGCATGATAACCACACTCTCCATGGGAATTGGCACATGCACATAACACATCTTAGTTGTCTTTATGTTCCCTCTCCCTCTACCACCTGGTCCCCGTCCCTCTTGCAAAATACCTGCCTCCCTACTTCCTACAATCTTTTATTTTGCTCTTTGTTCATATTTTGAGTTTCTCACATATAAGAAATGAAGCTATATTGAAGCTTATGTGTCTGATTTATTTCACTTAGCGTTTGGTCTTAAGGTGTATCAGTTCTCCAACAAATGACCCAAGTTTATCCTTTAGGATTTTCTTTGTTCATTGTCTTTTTTCAACTTTAGCTTTCGCATTTCACTAATTATCCTTTTTGTCTGACCACTCATTTCTTCTTGATGTATACTTATTTATCTTTGCCTCAGCACAACTAATTTGACACAATGCCAACTAATTTGGGCTTAACTTCTCTCCTAGCCATGCATTGTGGGTGCTGGATGTCATAGTCTACTTGTCTCAGGACCATGGCACCATTCCTGTCCTGTGCCACCTGGCACACATAAGCCTCACCTGTGGCCCTGTGCTGTCCTGGGGTTCCCATCAGCTAGGTAGGGCAGCACCCAGGTGCCTTCCTGACTCAGGCAGGCCTCTCATCCCAGATTTTCCTCCAGGGCCCTGAGACTGAGTCCACATCCTCCTGACCCTGAGGCAAGCAAGCTCTCACCCTGCTCTGCGGTGCCCTCAGGCTCTCCTCTGCTTCCTTGTCCTGAAGTGTGACCCCCACTCTGGTCTCAATGGGTGGGTGCCTCCTGTCACCATTCTTACCCTACCTTAAGGTCCTTTCTCTCAGTGAGTGCATCATGGCAGGATGTGAGGTCACCTTGCTCCCTGGTGTTTGCCCTTGAGGCTGACAGACCAGGTCTACTCAAAGAGAAACTCCATGACCGCTATTGTTCCCAGTGCTTGTCACTCACGAGGATGCAGTCCAGGATCTGTGGGTGGGCTAGGGTCTGATGTGCTGGGATCTGCACCAGCCTGTCCTGCCTTTCTACAAGGTAGGTGGTGTTGCTTTGTGCTCACCAAGCAGAGAAAGTCCATCTTCAAATGGACACCTGCCAGTGACAAAATCAGATGCAGAAGGGCATCGCAGGGACCGGGTGTAAACTCAGGAGCCTGGTGGTGGGAATCCTGGGAACATAGACCCCAGCTCCGCAGGTCCTGGCCAGTGCAGACCCTGAGGGCTGCAGGTGCAGTCAGGGAAGGAGCCTGGGCCTGGTCCCAAGGCACAAGGCCACTCACCTGCCGGGGTGAGTGATGAGGTGGCCTGCAGAGGTGCAGGCGCTCTGCTCACACACAGCTATTTCTGTGCATTTCCATGCTCGCTCATTTTCTACCTTGAACAGTTCAAAGATGCATCTTTCTTAGCGCAAATTTTACCTTTATTATGGAGCTCAGAACACTATGAACTCCACCTCAGCTTACTGACGGTCATGTACGTACCTGTGATTGTCAGTCGGCTGCAACTTCCTGTAAAGTGAGGGGAGGGAAGGAAAGAGCAGGGCAAGAAGTCTAGAGAAGAAGCAGGGTAAACTGGGTTCCACCATGTTCTAGAACCATATCAACCTCTGGCACCCACAGTTGCCTAGGATCTGTGTCTGTCACTGATGTCTTCAATCTGTGTGAACCCATGCCACTAATGGAAGCCAGCCCCATCGCACATGACTCCTGAAGACTGTGTGGCATTGCACGTTCCGATTAACAGACTTCCAGCATCTTTCCAGGAGCGTTTCTGCAGCTCTTGCTCTCAGAGCGCGCTGTGTGCCCCTCAGCCCTGGTCTCAGTTGCGAGAAGGGATCTGTTTCTCGCAAACCCCACATGGGGTGGGGGTGGGCAAGGGAAGCAGGGCTTCTTCCCGAATGGTCTGCTCCTGTGTAAAATACGAGGTGGGAAAGGAACACGGTTTGCCTATTAGCTAATGTTTATTACACCAACGCCACCGTGCAGACACACACCTCATTATTTTTAAGGACTGCAAAGCCCTGGGATTGCCGGTTTTGATGAAAAGTGCCCTAACATTCCACGCTTTTGGTCCAGCTTTGTTCATTTAGTGTCTGCCACTCACATGTGCAAGGGACATTTGAAGATGACAGGAGCAGTCAGGGCAAAGCTCCAAGGACAAGGAAACCAGCGTTGCTAGTTCAAGGCCAGGAGTGCCTGTGCTACAAAGCACTGCCAGAGGGGGCGCGCTTGTCCTTCTTTGAGTTCAGGGTCAGCAGAGAGATGGTCAGGCACAAAACCACTGCCCACTTGACAGAGGCAGCCTGGACAGAGCTCTGACAGAACTGACAGAACAGACAGTACTTCGTGAGCACCCTGAGGCGAGTGGACCCAGCTGGGAAAGGGTCCAAGAGTTCCAGGCACACCGGGAAACTTGTGAGTCTAGAAGACGTGTTAGGGCCTCAAAGAGTGCAGGGGAAACTTGCTCAACCCTGTGGAGCGCCCCCACAGGGCCATCTTTTGGGGCAGCCCCATAATTCATCCAGGGCTTGCCTTTCACTCATCAATCCATTGTGGTGTCCAAGTTCCCGAGGTGAGAGGTGATGCTCAGGGTCACCTGGCTGTGGGTGTCGACTCAAGAAGGCTCCAGACAAAGGCAAGTCTCCCCACTCCAGCTCAGGCCACATCCTCTGTGCGCACCGTGCCCCAGCATCAGTTCAGGGTCTGGTTCCTCAGCCTTTCAAAGGACACTCAGCCAGAGAAGGGTGGAGCTCGAGGCAGAGAATGGACTTCTGGGACACCTGGGAAAGAACTTGGGGAAGCTTTGCAGGTGATTCGGCCCAGGCTGCCCTGTGACGCCTGGGGCTCTGCCAAGTGATGGCGCCAAGGGCTAAAGCAAGGAGGAGCCAAGTGCCTCAATTTACCCAAGGGATGTCCATGGAGTACAGCTGGAGACCAACTGACCTAGAAGACCAAAGTCTTCCTTCATGACTTCATCAGCCACTAATGACAAAAGATACATCATCAAGCTAGGGAAAACATTTACAGGCCACCTGCAAGTGAAATCACAGAGCTCACAACCCACCTAACCAGAGGTCTGGGATGTGGAGGGCAGGGGGAGAGGCAAATGAGATGGGCAAAGGCCTTGGAGGAAGAACAGGAAGCAGCAGCTCACCCTGAGGGCCCTGGGTAAACACTGCCCAGAGTCAGCTCTCAGCTCCAGGAAGCGCTAGCTGGCTGTGTGAGCCGCATCGAAAGCAGATGATTAACTCACTGAACACAGGGCTGGTTCCGGCTCAGGATTCAGAGTGTTCCTTCAAGGCAAGAGCTGACACCTGTGCCCTGTGGTGCGTGGTGAACCCAGGCCCTGGCTGCTGGGCCCAGGCCAGCCAGGGACAGCCCCTCTGTGCGCCCCAACATGCAAGTCCCTCAGCAGAAGGCTGCCTGCACCAGGCGGCTGGGCTGCTCCTCTAGCTGGTAGCCCGGGTGCTCTCAGGCCCTGAATTCCTTGATATAGGATCTGCTCAGGCAGTGGGAAATTCCTCAGCCCAAATCCCAGTCCCTTTGTCTGCCAGGCCTCAGACGAGTCCCCACTGGTTCAGTGAGTGGTGCACCCCTGGGGACCTGCTGCCTGTGTCCCTAAGAGCCAGAACTCTGCCCGCACAGCATGCAGGACCACATGTTAACCATGCACTTCAGCGCCCAGAGCCCCACCTGTGCCCTCTCACCTCCTCTGGGCCACGTCTGCGCTGCTCACTGGTCCTGCTGATTCTGCCCAGGGTAAAGATTCAGGACATGAATCTAAGCTCTGAGGTGAGGTGGTATGAGAGGCATTAAGGGACAGGAACCAATGGTGAGCAGAGAAGGCAGGATCCCTGGGCCTCACTGTGGAGCAGAGCCCAGTTCCACACTGCAGGAGACAGGTGGGGAACACTGGGGGTATGGACACGCCAGTGGGGCTGCCTCTGTGATCTCAGGTGATACTGATATCATGGGACCCCCTGCTTCTCTGTCCCTTCCATTTCCATGGTGCTGAAGCAGGGGTGGATTCACTTCCCACAGCTCTGAGGCTTCCACTGGGGCTGCTGAATGTGGCTGGGCAGGTGTGCTGGCGTCTGCACCTGGCATGTGTCTCCCTGAAGGCCAGGGTGGGTTCAAGGAACACCAGGATTGTGCGGGGTTGCTGGGGACCACACCCTCTGTCCCCTTTCATGCAGAGCCCACTGCGGTTTACCCTCCTGTGCAGCCTGTATGAAGGAGCTGACGAGAGTGACCGCCACGCATAGCTTTTGGAGAAGGAAATCCATTGTCCATAGCCACTTAGCAGTGATCCTAGGCTTGATGTCGGGGCTCATTTCCACTCTCAGGTCCCTGGTCTCCAAGGCATGACCAGCATCCGTGTTATTTGAGAGGAACCGCTGGCATGCACCGATGGTCAAGGCCGTTTCCACCATGAAGCTGTTGGGGAGCCCCAGTGCATCACCCCAAGTTCCTCCCTTCGGCTGCCCACTGCCCAGTCACTCCTGTCCCAGGAAACAGCCTCAGTTGCTTTCATCTTTTTGTCAGGTCTGCAGTTGCTGCCTCAAGCCACTCTGTGTGACAAGCCGCAGGAGGAGCTGGATGACAGCAGTGTCAGGCGTCATTAAGACAGAATTTTACACATCTTTGTAAACACAATTTTCCTCTGCCTCAAGCATGTGTGATTATCCAACAGGTCCAGGGTTAGAAAGCCGGCCTGGCTGCGTTTTGGCAGCCGGTCTCAGCTACCCAAGACTGTGCTCTTTTCTCCAGGGTGGATACCTGCCCTGGCTGATGACAAGTTGCACAAACAGGTGACACTTGTAGGCCTAAACCCTCCACACACCCTCAGGTCCTTGTTCTGCTCGCCTCTGTCACACAGATGGACAGACAAGCTCCCTGGAAGGACCCCCGAGACCTGCACTGGGGCCAGGGACTTCTTGGCTGAGCTGGTGAACATGGGGCTGTTTTGTTACTGCAGCTGCACTGCTGTGAGGCATCCTGCCTCACGTGCCTCACCAAGAAGAGTGGAAGTGGAGCAAACAGTGGTGTTAATTTCACAAATGAGAGAAATGAAGCCCAGGAAGCGGAGGGCCTTCTCCGAAGGGAAGCTTGCCAGCGCTGAAGTGGCGCTCATTCATATGAAAATGCAGCAGCAGGGAGGAACGGGAAGAACCGGAAGTGCTCTCCACCAAGCAGCAGCTTATTCTGAGCAGTCTTTGCAGCTTCGTCTGAATTTCTGTAAGAATGGAGATGCTGGCTGGGGATTTAGCTCAGTGGCATAAGCGCCTGCCTCAAAAGCAGGCAGTCGTGGGTTCGATCCCTGGTACCGGTAAAAAAAATGAAAAAGCCAAAAAAAAAAAATTATTAAAAAAGAATGGAGATGCTGTTTATTTGAAGCACAGCTCAGAGCTGCAGCGTGTCGGTGTAGGAGTGTAGGAGAGAAACCAGCCTGAGTGATGGCCCGGGCCCCTGGGGACGACGCTTTCTTTCTGCAGGAATCCCAGCTTCCTGCATGGTCTCGCCTGGTTCACCCCAGCCCAGCACAGCTAAGTTGGAAAACTGAAGTGCCGGGCTGCACTGCTCCCATATGCTCGCATATGCCCAGACCCGGGTCAGACTTGAACACCTGCAGCGTCTCCCCTGCTTGGACATACGGCCATGTGAAATAAAGCCCTCCTGCATTTATTCATACAAGCACCCTCACTGTCATGGTGGAATTCTTTTCTAATCAGAGTCTTCATCACAAAGAAAAACAGACTCTGGGCCAAGCCCACGCCCAGCAGCCTCTGCTTACACCATGTGGTAACATCCCAGGTGGCGCAGGAAGGCTTCCTAATGAATTAAGAGCAACACACCTACAGCCAAGTAACACACACCTTCCTTCCAGTCCCAAGCTCTCAGAAACCACACGATGGTTACGGCAATCAATTTCACTGTCAGTCTGATTCCCGAAACAAGGGCTTTGTACCTGCACCTCTGTCCTGAGGGAGAGAAGCCCGCCTCCTCCAGCTCCGCCCCAGGACCTGCACTCCGTATACTGCCATCTCCTGTGGGCCTCGAACACGGGGGACCAGGAGGTGGACAGAGAGGAACACTGAGGTGTGCCCATCTACTGAGAGCTCACAGAACAGTGCCCTGGGGCCCCCCAGAGGAAGCAGAAAGACAATGCCATTCACCAATCTTAAAGTGACAAGCCATAATCTTTCTAATGTTTGACTTTTGGTGTGATTTGATTCTTGGCTTTAAGAACATTATTACCTGGCTGAACTCTTCAAAGAGATCTTCAAAGAGATTAAACTTGTGGCTCAGGCGACCTTGCCATGCAGAGCCTGAGAGCTTGACCCTCACGTGGCCCATGTTCCCATGACTGCCCTCACTCGTTGCAGGGGTGTGTGTGTGTGTTGGATGGGGCGGGGGGGGGGGGAAACCAGCCCGTCCTTCTGCACAGAGATGCTGGGCCTGAGCAAGGTGGCTGCTTTCCCATGGCTGTGGAGCCAGCACACAGACCTGGGCCCTTGAATCCTAAATGCCTTCTTCCTCCCACAGTAGCTCACAGGAGAGGAGACTCCTCAGCACACAGAGTGGCCAGGGCTGTGATCACAGCCAGCCCTGTGGTCACCAGGTGGGTCTGCAGGCAGGGACAGGAGGTCCCGAGAGCAGCCACTCTATCCACCTGGGACACTGAGGGGAAGCCACGGTTACCAAACAAATCCTTGGTTATTACAAGAAAGGACATCTGTCACTGCAAGGCAGCCAGGCCTGGCTCCCCGGGGTGCTAAGGAGACAAAGCACAGTACAGGTGAGGAGGCCTGGGATCCTGAAAAATAGGGTGACAGTTGGGGAACAGAGGTCCACACATGGGTGAGGCAGAGCCGGTGGCAACAGCCATGCCACGCATTGCTGTGATCTGGACCCTTGCAGGCAACGACAAGACTCACACCAGCTGCCTTTTGGCCACTTCTAGAAGAGGCTGTACATCTTCTAGAAAGTTAGCGTACCAGTCACCACACTCAGCATGTCCCTAGCCAATCCACACTCCCCTAGCCCCACCACACACGGGCCTCTAGGCATGGTGGGTTGCTGCTACTGACCACACTGGCCGGCACGAGTCGAGGGACACATGCGTGTGCAGTGGCATTAGAGCGTCCTGTTAGGGTGGTGATTCATCACCTTCCATCCCATGGCCATCACCCTGCAGTTGATTTACGCACCCTGCATGTCTGTTGACAGTCACAGGTCAGGGGTCCTCCCTGTGGCCCTTGGGGCCAGTGTGTGCTGTTGCCACCAGTCTGAGGTGGGACTCAGTTCTTCCTGGAGTGTGACTTTGAGGCTCCAACCCCACCACTTGCTTCAACACAGGGAAGCCCAGAGAGCAGGAGAGAGGCCAGAGAGATAGAGTCTCGGTCTCTGTGGTTGACTTGGAGGGGACCTGGCTCTTCTGCATATGCTGTGCCTAAGGTGGCTTGCAGGTCTGTGACCACTGGAGGAGGGCTTGGAAGCTGCCCATGACAGGGGGTGTGAAGGACAACTGGGTAGGAATAAGCCAATGTCACTTTAACCAGAGAGCAAGGACTTTGTGAAAATAAGCAGCTGGACCACTGGTTCAGACCCTGGCCAGGGCAGGGCAAGGAGGGAGGCATAAAAGTCAAAGGGGGCTCAACACTTCAGACCATAGACAGCTCCACATGAGGTTTCTAGGTGGCCTGTGCAGGTGACCTGCACAGATGGCCTTTCCAGGTGTGCCCCCTTCGAGCCAGCCCAGTATCTGGGGCTGAAATGCAGCTCTGTAGCTCTGACTGTGTCTGCCCAGGGTACCAGCTAGGCTTCAGGCTGAATCATCCCAGGCAGGTGCCAGCACCACTGGTGCTCGGTCTGACCCAGAATTGGAGCGCCCAGCAGGTGGGCAGAAGGATTCCAGTGGGAGCGGCACCCAGGCTATGATGCACTTCTGCATGTGCACACATAGAGCCTAGATGCTGTTGTCTCTGCTTCTGCACCTGAGGAAAGAGCCCCCACCCTGCATCGGTGCTTTAAAGTTATGAAACAAAAGCAGACATTTGGTACTGGTGAATGAAGATCGAACTCAAGCCCTTGCACTTGCTGGGCAGGTACTTATACCACTGAGCTAAACCCCCAGCCAACAAAAACAGACATGTTTCCAGGGGCCTCTGGCTGAAGGTGGGGCCAGTGAGGCTCTGAAGATGCTGAGCTGACTCAATAGTCCTGTGGAGGAGGCAGCGGAGGGGACAGTGGGCCCACGGAGGAGAAAGGGTTGGCATTCGTGTCACCGTTTAAGATGTGAGACCCCAGGACAGAAGCAAACATGGACTTCTGGCCATGCTGGGCTGGGCCCAGGAGAGGCTCTGCTGTGGTTCACACATTCCCTTGGAGGGAGGGATGGCCACAGCCACATCTGGATCCCACTGCAGCCTAGGGAGAAGTGGCTTTTGTCTATGTCACAGGTGAGGAGAAGGCTCAATCTCTTCATGACTGTTTCAAGACCAAGTTCAAACTCTTCATGATGGTTTCAAGACTCTCCCTGGGAAGAAACAAGCTAGGAGAGGACAGGCCCTGACTGAGTCCTTGCTGGACACTTACGCAGTGGCCCCGGGAACCCAGGCTGGACAGTGCAGTGGGGCAGACTGAGGTGCAGACCTACTCCAGAGCCACAGCGAGAGAGTTCCCGGACGAAAGCCCACATCTACACTCCAGGAACCGTCTTCTGACGGACAGGAAGACCCGCCAGTGCTGCTCATTACCGAACCTCGCTAGTGTAGCCTCCATTATCTGGTTCATGTGAGGCTAAATAATGGGAAACGTATTAAGTATTCAAAATATTCTGTTTACTTGGGTGGACGCGATGAAATCAATAGCAATTGCTACTCAGAAATCTGGGAAAGTGGTTTTCTGGAATGGATTCTGAAATATTTTAGCAGCTTGGGGGTGGGGTGCTGTCGGGCTGATCGTTGATAAAGTGAGGGTCCATTATGGAGCTGCACCCGCTAAATTGATGCCACATGGTGGCTGCTCCAGCTGCTCTGCCGCATGCTCGGGAGGGGACGCCTGGCAGGAACTGGGGTCTGCTCTGCTTCTCCAGCAAGGAGGGAGGCAGGCAGGTTGGAAAGGGGTGCTGGTGCTGCTGCTTAGATTCCACTGCTCAGCATCGTGGGGCAGGCTGTGTTCACAGGGTCCACTTCCCTCAGGGACCCAAGGAGGCCGCACTCCTCCTCCTCCGGAGCTCCGCCCCCCAGCAGCCTGGTCACCTAGGCTGAGTCACAGTGTCCCGGCTCCCGGGCCCACCACTCTCACAATCACTGTTCCCAGCTCAAAAATTCAGTTTTGTGACTCACGTTGTATTCTCTGATTGCAAAGCTAACAGTCTATCATTGAAAGAATCAGTAATTTTTATATGTATAATATATGCATTTCAAAGATTACATGTTATAAAAGAAAATACAAGCCAGGCATGATGAGACCTGCCTGTCATTCCAGCACTCTAGAAGGCTGAGGCAGGAGGATCACAAGCTCAAGCCCAGTAGGGACATTTTAGTGACTTTGCAAGATACTGTCTGGAAATAGAAAATAAAGAGAGCTGGAGATGCAGCTCAGATTGAAGCCCTGGGTTTGATCCCCAGTACTGCAAAACAAAACCGAACAAAGCAATGACTTCCCGATGCCATGTACCTGACATCCCGGCTAGTGCGACGGACGAGCCACAGGAGTTTAGGAAGAGGTCCCTGGCAGTCCTTGGGCAGAGGGAGAACCCAAGAGCTGGAGGAAAGAGGGAGCCATGCCCAGCAGGGCAGCCTCGGGGGCTCAGCTCACCCAGGCCGGGCCAGGCTGAACCCTGAGAGACCTCCGAGGGGAACATATGGCTGGGGGACCTGTCGAGGCCAAGGAGCAGGGAGCTTAGCCGCATGTGGTAATGTTGTCGGGTCACCCGCCCAGTGATAGCCAGAGACAGACTTGGGCATACAGACAAGGAAACCTTTCGTCCCAGGGACAGCAGAAAGTGGGCTGTGCTGTGCTGGGGTTCAGCTGGAGGAGTTGGCAGTGTCCAGGGGCGGAAGGCAGACCAGGCTGCAAAGCCTGAAGCCAGAGCAAAGCAATGGCTTCAAGTGGCTGAAGTCTGCTCTTTCCCAATGCCAGAGCACTGTTCCAGAAGATGTCTCCTTTCCCGCGAGACTCACACTGCAAGTAGTGACCGCCACATGGCCTGAAGCCGGTTGTATTTTCGTGCAGCTGTGGGTCTGGGTCCTGCTACGGGGCTGAAGACTTCAGGCGCCTGGGCTTTAGAGCCCTCTGAAGGAGCATAGAAAGGGGAAAAGAGGAAGGAAAAGAAAACCTGGAGCAGGTCTACCAGGAAGTAGGCCAGATCAGCAGAGCGGCAGACAGGACACATTTGTGAGAGCCGAGTCTGCGCTCAGAGCTGGGATTAAACAGCAGGCAGACAGATGCCAAGCCTCTGGCCTGCTTTAGTCACTCTCATCGGGTTTCTGAAAGGTCCGACCAAGGGTCAGAGTTCCAGCAAAAGCCCCTTGGGGTCCTTGTTAGTGACCCAGTCAGCTGTCATCAGAACCCACATCAGAGGCGTCATCCAGGGTGGAAAAGCAGGGCACTGACAGTGCGCAGTCCAGCTATGCAACTCCGAAGTCAGGGACCTGAGGTTGCCTAAGAGTGAGCAAAGCTGGGGAGTTACTTGGGATAACAGGGGTTTTTCCTGGGTAACAGTTTCCCATTTTCTACAAACATCTTGCTTCTGTGGTTTTACCAAGGTCCCTTGAAGGGTCTGTTGAAACAGGCTATGCCTGGGGCGGAGGTGGGGTAACGGTTCACTGCACCAGCAACTTATCTTGTCTTCCCACCATGCTGGTCCTGGGTAGTCCCAGAGTCCAGGGGCCCCAGACAGGTGAGGAGGGAAAGGTGGAGCTGTGTAAAGTGTCCCAAGGCAAAAATATGAGCTTTAAGCAGAAGTGTAGCAGGGAGACCTGGAGGCCTCAGGGAAGCAGAGCTGGTGTCAGCAGCACAGCCTGGCCTGGCACAAGCTGAGAATTACATACATTTAGGGAGGACAAGGAGCCATGCTCTGGGGACAGGAAGGGAAGGGGCTTTGAAATCGGGGACCACAAGAAGGCTTGGAGAGTTCCAAGTCTGCATTGCTGTCTGTCTGTACGACACATGGACCACTGCTGTTCCACCCACTTGGCTTCATGGCCATCTATGCCAGGGCCCTGAGCAAGGAAGGCCATGGGAACCTTTCCCTGAGCGGTGGAGCTCAGATTGAGCCATGCACCTGTGACAGCAACTAGTGACCCACAGCTCCCCACAAACCACAGAAAAGATAGCCAGCAGACCTCGCTGGTGGCATTCACAGCTTCCATACTTGCTCTGGAGAAGTGTGATCTCTTGTAAAACTGCAGTTCCCACCACCCACCTTTCAGCATACAGGCGAACTGAATTCCCTCCTGCCACCACGTCTCGGTGCAGCCGCAGTAACAACCACCAAGCCAGGCGTGACCTGGTTTCATGCATTTACTGTTTTTTTCAGCTGGAGCTTGGGAAAAGTCCAGACCGTCCATGCAATTTCCGTTAGCTGTGGTCATGAATCAGGTCCTGACACGGCCATGAAGGCTGTGTTTCCTGTGCACAGGGCATGGCCCGACCCCGGCTGACTCCTGCTGTGGACCTGTTTCTTCCATTGTACAGCAATGATGTACGGTCTCTGTGGGCTGCTCTCTGTCCTCAATTCCTCTTCAGTTTCTCCTAAATCATGACTTGGGTCAGAGCAGCTCTGGCTCTAGACAGAGCATTAGAGCTGACACCCACATCCCCCCACATGCCGTGCTCCAGCCGCGGGACGAGCTTACATCCATCATCTTCCTCTGCTCTTCTCGTGTGTCATGTCAGCCAACCCAAGGGCTGAAAAAGGGCATCTCCAGAATAAGAACTGCACCGCGAAGGGCAAACCTAACCATGGACTGTGGCCAAGAGGCACTCACCACACTGCAGTCTGTGGGAAATAGGGGCAGCTCAGGCCTGCAGCCAATGGCCAAGCCCCTTTCCCCTAGTTCCCTTCCTTCTTCCTTCCCCCTTTCTTCCTTCCTTCCTCTTGTCCTTCCTTCTGGCAGGCCAGAGATCGTCTCTTTCTCTCTCTCTCTTTTTTTTTTTTTTTGGTCTTTTTCCTTTTTATCGGGACCGGGGGATTGAACTCACGACTGCCTGCTTGCAAGGCAGACGCTTATGCCGCTGAGCTAAATCCCCAGCTCTAGAGATCGTCTCTTCCAAATCAGCTTGGGCATGGAGTGATCTGCTTCGGTGACTCCATCCGCTGCTCCCCAGGTGCCCAAGCTGCCCTCAGAGGGTTGCGAACCAATGGTCACAGTTTGCAAGCCTCTCCAACCCCAGCCAGTTCCCCAGGCCCTGCTGGCCGCTCATGCCCTGCACCTCTGTCCCCATTGGTCTGGCTGCCCCGTAACCCACATCCTTGACCCCAAGGGCCTGGCGCAGCCTGTCCTGGCCCTGCTGAAAGCCATCTGGTGCCAACGGCCTGGTGTCGCCCTAAGCCACGCCGTCACACACACGTGGTGGGCACAGGGCCTGGGTCCAATGGTTTCTGCCCCGACAAAGCCAAGAAAGGGAGGGGAAAAAGAAAGCGGGGGGGGGGGGGGAGGAAGAGAAAATAAGCTGAAAAAGACAAAGATGAAAAGGAGGGCGGGAGGGAGAAGATGGAAGGAAGGAGGGAGTAAGGCGGGCGGGGTGGTGGCGGGGGAAAGGGAGGCCGGACCCGGTTCAAAGGGACAACACAGCCAGAAGCACTGCTGCCCTGGGCTGTCCCGGCCGCCTCGGACCTCACGATGATGACACTCCTGAGTCCCAGCCGGAGCCTTCTTCCTAAGCCACCAAACTTGCAGCCAGACTCCCCGGGCTCCAGCACACAGGCCAACTGGCGCGTCAGCGCCCCCTGGAGGCGCAGGTGGGCGCCGCCCGCTCCCGACCTCGCTGCGTCTCTGTGCACACCTCTTCCCCTTGGCCAGAAAGGGCGCTCATGCATTCCGCGTCCCAGGAGAGCGCCTGCGCATAGGGCCCTGAAGACGCACCTGCTTACGGTGCTTTCTCCACGGGACCGCGATGCCCTGTGCTCCTGTCTCCCAGGAAGGTCTGAAACTCAGAGAAGCCTGCTGATTCGACCACTGTCGAATTTCTAGCAAGCTGAGACAGCTAGGGGTCAAAGCCCACCTCTGTGACTCCAAAGAGACACCCCCCACTCCCCATCCTCCACCCTCCCCCCATCCCCCGCACCGGACCTGGTTCCCATGGCTTTTCTGAGCAGGTCTCTGGGAAGGCCAGAAAGAAAACTAAAGTTGCCTCCTCTGGGAGTAGCTGAAGGTGGCAAACAAGAATCCCCACATGCGGGGCTCAGCCTCCTCCTGGCCTATGCCCGAGCTAGCCTCACGTTCTGTGCGCTGTAAAGAATCTCATGGATACCCTCTCCGGAACCCAGGAGGTGCGTGGCCCCACCTCATGCATCAGGTACACCTGGCCTTTCTCCTGCTCCTTGTCAGGACCTCCTGGCCCTACCTCAGGCCCCAGTGCACAGCAGCAGCATGTGGCCCTGCTTGGGCCTCACTGGCAGGGCAGCTGTACCGGCGTTCACACAAAGAGCTAGGCGAGCTCACGCCCTTTGGAAAAAGCTGGCTTCCCTGGCTACCAGCTCTGCCTACAGGTGGCACGGGATCCACTGCGGGCCCAAGGCAAAACCGTCTTCTGACTGGAACTTGCCCCCAGCACTTGCTGCAGGGCCTGTTTGAAAAGCTGTCCCAGCTCAGGGCACCCAGGCTCCACAACACAGCCCACAGACATCAATGCCACACCTGGCTTCCTCCACCTCAGACACCACCTGCCCTGGGGTGAAAGTGGTGGGGAAGGATGTGTTGGTGCTGACCACTGACATCTCCATTTCCATTATTTCTGGAATCGTAGGATGACGTACACAGCCTGTACTTTGTTCTGAGCCACCCAGGGGGAGCTGCAGTATGCTGGAGGCTGCGTGTAGCTGGATGAAAACTCAACCCACTGTGTATCAGACGTGAACAAGAGGAGCTTGGCATCCAGGCTCTGGGGACAAGGGCAGGCTCCAGGATTTACTGACCCTCTCAAACATCGTGTATCCCTCTATGGGCTACAAACCTGTGCCCTGCACCAGGAGATGCCTTTGCTGATCTCCATGAATGAACAGGTGGCCAGGCCCCACTGCCTGTGTGACCAACCCACCACCACAGCACACAGGGATGCCCCACCACCAGAGCCTGGCACCCCAGGAGTAACCCTGGAGCCAGTGCTGGTCCCTGTAGGACCCCAATGCCTCTCTCCCTGATGTGGTCCTCTCACTGACCCATGCACAGCGGTGCTGTGTGCTGTGCACTCTCACCCAAGGCTGGTGGCCCTGGGGACTCACATTAGTGTGCACTTCACAAGACTTACATGCCCCGCTGTCCTTAGGAAAGTGCTACTGTGGACAGTCCCAGTCCTCGCCCCTCCATCTATATAGAGGCTGCTCTCAAAGTGTTCTGCACAGGGCAGGAGCAGAAAAGGCAGCTACCATGCATGCGGCCTGGAGACACAGCCCAAGGGTTTCCCAGGAAAGGTCAGCACGAAGCAGAACAGGGGGCTATTGGGACAGTGCCAGCTGGTTAAATCTGGCTCACTTGAAGCCACAGGCCCAGAACCCTCTAGGGTCTCCCTCCAGACCTCTGGAAGTCCTTACCGTCTGCAGAAATATCTTGGGAAGGGAGAGAACACGGCGACCTTTCCCTGCCACCTTGGACCTCAGGGTAACCTCCCATGTTTACGGCAGTTCAACCAGAGGCAGGGTACCCACTGCCGAGGGAGACGTGATTTCCAGGGTCAGGGGAGTGCAGATACCCAGTGGAAGGGTGACAGCATCAGATGTAATTTACTGAGCAGTACAAAGTGGGCACCACAGACTTGGGTTATGCAAAGTATCAACACGCAGTAGAAACACCTGCTAATGTAACCATCAGGTGGTGAAGGAGCCTTTTGCTCCACAGAGTGAACACAGCACAGTGCATGCCCCGAGAACTGTGTGTGCATGTGTAGTGCTGGGGACAGAACCCAGGGAACCATGTATGCCAGGCCAGGACCAGTCACTGAGCTGTACCCCAGCCCATGCCCTGCAGGCCTTGTAGTGCAGCGTCACTTGGAGTGCGCTGTGAATTGCAGGACTCTCCTTGGACAGCTCTGGCTTTCGGGACTTTCCTGACATGAAGACAAAATGTGAAGACAGCTGCTAATAGTACAGCTTTGGTCCTAAATAAGAACTCTACCAGAAAGTTTAAAAAGTAGTTTGTTTTTGTGAAAATAAAATATAGTGCACACACTGAGTGCTTCTATATTTACAGTTTTGCATCTAGAAAAATCAGAGGGCTCAGTCAACACATTCTCTTCTACACAGTCCTGATTTTACAGCTCTTTTCTCTTAAAATTTTAACCTAAAAGCCGCATAGATGCTTTGGCTCACAATTGTGTGAGGCCTTGCCTCGAGGGACCCAGTCATTAAACCGCCCTCAGGTCTCTCCCAGCAGGCAAGCTCCTCCAGGCACAAGCAAAGGTCCTCTGCTGAGGCCCTGCTGCAGACCCAGACCCACTAGGACAGGGAGCTGCAGTTTCCTACATTGGTCTTGGGGGCCCCATAAAGGCACTGGCTCCGTAAATGACAAGATCAGCCCCAAGAAGCAGGGTGTGCAGGGCTCAGAAGGACCCGAATCCACTCAGAAGGACCAGGACCAGAGAGGGCTCAGCATCAGGCTTCAGGAGCAACTTCAATGTGCATTCTCTCCCTGCAGGCATCAAAAGTCAAAAAACCTGTGACCCAGAGTCAGCTTACAGATGGGGCCAAGCCCATTCTGGCACCCAAAGCCACCACAGCAGTAGGAGGAGCAGTACAGGAGCCGCGGCACCTGCCGGGGTCACTCTTCCTTCCTCCTCCTCCTCTCTTTTCTTTTCTCTTGAACCTTCTTCAGCTCAGTCATCAGATTCAGCGTCTTGTGCACCCACATAACCTAAAAAAGACCATGTGGCGACATCAGAACTGAGCTGCACAGCGGCAGAGGAGACCAAAAGGCAGCACAGCCTCGCACATACCACGATGATCACCGCGTTGAGCAGCAGTGGGCCCGAGAATACGATGGAAATGAACATCCCCCTGGAGTCGAAGTACTGGTATTTGGAAAAGGACCTGTTTTAAGACAGAAACCAAGATTTCCTGGGCCTATGTCCTCCAGCACCAGGTGATGGAGGAAGAGCAGGCAGCCAGGGTCACTAGGGCATGCACATCGCCCAGTGAGAGCTCAGACCAGCATGGGGCCCTGGCTCTGCAGCATCAGGCTCATGAGGCCAGCACTACTCCCAAGATGAAGCACTCAGGCTCAACACGATGGTTAAAGGAGCCTGGCCATGACAGCCAGGCAATGGCAGACAGGACTGGTCCGCAGGGGTCGCTCCCGAAAAGGAAACATGGACAAGCCTGCAACGCTGGGACCCTGCCATGTGCCTGGTGCAGCTCTGGGCTCAGCTGTGGACAGGAGCGCCAGTGGGCTGCAGCATCTCCTCTGAGGAAAGAGGCACTCCGGGACTTGCACACCTGGCCACCAAAACCCACTTCACCAGTGTTGAGGAGACAGCACAGGGTCATGACTCAGCAAGGACCCAGAGGGAGCACCAGCGAACCACTCGGTCTGGAGGTGGCAGCAGGGCTGAGAGGAGAGGAGCTCAGAGGCCAGACCCTCAGGCCACCAGCACCGATGAGCAACTGTGCTTTGCTGGTCACTCTACAGTATGATAGGCTATGACTGCCCTGTGCTGAGACCACTGCCCAGGCAGGGTGACTGCAGGGCTGGAGGAGCATTTGGGGATGGGGGTGACCCAGGAAGCTGACGTTACCTCCAGTTCATGGCAGCCACTTCATTGATGTACTCAGCGCAGTAGACTAAGGCCGCTAGAGAAGACAGAGCACACATTAGAACGTAGATGGCGAATCATCATTCCTTATGGAATAAACACATCCATTTTTCACAGCAGAAGGTTTAACACTGATATGACACAATATCAGAGCTTGGCGAGATTAACGTCTATCTCGGCCATATTGTAAATCAAAACTCTGAATTACAGAAAATGTGTGTTTAAAAGAAAGCAGGGAAAATGTGTGAGGTCCACAGCTAGTCCTTCCTAGTGGCCTGGCCTCATGACAGCCACAGTTCAGCCCACATGAAGCCACTAAGCTGAACCACGCCAGGATGAGCCAAGGCACTGGGGCCACCAACCCAGCTCACTGGCAGGTTATTGCTGAGCCATCCAGAAGAAAAGGGACTGCTAGCAAAGAGCTGCACGGTCTCCTCGACCCTGACAGGTCTTTCCCAGAACCACAGTCTTCCCAGGGCTGCAGGGCACATGCCAAAACTCTGGCCAGTTCAAAGGTGAAGCCAACTTTGCTTGTGGGAAAAGTCACCACCCTGGAGACAAAACTGAAGAAAAGACCCTCGGCAAATTAAAAACCTGGCACTCTAATGTCCAGTACTAAGCGGTCAGGTAGCCCTGGTAGAAACAGGCATACAACACCCGACCTTCCCAACACTTTGAGTCAGGATACATGAAATACATGCACAATAGGGTCTGGTTTTTGCCAGGGACCTCAGCAGTCCCTCTGGGAAATCAGGAATGCATGCACAACTTTGCGTTAGGGTACGTTTTTCTCTGAGGTGCTCGGTCTGTGACAGCTTATAGTACACAGAGTCACAATAGGCAAGGGGCCCATTTTGCTCACCCTGGACCCTGCATGTTCCTTAGGATACAACTTGATACAGACTCAGGGAAGGCAGGGGTGTAACAAGTCCAGCCACCCCTCATCTGCCCACGACTGTTTCTTGGACTCATACACTCAGCTTCACTTTTCTTCCTAAGGTCATTCCTTGTTCAGAACTCTTACCTGGCTCACGGCCAGATAAGTGTGCCTAAAACTAATGGGTTGTCTTTATAACCAAACATCTTTGCTGTCTTTTCCCTATCTGCATGATCAAGTGGCCAACTCTCGCCATCCAGCATATATGTAACACTGGAACCTACAGGCCGTGATTTCTCCAGGTTCTGACCCAACTCCACAGCATTACTGACTCCCACCTCTCGTGGAGTGGAGCCTTTTCCCTGACTTCACACCCTAAATGGAGAGCTATTCCGTATCTTTTCTTACTGCCACTGTGTCCAGTCTGTCACCCTGTACTATGGCTCTGTTTCTTTCCATATAACTTTTCTCAATCATGTCACAAAACTCCACCCCCTTCCCTGAATTCCTGTAGCCCTTATCTTTAAAGCTGACCTGGGTGATATCTTATTTCACGCACAGACTCTTTCATCCTACTTTTCATTTTCCTCCTACAGCAGGCCGTACAGGACTGAGCCCGAGCAGGGAAACATCTGTGTAAAACACAGTGTTTCTTCGTACAACTGGTACTGGGCATCAGCCCTGGCACACAACAGGCGTCCCATCATCTCTGTCAAATCTGACATCCTGATATTATAGTTTATACACAGAGCACCTGATGGCAGGGGCAGGAGGTGCTGTGACAATAACCTGCATATCCTGAAGATGCAGAATACAAACTCTCTCTCTCTCTCTCTTTCTCTCTCTCTCTCTCACACACACACACACACACTCACACACGGAAGACAAAGAATATATAGTCACTAGAGAGTGATAGTGCAGGGGCTCTGTTTGGTCCCACTTACCTAGGCTCAGGAAGAGACCGACCTGCAGTTGGTACCTCTGGGCTGAGAAGCAGGTGAGCAGCAGGCAGAGCACATGGAAGGCAACCAGCCCCAGGAGCCACGGTTCGGTCCAGTCTGTCTGCTGTGAAAACAAATCACACTGTTACACTCCGAGGTCTGGGGGTGTGTGGGAAGGCTGTGGCTCCTCTCTAACTCATCTGGTGCCCAGAGAACACAGCCCGGCCACCAAGCAACATGGGACAGGAAAAGGAAAAGGGGAGGAAATCTCCCCCACTGAATGCCTACCCACAGGTTCTTAATGATTCTCAAGTTTGAGCACACAGGACAGAGTACATCACCAGCTCATCCCTTCTGATTGAATAGAACCACGTTTTTAATCTGGGTGAAATCTAAGGGATTATCACCCCCTTAAAGACAGGAAGTTAAGTGACTTGCTCAAGTTCATGCACTTTGTGAGTCCCCAAGCTAAACCCAGGACCCTGTGAAGTTCCTTAGTGTGGCGGTCTTGGCCATATGAACCCTCCTCACCCGCGGGACTTGATTTCCCAGCCTTCCTACAGGTGCCCAGCACTCCAGGTAGTGCTGCAGGCCAGGTCTCCTGAGCTTCGCAGTGGGCACTAGATGTGCTCCAGGTCCAGATCCACCCATGGGATGCTCAGCCTCGTTCAGGCTGCTCAGTCCCTCAACACCCTTCCCAGAGCTGCCTCCACCAAAAGCAAGGCCTGGCCCACAACTGGGGTCTCGGGCCCTCTGGGACTCTTAATACCCGGGGTACCCCTACCTAAAGGCAGCTCCTGCCTCCTGTGCACCGAACACACGAAAAGCAGCGTGCAGCGACTTGTCTAGAGATTGGCAGGGTAAGTGATGCTGCCCAGCCCCAAACCAAGTGCTACACCTGGAGCTGGGGACCCGGAAAGCTGCTCAGGAACATCCAGGGTCCTCCATCCTCCTGTGACTTACAGGACAGTGCAGCGGCTAGACAGCCCCCCCACCCCCCGCTCCCAGCGCGCCCTATCTCAGGTCCCAAGACGAGCCCGCCCAGGCCCCGCCCAACACGGCTCATAGCCCCACCCCACCACACCCCCAGCCTTGATCCGGAGACGAGCCTGCCCATAGCCCCGCCCCCAGCGCACACACAGCTCTGGTCCCGCCACCGCTCCGCCGCACGCACCCAAGTCCCACGGCGGTCTACGCCGCAGGGTCAAGAACCCCTAGTTCCCCCTCGTGGGGTGGCGAGTTACCATGATCACCGAAGGGATGCTGACGGGGAAGTAGCTGACGGAGAATGCGGAAGGCATGGTGCCCTGGAAGCCAGCCCTCCCAACCGCCGCCGAGCCCTTCCGCCCAGCTCCGCAGGAAGTGCTTCGGTTCTCATCTCGCGAGATCAGTAGGGGCAACCAGACGGGCAGCATTGGATACTCTCGCGATAATCACCCTACTTTTTTTTTTTTTTAAAAAAAAGGTCAAATCTCGCGTTATGTGTGGATTAAATAGTGATAAATGACGCAAAGGATTGGTTTATGCTCCCAGACTTGATCAGAGGGCTAAAAGTGGGCTCTGGGAGGCGATCCAGGTTTGAGGACGCCACAGGCTGGCAGGCTGGCAGGACCTGTATTTGTTTTCGGAAAACTCAGCTCCGGGGTATCACGCGTGGGTTTCCCACGGTGTTTGTCGTTCCACGCCTACGAGGACAGCTTCCACGTGGGACGCCTGCCCCCCTTTCCCTCTCCGGGACCTGGCCTTTTGGTTTTCTGTCCGAAACTTTCCACGTTTGTTTTGCTCTTGCAAGTATGGCTTTTAATAAATTGTAACTTTATTTTTCATCGCAAGGCTCCAAGGTCCTGCTTCCCCTCTGATAGAATTTTCAGCGCGGCTAAAAAGATAGAAATATGAAATAAAGGTGGCCTTTTATTTCAAGATCGCGGAGAACCCCCCAACCACTTAAGTATGGCTTTCTCTCTGCGGGACACTTGGTGTGGGGGCATATGTGTAGCTTAGGTTTGGGGTGGAGCCTAAGGGGCATTACTGATGCACAGGTAGCCCATTGGAATTCATTTCGCCGCTGGTAAATTGCTTAGAGGAGGGGAAGGTGACCTTTCGCCTCCCAGCCTCCCACCGCTACAGCGTCCCCTCTATAGCAAAATCCTTTTACCCTGGAGTTGCTGTGCGCCCTCTTACTGTGACCTCGTTCATTCTTACTCACCCAAGGAAAGGTGTGCGAAGTGGGGAAAGCGAAACGTCCCTGACGCTGGGGTGCAGGAGAAGCTGGCCTGTGTGGCTCAGACCCCTTACCTGTTCCCTTAGCAGGAGCCTCGGGCAACACAGTTACTACTGTTGCCGAGCACCTGGGACTCTGGATGGAAGGAGCAATCCGCGGAATCTGCAAAGCTGAGCTGTTGACGGCCCCAGGCCTTATAACTGCAGGTGGCTCTCTGCCCCGGGTTTTTTTTGTTTTTGTTTTTCGTTTTTTATTTAAAGAGAAAAAAGAAAGGAAATAAAAAAAAAACAAAGCAGTAAAAGGGTACAAGTAATACAGAATTTCAAGAAAAAAAATATATTGTAAGAAATCACTAGTTAATAGGTTACATATTGTCTTCTTAGAAACAGTTGTCCAAATTATAAAATTAAAGCATATACAGCCCTGGGTTTTATAACTCTGGGGCTGCAGTACCCTCAGTCCTGGGCCAAACAGTGCTGGTGTGCGGTGTTAACCTTTCTGGGGCCCAGAGAACCCTCAGGGCTCTGTGTTCCAGCTCTGGGACTTGGAGGGCAGTCATCATAGCTGGAGGTTGTCAGAGTTCTGGGCCTTTAGTGTACAGCCCTCAGGCCTGGAGAATTCTCTGCCTTCAGCCTTACTGCTGGAGGCTTCAAATGCCCACAGCCCTTAAGCATTGCAGCTGTAAAGCTTGGAGTGTCCTCTGCTCAGCATTACTGCCTAGGGCTAAATGCCCACATGCATCCCTTGACTGTTGACTTAACTCTGGGGTTGTGATTCTACAAGGCCCTCGGTGTTACAGCTCTAGGGTTCTGTTTGGCCCTCAGCAGTACAGCTCAGGGGTCCAAGTGGCCACAACCTTGGAGTCTAATTTCTGTCTCTGTCACCACTCCCCTCCCCACAAGGATGCTATGAACTAAAACCCTTGTAGACTGGAGTAGTGGAAGAGGAATGCTGCTTATATACCAATAACAGGTCTGTGACTGATCCAAATTCAAGTTTGCTGATTGATCCAAATTTATGCCTTTAGATCCAAGCCCATTTATTGGCCTAAATTCAACTTGCTGCGTGATTCAAATTCCAGCTTGTTGAGGTTGGGACAGACATCTACCTGGAAAAGGTACAGGTCTCTGGGACCGCTGTAGGAGTCAGGAACAAATAATTTATGTCAGTAAGAGATGACTGACAGCTGCTATATGTAGGAGAAAATGACCAGGCTAAAATGAGGAATGACTGGATCAAACTGCTAATAAATCAGGACAGGTTCCATATGTAACAGAAGCCCAGCAATCAAAATTAAAAATTCCAAGGTTAAGACCATATTAGATTTTCTGGCCCTTTAAATTCACCCTGGACAATTCTGTCCTTTCACAAGCTTTAGAGGCCACCTCCTCTGAGCTTGTCCCTGCAGCAGGTGGTCCCTGAGGGTGAGAGCTGCAGATAAAGGCTATGGGGTCCTTGGCCCACCCACCCCTCATCCACCAGTGACTCGTGGGTGTTTTCACTCAATGGAGTGGACCCCAGATGTGAGATGTGCAGAGGAGGAAAGGTGGATCCTGCCAGTGTGGAGCTGCAGGCTGGGGCGTGGCAGACACTGGCATTCTGGTCATCTCCCTGTGTCTCTGTCCCCACCAGGTACAAGGGGTAAAGGAAGATGGGTGCACTCAGCCTTTGGGGTCTGTGACCTAGGAAAGCCAGTGGGCACCGTGAGCAGCTCGAAGTTTACTTATTCCATGCTCAGTGCCCACAGGCTCCTGCAGCCCATTAAGGAACTGGCCATATTTAGCTCTGAGCAAAAATAAAACAAAGGTCAAGTAAAATGAAAAGGCTTCCGTGTGCTTTGCAGATGAAACAAAAGCCGGAAGGTTAGATGGGACTCTTAACAGTCCCCCAAAGTTTCCAGAGGGTGGCACTGTTGGACAAAAGACGCTGGCATTGAGTGGGACACTGAGGACAGTGCAAACTCAGGATCACATCCGTATGAGATAGCTCAGGGCTATCTGGGCAAGCCCTTGGTTTCAAACAATGGGACTGTGCTGCAGGATGCACACTGTGTGTCCAGCAGGTGACGCTGTCTCATCAGTTTGGCCAGGGTCATCCATGCCTGCAGATTAGGAAGGAAGCAGCCCGCCCCCCACCCCCTTCCTGGGGGAAAAGACAACTGTAGCCTCTCAGCTTCTGGTGAACAGAAAGTAGCGTTGTTCCCACGGTGGGGCACAGTGGTCCCCCCTAGGTCTGCTGGACTTTGATCTGTGGAAAGATGTGAGGCACCACCCCTCTCTCTGATCAGGGCTGTGTGGGGCAGCCTTGGGAGGTTTCTGTTATCACCTCACTCCACACACTCATCCCGTGACAACTGGAAGGAACAGCTGCTGGGAAAGCCCAGGAAGGAGTCACCGGTTTTCCAACCTGCCCGAGCACTGGTGAAACTATTCCCACACTATCACAACGGCCAGGGTCAGTCTGCCACTGAAATCTCTCTTGGCCCTAGCCCAGATATTCATTACTGCCATGGAACCTGAAACTGGGCATTCACTGTAACAAGGTTTATTTTGCCTGACGATTCCGGGCCAAGGTGGAGATGCATCCAGCCGTCTGGTTGGCAGCAGTCAGCAGAGGTGGTGTCCCTTGGGGACAAACCAGTACTTGGCATAGCTCGGTATCTCCAGGTCTCTCTCTCACTCTTCTGATGAAGCCACTAGGTCTAGGCTGTGCCCTAATGACCTAATGATCCTCATGGCTTTCCACCCAGAAATGCCACTGTCAGATGGCGTCTCCTCTCTGCACCTTGCATCCTCTCAGCCTCCTGAGTGCTGGGATTACAGGCACAAGCCACTGCACCTGTATTAAGACTCTTATAAGATGGCTCTTGTGTCCTGGTTAACTGGAAGATATGTGTGCCACACACACAGGGACCAAGGCACCCAAGGACCAAGGATCTGACAGGACTTCCATACACACAAGCTTTGCACTGGGCTACAACCTAGCCCTTTAAAAAGAAATTTGCAACAGGGTATTGCTAAGTTGCTACATTGTTAGACTCCAACTTTCAAACCTCCTGTCTCAGCCTCCCCAATTGCAGGGATTATAGTGTAGGCCACCGAATTTAGCTGTAAATGTATTTTAAAGGCAAACTCCCAGGAGGAACATGTCTGGCAATGTTTACAAGGAAGGACAAGATGAGTGTGAGGTCATGGCATTTATTCATGCATGCTCTAGAATAAGCAGACCGTGATACTACATGTGCCTCCAAGGAGACATTTGCTGCAAACTGTTTTGCAGTGTCTGGAGTCTGTGGCCACCAGTCCTGATCAGGTGACTTAGTAGTGAATGAGTCTTCCCATCCCTTTGCCTCATGAAACTTCGGAAAAACACCAGCAATGTCCGACTTCACTTCTACAGAGCCTCAGGCTTCACACAGCAGAGTCACCTGACACAGGAGTCGCCCCCAAAACTGCTGAGATTTGCTGTCCTCTGCCACCTTGCCGGTGAGGATGTGGCAGGCTCCAGACAGGCCCTGCACTGGGCTCTCGGTAAGGCCAGGATTGCAAGCGGAGCTCGACTGCTACAGGCAGAGAGGAATCTGTGACCCATAGGCCGCTTCCTGCAGGAGAGAAGGTGGGGTGAGCCCGATGCCTCCCCAGTTCCAATCAACCTCAGGAATGGGCCTACGAGAGGGGCCCAGGTCAGGAGGGGGTACAGCAGGACCCCAGTTCCTCCTCTCTCCTTCCCCGCCCCACCCCTAGGTGAGCAGCTCATTTTGTAACTGGTTTGAAGAAATGAGTTACTTTCACCACGTTCTGTCTGCCTTAGTGATTCTAATTTGTCTAAATGTTTTTTAAAACTGGTTCAAGTTTTTGACAAATGTTTGTTCCTTTATAAATACAATCTGTACCAGGGAAGATGGGAGGAAGGTACAGAACTAAACAGGGACCGTGTCCCAAACAGCCTCACCTGAGTGCAGCTGGAGAACAGCTGAGCGATTTCAGTGATACCTTAGATCTTAGTGAGAAACAGCTTTGCCTGTTGTCACCTAAATGAAACGCAGGGGACCCACCTGCTCCAGGTCCAGAGCTGCGGTGCTGTGCATCGAGGTCCCTGCTTCCTCACACATCCTACATCCCGGCTGAGCGGGGATTTTCCCATCTCCCTCAGTGACTGGCAGCGTGGATGCTGCAGCGGAGCACGTCCTGTGAATAAGCACACATTGCCAATGCTAGAGGAACCCCAGGCTTGTGCCCGCTGTAATGGAAACAGGGGTGCTTCCTCTGCGCTGGAGTCCTGGAAGCTGCTCAGGGGCCTCCCTCAGATCCTGTCCTCAACGTGCATGGCACCTCAGCCCAGCGGGTACCGAGGCTGCAGCTTTGGTCAGGGCCAGATGACCACAGCACCCCGAGGAGGCAGAGGAGCACAGGACTAGAGAGTCCGTGGCACCCTAAGGCCATGCTGCCCTGGTTCTTGCTTTTAATTGTTGAAGAAATGCAAGCATCAGCTCATAGGGGCAGCCAGGGGACATGGAATTCTGAAATGCAAGCCTGCTCCTTAAACTCAATTTATTGATTTCTTCTGCAGGGGGGCTTTTGTCAAGTTGCACTTGCCGACCTGGACTGCGTCTGCTCTTTCTGGCTGACTTGACCTTGCCCCAGCTGGCTGAGGGAGTGGCCCAGTCTCTCACACTCATATGGAGGGCATGTTCTTGTGGTTCTACCCATGTGGTGGGGCAAGATCAGAGCCCTGCCTTTGCCTGGGACACTTTTTCTGCTGGGGGAAACAGGTCTTGGTACCTGTCCCAGGGAGAAGAGGTCACAGGTCTCCAGCAGGGCCATGGCCAGCTCACCTGCCCTTCCCAGCATTGCTGTGCTTTTTAATCTCATCCAGCTAAGTCATAGCTGAGGGTTGATTCGGTGTGGTTTTCTTTCATTACTGACAAGCGTGAGGTCCTGACCTCAATCGAGGGCTGAGATTAAACACTGCTGTAAAACAGACGAGCCCTGACGTGCTTGTCGGGTTTCCTAATGAAGCGGCACCTGCACATTCCTAGTGGCAGACTTTATTACATCCTCATTGCTTCTCAAGCCCTCAGGTCTTTTTTATATTTGCTCAAGTTTTTAAATTTTTATTTATAACAGGTCATGCACAGACTTGTTCACTGAACCTGTGGGCATTTCAGAGGCCCATGCAGTATCCTCAACCAGTATCCTCAGTTTGGGCTAACAAGCACCACCAAGTTGTACAATTTTATTTAATTACAGGTTTTACATTAATAATTAAATAATCAAATACACTAACTGAATTTATAAATGCATTCATAAAGGAGCTGCCCAACTGAAGCTGGCTGTAGGAAGCATTATGAAGTAATAATAGTTTTAAGTAGCAAAAGAGCTCAAAACGTTTATTTTTTACTTTAGCCTGAAAAAGGGGAGACGGGTTTTAAATCCTAAGGATTTGATGCAGACTTAGATAAAATACACTGCATGTATAAACTAACCCAATTCTGCTAAAGCTGTTACTGTGCAGAAGTGCATTCAGGAGGGAGCACTTTTACATCCTATTCATCAAGGAACACCTCAAATACTGGCTGTCTTCCCATGATGGGTCGAAAAGCTATTTGGTAACTTCTTGCTTATGTGTGATTTCTTTGGCCTGAGTATCTGTTTCTTAAAAGGCGAGTTTTTCCCTTGGCCATGGATTGTTCATGGATACCATAGAGTCGTAGTATTCCAAGACAGTGAACCTTCTTCTTAGCAGCGACAGCTGGGCCAGTCAGGACGGTGCAAGCTTGTGTTGCTGGGCAACACAAGCCTTCCCTGCACACTCATGCTCTACGCTAGGCACACACGAAGGGCTTTACAGGTAAGTAAGATACCTGTAACCCTTAAAGCAGCCGTGCAAAGTAGACATGATAGTGCTTTATTCACAGACTTGGGGACTCGGAGAGATTGGGGGCTCAGCCAGCAGAAGCAGGGCGAAGAGTGGGCAGGGAAACCCTGGCTCTTTGACCTCACAGAGGCCTCTGCACTGGCTTTCTCTCTATAGCCTCACAGTGCTGCACAAACACAGCCTGGTGAGGACACAAATCTGCAGCCGGAAGAAGCTGCCCCCTGCTGGGTGTTTAATGAAATTCTGCGAATTACAATTCAATGCTCAGTTCTATTGTTATTACCTCCCTGCATGGGATTGGTGGAAACAGCAGCTAAGGTTGTGTTATTAACTGTGCTTGATTTTACTTGTTCACAGACACCACCACACGAGGACATCTTGGACTTTTCAGAATGTGTCTAATAAGTGAGGACAACTATGCTTAACAAACATGACCTGATCTTTGTAGGAGTACATGTTCCCTGAAAAAAGCAATTTGACAAAAGGAAGTATACAGCCTCCAATTTTCAGGGAAACAAATGAACACAGAGTATTTTTCCTAGCTAGAGTGTTACAAAGGTGAGCTGCCCCTTTTTCTGTTCTTGACTCTCAGCATGTCCAGGAATGCTGTCCAGAGAACACGTGACAGTGTGAGTGTCCTTCAGAGCTGCAAATGCTTCTCTCCCACCAGCTGACCTGCTGTCCTCGGGGACAGATACACGTCGCTGGGGTTGCTGGATGCAGGTGTGTTTCACCTGAGAACAGAACCAAAGCCCACACTGCAGCCAGGGTGTGGCTCTGCGACTCCAGCTCCCTGGGCTCAGCCTGAGTCCAGGCTCACAGCACTGAGAAGCCCTGATTCTAAGGTACGGAGGTCTAAGGGGTTCATCGGCAGGCTCATGCCTGCACCGCATAGTAAACATGGCAGAGCAGACTTCCCATTAGTGCTGAGTCAGGATGGAAAGGCTGCCTGGGGCACAGCAGGAAACTGCCCAGGGTTCTTGTGATGGTCTCCATGTCACCGACAGGGCTCATTGTCTTTTGAATTTTTTTGGTCTTTTTCCTTTTTATCGGTACCGGGGATCAAACTCAGGACTGCCTGCTTGCAAGGCAGGCGCTTATGCCACTGAGCTAAATCCCCAGCCCCTTGTCTTTTGAATTTATAATGCACATTATCAGGTGGAATAACTGCTATGAAATACAACTGGGAACAGCAGAAAGGCATGCCGCATGGTTTCCTACACACAGAAAACGACAGAGTCACATCTCAGGAGCCCCAGAGCTGAAGACAATAAAGAGAAATTAGTGTCAGGGTAACGAGAAAGTAGAGCAAGGCAGGAACTGTACAGAGTTACATTCTCCGTGAACTAATGATGAACAAACAGGATTGGGATGAGTTTAGGTTGGAGATGTTGATCTAAGAAATCTGCACCAGAAGAAATAGAGGCACAGACAGAAATTTTCCACAGCCCGGGGTCTAACTTCTAAAATAGACATGGGCCACTGGGGAACCAGCTTTCAGAATGTAAACTAGTACAACCACTGTGGAAATCAACATGGAGATTTCTCAAAAAGCTGAGACAGAAATTCCATTTGACCCAGCTAGTTCCCCTTAGGTATCTTCCCAAACAATTTAAAGACATTGCAGTGCTCCATGCCTACCCATGTGTATAGCAGCTCATAACAGTTAAATCTGGGAAGCAGCCACTACCAACAGATGAATGGATAAAGAAACCATGTGTTTACACCCAACGGAGGACTACTCAGCATGAGCCATCTGTAAGAAATGGATGCACCTTGAAACCATGATCTTAAATTTTAAAAATCAGACATATAAGCTTAAACATCACAGGAGAAACCCAATATATAAATAAAGAGCAAAAGATAATACGAAGTAGACAGACAGATCCTTCTCAGATTCGAAGGAGATCAAGAGATGGAGGGAGAGCAGAGAAAAAGGGTGAAAAGGGAATTAAGATGTGCTATGCACATGCACCAGCTCCTCATGGGTAATATAAACATTATGAACTATAAACAAGTACCAATAAGAAAATAATAAAACCAAACTGGATTGAATGCATAGCACTAAAAAAATCAAATAAAGAAGTTGCACATGAAATAATTCAACTTGGTGAAAAGAATTTCAGTGAAACAAAGTATTTAAAATTGGGTATATTTTAGTAGTATAAAAAAGATTGATAATACACTTAATTGCATCACAGATTTTCAATGAAATACAGCAGTATTGGCATAATTCTGATTGAAATATTTAAGAAGAATCTTTTTTTGTTTTGTTTTTGAGACAGGGTCTCTCATGTAGTTCAGGTTGGCCTTAAACTCACTAGACAGCCCAGGCTGGCTGTGGACTCAGGTGATCTTTCTGCCTCAGCCTCTCAAGTGTTGGGATGACAGACATGTGTCACCACACCTGCCTTAAGGCTGCTTCATTCTTCTCCTTCTGGCCCAGGTGAGGGCAGCTATGGCTTCTTATGCTTTACACCACTGTTTGTCTTAATCCTTTCCATTGAAGGGAAGTATTGTGTACTAGGAAATGCATGAAAGCCTGGTTCTTCAGAGTATTGTGAAGAGAGGCAGCAGGGAGTGAGGGTAAACTGAGGCTCCTTCTGCAGCTAGGGTGAAACTGTGCCTGGGGAGGACTAGTCAGGTGGCTTATGCAGAGAACATGTAAATAACAGAAATCCTGGGACTGACTGTGGGACACTAAACTTCAGGGCCACTTTCAACATGGAAATGTAACCTCGGTCTGTGGAGAACTGCCACGCACACAGTGCTTTCCTCTCAGGTAAAACCTCCTGAGAAGCTCTTATCCCCATGAGGGAGCATCTCCACGCAGTAAAGGACTCAGCACCACTGAGCTGTGCCCGAAGAGCTGACAGCACCCAGGCTTGTGAGCTGTCATTTCACCTCCACTGCATCAGCACCACCCAGAACCCCAAGACTGTGGTGTCTAGGGGTTCTGGTGTCTACACTGTGGTGTCAAACTGTGGTGTCCACCAAGTCATCTACTACCACTGGCTTCGGAAACCCCAAGCAGCTCTGTCACTGGTCATGCCCAGAGGGGTGGGGTCTGCCCGTGTGTAAGAAGTAATCAAGGAGTACAGGACTTACCACCTGCAGATCACCGTCCAGGTGATGCCTGCCAAGACACCAACCAGCAGTGCCCCCAGGGTGAGGGAGACCCAGGATGCTCGTGGGAGCCTGCCGGAGTCTAACAGAGGAGGAGGAATTGAGTGGGGCAGCCTGGGCTCACTGAAGGGGGGGGCAAGGGCGGGCAGGTGGGCGAGGTGACCCCTGGACAAGCAGGGTTTCAGAGACAGCTGTGGGGCAGAGACAGGAAAGTCCTCCCAGCCCAGCCAGGCAGGGCACAGAGCACCCTGTATGAGACCTATCCCAGGGCCCCTGGACCCCAAAAGACTTTGGGGGTCTGGAAACTGGGTCAGGCCTCCCTTTGTCCTGAAGGAGAGTGTTGAGTGCCCAGGACACCTGGACAGACAAAGAGACGGTGGAGCTGGAGCCCTGTCCTGGTTCCCAATCGCAGGGAACACTGTGCTCCCCACCCCTGCTGACAGCTCCTTCACAGAAACAGCCTGCAGCCAGAAGGCAGCACCCACCCACGCAGGTCCTGGCGTCCTCAGCCAGCACATAAGGGTCGGAGCACAGGCACTGGAAGCCACCCTTGGTGTTCCTGCAGCGCGCAGAGGGGTGGCAGGGCACGCGTGCTGGGTCTGCACACTCGTCCACATCTGCAGAGACAGCAGAGGCTTGGTTTGGGGAGAGGGGCACCCTACCAGGTATGCTGTGCACTTGTGGCGGGACCGTCTCACCCCACTGGGCTCAGATTTACCCTCTCGTAGGTTTCCATGGGCACCATGACAAATCACAGCAAACTGGTGGCTCAAACATTGGTCCTCTCAGGTCTGGGTGCCGGAAGTCAGAAACCAAGGTGTGGACAGGAGGGTGCTGCCACCGACGGCCGGGGGCTGAAGGGCCCTCCCTCACCCACTCCAGCATCAGAGATCACTGTCCTTGCATCCCATTCGCACTCCACTCCACTACTGTGCCCCTGGGTCCCTTTCCCATCTCCAAAGGATGCTGGGCTTCAGATTAGGGCCACCCTGAGAACTTTACTACAGCTAGTGATGCCTGTAAGAAGGCACCCTCTGTGGTGCCAGGGGTCCAGGCTGCACCCACTCTCTGGGGGTCACAGTGCAGCCTTGGTGCTCTATCTGTGACCTGTTTATCCTCAGGGAAACCCTTGTCAGGGACCAACATACTCCAGTCTCCTCGGCTCGGGCAGCACTGGGCATAGGGGAGGAGCCCACCCTGGCTGGGTGACAATGCTCTCACAGACCGCAGGAACCCAGTCTGAGGCCGGCATGTCCACAGAGTTCCGGTTGGTGGGAACAGAGGGAGGATCTGTGCATTTGACTGGAATTGGGATTTCCAAGAAGAGCAAGACAGTGACCCCAGATCTCCACATAAATGGCTGCAGAGATGTCCTCTGCTCTCAGCATGCGCTGCTAGCTGTGCATTGTACAGATAGACACAGAGCAGCTGCCTGCTTCCCCTGTGCTGACCTCCAGACAGTAGTGAGAAAGCCCACTGAGCACAGTTTCCATCTGCCAAAACCCACAGCACTAGAGCTTGGAGGTAACATGCGTCCTAATTCAGTGCTGGATTTCCCTCTAGAATTTTCATGCGTGAGGATTTGAGTGCCTGAGTAGGATGTGAACCCCACTGACCTTTGCAGATGGGTGGCTGGGCATCCCATCCTTCCGGGGTGCAAGTGACCTGCTCCTGCCCATGCAGCTCGTATCCATGGTGACAGGAATACACCAGCACACGCTGCCCGGAGTCCTCGCAGTGTACGAAGTCCCCATTCTCCACCCTGCCTGGCAAGCTGCACCTGTCATCTACACAACAGCGAGGTCACAACGAAGGCAGCTGCAGAAGGACAGCCACAAACTGGTGTCCCAGGCACGGACCGGACAATGTCCCCTAAGATGCTCCAGCCAGGTCCCTGCACCCAAACTACAAAACATGGAGAGGGGCTGTTGGGGGGTAGGGATTGCTCTCCATATCCTTGTCTAGGATGGAAATGCAGTGAAGTTGCACACGTGCCATGTGTGCATGGGTGCATGCCTGTGTGTACCTGAGTGTGTACTTCTGCAAACAGGTCCCAGCCTCTGGAGGAGGCATTGGCACCTCACACCTGTGTGGAGCTGTGTGTCCCACAGTGTCAGAGGAGCAGGTATTGCATTGGGGTGGAGTAGGGGTGGGGTGTGCTGTGGTCTTTGCTGTGAGCAAGTGCAGAGAGGAACCCAGGCCAGGACATCCGCTCCGCCAAGCCCGGAGGCTCCCAGCTGGCCCTGCATCTGTTATGAGGCCAGATGCTGAGCACTGTTTGTGCCCTTAAGAAGCTGCAGTTTCATGCACTGTCCCCAGTACTGCTCAGGGCACCACCTGTGTCCACCTGTGGGTTCTGCACTACCCCGTGTGCAGACACAGAGGCCTGGGGTGCCTTGTGCAATACAGCACCCAGGGCCTGAGTATGGGCAGGGCCTGAGGCTGTTACTCCCATCTTTCCTGTCTGGGCAGGGGGAGGCTGGTGAGGGGGGAGGCCGAGCTAGGGGTGATGTGTCAGGGGTGCAGGGGTGAACACTGATGTTGGAGAAGTGCACACTCTCTGACTCAGCGTCACCTTGCAGAAAGGTCTCCCTCCATGCTTCCAGGTCCAGGCTGGGGACATGCTCACAGGACACGAAGTCCTGGGGGAACTGCACAGCTTGAAAGGCATCCCTGGGCACGTGGGTGAGGCCAGAGTTGTCGCAGATGACCCGTGCCAGTGAGTGCTTTGCCAACTCCTGCTGCTGTGCCTTGGTGAAGACTGGGCCATTCTCCCACCACAGCCTGCGAAGGAGGCACCGGTGAGCAGACCAATCCAGTTCAAGGACAGGGAGTCCCACAGGCTTCCCTGGTCAGGCCCGAGGGTCCCCTGCAGCCCCCACCTCCTGCAACTCTGGGACCACTGACCGCTGACCAAGGCCCACAAGCATTTAGTTCCCTTTGCCACCCAAAGCTTGCTTGGTAACACACTCTCCTTCTGTGTAAACCTAGGACCCCCAGGAATGGATTGCAGAGGTGATCAATGAGCAGTGAAAGGCAATTTGATTTTACTAGACACCTGTGTGTGCAATTAGAAACACGAGAGGTCAGCAATGCTTTTTATATTCTCAGGAAGCCTGTGTGCCTTTCACCTTGCACTCACCCAAGAAGTGACCCTTGGGCCCCCAAGCCTTAAACATGGTAGCCAGCGTTTGACCCCAGCCCTTCTGCCAGTGTGAGTCGTGCCATCTCGAGGGCACCCACCTGTCCCCGTCCCTCAGGGCCTTCATCTGCCTCCCAATGATGCAGGCGAACAGCGGTCCAGTGCGGGCCCCCGGCAGCAGGTCCTCCATGAGGCCGCCCAGCCACACATCGATGTTGTCTGCGTGCCCGTACAGGGCCAGGAGCCTGTCCACTATGCTGCTGTTGGCGACAGCCCCGCGCAGCTCAGCCGGGGTCCGCAGCCGGGGCAGGTTGCACAGTACCCTCCATGCGTTGTACCCTGTGCGGGAGAAGGAGCCGGGCTGCAGGCTCTGCAAGCCCCGGGTCAGAGTCCTGCTCCTAGGCATGCACCACACTGTACCTGCTTGACCTCCCACAGCATGGCAGACTCAGCTCTCCTTCTGGGAGAGTTGGTTTCACAAGCTATGGGGTATGGGTGGGGGGACACCAGCTGGGCAAGGCTGGGGGCCGGGTGGGGTGGGGCGTTCGCTGCTGTGTTCAGTACTTCTGTGCTCTACAGCACCTTGGTGCAGGCTTCACTCTGGAGACTGTCTGTGCCAAAGTGGCCCTGGATACGCATGGGGGGCACAGTTCCCTCCCAAGCACACACCCACATAGGGACATGTGCATGGGACTGCACACATCCTTGGCTGGCCGATTGCCCAGTGCACTGAAGACCTGGGGTGCCCTCCCCTTCTGGGCCAAAGAGGCCCTGCTGCGGTCCAGTGCTTGGCCTCTCTTGCTGTCCTCCTCTGCCCCTGACCAGTGTCCTAGCTGCTGCCTCTGAGTCCTCTGCCATGGCTCAGGCTTAGCTGGGCTTCTGGCTATGCTCTGGGCAGCTCCTGGAGGTTCTCATACCTGCCCCGAACTGCTTCCCTCTCTGTGACCCTCTGCCCCATGCCCCCTCATCTCTCCAACTCCCTGTCCCTCTGTCCCCCCATCCCTCTGTCTCCCTGTCCCTCTGTGCCCCAGTCTCTCCCTCCTTCCCTCCCTAGGTCTCCTCTGCCCAGCTCTCCCCACTCCCTACACCCTGCTCCTTGCCCTAACTCCATCCTGCCCTCTGTAGGCCTCATGCTAAGACCCCGCCTCCACTTCATCCTGTGCCCCATATGCAGTGGGCACTCAGCAAGTGTGGCATAAATGTATCCTGAAAGTGCACTGAGGATGGCAGGCAGCTGAACTCTGCAGGAGCCCAGTGGATGAAGTCCCTGGAGAGGCTGGGGCTGCCTCCTCTGATGAAGGAAGCAAAGCCTCTGACTATGCACAGCTCAGAGGCTGGCGGTGGGTCTGCAGCCAGAGTTCACTTTCCACCTGTTTCGCAAAGGTCAGGCTTCTAGCCCAACCATCACGTGTGCCAACGAGACATCATCAAAGGGGCCACGTACCTGGCAGGCCGTGGTCCCGGCCCCGCTGCAGGTTGAGTGAGGCCAGGTCCAAGGAGCCGGGAGTGGACAGCACAAACAGCCTCTCAGTCAGCTCCTCGTGCATGAGCTGCTCAGATACCTGCAGCTTGGCCGGCGTAGCCAGAAGGCCCCTCAGGATGGGATCCACACCACCTGGACAGGGCCACACACAGCTGAGTCCCCACTGTGCATGGGAGAAACATCACAGTGACTTCTCAACAGTACTGCCCTTTGGTCTTAAAAAAAAAAAAAAAAAAAAAAAAAAAAAAAAAAAAACACCTTTGTGCAAATTCTCAAGTCACTGTTTGTGATTCCTTCTTTTCAGAGCCCCTCGGGATGCTGCCCTGGCAGTGGATTAGCCACCTAGCAGGTGCTGACCATGCTGGGTACTGGGGACAACCTTTCAGGGTCACAGGGACCCTAGAAGCGGCCCTTATCTTGCTTTCTTTCCTTGGTTCTCAGCAGGAGAGACTTTCTGATCTTTTGCTGGATGCCACTGTGGGAAACAATGAGGAGCAATGATGTGTGGTGGCCTGGGAGCTGTCAAGGATCCAGGGACCCCAGTCGCCACCTGGGAAGATCTGAGGTACTCCTCACAGAAGCCCCTGACAGGAAGTGACCAGTTTTGAACACTTCAGACAGGCAGGAAGAACATGGGGAAAGGCACAAAAAGAAAAGATGACAATAACCCTCCAGAATTAAACCAGGAAATTAAAATGTCTTCTGCTTTCAAGAGTGCCTGGGTCAAATGGGGTGACTCTTGGCTGGGGAGCAGTGCAGTGCTTGGTGGTCATGCAAGACTGGCATCAGGGGTCATGCACTGTGATAAGAGGAGCTTCCTCTTACTCCAGTGTCAGCCACCCCAGAGGAGAGGCCCCTGCACCTGAGACGACTTATCCAGAATTCCAAAGAACTCCAGAAATACAGGCAGGGATGTCTCTGATGCACAGTTCACCTCTTAAGCAGTCTGGAACACGTTTTACCCCCAGGGACACTAATAACCCAGACAGCATCAGCCAAAAGAGCCTCAGAAACCCTGTGCTGGCGCCAGGGTGACCACGCCAGCTGCAGGACCAGGGACAGGTCACATCATGGCCAGCACAGAGGTCAGATCCCACCTTCCTGGATGAGCCTCCAGGGGTTGAAGAAGGCGTCCCCCAGCAGCAGCGGGGGGAGGTCCGGGTGGTCCTTGAAGGTGGCGTCCAGCCGCCTCGCCAGTGGGTGGATGGTGGCGTGGCCAAAACGGAAGGCAGCCGTGGAGAAGACATTGGACACCGTGGGGTTCACAGTGGGGTTATAGCCTTCATAGGGGCCCACATACTGCCGGAAGGCGTTGGGACCCAGGATCCTGGGCACGTAATCCCTCAGGGTGATGATCTATAGACAGGGAAGGGGTAAATACCCAAGGCAGAAGAGGCTTACAGTGAGAGCCAGGGAAGTGCCCCGCCCCGTGACGGCCCTGCGCTTCAGGTCACCCAGATGAGGAGCACTGCAGGGGGACACTGCCAGGTAGGGACAGGGACCCAGAAGTGCTGGTTGGGGGGGGGGCTCCGTAAGGTGAGGACGTGGAGCCACAGGTGCCCACCACGACCCCCCCCCCCATTCTTGAGGGGCCAGTGGCAACCTTGTGGGGACCCACTCAGTGCGCAGGGTGACCCCGCGGGGATCCATCCGGGCGCCTGGTCTCAACCATGCGCACCTGGTGCAGGGCGCCCACCACCTTGCGCGCCTCCTGGTATACGGTGTCGGCGCTCCAGTGCGGGTTCAGGGCCTTGAGCTTCGCAGCCAGGCGGTTGTGCTCGCGCAGCCACAGCGTGTGCAGGGCAGCGAGCGCCGGGACCTCGCTGGCACGGCCGTCCCCGGCCAGGAAGCAAGGCGAGCGGGTGGGGCCGGGGGTGCCAGGCGCTGGGGCGCAGGCGGCGGGCGCGCGGGGCGGCGTGAAGGGCAGGAGAGCGCGACCGTCATCGTGGTGGCGCGCGTTGACCCGGAGTCGCCCTGCCGCGTCCGCCCAGTCGCGCAGGTCCCGCTCCGCGGCAGGGGAGCTGCCGTAGACCGTGGACGCGTCCAGGAAGGAGGTGAGTGCGTTCACCTGCTGCCGCGCCGCTGCAGCGGACAGGTTGCCCGGGAATGCATCGCGCAGTCCCAGGCCACAGGCGGCGGCAGAGCGGGAGAAGGGCAGGCACCGGGGCCCGGGTGGGACGTCGGCGGGAAGCTGCGGAAAAAGAGGGGGACCCTATCAGCTGGCTCGGCCGCCCAGACAGCGCAGCCAGGGACGGGAGCCCTGGCTCAGATCCCGTTGCGTCTCCGGGCCTGCCCAGCCACGCCGAAGCCCATTTCTCTGCTTTGCAGTCTGGCGGACCTTCAGTTAGGGACGACATGTGTGATAGATGACAATCATGGATAACCTATCAAAATTTCTTATTTTATGCAAAATGGCACCAAAACCAAAAGGCAAGCAATGCTGTGTAACTAAGGACCGAGCTCTAGTACCCGCAGAGCATATTCCCACTCCATGTGCAGCCATGTGACAATGACAATGCAGGCTGCTCTAGCCACGCATTTGGAGCAGAGCTGGCAGCGGTGATGAGGTCATGGAATCACCTTCAGACTCCTCCTCCCAGCTAAGTGGTGTGTGGCTGACTGAATACAAAAACAGAACAACTTAAAAGTAGGCTGAAGAAGACAGGAAGGCTTACTTCCATTCAGTGATCACATGAAACACAAAACCCATGTGGCCCATCAGGTCAGCAGGTATTGAGTTAATGTTAAGGGCTGCTGGGCAGTGATCAGTGACAGCACCTTTAGATCCTACTGCTGCAGGCGCCATGGGGTGTCTGTCAGGAGACACCCCCCCCCCCAAGCCTGCTGAGGGCCGTGACCAAGGCAGAGCTGGAACAGCGCATGTGCAGACACCTGGTGTGGCCTGAACATCTGCTTTCCTGTGTATCTAGATTCACTGAGGCAGGCACTTCCTGCTGCGGTGGCTCAAACATCCCCATCCTGCAGAGCCAGAATTAGGTGAGGATAAGGGCGATTCCTCAGGCCCAGATGTCACAGCACCAGCCAGATGTTGGATGTCTCATGCAGCCACTGGGCATTTACCTTGGGAATAAAGTGCAAACCCAGATCCTGGCAAGCGTGAGGGTCCTTTTCTGGTTTTCACTGCGACTCAGAAGTTGGGATCTGCCTTAGACTCACTAAGTACTTCCCATCCTGTCCTTACAGCACAGAGATCCAGCTGGATCCCTGCAGGGGGCAATGGGAGAGTATCCTGCACACTTTCTAGTCCGGGAGACACTTTACCATTTGTGTATCAGTTTACAACATCACTGATGTTGCACTGACGTCTGAGAGTACCAGAGTCAGACTGCATTCGATGATACTGATTTAAATTTTTCTAAGACCTTGATGGTATGCACATCCGTGATGCACCCTTGCTCTAAGGTTAGGCAGGAAACATCACGCTCTTCCCACGGGGTACAGACCAAGGGCCACACAACAAGTGTGCTCCAGCCTGGAGGACAAAGTCTCTAGGTGAGACTTCTTACTTCATCGTGATTTTTCAAATGGTCCTGGTTCGTCTCCGAGGAAGAATCCAGGTGTTGGGCGCTACCTGTATGGGGAAGCAGGGATTCTGGTTCTCGCAGGTCTGCTGGCAGGAGGCGCTGGTGCTCTGCGGGGTGAGTGCTATGTCGTGGTCGATGTACTGTCCCCACGCTGTTAGGAGATCAGAATACTGATCGTCTTCGGTCACCACCTCGTTTGGAACTCGAATGATCTGCTTCGTTACTTCCCGCACCTGATGGGCAGAGCCCAGTTCATCAGACCCAGGAAGGCCCTGTAGCTTCCAGGAGAGGCACTGCGACCTCTTCCATGGGATTCCTGTCTAGGGTAATGGCAGCCCTGTTTCTGGTGGTGTGGGAGGGAGAGCCGAGCTGCTGAGCAGACAGACCTGAATGGGGCACCTGCCAAGAGGGGTGTAGGAATCACAGTGCCAGGACACTCAGCACTCGGGGCCCAGCACAGGACATGCAGGAGAGTCCATCCTACTTTCGGGAGGGCCCCAAGGGTGGCAAAATGGAGGGTGAGTGACAGGTCTCCGTATCCACTATATCCACTGATCCTCCTCAGCTTCTGGGGACACCTGTCCTCTCACTCAGCAGCACTCTGGAAAAGCCCTCTCTGCCAGGCCCGTCTCCATGGGACCACATGGTGATGGCCTGGGCAGCCCTGACACCGAAGTGTTCTCTGGGCCCAGTGCCTGGGGTCAGGTATCTGAAGGCTCCAGAATGGAATGGGACACAAGAGCAAATGGGCTGTATGCAGTGGTACATGCCTGTGACCTCTGCATCCTGGGAGGCTGAGGCAGGACAGCTACAAGTTTGAGTCTACCCTGGGCAACTTAGTGACTTAGTGAGATCTTGCCTCAAGAATAAATAAATAAATAGATAGATAGATCTGGGGGTGTAGTTCAGTGGGAAGGTCCTGGGTTCCAATGTCAGCATGGGGGGAAGAGGTTAACAGGCCAGGTCGGCCATTGGCACGGGTGGTCAGACCAGGGGTGACACGGGCCATGTTTGATCACAGGTACAAGCCTGTTTCACAGGCAAAGGTGCCCCCAGGAAGAATGTGTCTCCCTTGCTTTTTACCCAGGGAGGGAATGGATCAGTGACTGGTGAATCACCTGGTCTTCCACCTGATGAGGAAACAAATTCATATAAAACCAGTGAGGTGCACAGCCAAAGGAAAGATGGGAGAGGGAAGAAAACCCAGCTGCCAGCTTCTCTCTGCCCAGCTGCCTGACCTCCTTGGGTCCCTAAGGTCACAGTGACATGATTGTAGTTCAGGACCAAGGAATAGGAGCCCTGAGAAGCACAGGCTGGGGTGACGGGGTGTGGGGGAGGACGTGTCTGCACCATGGGGGAGCAGCCCAACCCCAGGGGAAATACCAACCGGGGGCAGCGGGAAGCCGTGGTACAGGAAATCGGGGTTCCAGCCCCGGGGCTGGCTGAAGCCATCTTCGTAGGCTGGGGGGAGCCATCGGGCCAGGGCAGAGTTGGAGGCGCCCCAGGTGGGGTGATCCCTGTGGGGAGGAAGGCAGGAGCATTAGACACTCAGGGAAGAGAGGACAGAGCCCCACAGCCCAGCATGCTGTGGTCCACACAGCTATTCCTGGGGAGGCCAGGCAGAGGTGTCTAGAATGGAGTGGTTTCCAGTGCCTGAGTCCACCACCCCTTCCTGAGCCAGATCACCTCATGACCTGCCCTCTGGAATCCTCCCCACTGTTGTTCATAGTAGCCTGCCTCGGCCTCCTTCATAAAGGCAGGCCCTTCATCCCTCCAGAACACCCTGGAAGTGGCACTTCCCAAGCTCAGATAGTGGCTGCTGCTTGCTGCAAGGAGTCTGTGGTCCTGTCCTCAGCAGTGGCTTTAATCCAGGCCCCATCTGTCCACCTGGGCACTGTGCCTTCTTCTACCTACACCCGATTCTCGAGAAAAATGTTTCTGCTAGAAGTAGGGCACTCGGGGACTTACCAGGAAGTTCTAAATTAAGAAGTCAGATGGTCATCAAGATAGTAGGCATTAACTTATAGGAATTAAGAATAAAGTCAGGCTGGCTGTGCCAGCACACATCTGCGAATTTGAGCCCAGCCTGGGCAGCTTAGTAAGATTCTGTCTTGAAAACAAAAAACAGCAAAAAAGGAGAACAGGCTGGGAATGTAGTTCAGTGTGAAGGCCCCGGGCTCAATCCAAGACTGGAGGGGAAAGAAGAGGAAAGACAGAGAAAGAGAAAATGAGAGAGGAGAGGGAGAAAAACTTAGGCCCTTTCTGAGAGTAAGTCTCATTTGTTTGATTTATTTTTGACTATGAGAAAGAACAGTCAACATTTTTTTTATAAAACACCAGTCTGAAGTTTTATTGTTCAAAATCTCTCTTGGCAAAAAATACATTTAAAATATATGCTAAGGAAAAGATGTTATTAATAATATTCCGATTTCTCAAACTACTGAGAATACTGGGAAACTACCTCTAAGTAGGAAGGAAGAGATCTAATGAAAAGTCATTTGCTCTGTGTGGGAGCACTTTCTGGAAACAGAAAGACATGTTAATGATTGGTTATAGTCCTTGTGAAAATCAGGTGCCTCCAGTTTCTAGATTTTTTAAATTGAAAAACCGATTTGAGTTCTTGTAGATAGTTCCACAAAAGCCATTTTACCAGTAACTCATCATATGTTAATTTCTTATGGATGGCAGAAGGCATCTTGAGAACAAAGTTCCTTTTCAAACTTCTGTTCCCAAATGCAAGTTCACACCACCAAGGCTCTGGGGTCCCTCAGTGCTCCGCCCTACCTGCCAGTAAAGATATTAGAGTATTCTGGCACAATAGAGAAGCAAAAAGTACAAAATGAAAAGAACTCAATAAACTCAGGTTTATTGAGTTGAGGACATGGAAAGGAACAAATATGGCAGTTGGGTTTTCTCCTTCAACCAAATCAGAGAAGCAGAGGGTTATATGACCTCTGATCAGAAGTGGTGCATGGGGTGGATAGTGATGATGTGGGAGGAACTGATTGGAATCTGTGTGTGCAAATAGGAAGGACAGTTGCAATAGGACTGAAGAAGAAGCAGGAAGTGGTAAGCATTTCCGCTTTGGCCTCCCACCATATTAGACTACTGCCATAATTGGACAGTAATTTATACTAGTGCAGGAACCTTTCAAAGAGGGGTTCCACGCAGGCCAGACCCCAGCAGTGAGGGCGGGACCACTTGCAGTCGTCAGTACTCCTTGTGGGGATACTGGGTGCAGACACCAACAATAGGTCATGCCATCGCCTGACACAGGACTGACCCCCTGCCCTCCTGCTCCTCAGTGAGTGAATTCCAACAGAAGTTCTCTCCATGCTCTTAATGGCTGACATGTCAGTGTTAATTTTGGTGATTTCATTAACTGAGTCCTAAGGAAGAGTGTAAAGAACAGTTCAGTCTTGAAGAAAATAAACATGCAGATCCTTATGCTTACTGCAAACTGTTAAACTACGAAATTGTGATTTATAAAATATAAATATGCAAAATATACATATAAGTTGATATAAATGTATAAAAGAAAGATGAATATAGAAAATATAAACATACTGGCAGAGCATATGTATGCCTTTCAAGAATAAAACGTTGTTATATTTGGAAGAAAAATTATAGACGAGTTACAGTACAAGCCTAAAAGATCAAAAAGAAAATAAGCGAGAATTTTCTGGTAGTAAAAAAAAAAAAAAAGGATTGTTTTGGGTGTGAAGCAGTGATAGTATCCGCTTTCCGAAGGTACCTGCCACACCCACACTGAAATAAGAGCATCGCGCCTGTCCCGTGGAGCCGGTGTGGTGACAGCCGGGTGGGAGCACTGCGGAGCTTTGCGGCAGAAGCATTTGGATTGGAAAAGTCGGGGACCTAGACGTTTACAATTTCCTGGCTGTGTCTGGTGAGTAGACACTTACAAAACATGAAAAATGAAGAGGAGCTAACAATGATTTTTAAACCTTTTAAGAGTATTTGGAAATAGAAATATTAAAAAGCCGGTAGTTTTATTACTAAATTATTGTCATCCTTACAGATACAGCCTTTCACTTCTGTACCTGGATTTTCCACACGGGAGGGAGAGACACGATATGCTACAGAGACCACAGGCAACATGGGCAACCAAGGGTTGGCGTGGCCTCCCAGGCCAAGTACTGCAGCATCCTTTCGCTGCAAATCTCACAACTGCGCGGAGAGGGGGTGGAGGGGTGGGGGGGGTGGTCAGCAGACAAGAGGCATCCATTGCTCTCAAGGTGCAGCTGTAACTGTGAAGCTTTCCAAAACGAGGGACAGTGAGCGGAGACGCCTGAAGGATTCATAGGCACTGACTGCCTGCAAGAAAAATGCTATTTACAGGACAGCAGCACACTGGCCAGTAGTCCAGGCTTGAGGCTATGATTGGTTCACATACACATCTGCTGATTGGCCCATATTTATATCTGCTAATTGGTCCAAGTTGAAACTTATTGATTGGTCCAAACTCAAGCTCCTGATTGGCCCAAATTCAAGGCTGCTGATTGATCCAAACTCAGTGTAATATAATGCCCTGCTAGAGGAGTAGAGACCATAGGACTTGTGTTAAGGCAAAGTGGCATGGAATTTATTGTGCCTGGATGAAGGCAGACAAAAGGAGAAAAGATCATCTATGGGAAACAAAGGGAAATGTCTCCCTTTTCTAGGGATTGAAAAAAAGCAAGGGCCTTTAGATGGGAAGATTTTAGTAAACATCTGTGTTCAAATATCTCACTGGTGGTGTTGCACCTCAGTGGACAAAGTCCTTGAAGTGGCTGGTGTAACTTTTCGGGTGGCTCCAGATTTCCCCACACCTGGAAGTTTCCTTGTCCTATCTTACCCTATGTATACGGATGGCAGCCTCCATACTGAGCCGAGCTCCTTGCTGCACGCAGCATCTCGCTGGCAGAAGGTTAGAGGCTGGTAGAGTCAGGTCCTACTCCTGCCTTACACTCAGGTCTCCTGATTGGTCAAAATTCAAGCCTGCTGATTCAAGCCTATTGATTGGTCCAAACTCACTTCGGTTGCTTCCCTTAAATTCCAGTCAGCCACAGGCAAGGCCCACAGCTGCTAGAGTGGCATTTGGGCAGCTGCTGCTGTCAGGGAGACAGCTCAGGAGGACAGAAGGTAGAGGGCCACTCGACATCTGCCCCATCTCTATGGAAATTGCAGAGCTAAGATCAGGACTGTTGTCATTTGTGGCATCCTGCTTTGAGAGCTGACTATGAATCACAGCTAACTGGGGCTTGGGGACCTGAGGGATAGTCACTGTGGGCCCTGAACTCCTTCCTGGTCTTTGTGCCATTCGGGGTGTCTTCCCTAGGCTTCTTCAGAACCTAGGATACAGGGGGCGTCAGCAGGAGTGTGGCAGGGAGGACGTGGGCTCCACAGAGATGACAGAGCGAGCAGTGAAACACAGGGACTGCTGTCCCTGTCCACACCCCACCTGCTGGGTTCATTCAGGAGCGCTGCCACCTCATACAAGGCCTTGCTGTGGGAACGCTGCCCCTTGGGGCTCCGGGGACACCCGCAGTTTCATTCAGCAGAGCCCTGCTACCCTCCTCCGGGGTATTAAGGATAAACACTGAGCTGCCTGATGTTTAATATCTAGAGTAAAATTTTTAAAAATCAAAGCATAGTTGAACAGACAAACATGTCAGTTTTATGACTCAATTCGTGTGGAAGGGGAAAGTAAGAAGAAAAGAGGCTGCACGGAGCCCCGAAAAGGTGAAGACGAGGGCAGGGCGCAGACTAGGACGGGCATAATGCTCTTTGGAAGATTTCAGCATGTATATTTCTATCCCACCTGCTATCCAAGAAACCACCTCCGACAGTGAGGCTGCAGCTTTTCCTAAGATGGCTTGGAAACGTCCCATCTCCTCGGGGTCACCTGCTGGGGTGACCTCCGGCTCAGGGCTTCCGCCAGATCCTGGCTTCTCTGGGAGCCCAGAAGCGGCCTTTGCTATAGCAACGGAGCATCGCCGCCATCCGATCCTCTTCCTCCCACCAAGGCAGCTAAGGCATTCAGAATAGACCAGAGCCACTTTCGCTCCTCGCTGCAGCTCCCTTGCAAGCCACGCGGGGCGCTGTCACAGAGCCACGGCTGCTCCACGCATGGCTGCTCAATATGCCCTCAGGTGCTGCCCAGGTGACCTCGGAACCCCTCTGCAAGACTCAGGGTGGGGGCAGGGCATGGTAATAGAGATAGGGGACCTTTACAGTGAACTGTGTCCCCAGCCCTTTTTAACTTTTTTTTTTTTTTTTTTTTTGGTCTTTTTAGGACAGGGTCACTATTGCTATGCAATCCAGGCTGGCCTTGGGCTCCCTTTGTATCCCAGGCTGATCTTGAACTTGCAATGATCCTCCTGCCACAGCCTCCAGAGTGCTGTGGGATTACAGGATTACAGGAGTGCACCACTATGCCTGGTTCCTTTATAAATTTTTGAGATAGGAGCTTGGTAAATTGCCAAATTCCCAACCCTGGGCTTGAATTTGGAATTCACCTGCCTCTGTGTTCCAGAGTGCTGGGATTACAAGCACAAGCACGCACCACCACATCCAGCTGTGATTTGCTACTGAAGTTCATCAGAAGCCTCTGTGCCCCCACCCGCGCCTCTCCTTCACCCCGAATTTGGGCAATGGTCCCCATCTTTTTTTTAGATAGTGTACTAGAGTACATGCCATCTTCCCTAGGCCCAGATCGGGGGGATTGCCATGGTGGGGTGGCAGGCAACCCTCCTTGGTGGTCCAGGCTCCAGGTTGCAGGAGAGGAGCCTCTGCAAACCATACCTGTTGTTGCAGGCGCCCGTGATGAGTCTGTACTTGTTCGCCAGGCAAGTGTTGGGACATTTTGGTGGCAGCATGTAAGGTAGGCAGCCAGACAGATTTGCAATCATGTTCAGCAGATCTTCTGATAAAATGTCTAAGAACAAAGAACAATGCTTCAGCGCTCTGCTCGAAATGGCGACAGTGAACCCTGCAGACACCCAGCTTCCCACTGCTGTCCCAGAAGCAGCCTTGCCACAGAGCTGGGGATCCCGAGGAATCTGAGTCAGTCTTTGGAGAAAATCTGCATTCCATTTTGAAATCTAGCACTCCCTCGTTTAATTCTCTTGAGCTTCTTTCTTGTTAGGGATGTAAAATGTTGTTTTGTCTTTTATTTTGTGATGTTTCAGATACTGGTCTGGGGTCCCCGAGCCCCAGTTGCAGGGTCACCTGCACCCTGTCCTGTCCAGCGGTACCCAGCTATCAGAGGACAGTGCACACGTGGCCTTCACCCCCCCCCATTAAAACTAAATCTAGACTTGGTCAGGTTTGCTAATAATTTACAGCTGTTCCTCTATAAACCCCAGATATTTTCCTTTTATTGATCTTGGAGTCTTTCTCTCCCTAAATTAGAGCCCAAGAAAGCAGTCTCTTTCATTTTTATTTTTTTGCCAATTCTGTCACTATTTATGTCATTCAACAAATCAAAGTAAGGGCTGTTTTGTTGTCCGTGAGTAGAAGCAATCACTGCTTCTCTTCTCAAGATGGTTTAAATAAATCTTTGGGAATAATACCATAAAACACTGATTAATCATTAATCAGATGCCAATGAAATTGAGGCATTCACTAAGAAAAAGCCAAGAAGGAATGCATTCTGCTTTCAAACAGAAGAGAATCAAGCAAGCTCTTCATAAGAAAGGCAACTAAGGTATATTAATGAGAACGATTAAACGAGACTCCAAACCATTTGCATTCAGTTCGGGGGGTGGAGTGGAGGTGGCTATGCCTGTCTCACAGCTGTAGCCCAGTGAAACAAATTCTCTAAAGCAGACAGGGGATCGAACCCACATAAACAACAAAACCCACCTCGGCAGAGCCAGGAGGCAGCAGTTATTACTGTGATTGAAGTGATTGAAAGGAACCTCTGGGGTCCTTTTACCTTTTTACATTACAAATGTTCTAGGTTGACTGTGCTTTCAAGAGAATAATTTTCAAACATGCTATAGGATGGGGCTCTTGAATTCTGCATCATGGCCTGGACCAGACACATCAGCCTATTTCCCCTAAATGTCTATACCCTGACTTGGGAAAATGGCCTGGAGATGCTAAAGTCCAAGCCAGGAGACCCAAGTCTCAGGCATTAGAGCATACCATACCCTTTGTCATTTTTTTCCCTCTCGTGGCCCTAGCCAATCCCACAACAAGACAGGACACCGATGTCCTTACCAAGATTTTCCAACCATGATTTGAAATGAGACTAGTTTCAGGTTGAGTTTGGTAGTATGTTTTGTTTTGTTTTGTTTTGTTTTGTCTTTTTCCTTTTCATCGGTACCGGGGATCGAATTCACGACTGCCTGCTTACAAGGCAGGCGCTTATGCCGCTGAGCTAAATTCCCAGCCCCATGAGTTTGGTAGTATGTTTATCATCCAGCACTCTTGGAGGCTGAAGCAGGAAGATTGAAAGTGTGAGCCCAGCCTGGGCAACTTAGCAAGACCTTGTCTCAAAATAGAAAATAAAAAATAAAACAAGGGCAGGGGCTGTAGCTCAGTGCAAATGCCCTGGGTTGGGTCCCCAGCGCCACCCCCCCACACACACATCCTATTCCTATATAATCATTTAAACTTCACTGTTGAATTTAGAGCTGAGAATTCTGGCTGACCCTGGTACAGTCGAATAGTTTGTTCATGACTCAGACCTAGATGAAGAAATCCTACATCTTGCACCCACCCTGTGAGGGTACAAATATGTCTCTGAGGGCATCTGTTGTCTTCCGGTTTCTCTGCACTGAATCTGCAGACCCTGACCTAGGAAACCCACTCCTCCTCATGGGGCCTGAAGCAGCCATCCACTCAGGTGGCCAGGACCCCATCTTTCTTTGTTGGCTGGCAACAGCCTTGGATCACCAAATCTGCCCCCACCTCCCCACCCCACCCCCAGTACCCCACCACCACCATCACCTGGGAAGGTGGGGCTGGGCTCGGTGGTGCCCTTTCCTGGCTAGAATGCTCCCTCCAGGGAAACATGTTTCCTTTCAACGTCATACCCCAAGCCCACGAGCTCCTAGTGGGTGGGGAGCTGACGGGAAGATGCCCCAGTCATTTCACACAAGAGAACACATCTGCTTCTCCCTGTCTACCCAGACAGCAGAGAATAAGAATTTGCCAGAGCAGCGGGAACCAGAAACTGGCACTGTTCTCAAGTATCTTGAAGAAGAGTTGCTTGTGTCCTAACCCATCCTGCTTGTTTTGGCCTAGAAACACCCCCAAATGCCAACGGCCCCCTCCCAGATCAAGTGCACCCTCCCTGAGCTTCGGGGTACTGTGCTCACCCAGAGGAAGCTGCTGCCCCGTCAGCCCCAGCGCCTGCATGGAGGCTTCCGTGATTTCTGCAGCCCGGGAAATTGCTCTGCTCGATGGTTCAGGGAACTTGGAAAAAGCCAGCAGCTGAGATGAAGTGACATCCCTCTTTCTGAGGTTCCTAGGCGTACGAAGAAGATAGAAAGGAATACACACACCGACGTGGCCACCTGGCTCTTAGTTATCAGTTAACTGGGCATCGGGTAATAACAGTGATGAAAGCCTTATGACTTCTCCCCACAGGGTTCTGGAGTCAGTGGAGGAATGGGACACAGATGTTAGATGATGTAGGGACATGGGCAAAGGCCAGGCCCAGCGGGATGGGGGACTCCAGACACCTGTCTCTCAATGGCTGCCAGAGCTGCAGCACTGTAGGGGGGGTCTCAGTGCACCCCAAGAAATGCCTGGGGTACCCTAAAAACAAGGCTGGCCATGGTCAGAGCAGGCAAGGTTGGAGTCAGTGGAGGGTGCTCTATTGAGAAGCCCTCCCTAAGTGACTCTGTACTATCCCGCCAGCCTCTCAGGGATGGGGTGAGACTCAGTGACAGAATTCAGTATCGCAAGAGCAAGGCAGGGCCATGACTCCATCACAGCTGACACCCAGGAGGGGCCTCAGAGCCCCTGTCCCTTGCTCTGCACTAAGTCTTAGGCAGGAGGGTTGTGCTTTTGGCTTTTGATCAGAAGTTCAGTCTCTTTGAACCATAAAGTCTGGAATTACACAGGTCGGATCAAAGTGGCTTCACTGTTTTGCTAAAATGAGCACTGAGATTCATTTCATGTTTTTTTGACACAGGAAAGTAACTTCATCCCCAAGAGCCAGGCTCTCCGATGGGGCTGCAAGCAGCTGAGGAGGTGATAGTGAAGAGTGGGGGGGGGCGGTAACGACGTGGACCATGGATGACCAAGGACTCTGTTTCCCCTTCCCTCAGCCAGGTTACCTCTGCAGGGAGGCGTAGATGGCCTCGTCCACCGAGCGTACAGCAGCCTCCAGCATGCTACGAACCTGAGAGTCTCTGGTATCTCCTGCAGAATGGAGCAGCGTGCAGTAAGAGGCCTTAGTCGTGCCTGTAGCTCTGTCATCTCCCTCCAGTCCAGCAAGGGTAGGGGCAACTCTGGGGACCAGGGGGCCCCTGCACCCCGTGGACATGGTCCCTAAGATGAAGCGAGCCTGGAACAGGCAGGGATGTGTCTTCACTGTTTCTCAGTTGCTTGAACTGCTTCTTGTGACCCTGAATAGCATTCTGAATATTCCCGTTCATACCCGCGTCTGCCTGTTTGTTTGTGCCCTTCATGGAAGATGAACTCTTTGAATACACCTGCAGTGTCTGAGATCAAGGTTGTCAGATTTTATTTTGTCAGTACTTAGACTGCTAGGCAGGTCAGGACCCCACCTGTGGGTCCAGACAAATGTTAGGAAGGTGATGGGGACCCCTGGAGATGAACCCTGCTTCTGTCACTAGGCCAGCTTTTCTGTATCCAGGACTTCACTGAAAGAAATGCATTTATTCCTACAAGGACATAGACTATGAGAATGGTACAAGCATTGAATATCTACATTGAAATAAAAACTATTCTATAAAAGGTAAATCTCACCCTAGAAGGTGGTACAGACCTGCAAGCCCAGCACTCTGGGAGGCTGAGGCAGGAGGATGGCAAGTTTGATCAAAGCCTGGGCAACTTAGCAACTCTGTAAGATCTTGTGTCAAAATAAAAATGAAACAGGCTGAGGATGTAGATTAGTGCAAAGATCCTGTGTTCAATCTCCAGTACAAAAAGAAAGGAAGGGAGAGAGGGAGGAAGAAGGATGGAGGAAGGAGGGAGAAAGGGCCAATCTCAACATTTCTGGAATGAAACATCGCGATACACTGATATTCCAGGGAACATGCCAAGTCCACGCAACAGCCCTGCCAGGCTACGTGATGATGCAGCAGCCACTTCCTAAACACTTTCTGATAACGGGGGCCCAAGAAGAGACAGCGTGGCCAGAGGCTGTAACACATAGGACCCTAAGTTCCAAGGCTGAGCGATGATGCAGGGCCCACTGCGGGGGAACACTGCCAAGGGTGGGGAGCTCTCTGACCTTCTTCCGGCAGGGAGGCCTGGGTTCCAATCCCATCTGGGAGACCCAGCAACCCCAGCCCTGCCGTGTGCCTCCAAGTCATCATCTAGGAAGTGAGTACGGTTTCAGGTCCAGGCAGTGCCCTCAGCCTCCAGCGCCCTCTCCCAATCTCCTCTGCATGTCCCCTGTCCCATCCCCTCCCACTTGTCCATCTTCACCTTGAACTTCTCTTCCGAGCCCTGCCCTGACCCTCCACCTGGCCCGCGCTCCTCCCGTGAATGTTCAACTGAGTCAAGTGGCACCAAAAAGCTTGCGTGGCCTCTGCCCATTCCTCCCCTTTCATGGGAAAGGCTCTTCGGCTCCCACGTCCACCCCCCGAGTCTCGTGGTGGAGTTGGGGCCGAGATGTCTTCCCCAACAGACCTGTGAGTCCTGGGTCCATCACAGCACCCTCAGGTCCCTGCTTTCCACAGGGCGACAGCAGCTCCTTAAGACAGAGTTCAGGCCCCTGCCACCTGGTCACACCTCTTTCCAGGTTTCAGGGCACCAGCAGTGATGCCCAGTGTCACCCTCAGCAGGTGACAGTGCCAGCACCAAATCTCCAGGTCAGTCAGGTGTCGCACAGGATTTGCTGTGGGCCATTGTTCATGTATCTTGCTTAAGCTTCATCGATCTCATATCATTTATTCCCTTCGTTCTTTTATTATCAAACATTTCACGGAATTTCTTTTTTCTTTCTTTCTTTCTTTTTCTTTCTTTTTGGTACCGGGGATCAAACTCACAACCTCATGCTTGCCACACTGGCACTGTGCTGCTGAGCTAAATTCCTGGCCATCACTGAATCTTTAAAGAAAAGCTTTAGATTATTATTGGCCTCAGACCTGACCCACCTCTTCGCTACACCTTCAGCTCAGACCCCACATGTGCCTGGGGGCACAACTTCACCTGCCACCGCTGTGTGATACCCTTCTATTCAGCCTGTCCCCTCCAGTTTATTTTCCAGAACTGAACATGGAACCCAAGGGAGGTTGACTCAGTTCCTAGATCAGGGGCTGTCGCCCCCACTCCTGCCTCTCCCTGAGCGACTGCACCGTAGGAGGTTGATTCTGCTCCTTTAGGGAGCAGTGAGCCTCCAAGTTCCCCCAAGTTCATCTGTGGCACATGAATGAGAAGGGATCCAGGACGCTATTATACGAGAAGGCACTACATTTCGGATGAAGAAGGAAGTTGCTTAACTCTACCAGTGTTTATATACATGAATCAAAACTGAAAAAGAAGCCCAGATCTTCCCCAAGCCACATGCCTCGCCGGGCTCCTGGGCTTTACCCTTGGCTGACTCTGAGCAAATCTGAGGTGCTTGGAGCCAAATGTAGGGCCAGGTTTTGAATGTCTGTTTACTGAGATCCAGTGAACTGGAAGGATGCCTGCCAGCCTTCCTTTCTAAACAGATCCCCCTGGCCTGGGCGTGCCTCCTGCACCCTGCTCCCATTGTTCTGTGCATCTCCTTTTCTGCTCAGGGCAGCAGCCTGCTGGAGCATTTGCCATGAGCTTCTGCACCTGGCTCTGGATTCTGCACGAATGCTAGAAACGTGTCTTAGGCCAATCTGATACAGAAGGACACAGCGCTCCCAGTCCCTGCTGTGACAGAGTCCTCCAGAAGGGACTCATCTCGCATCTCTCTAGAGATACAGTGGCCCATGTGTAGGATTTCTGGGTAACAGGAAATGCTTATTTTCATTTTTAATTCTTTTTATTGTGGAATTTTCAGATGCTGAGTATTTTCTCTCTTTGTGCTTGGACTCTGGTGGCAGGGTCGTCCACATAGTGGGGAGAGGGTGCCCAGACCCTGTGGCACAGGAGCCGTGAACCCCGATACACAGAAACACCAGGCAGCGTGTTTGCTGCATGCACCTACGTTTAGTTGTGATGCAATGCAGCTGATGAAAATTATGCTTCTCAGGAAGTTTATAATACTACTTATGCGGTCCCAAATGAGCTAATGATTTATTGTCAGTTGGTTAAAATAATTATATAAACAAAACTTCTTATACTAAAAAAAAAATGTTAAATGAAAACACAGCAGAATCTTTGCTGCACATGAGAAACTACAAAGTAAACAAGCACTGACATGGCCTCATAATATCCCAATGAAAGGGAAATCTGTCCCACATGGTAGGGTTATAAACAGGGCCACCAAGTGCTTGGCACAGCAGGAGTCACAGGCTGGGCGTGGAGGATGGCCAGGGCTGAGCCCAGCAGCCCCTACCCAACAGGAGCCTGGGCCTGGGGTCAGGACAAAGGGGACAAGCTGAGCGCAGTCCTGCAGGGGGCCAGCACCCCACCAGTGCTCAGCCTGAGGAAAGCTCACTTGCAAGGTTTGTGACTTTTCTTTTTTAAACAAAGCGTAATTATTTTAACCAATGGATTTCAGTAGGTAGCTTTCCCAGGCTAATCTCACATTATTAGCACACTGATTCCAAATATACACTGAGGATGTTAATGAATGAAAAACGGAGAAGGAACAAAGCAGAAAAACACAAAGAAAAAATATTCACATATATGAATGCGTGAAGATGAGATTATTGAGCCAGGTGTGGTGGTAGCACTCAGGAAGCTGAGGCAGGAGTTTTATCACAAGTTCAAAGCCAGCCTAGGCTACAAAGGGAGATCCTGTCTCAACATGTGGATCAAACCAAGCAGAACAGAAGCAAAACAGGTAATAAAAGATCCTCAGAGACTTTCAGGAGTTACCATTACATCTTCCCTTTGCAAATGGGAAATGCAACTGTCCTCCCAAGGCCAGAGGATCGAATTCTGATTGCTACTCACCCCAGAGCAGTCCTTTGCCTCTCAAGACGAAAGGGAGGAGAACTCCAGTGCAGACCACGAGCAGCGTGACGGCCACAAATGCACCCGTCCTCATCCTGAGGCTGGATCAGGCAACACAGGGCACAAGCTCCCTATGGCTGCAAGAGGCCAGCTCAAAACCCGCCCCGCCACTGCCACTTGGGGGTGCCTGTGCTCGCCCTTTGTCAGGGGCACAATGGGGTGCTGGCTGGACAGACCTTGAGTGGGCACTGACTTGAAGCTGGACCTGCCCCGTTTGACAGCTCTGTTGCCAGCTATCTCAGTAACTACCTACTTTAACCCAAGATTGTGTCAAACAGGGTGACGTTATGAAGAATAGTTACTGGGAGTAAAGGAATCTGTTTCCCCTGATACATCCACAAGGGACAGGAACTCAGAGTAGGAATTTAGCGTTTATCACAGTGGTGAGTCTGATCCCCAGCCTCAAGTTTCTCACAGCCCTCCTGTCCTCAGGGATTGCAAGAACCCAGAGCCTCCACACAGAGACGTCGGGGCAGCTCCTCTGCCTGTTTTGCCCGGGTTTTCTGCAGCTGGCTTGGAGGTCCAGGCCTGGAGCTCAGGGCAGCACGACCAGTGCGAGGAGGGATGTCTTGGGAATGGATGCTCCTGGGCTGACCTAGCACAGTGCCTTGAGCCCCTCGGACTCCTGTGCCATTTCCTGATCAATTTCTCTAGGGAATGAAAGCCCAGAGCTTGGGAACCAGATCTCTTCTCCCTTTCGGCGTCAGAGACCCGCGGGCAGCCTGACTGCTGGCCATGGCCATATAAACTCACTCTCCACACCGATGCCCACGCCAGTTGTTGGGAAATGGGGTGGCCGCAGGATGCTCTTGCCTGTCACGGTCACACCAGGCTGCCCAGGGTCCCTGCCGGGCAGAAAGAAGAGGCCGATTCACCGAGGTCAGCAGGATCCCAGCTCCTGGTCCTCCTGCAGCCTCCGCTCCTCTCAGCGGGAAAAGAAGATGTGGATCCGGCAGTGCCCAGTGGGCTGGGTGCTGCCCTGTGCCCTGCGATGTCCCCGGTGACGCTGGGCCACTGCTGCCCCCGCGCCCTTCAGGTCCTTGGAGCGTGAGAAGTGCCGACGCCCCTCTCACACGGGGCCTCCGGAGCCTCAGCACAACTGTGACCGTGAAAGTGACCTGCCGTTTGACGTCAGGGGACTCACCAAGGGCCTCCTCGTCTGCTCTGCGGAGCGGGAAGGACGCCGCGTTCCTCTCCGGAGCTCTCCAGAGTTCCCTGTCACCGTCTCACCACAGGGTCACACTCCCCCAAGGGACCCAGAATGTCTCCAAGCCCAGCAACCATGAGAATAAACAGAATCCTAGACCTAGGTCTTCGTGCTCGTGGAACTCTAACGCTCCACTTTTGGATCTCCAACTGCGCGTGCGTGAGGTGCCCCTCCATGAACCCTGCGGTGCAGCCCCAAAAACAGGGATTTCAAACAGACACAGTCTTCTTGGCTTGGGAGGCATGTGGTAGCTGCTTAATTATTTTTACTCAACTTAAGTGACTCTAACGGGCAATAGAAATATCAGTGACTAACTATAGTGGAATATTGTGCTTTCTGATAAACTCAGTTTTCTTTTTTTCTTTTTTGTTTGTTGAGACAGGATCTTGTCATATAGTTCAGGCTAGCCTTAACTCAGCATCCTCCTGTCTCAGCCTCCAAAGTGCTGGGATGACAGGTGTGTGTCACTATGCCAGGCCTAGACTCGGTTCTCTATTGAGCGTTAAAACCTAATGCTTGGAGAAATATGAACAAGTACCCACCTGACTTTTCTGAAATCTACCATTCACTCACCAGGCTGCTTGACAACCTAACAATAAAGTATTTGGGGAGATTTATAGAAAGTAAATGTGACATTCTCAAGAGGAAATCCAAGAAGGCACTTCAGCCTTTGTTAGGAAAAGACACACAAAGGAATCTGACTGCCCTGTCGGCTGTGAACCAGATTAAAGGTGCGAGCTCACAAAAGGCTTTCAGGGACCTTCTCGTTGTGTGCGCTCCTTCTCCTCAGAGACAATGGCTCTTCCACTCAGCGGTCACGGCCCTGCTTTCCTGGATATGCCCTGAGCACAGATCGAAGCCCATGTGAGCGTCGCGCGCGATGAGCTTTGGGGTTTCGAAAGGCACTTTTAGCTGTCCTGATCATCTTTCTGGGGTTATCTGGGAAGCAGTGAAGGCAGAGCTCACTCTCATCAGCACAAAAGGAATGGAGCTGGGAGAGGGGTTGCTACCTGGAGGGAACACCCTACAGTCTTAATTATTACGAAGTTGTCCAGGTTGTGCTGGAACTTGGGATCCTCCTGCCTCAGCCTCCCAGGATGGTAGGAGAGCAGACATGCACCACCACAGCTAGCTACATGTCTACATTTTTATATGTTGTATGTGGAGCCTGGGTCTAGTATGAAAAGGGTGGACAGTGGGTGTCTTGTCACCTGTTTTATAAGAAATGGCTGTTGGTTAGGTGGGGTGGTACACACCTATAATTCCAGCACTAAGGGAGGAGAATTACAAGTTCAAATCCAGCCTGGGCAACTTAGTGATTATCAAGACCCTGTTTCCAAAAATGTGTGTGTGGGTTATCAGGTGATACAATGCACTGTCCCCAAATGAAAGACTATAAATGTTTGTTAACTTTAAAAATTTTGGACCTGGAGTTTAGCTCAGCAGCATAAGTGCCTACCTGGTAAGCATGAGGTTGTGAGTTCAACCCCTGGTATTCCCCCCAAAATTGTACATTCTTTAGAAAAAGAATTGCATCTCCCCCATATACATTACTATCAAATCTCCTTGGGAAGGTATTATTGTTATTGTTGTCCAGTAAAATTACTTTTAAAAAATTGAAGTTTTAAATAAAAGCAAAATGAAATTTCTTCTTTCCAGTGCATTTTGGTTTTGTGGCCCCAGGGAGCAAATGCAAACCTGCTCCTTTTGCTATGGGCATCATCTCTGGGCAGGAGGAACCAGAGGGCAGTAACACCTCACTTTACCTATTCTGTGGGGAATTCTGGGGAAATCCCAGGCCCTGTGGCTGCCAACACTCCTGTTAATAGGAGGCTTGAGTTAAAACAAGAGAACAAGCATCTGCCGCGGATGCCAATGGCGCAGGGACAATCACAACATGCTGATCCGAAGTCTCAGCTCCAGAGGGAGCCTTAAAATGTTGAGAGGAGTCAGGGCTGGTGATGCACATCTCTCCTTCCAGCACTCTGGGAGGCTGAGGCAAGAGCCCAGCCTAGGCAAGTCATCAACTTAGCAAGACCCTGTTTGAAAATAAAAAATACAAAGGGGTAGGCAGTAACTCAGTGTGAAGTCTTTGGGTTTAGTCTTCAGTCCTGGGTGGGGTCGAGGGAGATTCTTAGAAGGACTGATGTAAAATACATGCACAGATGGATAGAGGTATGGCTCGATAAGAGGACGAGCTTTCAAACATAAAAGAAATGATTATAAGCATGTGTCATACTAGAAATGCGTCCTTTCTCCCCCAGAACAGATAATGGATGTCCAGTAACAGTCACGATGATGGCTGAGATCTTCATGGGCAGCTGACCTGCCAACTGCACTCAGCTTCCGGTCAAGCCATCTGGGACATGGTACACTTCCAGGGCACGGCACACTTCAGGGGCACGACGTACTTCCTGAGCTTCCGTATTTTCTGCTCTTAGCGTCTCCATCATTTGCAGCCTCGAGAATGAGTCCCTCACCCTGGTTTTCCCCAACCATCATCTATCTCTGCTTTTACAAGGAAACTCAGGAATTCCAGTAAATTGCCCTGAACTACAAAAATGGAACGTGCCCCTTTCTACAGGTCATAAACAACATGAGGAACAAGGAGGCTAAAACACAAGCTGAATCTGATGAGTGTGGAAAGTATTTAAAGTTCACATTAGATGGGTCAGGTGCAAAGTGCTCTGCACTCCCATTAGCACGGCTTTGCCTACACGAGACCTGCACCCCGGATTCAACAAGTGAGACTCAGGATTGCAAACTAGCAATGTGTTTTATTGGTCTCACAACTCTGGGCTCGTTATAAAAATCACACAGAGGTGCAGAAAGGTTCATATCTTAAGAAAATAATTTTAATCTTCAGTGCTCAGCAGAAGCCACTCTAGCTGCTGTGCAAGTATCTTCCAGTGAGGCTGTGGCTGTCCAGAAACGCGGGGTCCAGGGAGGCCACTTTGGAGGCCATGAAGGCATGGACACAGTGCAGCACAGCAGGCAGGTCCTGGAACTCCAGCTCCTGCAGGAGAAGGGCAGATGCGTGTTACAGGTGTCAGAGGGGAATGTTGCAAAAAATAACAAGCTCTGGACTTGGGGAGCCCAAGAAAGATTTTCCAAGAAAGTGAAGACACATACGGAGGTGAGTGCAGTAAAGAGAGAGATAGGGTAGCAAGACAGGACAGTGACTGTCAGTGTGGACACCCTGGGTATTTTTACACTAATTTTGATTGTGGAAACTGCTTGTCTTCTCGAGCCCAGACTATGTCCTCAAGTGGCTGGGGCTGAAGCCAGACCTGTGCTGTGATCATGGTGTTTACAGCTCCTGCCAGTGCCGTGGTGGCACAGTGGCATGGCTGTCATCACCACAGATCTGTACTATCTGTGACCTTACAGGGCCACCATGTATTCACTCTGGCTGCAAACATGCTTCAGGCAGAAGATCATTTTTGGAAAGACTAACACAGCCCTGAGTGAGCCTAGAGTAAGGACCACAAAGAGGCAAAGACCTGGGTTCTCCTTGCTTGCATTTCCATGCCAATGTGGAAGACAGAAATGATGTTCAAGGAGAGGGTGATGCCCCCACCTAAGAAAGGCAGAAAGAAAACACAGTGAAACTCCTGGACTCTCACTTGCCCAGCTCAGGGATCCTGAATCATATTATTTAAGAGCAAAAATGACCCCAACTGGAATCATCCTTTCCCTACAAACTTCACACAGTAAGTCCCCGTGCTGAACTAACAAAGTGACAATGGGCTTTAAGGCCCAAACAGAGGCTATGCTGCTTCTAAAGGTCGGGTTGCTGCTGGGGGAAGCAGTTTTGCCTGCTTGTGGGTTACAAAGAGTTCCCATTCTGCCTCTCATCCTACCTGGCAGAAAGAGGGCATTTAACACATTCTCCTGATTAGTCACTCCTTCACCTCAGGATAACAAAGTTCTAGTGGGACCAGGAAAGATCCAGTTCCCTTTAACATGCCTGCTAGCAGGCTGACATCCTGTTTCTTGACTTTCAGCAAATGCTAACCTGCCAAGAGGACCCTGCAGGGATCCCTTCCTGCTGTGCTTGGAGCTTGCCCTTCCAGTCATGGATCCAGGCCTCCTTTTTCTTTTTCTGCCAACTTGCATTGCAGCTCTGCAGGTGAAGGCATTCTAATCTCGCTGGATACACCATCAGTTCCCCCATTTGACTGCCTCTGAGTGAGGACAGGGGAAATGTTCCAGGTCTTCAGGGGCACCAGTCCAAAAACGCATCCAGGTCAGCAGCGTCACCTGCCCTGTCATTTGTGAAATTCAGGAGCTGTCCACCCTGTGTCTGATACTAAAACAAGCTGGGCCCACGGATTTCCCCACATCCTGAGACCACACTGGAAACCTTGATTCATTGTGACTCTTTCTCCAAAGACAAAAAAACCAAATCACTTTCCAGAAGAAACACAGGATTCTTGCAAACTTGACACAAACCATAATCCAACTTCTGTATGTTTCCAAATAGTAACTGCTGGCCTTTGCAAGGGGGCCCTTGGGGAAAAGAAGCCATGACATCCCCTTGTGTATGCTTTGGTAGCTTTGTCTGATGTATGCAAACTGGAAATTGTGATACAAGTTTCCAAGACCTATCTAGTAGCTGCACAACACACTAAATCGAGAAGCTGATGGCCACTAGCATTGATGGACAAACCCAAGAGCGGCAGCAACTGTCTCTAGTGTTGCAGGTTGACACTGCACGGCCAAATCCTGGAAAGCTCTGGCAGAAACAGAGTGAAGGGACACCACCAAGCCCACACGAAACCTCAGGCAACAGAGCTGGAGTCCAGGGATCCCAAGGAACAACAGTTGGTGAGCTCTGTGTTCAGGCGGGCTGTGGATTATGTCTTCAGTTCTGTAATGAGCAGGAAAGAATGCTCCCTAGGGACAGCTCTTACTTAAGAAAAGCAAAGAAAAAACCCACAACATTTTTGGCTTTTCATTGTGTGAGTAGAAGGCCAAGGACCCCCTTTTCCCATGCCTGGGACCTCTGGGAACTGGCAGGTTCAAACCAAGCCTGCAGAACCTCCACTGCCCAGGCGGGGATGCTGGTGAGAAGGACACAGGTCCAGTGCATCCAGCAGGGCGGGACGGCCAGTGGTCCAGGTCCCCACACAGGATCCCTGACCCTGACAATGGAAAGGGTAGAATGGCTTCCTGGGGGCCAGACAGGGACAGAGCCAAGTGACAAAGCCTCTGGAAGCTGGAACTGCCAAGAACATGGCTCCTCCCCTAGTGCATCCAGGAGGAACCAGGGCCTCCACACCCCGACCGCAGTCCCACAGGAGCATGGACACGTGCTCCACAGCCACCAGGTCCTGGTGATTTGTTACTACAGTGACAAAACCAGCACAAGTGACATCTCCACCTCATCCGAGGTTCTTCCTCTGCGCTGGGAGGGCTGGATTGGGACGCTTCTGTGGCTACATGTGTGAAGAGATGAAGATGTTACTTTGAGCAGAAGGAACAGGGCTTTTGCTTTGATGATGGTGCCAAAGGGAAAAAAGATCTGCGAAGGAGAGCACTTCTCCGAGTACAGGAGCCAGGAATCCCACAAAGAAATAAAACTGAGGAGCTTCTGGTGGACCATGGCTACATGCACAGCAGTTCTGCTGGCGGACCAGATGCAGTTCTAAAACACTGCTTTGAACAAATAAATCTTTGACCCTGTGGCGCTTTTCACACGTCCCACGCCATGTTTTGTTCAGGACGTCGTGCAGATCCTGACATGGAACGCAGAGCAAAGGATCCTGAGTCCCTCACAGTGAAAGCCGCATGCTGCTGTCTCACCAAGGCCTGACCCACTCAGCATGACGCGGCTTCGACTCTGACCCACTCTGTCCCAGGTACGGGAATGTCAGCAGCTCAACGCTGACTGATGCGTGTCATTTGGGGACGGCAGGAACGTTTTCCTCCCCGGGACATGGAGGAATCTGTGATGTATCAGGCAGTACTTGATGTCCTGGTCTCCTCCCACGTCATGAATTTACTGATTTATAACACATTTGTTAAGCACACACAGGTATGGAACTTTCTGCTGAGGATCAAAGCTGGGGGACACGGCTACCTGTAGGAGGCTCCATCTCAGGAAACCTTACAGTGCGAGCCCCGTACCAAAAGCAGCAGGAGACGGCTGTGGGACCGGGGTGAATGCCATGTTCCCCCATCACACGCCCCAGCCCTTATCCATACAAGCTAAGCCATAAAGGTAACACACTCAACTCAGCAGTGCAGCAGAAAGGTAAATCCTTCACTCACACCAAGGCCAATATGCTCCTTTCAGAGAAACAGAAAAAGGAAGGCAAAAAAAAAAAAGTACTTTAAGAAACACTACAATCGCCAATTTCCAGCCACTGGAACCACTGTGAAACCGGCTCGAATTCCTAAACCGTGTCTCAGTTTCGCAACTGGTGTGCAGCGTTCTTCTCTGGGTTTTCAAAGCCTCAACAACCCCCACTCCTCCCACATTTCCAACTTTTTTGGCCTCATTCCCCAAGCTGTGTTCCAGTCAGTATCAAAGCAATTTTAACAGGACAGTAAAAGACTGGACAGTTCCTGGTTACCACTTGTTTAACTGGAAAATTCAACTAACAGACACATCATCTTCTGTAAAACTCCTGGTGAGCAGATAGATTAAAGTAACAAAAACTTACTATTTATAAAGACAACATTTGGCTCGCATCCAACCTTTGCAATAGCTTTGACTCTCAACTTAGAATTTGGTTCTGAGCTCTTTGTTTAAGAAAGGTGTTGACTTCAAGAAAAGGAAAAAAAAAAAAAAGAATTCTCATGGCTGTAACTTTCCCTGTCCTCTTGGGAGCTCTAACAAATGTGGAACCTCGGCTGGTAAAGATCACTTCTTAAAACAACCTATGTGGTTTATACCCTGGGTGCTATGATCCCCTTCTCCTTTCTGGATCAGATGGGAAGTCGCCTCATCCTCCTCGGGGTCTCTCCTGTCTCATGCTGAGGCTTTAGGGCTCCTCACCTGTTTAGACTCCTCCAGGCCCACAGGAGTCCCTAGCCCTTGCTCTGCAGCCAGGTAGCCACTTGTCCCTAGCCAGATCCCTCGGCTCATGCCCTGTGCTAGTACAGAGAGAACCCAGACACCTGAAGTCTGAGGAGAATAAGGTTGGTAAGGTCAGGACTTAGGTCTGTTGGGATGTAGCCACCTGTTACGGTGGATACATTGTGTCAACTTGAGCAGTTTAGAAGTTTAAGAGGCTGAGCAGGGAGCCAAGGTTCTTACTTTGTAAATGTCTTCATCCTATGCAAGAGGAGGGCATGGAGATTTTGTGAGTGCTATAGGCCCTGTAGAGGGTGGCCTGTGTACAATATAAGGGAGGAAAAGAGGCTTGCTCTGCCCTCTTTTGCTTTGGCTGCTTTTGCTGGCAGTTGCCTTGAAGTGTTGTCCCGGTTATGGACTGAAACCTCCACAAACTGTCAGCTAAATAAACCTTTCCTTCCTTCATTTTGGGTGTTGGGAATTTTGTCCCAGCAATGAGAGAAGAGTAATCAAGATACCACCTATTTTATTCTCACATCTACTTGAAGCCAAGTTGTTGTATTTGTAATTTTGCATCTTCCCCATTGGTTGTTTTAACATTTAGCTCTGGATCTATGGCTGGGGGATCCATAACTTCTGGGTCTTTCCTTCCTTTACCCACTCGATTGTAAACTCACTCAACAGCAGAAAGAAGTTAAGTCTGTTTAGAAGCATATGCTGCAAACTAGTGTGACACCTGTCAACTCTGTTTGGTCTAGGTTGCCTGATACCTGTAACCCTTTTGTGAATGCAGGTCACCAAAGCCTGGCTGACTGCTGAAGAGCAGACAGAACCTCTAACCAGAATGAGCAATCGTGGCTGGATGAAGGACATTTCCGAGGCTGAGTAAGCAATGTCATGTTCCCAGAGCTGTGCCCAAGGACAACAGTACTCTGCAGAAGCTACCAGGGAACCCTTGACACAAAATCTGCAGGGCCACAGTGACATCCTAGGCTTTCACACAGAGTAGGATGAATAGGGTGACAGGTATGACACAGGACAGGTGACACCTCATTCCCTGCCTTGCCACAATCCTCAGTGATTGGTCAAACCAGCCCCAGAGGAAAGTTCTAACTTCACCCAGGCTGGCGAGGTCAATGCAGGTAAAATTCCAAATAGGAAATGACTATAGGAGTCTCCCTCTGCTCCTTGCCTGTCCTGGGTTCTGGCTGTCGGTGCCTTGTCTCCCGGCTCCTGTATCTGGTGACATCACAGTACAATGAATGGGAAGTTACAGTGAGAGTCCTTTGACTGAATGAAGAAGTTTGTTCTTGATGTCACAGACAAGCATCAAATCCTCAATGCATTTCATACAATTCTTCCACGAAGTATTGAACTCTTATGGATTTCCTGCTAACAGTTACTAAGAAACTTGTGATATTTCAGTAGCCTCAAATGACCAGTTTCATTGATCACCATCATAAACTACTAGAGCCACTATAGAGGAGACAGCGGCTGTCTTGCATGACCTTTGAATGACTTTTAAGGAAGGCTCACACTTTAGGACTGGCTTGATTGTGCCCATGTGGACATTTGCACACTCCCTGTTCACGTCTGTGTATGTCAGTTCCTTACCTTCATCTCGATCTGCTTGGTGTCTGGGTTCTGAAATAGCAGCTTTGCTCGAGTGTTCCCGTCATCTGAAGACCCCTTCAGCTGGGAGAATTTAAATCTCCAGAGCACCTTCTGTAAAGGAATAGAATTAGTGATTCTCAAAAGAGAGCTTATTTATTCAAACAAAATCTGTTAATGGTTAAGAAACCTTTAGATAAAGGCCATCTTCTATAGCCATCTGGTCTACCTCTGCATGGAAGGCATCAAGCCCCCATCTGCTGCTGGTCCTTCTGCAGCATCTGGCTGTCCCTTGACTGCCACCCTAGCTCCAAGTCTCAAGGACACATTACCATCTACAGTCCTCATTCCTCTGCCTTCCTCAGCTTCCTGAAAGCACCCTAAGATTCTCATCCTTTTTTCCAAACACCCACTGTCAGGCCTGGGCCTGGCGGACCTAGGGGACACAGATGGCAGACCAAATGAGGACTTAGTTGTGATCAGCACCCCCTGAGCCATGGCTCCAGAGCAGCACTTGCCTCAGGCTCTGAGAGCCAGCATGCTGCTACACATGGGTCATGCCACCTATGTCACCACCACAAGAGTCACTCAGCAATGAAGGTGTCTTAGAGACAAGAGGCTCATCAGGCATTCCCATGCTAACCCAGTGAGGCCGAGGTGAATGACCGCTTAGCAGTGTCTTCTCTAAAGGAGTCTTTTATTATAATAAATCTTCATCTTCCCAGGAAAATTCCAATACAAAAAGGCAGTTATTTTTAGCAAGGTATAGGCTGAGTTTCTAGGAAAAGCATTTTTTCAAGAAATAAACATTTTTTCAAAGTGTCACAGAGGATGGGGGTGTGGCCAAAGGGAGACATTTCATAGACACCTAAGTCACACCTGACCACTGACTCTTTTATTCTGTGCTCACTCTCAGACCTCAGGACTCATGACCACATCTTTCTTTCCTTTGCACTGAATTTAAGAATCAGAGCCACTGCAGTTGAAGGTAAGCATCAAAACAAGTGCCCTACCACTGAGCCACATTCCTTGACCCTTTTATTTGTTTGTTTAAATTTTGAGACAGAGCTAATAATTAGCCCAGGCTGAGCTCAAACTGGAAATCCTTTTGTTTCAGTCTCCAGAGTGCTGGGATTACAGGTGTGTTTCACCACATCTGGCTTAGAACAGACCTTTCTGTCAGTCACTGGGGCAATGAAGGAAACAGCAGCAGCAAACAGAAAGGCCATCACCAGGGATGAGCAGTGGGGAAAGGTGGCCGACCATCACATCAGAGTCCCGTCTGTCCCCACAGCTTCCCACTGTGGTCCACACCTGATCCCACCCCACAGTGACTCAACACAGCTGAAGGCTGGCAACACCTGGGACCATCATGCCTGGTGTTACCTACTCTCCAGCTTCCTGGGAGGAGCCTGTGGTCCTGTGGATGTCACCATCGGAAGCCAGAGAAGTTCTGGATACACAGATTTGCTGTGCTCCTTACAAAACACAGGACACCCAAACCACCCTGGGAACAAGTGTGTGGTTCGAACTGGGTTATGGAGGAAAAGGCTCGAGTGTGGTCTCCCTTTGCATAAAGCAGCATTTTCCATAGTGCCACCAGCAGCTGTTAAAATACCTTCTACACAAAGGGGCAGAGATACCTGTGCGAGGGACCTGTCCGCTCCTTGAGTCCCAGGTCCTCAACAGTGACTGTGTTCGGTGACTTCTCAGTGTGGCTGTTTTCAGAAAATGCCTCCTGGTGAGAACCACAAGCCCATCCCTGGCTGGATCCTGTGATAAACTTCTGATTATATTCCACAGCCCTGGCAGACAGAACTTTCATCAGCTCCTCCTAGTCTGGGGTTTGCTACAAAATGGTTCAGAGGCCGAGGGTGCCATTAGCATGGGTGACAGCCTTCAGCCTTGTCCCTTCCTGAGCCATGTTCAGTGAATGTGATGACATAAAAACCCCTGGGAAGACAGCGCTCTCTTAAGTTGTCTGTCCACGTATCCGGGATTGGCCGGTCTCCGCTCTTCCTGAAATTTCCTCCCATGTGAACACTGTAGAGGAATTTTTCTTTGGAAAAGAACATGGTTTCCACTGCGGACATAATTTCTGCATGTTCTGCCAGAAGGCGTCTGGTTAGTAGCTTAACTTCATGACCTGGGCCCTTCTTAAAAGAGGACTGGGTCACTGGAAACACAGGGGGACTGAGGACATCCCACCCTATGAGTAAAGGCTGAAAGAACCCCAATTTTAGTTCTCAGTCTTGGAAGACTGACACAAGTTCTGAGGTTTTAGGAATTAAAGAATAGGATTAAAGACACCCTGTGTGACGTGAAGCATGCTGGTGGTTCTGCTGTAAATGATCATCAATGCTCACTTCCTTGTGATGAAGATGTGTTTTTAAAGTCCTGGCAACAGCAGGCAAGATTCAAATCCATCGTTGGGGCCAGGAGCTCCTTATTCAAGCAGTGTCCCTTCCCGGCATTTCCTGGGGAGCCTGGAGAACCCTCCTATTCTGCCCATTCAAACAAACCAACCCTTTATTTGCTTTCCTACAAGAAATGCAATTCTCTTTCTTTTCATCACGTCCCAAACTGGTCTTTGTGTTTCACCCCAGAGGCCTTGACTCAGCCCCATGGGAATAGGGGGTCCCAGCCAAGGGAGGGGCCAGGCTCTGGGAGTGTGGAGCCCAGCTTCAGGCTCACATGACAATCCAACATCCCCGATGGATGTGGACATGAAGCTGTGCTCTTGCTGCTCTGGGTGGGGAGCACTCATCCAGAAAGAAAGAAGAAAATCTGAGATAGGAGGCAATGTGCAGGGTCTCTGCTCAAAATGCCCCCCATTAGTCAGTAATATGGGGGCACTCCCCTTGGCTCTAGGGTCTACAGGAGCTGTGCTCTTCCTGTCCCTCCAAATTATCCTGTATCGTCACCTCTTGGTCGCTGAGTCTCCCCATACGGGCCATCCCTCCTTCCTTCTCCAGCTCTGCCTCTGTTTCTAGCTTCTCTCTTGTTTTGGTTTAATCATGACAGAAACAGGACGTCTGTGAGACCAAACAGAGACAGCTAGAGAAGATGTGAGGCTGAGTGTCCCAGCCCCCAGTTGGATACGGCAGATGAGTGTCTTCCTCTGGTTAGCGGTGTCTATTGTTTCTGGCAGCTAGAGCAGGGTTCTAGTTCAACCTTGGTTAATGATATTAAATGCAGAATTAGTGAGTGGCTTCTCCCTTGTTACATAAATGCAGGCAGTGGGTCGTTTCCTGCTTCAGTCCTCTTGATTGGTGTTGAACACAGTCAGTTGGCAGTGGGTGAACTGGACTTGGTAAGGACTGCGTGGCTTTCTTGGGTAAGCTCAGAAATGGGGAATTTTCAAACTGGGACCTGTGTGTGCACCTGAGGTTAGACCTGAGTAGATACCCAGCATGACCATGTGGGCAGTCAGCAAGATCCGAGTCACCGGGGTAACTTCTGTGTTTCCCTGGTGCAAGCGCGCCAAGCCAGGGGCTCAGCTGTGCGAGTCAAGCCCGCACCTCGGAGCTGCATACTAGCTGCAAGGCACTTCTCACAGGCCTTTGGGCAATGTCAGGTCATGGCTCAGAGTCAACACACAAGCCGTCTGACTCCATGGCGCCGTGCACCAGTGAGGTGCTGATTACCCAGTATGCGTGAGCACTGTAAATCCCATGTTTCTATTACAAATTCTATAAACACTTTCAAATGCGGTATGTGTCTCCTAGTGGGAAATACCCTAGCAACTTTTTTTCTGCAAGTAAAACCTCAGTGGCCTTTGTGAATCTTCTAGTCCCAGAATTCTGGAGAGGAACCAATTTCTCGATCTAGCTCAGGGTTTCTCAGCCTCTGGGGTGGGGGGGGTTCCTGTACACTTTGGTGTGCCAAGCAGCACCTTCCTGGTTCCCTACCATAAGCCCTGATACAGGAGAAATGCCCCCTAAACCAGAACACAAACATGTCTAGATAACTCCCAACATCCCCTAGGGGCCGCCCTTATCCTGGCAGAAGCCTTGGCTCTCCCAGAATGGAGAAGGCAGAAGCGAGGGCCCATGTCCCACAAGGGTCAGCTTCAAGGTACTGGCTGCAGCCCTAAGCTCAAGGGAGTCGGCACCGAGTTTCTTCAGATGGACCTCCGATTTCAGGGGCTTGACAAGAAGCTTCACTCAGTGCAGACAGGACCCCAGCAAAGGCTGAGGCTGTGCTTGGACCCGGCTGTGATGTCAGAGAAAATGCAGGCAGCAGAAATCCCATGCGCACTGTGGTGATCGCAGCCAAGCTGGTGTTCAGTGACTTTTGTGGGGGGATACTATTTTGGCAGGATCCTTTCCTTTCTTTTCCTTTCCCTTTCTTTCTTTGTATTTTTTGTCTTCTCCTGTCCTTTCCTTCCTTCTTTTTAACAAGCTCTCACTATGTTGTCCAAGCTGGCATTGAACTTGGATCTTCCTGCCTCAGCCTCCCAAGTGCTGGGCATAGGCGTGCACTACCACACCTGGCTGAGGTCATTATTTGGGGCCAAATTCTAGCCTGAGGCCCTAAATACCAGACCAAAATGGAGCCACTCTTGCCAGGTCCCACACGGTCTCTAAATCTCCACATAAAATCCCCCAACAGACCATATTTTTGTAAAAACTGGAGATTCACAGCAACCAATCAGAAGAGGCACTGGCAGCCTAAGGCCTGGAAATGAGGGTGCTGCTATTTTAGCCTCTGCCATGAACGCAGTAGAGTCTGAAACAACCTGTGCTCTGTGAAGAAGATACCACTCAGTGCAGTCCTGGCCCTAGAAGCTCGTCAGATCCTTAATCTCAGTGAGGTGAGGTTCCACTCACTGACAGGAGCATCTCTCCCATGGGGGCTTTCCCACTGTATGCATGCTCTGGCAGCAGGAAATGGAAGTCATCTGGGTCTCTGCTCCTCCAACATGTCTGTGACAATGAGGACTCGTGCACAGTGAGGGCATTGCCTTCACTTGCAGTGGCATCTTCAGACCAGGGACAGCTGGACTCCAGGTCCCAGGACCAGCGCTGGATGTACCTTACCATGTATGTGGGTACTGGATGACAACCCTGGAAATGCCCAGGTTTGAAGCCAGCAACAGTCAGTGTTTCCTTTCAGAGGGTTTATTTTAATGCCCTGGGTCTTTCCCCTGTAGGGGCTCAAGGAAACCCATACTACGCCTCCTCCTCCCCCATCTCCACCTCAATAGGAACCATAGTCACCAAGCACCATCCAGGCAGCTGGCACCCTGGGGAGGCCGTGAGATGCACCCCCAGTGTCAGCCTGCACGGAGCCCCCATCTTACCTTCGTCTTGCTGTCGAAGCAGGTGAATCCCAGAGCAAAGTCCACAGTGAAGCCCAGCTCTTCCCCCTGCCAGCTGCACATGTATGTTTTCGACTAGAAAAAAGCATTCATTCTGCAATCACATGAAGAGTTCCGTCTAGCCAGGCAGCTACCATATTAACCCCCTCAGTCAGAAGATGGGTTTTTAAAGTCCAAATGTACAAAACGGGGCACCCCAAACCCCCGTACGAGCGTAAAGATGCCCAATCTTGGGCCAGTCCCTTCTTGCTTTGTGGCATTAGGTGGATGTTTCAGCTTTGCAAAGGCTATGTCCAGGCAGGCACTGCTTCACTAACAATGAATGAATGTGACAGCCCCAGAAAACCTGTGCTCCCCAAGCTGTCCCCAAACGCACGGTAGACCTTGGAATGCCCTGTCCGCTCACTCCTCACTCTGCCACCCTCAATGCCCCCGTACTCTGTACAGAACCCCAGGACCGAGGGTGGGCTTGGGTGGAATCTGATTATATTGATGATTTTAATTCCAAAAAACCTGGCCTCCAAAATCCTATCTGAAAACAACCAGGTAAACTAAAGTTTCATTATGCTTCATGCTCATAATGAAAACAATCTAAGACTTAATTGTGTAATTAAATGGGAGCGTCCGGTAGGGAATTGATAATTGTCTTTTAATGAGTCCCATAAATCTAATCTGAGCACTGCTTAATATTTCAGTGACTTTCTCTTAGCTCCTCCTGATTTATTATTTTTTCAGGAGCAGCAATAAAACATCTTTGTGGCATTCCACATGGTATTATATATCCTCTCAGGAACAGCACTGGATTAAAAAAAATTCAGGACTGGGATTTCTTTTTTTTTTTTTAGGACTGATATTTCTTAAAAGTTTATCTTCAAATTAATTTTTATTGTTTGAGGAAATTATGTTTTGCACAGTTCAATGAAAAGTGCTTTTAAACATCAATTCTTTAAATTTCCAAAAGAGATGAAATAGCAATTATATAGACACCAGCAAGACGAAGGTCCAGTGGTGTATTCATGGCTGCTGGGTATTACTTTAAATCCCATTGCCTACAATAATGCTGCTCAGATGTCCATGGTCAGGTGAGCTTCCAAGCTGCCCACTACTGGGGTAGAAATGTGTCCCTGGTATGAATGCAGGACAGGGCCACTGCTCAGGAGTTGTCACAGAGGAGCTGCCAGGGCAGGAAAATGACCATTCCTGGCCATAGCAGCGAGTGGTCAGCGTCACCGACCTGGAACCTCTGAATCTTCTGGAGACCTTAAATTCAGTCTTGAACTGAAATAAAACCAAAGTCAGCATATAGTGGAGTTTAAAAAAAAAAACTAATGAAACAGACAAACAGAGATGGCAGGTGGAGAAAAGAAACCTGCTTCGCAAATCTCCCAAGAAAGCTCAGGCTAACTGCGTCTGCCCTGGCCAGCCCTGTTCCAGGGACCCTGGACCTTTCCTCCTCTGCTACTCAGAAGGCTGCACATTTCAGTTAAAAGATGTGACCCACAGAATGGAAACTCTTAGGAGAGAGAACACCACAGTGGGTTAACTGTGAGGTCATCCTGGAGAAGTCACACAGTCCTTCTGAACCCAAGCTGTCTCATTAGTGAAAGGAAATCAGCATTTGCTCTTAGACCTCGTTTACAGCTGAGTAACTGTGCAATTGCACGACACCTGGAATATTGATTAGCACGGACGTCATTCTCACAGCTGCCCTGCTGGCTGTGTGTGTATTACAGTCCTCGATTTGCAGAATCTGCACTGCTGTTTGCGGCACTGTCTCACAAGGTTCATGGAAGGATAAAAGAAACAGCCGAGCCGTAAGTCCACCTGGCCAGCCCAAGAGCCACCAAGCTCATTCCAAAGCCAGATGCTGAATCCTGGAAGTGTTTTCTGCAGGATCCATGTGGGCACCTCAATGCCTTCTCTGTCCCCTGCAAGTGTCAGGACTCTCTCTCTTCCAACTGCCAGCTGCTCCTCAACTGTTCCTACTAGAAGGCTGCCTCTGCCTGCCACCTGGAACAAGTCTCTAGTTGCAAGTTAGAAACGAAGTGGTCACTGCAGTCTTTGGAAAGAAAGTGACACAGGATGTCCTGCTCCTGCAGTGAGCAGCCCCACAGGGAGGCAGACATTTCCTGTGCCTCTGAGCAGGTCCCTGAGAAGAGGACGAGGGGCAGCCCCAGTCCTCGAGTGGGGTAACAACTGGGAGAGTGCAAGGGGAGCCGGTCTCTGTGTCCCCTGGACCTGAGGGTGCAACGTTGCCACACAGACGAACCCAGGACAGCATCAGTGAGGCAGTCACAGCTCAGTCCATCCCAGAGCCTGCTTGCACCCTGGCAGCTGGTGTGCAGGTGGGGGGCACCGGATCTGAACATTAAACAGGCCCAGTGTGTGTAACACAGCAGCCATCTGCCCCTGTTGAGTTCAGACTTCCAGAGTGGTCACCACCAGGCCAGCAGTGATCCCAGGCCTTTGGTGACACACTCTCATTTGTCCCCTCTCATGCTGGTTTCTAGCAGTAAACGGGGGTTAAGGTTCCCACTCTCCATCCATGATGACCAGCGAGGATCCCCCACCCTGAACTCTCCAGCCAATATGCATTTCAATTTAGTGATTTATACACTGCCCTGAAGAAGGGAGAAGCAATGTAGACACACAGGCTGTTCTGCTCCCCTCTGGACTATAACAGATGACATTAGATCATGACATGCGCTCCCTGCAGGTGATGGTTCTGTCCCGGGAAGCAGAGTCAGAAGTCTCACCTCCTGGTAGGGGATGACACCAGGTAGAAAGCGCCCCAGCCCCGTCCCCACCTGAGGTGCAGACGCTGGTGCAAAATCCCCGTGTCCTCCTGCGCCACACAGTGGCTCCTGTTCCCCAGTGCACCTAGTGCAATGCAATGCAATGCAAACAACTACAAGACGGTACCGACGGACTCCTCCCACTCGTGGTCTGTTCATGCTGACATAACTGCTCCCTGTATCCTAACCGATAGGCCCTGGGTACCATGCACCAGCTCACCCCGGTCCTCTGCACCTCTAAGAACGTCGCTCTCTGGAACGCCTTCTCCCACATGGCCAGCTCTGCACCCAGCTCTACCGTGAAGATATGGCTCCTCCCCTGGCCAGCCAGGAGGCTGAAGCAGTGTGGCCTCTGGTCCTCCAGGTCAAAGTCCCGAAGCCCAAGATAGAGATTGGCCTGCAGCCAGTAGTCATCCATCACCCAGAACTGAAAAACAGGCGGATGGGAACCAGGTCAGAGCTGCAGGGCTCAGGCCTGACTAGAGACCCACTGCCATGCAGCAGTGCTCTGGGGAACAGGTCCCTTTCCCCCGGTGGCAATCACACTCATCACACCCTGCAGGCATGATTCACAGCAGCATATTTGCAGTCACTAGATGATGTCCGACCTCTGATTATCAGTCCCTGCTAAGATACTGGTATACACACCTCGATTTTCTACATTCATTTTAAAGATAGACGTCCTGATATTTCTGTACTCATAGTTAACATAAAACCCACAACCAGCCTGGCTGCAACAGTGCAGATCTGTAATGCCAGCACTCTAGGAGGCTGAGGCAGGAGGACTGGAAATTCAAACCCAGTGTAGGCATCTTAGCAATTTAGCAGCATCCTGTCTCAGAGTAAAAATGGGCTGGAGGTGTGGTTCAGGGCTCTCGGCTGCATGAAGTCTCTAGGAATGACAGGTCTCAGGCTCCCTACAGAAGACTCCAGAGCAGGACTCTCACTCAGGCAGAGTCCAGTTATGTGAGTACAAAGGTCCTGACCAAAAACTACAAAGCGTCTCACAGCAGAGTCACCGCGGAGAAGACACAGGCCAGCCAGGTCCGGTCAGTCAGTGCAGCAGTACCCCCATGTCCTCAGCCCCAGGGACAGGAGCAGGGAGCAACTCCAAGCCTCACTGGTCACAGTATCAGTGAGGGCAGCCTGGGTATCCCTGGCTGTCACCACTGTGAACCATAGTTGCTAGTTGTGGGCTTTTTCTGTCTCTGCATCTCTGTGTCTCTCTCAACTCTGTATTCTTTGTCGTTGCATCTCTCTCTGTCTCTCTCCCTATCTCTGTATTCCCCCTGTCTCTGCATCTTCGTCTCCACCACCTCCAGTCTTCAGCTCCTGGCTCCCGGCTTCGGCTCCTGCACCATTAACTGTCACCCAGTCTGACAAGAGCTGCTTCCCTGCAGCCCAGCAAGGGGCGGTGGCTGGGAAGGGCGCCCCCTGCCAGCAGGGCCGGGCTCGGCTCAGCATTGTGTTTCAGGCCTTGGTGGGTGCCTGGCTGCAGAGCGCGAGCCCACCACTGCTGGAGGCACCCGGTGCTCCTCCGGTCGAGGCCGGGGCGGAGCAGCCCCTGCGACCTTCCTGCTAATACCACCCCAGCCTGCGATGCCCAAGGACGGGCTCCGCCTCCCCCCCCCCCCGAACTCTCCGATGGGGGCTCCTCTGCCTGTTTAACTTCAGTGCGGTTTGACTCCAGCTATAATTTTAGGAAAATTCTGCGGCGATCCTTGCTCTGTGCACTGGGATTATCCAAGCAGCCGCCCTAGGGAGCACAGAGCCTGTTAGGAGTCGCAGCGTGGGTCTCGCACACCCCAGGGGGCGCCTTTTACAGCAGCCGGAGAGGCGCTTTGAAACCAAGCGAGCCAGGGGCTGCGACTCAGGGATTTGCTCCCAGCACTGAGAAGCCTCGCCCCGCAGTTGCAAGAGGAAGCAGCGGGAAGAATCTAGGGAGGCGCGGCAGTCCTCTCCTGAGCCAAGCGTGGGCAAGGTCAGCTTCCCTGAACGTGCAGACTGGAATTTCCAGGTCAGGACAAGGCCTGTTCCTCGCCGAGGAGCCAGCAGCTGCCTTTAAGTCAGCAACGGACCACAATCAAGGCTAATGAGTGCAAGTTCCCCATCTACTTCATGTTGAGCCCCCAGCGACCTGGGTCATCAGAGTCACTGCATTTCTGCTGCTCTGGCCTTGAGATGCTAGAAAGGACAGCGCCCAGGCCACAGGGTCAGGAAAGGTGTCCCAGTGGCTCAGAGAGGTGCTTGTAGGGAGCACTAAGCTGTGGCTGGGACCCAGGGCCATTTTCCCACTCAGTGAACAGCACTCACACAAAGAGAGCATTACATACAGTGATATAAGGGTTTTCTTTTTATCATTCTTTTTTTGTTGTTGTTCAGTCCTAAGGACTGAACCCTGGCCTTTGCACACAGCTGCATCTGCAGCTTTTTTTTTTTTTTTCCACAATTTTTGTCTCAGGAAGCCTAGACGAGGCTCAAACTTGTGATGTTTTCGCCCCAGCCTCCTAGAGTTCCATGATCACAGGAATGCACCATCCTGCTTGGCACAACTCTCCCATTTTACAGAAGAGGAAACTGAGGCTTACTGACACTGAGTCTCTGGTGCCTGGGCTTGAACCAGCCAGAGGACGGCTGTGTGTTTGGGGCACTGCACTAGGTCTCAGGTTCCTGCAGCTGGGACCTTGACTCAGCTGCACCAGAAAGGCCAGGCCCATGTGCTCTGGTCTCCGAAGACTGGCAGCAGGAGCGCCAGCCTCTGCTCCATCCCAGCAGACCCCCCACCATCACTACCACTTTGGTGTGAGGCCCCTGCTCCTCCAAGGCTGGGCTGGAACAGTGTGAGGAGACTGTCATTTCTTTCCCACACACTTTCCTTTCAGGTTCTAAGTCCAAATTCATTGTGCAGCTTTGTATCATAAATAATTCTCTACGAAACCAGAGGTTTGCCAGGACTCCTCAGGGAAATCACCCTGCACCTCCGCCTATGCAGCTTGGTGGCCTCTGCTCTCATAGACCCAGCAGCCCATCAGCCCAGGGCTGAGCCACCAGGCAGGAAAGCTCTGCAGACTCTTCCTGGGGGACTCGGGTTACCCCTACACTGCTATCCCACAGGACAGGAAGACAGGCCCCCAGAGACTAGGAGACTGCTTCTGCAGCAGCAAATTCACTAAGTCAAGTGACCTGGAAGTTTGGTGCGACTTTTAGGGAGGAAACTGCCCTTTATTAGTCACTGAGGACCCTTCCTCTAACAGGATTGGGACACTTTTTGTTAATTATTCTGGTCAGTCTAGTTCAGACTTAAATAAAAGCTTTTAGCATTCAGAGTTATACTTGAGTGTTAAAAACATCCTCAACACGGCATAAGCACCTGCATTGCAAGTGTGCAGTCGTGAGTTCGATCCCTGGTACCGATAAAAACGAAAAAGACCAAAAAAAAAAAAAAATTAAAAAAAAAAAAACATCCTCAACAAAAGCAGCAGCAGCAAAAAAGACCAATGACAATGACTAAAGTTCCTGGAATAGATCACTCTATTTGGAAATATTAAAGCATAATTCCCCCCCCCAAACACACACATGTACATACTGTCTATCCATCTGCCCATCCCTCCATCATCCATCCTTCCATCTCTCCTCCATCCCTCCAATCCCCACCCATTTCTTTATCTACCCAGTCTTCCTCCACCCTCTCCATCCATCCATCATCCATCCATCCCTCCACATCTCTCTCCATCCATCCATCCTTCCACTACTCCATCCCTCCATCATCCATCCTTCCATCTCTCCCTCCATTCCTCCATCTACACCCATTTCTTTATCCATCCATCCACCTGCCCATCCCTCCCTCCACTGCCCTCATGATGCCCAGCACAGTGACCATCCTAAGGGTGGATTCAGAAGGGCTTCACAATCCTTTGCTATTTCATCAGTCCACAACAAGGTGGTCACCCCACTTTGTAAGCTGAAGGCACCGAATTTCTAGTGAAGTATAAGCAGCTGGGTGCACCCACCTTGTGAACTTTAAATAGCACCTCACAGAGGTTATAGACGCTCTCCGCCTGCAGCCAGTCTGCTGTGCTCACCTGCAAGAAACATATGAGGGGTGCATAAGGAGAGGCCAGTGCCCTGAGGTGCAGGTGAACATTCACAACCTGTGTGTCTCCAAACACTGTGAACCCTCAGCCACCTTCAGTTACGGAGCAGGCTCAGCCCAAGAGCCTGGTGGATGCCTGCCTGTGAGGGCATGACTCAGCATGCCCAGCTGTGATGTGACCACAGTGGATCCATTATGGAGATAACTACTGGCCAGGCAGTGACTTACCTAGGATACCCCAGGGGGCAACAACTGGGGAAATCATTTTAAATTCTTTTTACACTAACTTAAGGTCCAATATTAAAGTAAGCGTGGAGGGTTTAAGATGAGCTTGCACGTGAATGCAGATGCGTCTCTGAATCTGCCAGGGTATGAGAGGGCTGTGTTTACAGCTCCGCAGGGCTTCTTACTGCTGAGTTCTGCTGCGGAAATGAATAAAAACTTCACTAATTACTTGCTGTTGTTGAACCTGTTTTTGATTGAGCTGACCTATTGGAGCTCACAACTATCTCAGCAATAATGACAAAGGAATTCAAGTTGGGAGGGATGCTTTAGGATTCGCAATTAATATTCACATATATTATCTCTACTTTAAAATAATTACTGTAGGAAAAAGCTGATACAGTCCACAGTATAGCCAATGTGGATTTTTTTGCTACAAGCTCTGCCCTTAGTCTTTCAAGGAGTAAAAATAATCAAACTTCACTGTATCATGACTTGGAGGCACCAAAGCTATTCCACAGTTAATCGGTTGTGAATTCCACGTGATTCTTTTATCAGAGAAGATGCTGGAGCCTTGGTGGGCATTGCTGAGTCACCATGATGAGGGTGTCCCTGATGCAGGCATCAGAAAGCAACACCAGCGTGCTGCATTCCGTCTGTGGTCTGTAATTGCTCCCAGTCCAGCTCATTCCCACAGTGATTTAAACAATAAAACACAAGGGGAAAGCACAGCTTAAAGCAAGCATCGTGATTAGGGTACTAACCAACAGGCAGATCCAAACCCCAAGGGCTCAGGACCCTTCCAAACCTACCAGCTGAGCTCAGAGTCGGTGCCACAGATCCCCAGCCAACTCCCGAGTCCCTGGGACTGAGTCTTATGGTCCCTCCCGCTGGCAGAGCTGGGGGACTATTGGTATTATTGGGAAATAAATACACAATGAGCACCATTTTGACGTTCCCATTACGGCAATGCTGCTTGTCTAAAAAACTACAAAGAATCTAAATCTAAAGAACCCCTAACGACAATGGCTAAATGCACCATCCAGAGAGGTCCTCCCTCAGGAGCTGACTTGTTGCTGTAAATAGTCACCATACATATTCACTGTTCCCATCTTTTCAAAATGTAGTGGTATCAGCGTTATCCCCCCATCATCATTTCTTTCAGGAATAAAATTCTCATGACTGCTCAGCATTTCAGTGTGTGGGATCTATTGTCTTCACCAGCACAGCCTTTGGGCTGGACACTGTAGACAGCTCCGAGGTATCAGCCACATTAACAGAGTTGTGACTGGTGTATTCAGAGGACTTGAACCCTAGTATTCCACTGCACTGCATACATGCTTCCTCCCTAGTCTGCTTTGGAGTCCTACTCTAAGTTAAAGCTGGCACCCTGCCTTTTCTAGATTGTGGGATTCACCTGTCTCCTCTCCCGGGCCACTGTGTAATCCCCCAGTCTGAAATGACCACAGCCACCTACCTAGCTCACCCTGAGGCAGACTGCTACATCACAGGTCATAACCCTGACTTTAACGTCTGACAGAACTAACCACTGGTGTATTAGGAAGGACTTGACATCCTCTGGAACTTGCACAGAGGCTGGGTCTCAGGTGACCCCAGACCACTGTCTGAGGATCTGCTTCAGACCAATGTCCTTGGAGAGCAGGCCATGTCCTAGGGGGACTGTGAGGAAACAATGCCACAAAGAGCTACAGCTGCCGAGAGTCAGGGAGAAAGAAAGGAGAGAGGAAGTACAGTTGTGAACAGGAAAACCGTATTTGCAGGGCAGGTGCACATTTGCTCACCCATTCTCCAGGCAAAGAATGCCTTTGTTCACTGCCTGCATCCATCCAAGGGCTACGTATGATCTGTACATTACAGGGAGTGAAGGGAGGGACCTGGCCTGAGAATCTACAAGTATTCCAAAATAACTTATTTAAAAGTTTACACTTATCAATGAAAATTTGCAATATATCACTGGCCTCTGTCTGAAGGTCGGACACATGAGCGTTGCTTTATTTGCTTCTAATGGCCAGAATTCACATGCAGGTTCATGCAGTTCTTTAAATGATAAGCCGTCAGGCAGGGGCTCCATAATACAGTTTTGGGAGAATGGTGTGGTTGGGAATTGGAAAATAAAATTATAGACAAGAGCATTCAACCTTACATTCATAGTATGGATTCTTCTAAAGCAGGCTTGTTGATTTTAATGGAACTTGGAAGTGGGAAGAAAAAGATATTTTCAAAATTTCATTATTGGCTCCTCAGAAATGTCTATAGAGAAGGGTTCAGTTTAGTTCTGTCTATTTTTGGATTCCCCAACCACACAACTGATGTGCTGAGATCAGGGCTTCCTGAAGCCCACCTACCAGCCAGCTGAGCATTTCACTCAGGAAAAACTGCAGCATCTTAACAGAGCTAGAATTGGAAGAGAGGACCGGATCCCTGAAGGAGTCTGGAGAGGAAATGAGTGATTAATTCATAAACAGAACCTTTCCAGCCATGTCAGGGAACAGCCCCAGGTAACCTGCATCTCTGACAGGGTAAGGACAGCAGCTTCACTCCCCATGTCCAAGTCCTTACCGGAGGAGAGCTGAAGACGTACACGGAAGAGCCCTTCAGGGCCAGGAACTTGGATCTGAGGGCCTGGAGGGCGTCAGGTCCCTGCAGTCTCTCGTTTACCCAGCCCATGTGCACCACCTGCAGAGGGAAACCTTGGAAGATTAAAAACCAGGTCTTAATGAGAGGTCTGAGGGGCACACACCACACACATCAAACAAGCAGGTTCCCACCGCTCTGCCACACTGGGAACCAGAAGATGGGAAACCCAGATCCAAGCCCAAGGCTCCAGGTCACGCAGACCCAAAAGAAAGGTGTGAGGTAAAAAGTGGCTTCACTCTGGTTAAATACCCAGAGTTCTCTAAGGGCTGGGTTCCAGCCAGGGCTCTAGATGGGCTCAGCTGAGGGCAACATGTCCTTTTAAAAACATAGCACTGGATTGCACTGTACCAGGAGCTAGCACTTCAGAGTGTTCTATGGGGATGCAAAAACAGCTACTTACATTTTTGGGACCTATAGTAAACATACAAGTTCACATAGTGTACAAAAATGACTGAGTTTGTCCTCACAGTTTAACTTCCTAACATCCATTAAATAATACAGAAATATTAGACTCTTATGCCTGACATTGAAAGGTTTTAATCTCACGAGATGAAACACAAACTATAAAAATCAATCTGACACAAACACATGACAGAAATAGCAATAGGAGAACTCGATGCCTAACATGCGAAGACACATACATTTTTAGTAAGTAGCTGAGGAATTTAATTTTAATTTTCTCATTTCAATATTTCAAGAAAAAGGCAATTCCTTAACAGAGCCATGGTGCGTGAGACATTTAAGATGACACAGCTTTCCCAGCTTTCTTATTAAATGGCACCGTCCCCACACACAGCATCGGATGTGACCCAGATGACCTTCAGGTCTGTGGTCCTTGTGTCCAAGCACAGGAGGGGGAGCTCATGAGCAATGCCACAGCCCTGGGCATGTTCCCAGGGTCCCCTCCACCAAGGTCGGATTTACCCTGAGGGTTCCCACTCGTGCCTGTGGGAGGTCCGCCAGGACAGTGCTCTGAGGGGAGTTGACAGACAGTGTGACCAAGGCCGTGGATGGGGGATGCAGATGACCAAACATAATCTTTTCATGTTGCTTCTCAGCCTGTCCTAGATACACAGAGCTGCACAGATAACCCAGATCTTTCATGGGATCCTGTGCATTTCTCACGGGGCTTTTTCTTCATGTCCACAACGACAACAGAGTCTGGTCACTCTGATACGTTGATGGTGTCCTGATAATGCAGTGATTATTCTAGGGACGTAGCTCTGCGCTAGAGCATTCGTTTAACCCAGCAAGGTGCTGGGCTCATTCCCCGTTACTGAGCAAAAGGGAACACAGTTGTATTTCATGTGTGACCCTGGACATGAGCTCTTTGTGCATCATCAGTGGAAACAGAGCACTCCGTTTCATGAGACGACTGTGAGAGTTCAGTATTGTCCCAGTGTCACCAGGAAGGGGATAAGGAACACACTGTTCAGACAGCATCAATGCTCTGCAAAACCCACCAACCACAGTTCACTCCTGCACATCTGCTGGATTTGAAGTCAAACTCAAAGATATTTTACAAATATTGCAGTGACTTCTTCCCCTCTTGTCTGGTTGGGTTGGTCCAGGTGGGGTTGCAGAGGTGCATCTTCATTAGTTGGTGGTCACACCAGCAGCAACACTGCTGTGAATCAGAAAATGTGCTCCGCCTCCACTGCTAAAACCTGCATGTTTCCAGGCAGTTTCATGGATGCTTGATTCTTAAATCAACATGAACTCAACATACGATGACTGAATCCCAGCTCTGCACTGCAAGGCACTAACAATCTGCATAGGTTATTTGATAGGATTGCTTTTTAGCACTGTCAGCCAAAACAGCAAGCAGCCAGGACAGTGTAACTGAAGACCCTCAGGAAAAGACTCCAGAGCTGCTCCAGAAAGCAACAAATATGATGGGATGAGTACATGGGAAAAGATGTGGGTCCAGCTTTAATCTTCGGCATGTGTAGAGCCAGTTTTTCCAGCACCATTTATTAAAGGGCCAATCTTTCTTCCAGTGAATGTGTTCGGCACCTTTATAAAAGATAAGGTGGCTTTGTGTGTCTGCAGTTGTTTCTCCATCTCCTAATCTAGTCCACTGATCTTGGGTCTGTTTTTTTTCCACTATACACTGTTCCAGTAGCTTTATAGAATAATTTCAAGTCAGGGATTCTGATGTTCTCATTCTTGTCTTTGCTGCCCAGGATTGCCTTGGCTATTCTAGGTCTCTTTTGGTTCCATATGAATTTTAGGATTGTTTTCTCTAATTCTGTGAGATATGCTATTGGATTTTTGATTGAGATTGCACTGAAACTGTGTAACAGTTTTGGAAGTATGGTCATTTTCACTGTACTGATTCTTCCTAACCAAGAGCATGGGATCTCTCTCCATTTTCTAGTATCTTCCTCAATCTCCTTATTCAGAGTACTGTAGTTTTCAATGCAGAGGCCTTTACATCCTTTGTCGGATTGATTCCTAGGTATTTCACCTTTTTGGATGCTATTATAAAAGGTATTGTTTATTAATTTCTCTCTCAGTGAATTTGTTATTTGTGTACAAGAAAGCTATTGATTTTTCAGTGTTGACTTTAGCCAGCTACATTACTGAATTTGATCATTAAATCTAGAAGACTTTTGGTAGAGTTTTTAGGGTCTTCTAAGAGTATCATGTCACCTGCAAATAACAATATTTGAACTTCTTCCTTTCCTATCTTTATTTCCTTTTATTTCTTTCTCTTGTCTAATTGTTCCAACTAAAGTTTCCAGGACTATGTTGAATACCAGTGGAGACAGTAGACATCCTTGTCTTGTTCCTGATTTTATTGTGAGAGCATCCAGTTCTTGTCCATTTAGTTGGCTGTTGGTTTATCATAGATGGTCTTTATCAGATTGAGATACAGACCAGTGATTCCAATTTTCTGTAGGGTTTTTAAATGAATGGGTGCTGCAGTTCGTTAAAAGCATTTTTTGCATCTATTGAGATGATCATATGATTTTTGCCCTTGGCTCTATTACTATGGTGTGTTACATTTATGCATTTATGTATATTGAACCATTCCTGCATCCCTGGAATGAATCCAAGTTGATCATAGTGTACAATCTTTTTGATGATTTGCAGCAGTCTGTCTGCCAGTATCTTATTGAGGATTTTTGCATCAGTGTTCATTAGGGAGACTGGCCTGTAATTCTCTTTCTTAGTTGGGTCCTTCTCTGGTTTTGGAATCAGAGTAATGCTTGCTTCCAGGAATGAATTTGGGAGTATTGTTTCCTTTCAATTTTGTTAAAGAGGTTGAGAAGCAGTGGTATTAGGTCTTCACTAAATTTCTTGTAGAATTCAGCAGTAAATCCATCAGGCCTGGGCTTTTGTTGTTGTTGTTGTTGTTGACAGGTTTTTAATTACATCTTTGATTTCATTTATTGATATTGGGTTATTTAGGACTCTTGATTCAGCTTTGGTAATTCATATATATCTAGGAATCTGTCCATTTCTTATTTTCCATCTGGTTAGAATATAAGTTTTCAAAGTAGATATAGATAATTTTCTGGGTTTCTACAGGGTCTGTTGTGGTTTCACCCTTTTTATTCCCAATTGCATGGATTTGATTCTCCCCCCCCCCCCCGCTTTTTTTTGATAAGGTTGGTTAGGGCTTGTCAATTTTATTTAAACTTTCAAAGAACCAATTCTTCAATTCATTAATTTTTTTTTAGTATCTAGTGTGCTCATTTCTGCTCTGATCATTATAATTTCCTCCCTTGTACAAGCTTTTTGCTCTTCTTTTTCTAGAACTTTGAGGTTCAACAGTAAGTTGTTTATACATGCTTGCTCTGTTTTCCTGATGCAGGTATTTACTGCTATAAATTTCCCTCTTAACACTACTTTCATTGTATCCCATAAGTTCCAGTATGTTACGTTGTTGCTATCATTTAACTGTAATAACTGTCTAATTTCTTCTTTAATTTCATCTGTGACACACTGGTTGTAGGGTATGATTTAATTTCCATGTGTTAATGACATTCTGTAGTTTCCTTTGGCATGGATTTCCAATTCATTGCACTGTGGTCTGATGGTGTGCAGGGGATAATGCAATTCCTTTGCATTTACTTAAGCATGTTCTATGAGCCAGTATGTGTTCTATTTTGGAGAATGTCCCATGTGCAACTGAGAAGAATATGTATTCTGACATTGTGGGGTAGAACAGCCTATAGACATCTAGTAAGTCCATTTGTGTGAAAGTTTGATTTAATTCTAATATTTTATTATTGATTTTTGTCTAGTTCATCTGTGTTTTTGCAAAAGTGGAGTATTGAGGTCTCCCGGTACAATTTTATTAGGGCTTATTTGATTTTTCATGTTCATTAGTAGTTGCTTTATATAGCTGAGTGCACTGTTATTTGTTGCATATATATTCATGATTGTTATCTCTTCCTCTTGGCTTGTGCAGTCCTCCACATCCGCTGCTCCTCTCCACTGCTGTACCTCTCTGCAGAGGCCTCCACGGTCTCCAGCCACCACGGTCACTGTGACCATGCGTCCCCAGATTCCTCTCATGCAGTAAGTCCAGCTCCCAACAAAGGAGCCACCAGCTACCGCCTTCTTCTTCATGAAATTTTTACTTTTACTCTTTCTACTCTCGATGGGCTTCAGCTCACACTTCAGAGTCTTCCCAGGTCCCTGGGACCTATATCCCTCCTTCTTGTCTTCCGCATGATGCTGAATTCCAGCTTCTAAACAGTGACTCTCAGAGAGGCTGTTTTTTCTATTGCTTCCTGCTCTGCCATCTTCCTGGAAGTCCCGATACATTTTTTAAAGTTAAAGCATTCACTGTATTTTCTGATCACATCACATATTTCTTTTTGCATTATCTTTCTGCTTTCTTTTGCTTGGGATTGGCACTTTTGGTAGCTGTCAAATCTTTTACCTTCTTCTCATTTTGTTCATTTGTTTTTTGGCTACATGCCAAAATCAATTCATTGTTCAGAGTAAGAAAAATAAACCCTTTCCATGTTTGAAGGACCCTATAACATAGGGCCCCAAAACACACAAAGTGTGCACATTTTGGAGAAAAATGTGACATCACCCTCTTGGGACAGCCCCTCCAGATGTGGCCAGGCTAATTCCTTATCTGCCCGTAGCCATGTGTCCACCTTGGAATTCCCAACACACTGACTCAGATCTCAGAGACATTCCCATTGGCCCAGCCGTGTTGTGTAAAAGAAGAACTCAGCTTGCCCAATACCCTATCTTATTGTATGGCTGAAGAAATGAAAGCTCATTAGTTAATTTGCTGGAATTATACCCCAGACAGGAGTTTGGTTGTGATTAAATGTGGATTTCAGATGCATAAGGCAGCTAGGACTGTGTCTCATAAACTGTGTCTGATGCATTGTAGAATTTCTCCCAGGGCCACATCTGAAGCCTGCCAACAACCATTCGCTTATCATCTGGATCCTGGGAGCTCCTCTCCTCAGAAGGTCCTCAGCTTGCCTGGTCTGTGATTTTATTCTGCTCCCATGCATTTGATTCAGCAATAACAAGAAGGTGGATTCCAAAGTGAAGCACAGGCTTGACTGCAGACTGTGGAGACCTGAGTTGTTCCACCTGGATCGAGTTCCATCCCCATGAGCACTGTGGCTTCCAGCAGAATGGGCTTCCTGTTGTCAGGGTCTTCACTGTTGCCTGCAGCCAATGACCATGAATGCTCAGCTCCTATGGTCACTGCAGTCCCTGGTACGTGGCAGAGAACAGTCCTCCCCCTCAGGCATGGCCAGGGTGGCAGAGGCCTGCAAGCCTGGAGACACCTGGAGTCTGGCCCTCTTGGTGGAGGCTGGCTCGCCCAACACGGGTTCTCACGGGACGTTCTGCTCATTTGCACTGTGCAGACAGAAACCCAGCTTTGGACAGAAAATGACTGACATGCTGTAGCAGCGGGCTGACTTGCTAATCCCCCAGCAAGAAATAAAGCAAGAGGTGACATCCATGTGGAAGCCACAGACAGGGGTGCACACTTAAGAGGATAGGATTATGGAGCCTTCTCCTTCAAAACCACAAGGGGCAGCAGGGAAACACTGCTTTGCAAGCCTTTGAAGATGTTTATGGAATTGTTCCTCATAGCTGACCCCTCACTGAGCTGCATAAAACTCAAAGAGCTGCTCGGTTCCGAAAGATATTTAAAAAAATATTATATTTAAAACTTTTCTTAGTGTCCCATTGTATCTTAAAATGCTGACCAGAAGTATTTAATAAAAACACAGGGCTGATTTCCTATGGTTCTCAGTAAACACTTGATGGGCAAAGACTTGCTCTGTCACATGGTTTCCGTCTTGAAACCAGATATTCTGGGTTCTGAGCACCATTTAAAGAGTATTTGTGTCACCATTTAAAGAAAACTGAGCATATGGTTCCCAGCTTTCTTGACTGGACACCATAATGCAGTTTCCTAAATCTGTATGTAGTATAACTGGGAAATCAATGAGCTGTTTCAACAAGTGAGCTGTCGCAGGCCCTCCCATTACAGCTCAAACTATGACTTTATTAAATGGAATAGTACAGTGGCTTAAGCTTTACTAGTCCGATTCTGAAACAACCTGATTATAACAGAGTACTGCTAAGTCCTAGTACAGCAGAGCTGGTCAGTGGGCAATCTTTGTATTAGAAAATCAGGTGTGTAGCGAGGCAACGATGTGACAGGATTGGCTGCTGTTCCTGCTAACCTGGTCTTGGGAGGAACAGAGGACCAAGGGGGTCAGCCTTCCCGAGTTTGGGGCTGACCAGATCCTTCCCACCTGCATCACCACCTGCTGAGTCTAAGGCCTCCTATGAGCAAGACATCCTCTTATGCTATATGAGAAAATGTCCTACACATACAGGTTATGGGTGATACATCGTGTCAACTTGAGAGGTTCAGAAGTTTTACTGCCAGACTCAGCAGGGATCCAGGTTCCTTACTTTGTAAATATCCTCACCCTGTGCAAGAGGAGGGCATAGAGATTTTGTGAGTGCTACACCTGCCCTGGAGTGGGGGAGGGGTGGCCTGTGTACAATAGGAAGGAGAAGACACTTGTTTCCTCTTTTTGCTCTGGCTACTGCCTTGAGGTGTTGCCCCTGTGCCATGCACCCTGCCTTAGAGCCAGCTGATTATGGACTGAAACCTCCACAAACAGTGAGCTAAATAAATCTTTCCTTCCTTCATTTTGGGTGTCAGGTATTTTTTCCCAGCAAGGAGAGAAAAGTAACCAAGACACAAGTCCATCAGATAACCTTCAACCCACACAATCACAGCCGCATCACGAAGTCCAGATTCCTTATAAAATATAACTGCCAACCAGTTAACCATTTATCCACAGCAAGCAAGCACCATCAGAATTCTTCTCCTATGTTATTTTCACAGAGACAGACAGTTCCAAAGGGAACACTGGAGAAGGGACCACCCAGTTCAGCCTGGGAGTTCAGTGTTCTTCTACCACAATTTCCAGTTCAAATTTCAGAAAAAGGGAAGCGATTGCTTGTGGAGCCCTGTTGTAATAGTCAGCTGAAAATCCAAGTCCTACCTGGTCGCCAGGAGAGCAGCATTTATTTGCCATCTTCATCTGCAGAGAAAAGGCAGCATGGAGTCAGCGCCACAGGAATGTGCAGGGCAGGAGCTTCCTACCTGCCTAACTTCACACCCACGCTTAGAGAGCCATTTCTTCTGTGACTGTTTGTCCTCTGCAAACCAAACAGGGCTAATTATAAGCACAAGGCAGCAGTACTCCCAACAGCAGAAGCTCAGGATTTGTGCACATCCCCACGATTTCTTCTCAGACATCAGCCTCTTATGGCAGTGTGGCTATGGGACAAATGGGCTTGCATTTCTATCCTAAAGTGAGACAGAGTTTCTGCTCTACACAGTATTAGGCAACCACAGGGTTCACAGTTCACATTAGTTTCCCTAAAGCCCCGACAGGTCAGTGCTATTTTGGGAAACTTTTGTTTTGTTTTGTTTTTGTTTTCTGAGACAGGGTCTTCTTCTTCTTTTTAATAGCACTATTTATTTATTTATTTGATACCAGGGATCAAACTCACGACCTCACATTTGCCAGGCAAGCACTGTGTCACTAAGCTATATTCCCAGTCAACAGGGTCTTCTATGTATTCCCACTGGCTTTGAACTCACTGTGCAGCCCTGGCTAGCTCCCGACTCACTGTGATCCTCACGCCTCTGCTTCCTTGAATGCTGAGATTACAGGCATGGATCACCACAGTGGACTTATGTCACAAAATTTTACCGATGAGGAAGCTGAAGTCCAAATATTGTGCCCGTATTTCTGCTCTCCTAATCTGCTCTGCTGGGTAGGGAGCAATCTATGGAAATCTCCTGAATAGAGAAAGCTTTGCCCTCGGAAGCATTTCTGCAATCATCAACTTCTTCCACAGGCCCAGCTTTGGAACTCCCAGTGTCTGCATCTGCAAACCAAGCCCTTAGGGAAAGGCCTCACTGATTAGCTGTGCAAAGGGCAGCTCTCAGGCTTTGGGGTGGAAAGCTCACTCATCACTCTTTCCCCAAGGTTCCAAAGTGTCCCACTCCTGTCCGCGTAGCAGTAGGCGGAGTCAGGTGGTGGGAAGGAGCAGACAGCAGGGCACAGGCGGCTGCAGTTTGACTGTGCCTCTGTCCCAAGTCGCTGGGCTACCCGGGGCCAGGCCGGCATGGGATGCACAGCCAGGGCCAGGGAAGGGGTAGGGGCAAAAACGAGGGCTCCCAAGAGGCTGAGGGGCCCAGGCCCAGGACTGCTGCATTCCGGGGTGCTTCGCTCTGCGTGTTCCTCCCCCATCCTAGCTCTTGTTAGTCCTTTCTTTTTAAAAAGAAAAAGATAATCCTATTGATTTTGGACATCAACTTAGTACTTAAGAACACAGAACTTTTTTTCCTGCCCAAGATATCTACAGTAAAAATTTGAGATGTTATATTTAGCTAGCTATGCCTTTTTATAAATTTTAATATTTCAGGGAAATTATATTTTTATCTTGTTTCCCTAAATAAACATTTCACACTGTATCAATGCATTTGGGTAAACTATACATATACAATACATATATAATTGCCCCATACAAACATTGCTGTGTGTGTATATGTGTGTATGTGCCGAGAGAGAGAGAGAGAGAGAGAGAGAGAGAGAGAGAGAGAGAGAGAGAGAGAGAGATCTGGGAGGTCCCCAGTGTCACCCTGCACTGCTGTATTTGGAGACACCTGAATGACCTGAACTTTAACTCTTGCGGTCAGAGAGGAGGTCTACTGAACTCTTGCACTCACTTCTCTTTGCAGCTCCCCCTGGGGCAGTGGCAATAGGGAGACCTTCCTGACCACCCACTCAGAGGGGCTTGGGGAGGCAGACGCATGCTCACACTCTGCAGCATGAGGAGGCCGATGTTGGTGGAGACCGCACGGAGCCAATCGCCACAGTCCTGGGCTGTGGAGAACTGGAGGATCCCAGAGCGCACCCCACCCAGCGCCAGCACCTCGAAGGCGTTGGACCTGCAGGAAGAGTGGGAAGGGCAGCTTCAGTGACCACAGGCAGCCAGAGTTTTGTCAGGGCGGGAAGCGCCTCCTCCCCCACCCAGCCAGGTCCTGATGATCGGGGCCTCTGTTCCCTGGAGAGACATCACCACCCAAACTGCAGTCAATGACTCAGGGGTTGGGCTGGCTGAAATGCAGGTGGAACCTGGGGTTTCCTCTCTAACAAAAGCTGTTCTAATTGGGTGGTCACAGGGGAGAGCCTTGGTCTTAGTGAGATTCTGGAGTTGCTCTTTTATGGGGGACTGTGTTGTATTCTTTTGAAGGCCCCTTGCCTTGGGGTATCTAAAGCTCTTGCTGCTGAGGATGACCTGGCACCTCAGCCTTGACACTAACAGACCCAGGGCTCCCCATCTCCCTTCTCCTGAGGCCTCCCTAGCTCAGCCATCAGGAGCCTGGAGCAGCAGCAACCACTTCAGTCTCCAGCTCAGGAGTCAGTTTCCCCTCTCCTGCAGTCCTTTTAAGGATATCAAATGAGCTGAAGACTGCATGTCACAGGGGGGCGGCCCACCTACATCTACAGCAGCTCAGCCCTGAGAGCTAATTCCTGGAAGCAGCCTGCACATCCAACAGCAGGCAGATGGGTAAGGAAAATGTAGGGCCGACACATTAGTGGACTAGAAAGGAAAATAAACGTGAGATTTTTGCAGGAAAACAGATGCATCTGGAAAACACAATGCTAACTGAAATAAACTAGACACACAAGCATAAATACTATGTAGTTCCTCTCATCTGAGTAAGGCAAAGTACTAATAAAGAGTAAAAAAAAATGATTGACAGGAGAAAACCAAGAGATGGATCTTTTGCACACGGGAAGCTGCCCAGGAGACCAAGGTCGAGGGGATGTGGGAGGGTAAGGTTAGTAAAAAGATTTAAAATGTGTCATGTGCTCATCCCAAACACGCACAGGAAATGTAAACATTCTATGTCCAAAACATGAACTAAAAAAATAATAATAACACTAAGACTGAGAAAGGAAGAGGGGATTTAGAGACTGAAGAATGGGGATTAAAACGGAATTCAGCGGTGTTACACACGTGCACCTGCTCCCCAAGGTGCTGTAACCTTCACACAGGCAGGGTTCAGCTGCTATTTATACTCAAGGAGCCAAGGCACAGGGGCCTGGCCAAGAACACAGCCACCAAACCCTCCCAGAATCCACAAACAACACCTGCAAGGCCAGACAGGGGGCAGAGTTGCAAATTTTTATTTGCCAAAATATCTCAACTCAAAAACTAAATTACAAGACATGTACATACTCAGCGGACTGTGACCTCAGCCTGTGGAAGCAAAATTATTAGGGCAACCCAACATCAGATTAAACAGAAAAACGTCAACGTGCTCATCCTAAATATGGTAACAGCTGAGGAAATCCACATTCTAAACGTGGAGGAAGGGGATGTTTTCTGCCTCAGTTTCCCCAAACTATGGTGACCAAGGCTGACTTCTAAACTTGTGTGGGCCTGCTGAGCTTGTGTGAAAATAGAGGAGCCAGGAACTTCAGGGACATTGAGGAGACTGAACGGGCTGGAACTTATGCTGCAGGTGAGTGCAGGTGGGCAGGGCATACATGTGGGCTCTTTGACTTCTGGAAAGAGGACATCAGCATCCTGGGCTAGGGGGTGTCATCCAGCTCATCCAGACCCTGTGTGTTCCTTAAGCACAACATCCCTCTGCCTTTGGAAAGTACACACACACACACACACACACACACACGCACACGCACACGCACACACACATAAACACACACACACACACACACCCCAAGATTCAGTTTCTGCTCAGTAAACAAATGTGAGTTTTCTGAACTTTGTTTTGTTTTCAGAGATATTTCATAAGTAATAGAAAATATTTCGTGCCTTTGTTTTTAAGAGCATGATCAAGGGTATTGGAACTAATAAGCACACACACATAGCCTTTTCTTGTGATGATAAAATAGCACTCTATAAAAAAATCTACATTTATTAAAAATGCACAGCTAAGGATAGTGTCAACTTCCCGAGCACACGCAAGCAGCCCTCCTCTCCTATCTTGGGAAGGTAGTAGGCTGCGTATCTCCTCAGTCCAGAAAATCGAGCTGCTGCGATTGTTAAAGGTATTACCAAAAGGTTACAAATGTGTTTAACCCAAGCTTGCACTGCAAAAGCATGACACATTTTCCACTCACCTCCAGAGATCACTTTACAGGACAAATGAAGTGACCTGTAACAAATTTGAGATACTCTAAATCCAGCACAGAGAAATACATTGATTGTCTATATGAATAAAACATTGTAAAAGATCAAGTAGCTAAATCCAGTGGGACTCTAAGACCTGCAGTAGAGTTTTTATAACACTTTTGAGTAACAGAATTTCAGGTTTATCCAATGGTTACACAAAACAAACACAACAAATCCCCGTGTCATGTCTCAAGGGTCGTGTCCTCAAAGGAGCTGGATTCTGAATTCCTGCCTGATGGTTTCCTCCGTGGACAGTGTACTTTGAGTTCCTGAAGTTTTCACCTGTATCAAGGAAGCCTTTTACCCCTGTCTGTCCCTCCCAGCTCTGCTGGGGCTGCCTTTCTGTGACATACCATCTACAGTGCCTTTCTCTGTGGAGCGTTCAGCCTGTTGGGCTGCCATCTGGGGCTGGGTAGGGCCATCAAGGTCACTGTGTTTCCACCTGCTGAGTGCAGGTGGGAAGCTGACCCTCCTGGGGGACACTCTGGGTGACCACTCCTCCCTGAGCAACACAGAACACTGCAGTTCTCAGATGCTGATTCACCTTCACATTAAAACCCGAGCTTGGTGTGATGGCACATTCCTATAATCCCAGCACTTGAGAGACTGAGCCAGAAAGATCACTGCAAATTTAAGACCAGCCTGGGCTACAAAGTGAGCTCAAGGCCAGCCTAAACTGCATAGTGAGATGCTGTCTCAAAAAGACAATAACAACAAAAATCCCAGTGACAATGCCAGGATCCCTTTGGTTTCCTCTGAGTGAAAATTGATCGGCCTCTCTGCCACCCTGTGTCTGATCGGCAGACACGGTGGCAAACTCTTCATTCAGTGAGTAAAGGTGCTGTTCACATTTCTCGTTTTTCAACTATCTTTCTTCCTTGCATAATAAATATGTGACATCAATCATGTTATCATTTATTCACCATGATCTTTCTACTGTAGCACATGGACTTAAGACGTCAGGCAGTGGTTTCTGAGTACACTTCCAAGTGTGTGTTCTACTTCCAGCACCAAGGACAACTGCTGTCACTGGACACCGTGCACCCGCAAACTAGGCACTGTCCAGGAGTGTGTGCAGCTGGAGCATGGGTTTACCAGCTTGAGGGCCACAGATTTCCTCTGGTCGCTTTTGTTTTCCCACTTCCTTTGGATATTGGGCAGGACAGATATTTGCAATAGTTTCTTTGTCCATATGATTATTAAATTCTGCCCTGAAAAGCCTTTGGCAATGTTTTCTGGCTGGAATGTGATCAATGTTACAGGCTGAGGGGAAGGGGGATCCCCAAAGCTCCATGTCTCCCTCCTCCTATTTCTGCCTTTGGACTATACAGGTCTAACAGATTGCAAAGAATATACACACACTTTTCACAACAGGACACACAATCCCAGGAGTGTCAGAGTCTCAACACTTTAGGACACCCCAGCTGCATGCTGTCCTGTGGGTGTGCACAGCGTGCTGCAGTGCCACACAGGGATAAAAGCCCTAACCTTTCTGTCTCCAGAGTAAAGTCTCTGAGGACTGGGAACCAAGAATGAAACAGCATCCCTCCCAACTGCCAGCCACCAGTTGTGAGGCTGTGGGGTCCCCTGACACACCCAAGAAGGATGCAGACTGCCTGCCTCAGAGAGGGACCCTCCAGGGAACACCATGGAACAAGGTTGAAAGAACAACAGCAGACACTGTCCTGCTGCAAAGGGACCTGCGCATGCCCAGTGCTAACTGCAGGTGTCATGGCTTCAGGGCAGCCTGGACCTGCACTTGCTTCCCTCCTCCCTTCTCCAACCTCCACCTGCAGGATGGAATGACCATGGGTCCCTAAGGCCCACGCCGAGCCCAGAAAGCCACCCACCTGCTGAGGGCCTCCACCAGCACTGTGCAGAAGAAGGCCCTGAGATCTGCACATACACTAAGAGGAGGATCTCATTCTGAAAATGGTGTTAATGTTTAAACACGATGCTATCTTTTGCAGAAACACATCAGAGCACTTAGCAGGGTGATTTTGACTTGTAGTATCACTTGGTAAAATGTGCTGATCTGCATTGTACACACCATGCAGCCCATCTGGCCCTCTGCGGACGTATTCTTCTAAAAGAAGATGAATCCCACCAAAACAATATTTCACTGCAAGTGACAAAATTTAATTTCACTGTTGTTCTCAAAACTATGACACGTGCGGGAGTTAAAGGAGCTTTGTTCCCTTATTCTCCTTCGCCTTCCTCCCCGTCGTAGAAAAACACAAAGCCAGTGATTTCTCCATCTTCCCCAGGCCAGCATAAGATACAGGCAAGGAAAGGGTTGGTTTGAGTGGGGAAATAAAGATAGGGCCTCGCACGAGAGGATAGAGTCAGCCAGAGGGATTGGGACGATGTGAACACTTGGCTCCTTGTCTCTTCCTTGGGGGAAAATCGCTCAGATCTGAAATTTTACTCTGTTCTCACCTCAGTGACTGAAACCCCGCCTCTGCTCAGGGGCCCTCACAGCTGCCACACCACCTCAGAAGCATGGGTACCAGGCCAGGTTGCCCATCATAGGCCCCGCAGGCAGAGCTGGCTCCAGGGTTAGGGTTAGGTGCTCCTCCTCCTTCTCCGCCCCGTGCCCAAGATGTTTCTCAGGCGTCATCTAAGTGTCCTTGTTGCTATGATGATGTGGACATTCAGCAGGCCCATAAATGCCCCTGATTTTAAGGACAGGCCTCTTCCTCTATCTTATAAAACACACCTGCCCTGGTTTTATACGATCCTGGAGGATCCAATGCAGACCCTAGAGGCCTCACTCAGAGCTTTCAAAGGCAATGGAAGGCCCTGAAAACACCAGCTTTCCAAGGAGGTTCGAGTGAGGATGGATTTCCCCGGGGGGAACCCTGGTTCAGTCTCTGTGGCCAGCAGGATGCAGGGCAGCCTCCCAGATTCCTCAGCACACACCTGTGCCCTAGATAAGGCACTGCTGGGGAGTGGTCACTATGATCAGGTCACCTTGGATTAGGGCAATGACAGAGGCAGCCTGACCTCATCTCATGAGCCCGTTACCTCCGGAAATTGAGGTCAGACAGAAAGAGCCTGAAAGTCGAAGCTCAGGAGATGCGACACAAGGGAGGTAGAGAGGACCTGAATTCCACTGCCAGGGTGAACCTTCGAGATGGGACCAACCCTGCTGCCTCTGTGACCTCAGCCTCCTCAGACGCTGAGCAGGACACTGGCCCAGTCAGGTGACCTCTGACCCTCTGAGAGCCGGTGGCCCTTGTCTTGGGTGGCTGCTGGTTTGCACAAATGTGTTGCACGATGGAAAATAGATAAACCTTTAATGCAAACTGGAGCCTTCTGCACAAGCACTGCCTCTTCTCCAGTGGTCTGTGTTGGTATTACACAATTTCCACTTTACCTGAGGATCCTGAGAAACCCAGTTCCAGAGGGATGAGAACAGAACCAGTCTTCCTTGCCCCAAGAGGCTTTGGGCCTTAAATTAGTGGAAAAGAGCTGGTTCTACCCACATACCCAGTCTTTCAAAAACAAGCTTTTAGCAAGCAAGAAACCTCATCCACCCTTGGTCCAGTTACTCAGAAAAGACCAGGTGGCCTCACAGACAGCACAATCAGAGCCCGCATGTGGGACCCTGTAATAACAGTAATTCTGCAGTCACCAACGTACAGGGATGCCTTGAGCCCCAGGTGCACTCAGGCAGCGGGGGTGAGGCCCGAGAAGCCCATCACCCAGGGATAGCACCTGCCCTGCCCACCAGGGCAGACCAGGTGGGGTCCTGCCACAAACCCGGAAACCAGTCTCGCTCCCAAAGGGCGTGGCCATAGCTGCCAGAGCTGGTGGGTGGGGGCCCTAGGCTAGGTCCTGACCCATCCATCCTCCTCCTGTTGTCCCTGCTCCCCAACCCAAGACTTCTACCAGCCAGGGGCACCTGCACCCCAGGCTGACCTCGAAGCCATCGAGGGACCACAGGGCACTGGCGAAGTACACAGCCTCACCAGCCCCCCTCCCCACGATGTCACACACCTGAGGCTTCCCATGCCGGCTTTGTACCTGGAGATCCGAGCCATGGAGAGGGGAACGGACAGGGTGTCCACCCAGTGCTTCTCGTACTTTGGTTCATCCACTGTGGGAGAGGATGGCAAGGACGGCGCCTGTGCAAAACAAACGGGAGTCGGGGTCAGGAACACGGGCAGGAGCCGATGTGAGCAACCCAGGGAGATGGGGAAAATGCGTGAGGAGACTCCTGCAGGAGCAGAGGCTACTGGGTACCAACTGTCAGAGTCTTCCCCCATGCTAAGGGAGGAGGGCCCGAGGAGCAGAAGCCACACACACAGTATTTGAAAAAGAATCACAGCATGGGAGGCCATACCATGGGGACACGCGAGTGGACAAAGCTGGCTTGAAGGTCATCAGCTTAGAGCAGGCACAGGGCCAGGTCATGGGGCAAGATAACGCCACCACATCCTGGAGGACTCCAGGTCCCACGTCACCACTGGCCACTGTGTCCCAGAGGACGCCAGGTCTCAGGTCACATCTGACCACTACATCCTGGAGGGTGCCAGGTCCCAGATCATCACTGGCCAGTGGCAACGACCCTGAGATCCACCCAGCAGGTGCAGCACTATGTGGAAGCCAAGGCACAGGACAGTGCCCTCCTCAAGGTCACTGCAGGGAAGATATCTGGGAAAAAGCCTGAGCCCCAGAACAGGGTGCCCCCAGACAGGACACCCCTGCTTCCCGGACAGCTTCAGGAATGGGCTTCTAGGCAAGAGGACCTTTCACAGTGCCCATTCCAGGTCCTGCAGGGAGGCTGAGGACCTGGCTCACCAGGAGCAGCAGGTGTGGACTCCCCAGCCCCCACATGGACACCCCGAATGGCCGAAAGGCTGAGACAGTGATCTCTCCACTTATAACCTTTGGGTTTCAGGATCATCAAGGTCATGCCCTCCGTGTAAGGTAGAGCCTCTAGACAGGCAGACTGGGGGACCTTTGTTAATGGGGTGAAAGTGGACACATATGTCCTGATGCTGAGTCTTAAACACCTGTGATTCACCACAGAACAGCTAAACCTGACAACATGGTTTGCCTCTGGAGGCAGAGCTCTGGCCGCCTGGACTCACACCGATGGAAATGCAGCACCCTCCTCACAAGGCAGGAGGTGTCAGGTGAGAGCAGAGATACTCAGGGCAGGACACTCAGGGAGGAAGGAGCCTCGGCTGGGGGCCTGGTGAGTTCAGATCCAATGCAGGGCAGGAACTGCACTCGCTTCCCATGAACCACTTGCCTTGATGGCTGCGTCTGCAGAGGCTGCTGCCGACCAGTGTCCTACACAGGGGTGGAGTGACAGGAGTGCCCCAATGACCAGGTGAAAACTCTCCCTCGGGGTCTCCCCTGGCATCTCTATGTGGGGCCCCTGGCCCCCAGAACCTGGTTCTGATGCAGAATGTTGGGCTTCCTCTTGGACCCAAAGCGGAAGCCTCTAGGAGGAGGGAAGGGGGGGGGACAGAAGGCTCTGGGGATCTAGGAGGCCCCTCACTCCCAAGATCTGGGCTCCCCCAGTGGTCTCCAAGCAGGGCTGGGCGGCCTCTAGGCATAGATCCCAAAACAGCACCTGCCTCCCTGGAGGTCACACTGGGGCAAAGAAGCCTCCACCGACCTTGGAGACCACTGTGTGGTCACAGTAGGGCCAGGCAGGCTCCCCCACAACAGACTGGGTGAGTGGGCTATAGGAACACCAAGTCCGGACCCCCACAGCCCCCCACGCTGTGGGAACAGATGGAGGCACCCAGTCATCCCCTCACCTGCATGTTCCTGAGTAAAACCAAGTCCCGTGTGATGAAGAATGCATCCTGCCAAGTGCTAATGATACAGTGGAATTGGATTTGCCACCTTAAGTTCTATCAGAAAGTGTCACACACCAGGAGGCCCCCCGCCAGACCTCTGTCCTACATTTTCAATCAGCTACTGAGCTTTAACAATTATCGTTCAGAAAGTAGAAAATAGGTTTTATTGGTGAAAACAAGAATGTGCTGACAAGAATGATAACTATTAGAAATGTGCTTCTTAAAAGCAAAAAGCCATGCAACATCCATAGATTGGAATCTTTTAGTCTTTTCCTGCCCTAGGAGGCGCAGCGATGATTCCTTAGGCTGAAGTGCTGGGTCCACCTGTGGCAGCCTGAACATTGCCCTCAGAGACCTGGGAAGCCAGATCCTGGTCCCAGAGCCCAGAGATGCTAACCTTGATGGGACAGAAGCCCTGACTGTGTCAGGGATCTTGAGATGGGAGTTTGTCCCAGACCATGTGGTGCTAATTGCCAGTACCTCTGTCTTTCCAAGAGGGGCCAAGGGAGTGGCAGCGAAAACAAGGGGCAGCCCTTGAGGATGGAGGCAGAGATGAGAGAGATGCAGCCGTGGTCAGGGGGCATCCAGGGAGGCAGGAAGGCCCTCACTTTCATCCCAAATGACAAGAGGACATTGCTGTGGTTTTAACCCCTCGAGTTTATGGTAACTTATTACAGTAACCGCAGGAAACCAATCACCAATCCTAAGCTCTGTGTTCCTTGACTGTATGTAGCCTTTGATTCTGAGCCCTGGCTGGAAGCGAGCTCTTTGCAGGCAGTAGAGAGCCTGAGCACAGCCAGGCTCCCTGAGGAGTGGCAGAGCTGGGCCCCCTACGCGTGTTCATTGCGAAAGCTATCACAGGGCCCTGGCTGGGAGAGCACCAAGACCTGCTCAGTGAGCTACTTCCAGCCTCCCCACCACTCTGAGCCCAGAAGCCTGAATCATCCAGCAAGCACCAATGTGCCCATCTGAGCAGGCATCCTCAGGGGCTCTGCTGGCTTGGAGGGTTACTAAGATGACCAGAGGGAAGTCACAATGACACAGTGCTGGCACGGCATGAAGATGTGTGGCAATGGAGCTGCTGTTCCTGCTGCTTTGTAAGACCTCTCTGATTCTTCTGCATGGTGCCCTCCCTGCATCCACATCCCAGGAATTTACACAGAAAGCCTCTCACCAAACTGGGGCACAGGGAGGCTGGACACTGAAGTCCCCACCTAGACAACAACAAAGACAGAGGAGTGGCTTGCTTGACCCCCCAGAGCCCTGTGTTTGAATTACTAATGCACAGCCCACAGCCCAACAGCCAAGGGGCAGTGACGTAACATTTAACACTGATTCATCCTCATCCCGTACGCTTTGCCATTGGGGTCCAACCTCCAGGAAGCTTATGCTTTGGGGCACCCATGAGCAGCGCCTTGAAGAACCTGCAGATGCACCATTCACTACAAATTTCACACCAGCTTTGCCAAAACACACATTTATCTTCACAGGCTGCTGCAACCAGCATAAGAATTCATCACGACTTACTGCAGACTGTGGCCTGGTTCTGGTTATCATTCAAACCCCAGTAAATGCATTTACAGTACTGCATTCCTGGAGAAGGTCTTCTCATCCTTAATGCTTCTGTGTGCTCTGCTGAGTACTCTGTACCACCTGTCACTGGGGCTAACACACTAGCTAAAATATGCTCTCACTTTTCAGATTAGAGTACTCAAAGATACCACTTAGGATTCCACAGTGGAACCCAGTATCCAATATACAGTATTTCAGTGCACCCTGGGATTGATAGAACCTCTTCTGGGTGTGTCTGGGGGGTTTGTGGAGGTGTGACGCCCGGCCCCTTCCTTTCTGGTGCTGCTCTGCTTCCTGGCCATCATGAACTAAGCAGTTTGTTCTACCACATCCATTCACCAAGATGTTCCTGTCTTGGAGCCAGGACTAAATCCCCTGAAACCATGAGTCAAACTAAATCTGTCCTTCTGTACAATGAGTGTCATATACTGAGACCCAGCAGTAGAAAAGCTGACTGGTAACAGCCACAACCCTCTCATCCTTCAAAGGCCTGCTCCAGCCCCTCGGTCCACTCTCACCCAAGCAGGTGAGGGACCCGGGCACTTTCCTGGAACACACTGTCATGGTCAGTACAGAGCACCAAGCTGGATTCTCCATCCTCAGCAGAACCTCCCAAGGCAGAGAAGAGCAGAGCTGGATGGTGAAGGGTAGAGACCCATTCCTGCACCACAGCCAGGGGTACCCTGGCTTCCAAGAGCTGCCACCTGGTCAGCACCAGATCTGACTGCAGGTTTCCCTCCAAGCAGTGCATTCCGTGTCCAGGGTGACACAGGCTGACAGCCTGCATGCCCCCGGCCTCAGTGACTGTGTGCCTGGACACTTCCGGTCAGAGGAGCAGGGGCTCCAGGCCTGGTGCTGAGGCTGCATTGGAGGTCACCTCGGGAGGACCTGCTCCTGAGCCCAGGCACCAGTATCCACCCTGCCCCTGAGATGCCACACTTTGTCACCCAGAATTCTACAGCTGCAGAGTAATACCAGTACCCACTGTGGTCGGTGCCATAGTGGCTTTTATTAACAGGGAACAAACCCAGCCTCAGGAGTGAGGTCATCCCTTAGCAGATCACAAGCACAGTAAGAATTCTCTGAGGATGACAATGTTCAGAGACGGGCAAGAGTATTCCTAAATGGTCTTCACCTGACCAAAGTGCAGGGCTAAAACAGCTGTGATGGCCAAACCAGGGACCACACTAGCTTGACCTTTAGTTAAGAGCCCTCGGAATTTTCTAAACTACCAAGAAGATTATGGGTCAACACTTCTAGGGCTTAAAAAAATACATGGGTCTCTAAAAATCACATATTTCAGAAATTCAAAATGGCTTAAATAACTATCTGCAGAACAGTTTTAGTCATTTATCAGTGCTTGCTACATGGAAAAAAGCACCTAAAAAGCAAAGATGAAAAACGAGTTACATATTAAAGCATCCAACATCCTTTTTCCTATGGTTGAGCCTAAATTGTGCTATGGTTAAACAAACCAGGTTAATAAGCACTAATAAAATATACCTTTTAAAAGACTAACTATTGACATGAGTCATGAATTCTTGGACATTACTTTTCGAAGTATAACTCACATACAAGCCAAACAATTTCTAAGGATCAAGAACTCTGTTAAACAGCTCAGGTGAAGCAATGATTTTAAGTTTACACTGCATAAACGCAGATGTTTTTCCCGGGCTCTGCCTGCAGCTGGGTGAGGGGTCAATCACTGGTCTGACTGGCTAGGATTAACAGCAAAGCTCTTTCTGAACTGTGGAGAGGATGCTAAAATCCTCTTCATGCACTAGGGCTCTGGGGGTAATGATCCTTTCGCTGAGAGGGGGGCTGGTCTCACCATCGGAGTTTTATAGAAATCCTCTAAAAATCACCTTGGCATTTCCTGCATGCAAGGCTACACTGAACAGGGGCTTGGAATTTGGCCTTGGACTAAGGGTCACGCCTGCGTGTGGAGCCATAACGCATGGCTGGCCGCAAGCCCCACCACGAGCACCCTTTGGGGTAGGACTTTTGGCAAGTCCGGGTCAATGGAGCAGCATCTAACTAATCCACTCAGGATTCCCAAGCCAGTCAGGGACACCCTCGAGTGTCACTGAGAATGCACATACTTACTGCGTGGCTGCAGTGTCCGTTCAGATGCAGGCCGCTATCAAACAGGGGTGAAGACGCCCTGCTGCTGTGGCTGCTGGATGGTGCTGGGGACCCTGTGAGGAAATGAGAGGTGTTGGCAGCTTGTATATGAGTCACTGCTGACTTTGCCATGACCACCTATGGGGCTCCTAAGCACAAGGAACGCCATTACCTAGCGTGGGGTCACCCTGAGGACACCTGTGGCACTGTGGGCTGAGCTTCCAACAGGGTCTTCCAGCCATGTGGAGACCAGGCCTGGTCCACAGTGAAAGGCGCATCATGTGGGAGGAAACAGCCCTTCCCAGAGCCCTGCACTTGTGTCCTGCCATGCTTTGGTCACCATGCCTAGCAGGGCTCTTCCATGATGGGTTATTCGCAGACTCAGAAAACCTCCGGGTCCTTCTGCTGTGAGTGGAGACAATGCCCACAAGGGACTCATGGAGTTTCCCCAGAGCCCACAGCAAGAGGTTCCCATCTGTAGGCAAAGTGGGCTCTGCGAGCATCATTTCCCTGCAAACTCCAGGCTGCCACCAGAGCTGCCCAGCTCTGCTAGGCTTAGGTTAAAACCACGATGCTTCATGGCAACCCTGAGTTATCACAGGACACAAAGGGTTCCTGCCATTCCCAAGGCCCCAAGGGCAGTGCCCCCAATCATCTTCTCTCTGGCATCATCAACTGAGTGCTCTCCACGTCACTCAGCACCTGGCGCCTTCACATTTGTTCAAATGCAGCACAATCACAAATAACCAAGCACAGAGGGTGAGACAGGGATGAGGTCCCACAGAAAGAGAAAGCACTGAGGTGCAGTCACAGTGCCAACCCTGCCCGGCCCCTGCAAGGGGTCCTCTGAGCTGCAGACTTTGTCACCAGCAGGCCATGAATCATGACAGCGCCAGGGCCTGTGGCAGAGCAGCAGGGCCAGACCTTACCTCCACGCCTTGCAGGGCTGAGATAGGTGAGATTGCAGGGCACAGTCTGCCAGGCCACACTGTCCTTGTGCTGCCCTCCAGGGATGCAGTTGGGGACAAGAGGACTCAACAGACCCCACTCTCCTCGGCTCCTCCTCTGCACAGGATGGCCATTGGCTGCCTCCCACCATGTGCTGCCCCTGAGCACTGACATCTCTGCAACACTTTGCCAAGTCCCGAGGATAAAAGAAGCTCTGAACAGGGGTGGGGCCTCCGGGGAGAAAGAGCCTACTGATCAGCAGCATTCAAGACAGCTGAGGCTCCCCTCTCTGCCCCTGGATTGTTATGAATGCATCCTGTTGGATGCCCAGCATGACGCCCAGTCAACCCAGGTCCCCGTGACCTCCAGGACAGAGCACTGTTTTAGAAACAGCACCCTCTCTGCTCTTCCAGCACTGCAGGGGTCCTCTACCTCTACTTGCTCTGGCCAGCACCTGCTGTTCGTGTGTCTGTAATCAGATTATCACCAACTTGAGAGCAAGATCCCAACATTTTTAACAGCCTGCATTTTCCTCTCAAAAACTCCCTGGGGTGACAGACTCCAAGCTCAAGGAGACATGTGACTTACAAAGGGAACTGTCTCAGGTACTCTTCTCTTGTTGCTGAGACAAAATACTGATACCCAAAGTCAAAGGGGGACAAGTCCATTTAGTACACGGCTTGTAGAGGTTTCAGCTCATAATCGGCTGGCTGCAAGGCAGCAGCGGGGCAGAGAAGCAGCTCACGGTGGCCGAGGTCAGCAGAAGCAACCAGGAAGGGAGAAGATGAGCCTTTCTCTCTCCCTGACATCGTGTCTGGGCTACCAGGATGAGTGTGCTGCCAAACCAATCAGCGGACCAATTTAGGAACCCAGCATCACACACTCTAAATCGCAACAGCCCCACCTATGACCACTTTGTGGAGATACCTAAACCCAAACCAGAGGGATGGAGAACAGGTGAATACGTTTGAACTTTCAGACACAGGTACTACACTTTGATTCATTTCTTACTGATGAATGGGTAACTTTTAATCTATACCTCAAAAGGGAAATTTGACCAGTTACAATATCTCTGATTTAACCCGGGTGTGGTGGCACATACCTATGATCCTGCCACTCCAGGAGGCTAAAGTGGCAAGATTACAAATTCAAACCCACTCTGGGCAATTTAGTGAGTTAGCAGGATCCTGTCTCATAGAAAAGTAAAATAAGATAAAAGAGCTGGGAGTGCAGTTCCATGTGAAGGCTCTGAGTTCCAGTCCTAGTGATTATAAAGATAGGAATGGCACGCACAGGCACGGGCTTCTCCTGCTGTGCAGCAGTGACACTCAGTGCACAGAAAAGCACTGGACCCCGAGACAGCAGAGGCCCTGTGCAAAGCGAGCTGTGGGCCACACCATACGGGAGCTGTGCCTTCACAAAAAGACCGAGAATCCGAGTTAAGGGAGATGATGTCTGGCGACACGGGCTGGATCTCGAGAGTTCTCTGAGTTCCCTTTAATCTGATTCCTTAAATGCAGGGCTGGATGCAGTGTGCATGAATCTGTCATGAGATCCCCTCCATCGCCAGTTCTGCTTCTGGACAGACACCGGGTCAGGCAGGGAGGTGACCCAGTGCATGGAGTCCAGTTGGGCAGAAGCAGTCTTACCTTTTGGGTATGCACTTCACCTGAATCTTAGGAAAGAATACAGCAGTGCTCTCTGTCTCTATCTCTCCTTCTCCCTGTGTGTGTTTTATGTGTGTGTCCGTGTGTGTGCACACACGCACGTGTATATGTATGTGTTGAGAAATGGCCTCACTATATGGTTTAGGCTGGACTTGAACTCACCATGTAGACCAGGCTGGCCTTCAACTTACTGAAATCCTCCTGCCTCAGCCTCCTGGGCTGTTTAAATGTTTTTAGATGCTAAGACTAACACACTATCTTAGAGGACAAACCACACAAAAGGAGAAGTATTTCTTGAGTTCCAGGAGGAACTCCAGCACATGTGGTCTGCTCTCCAGCCATACTGGCCACCCTCAGCCTGCAAGCCTGGTTGCCCCGAGAACCTGCAGTGCTGCTGCCAGCCGAGCTGTCAGGGAGACACAGCTGGGGGAGCCTCGCTCCACACAGGACATCACGAGTAGCTCCAGGGTTACCCACTCCCCAGCAATGGTGGCAGCCCAGGACCCCCACTGGACTCTCAGGGCACTGCACACCTGCCTGAGGACCACAGGGCCGACCCAGTAATCATGAGCCCCTGTAACCTGGCAGCTTCTGCTGTGACCTTAACCCTAAGTTCCGGGTTCTGAGGCTGATGGCCCTGGGAACCTCACCATCTCCCTGTGCCCTGGGAGTCCCTGACTGCAAGAGAAGGTACAGTGGCCCAAGTGAGCATCCCTGGTCTGCCTGGCACAGACACCAGGGCACACATGGGCATGGCCTCTGGGGCTCACTGAGTAGACAGGACTTCTGGGAGATGCGAGATATGAGTGTGAGTTGGAGCCTGCCCCACATGCCCTGCAATGGGGCACACTTGGAAAGGGACCTAGCACCTTGCCACAGCCTTTCCTGGACACAGCCTCGAAGCCTGGCAGCAGTAGGACATGGCCAGTACCCCATGGGCAGAGTCTCCACTGTCCAGGTCATTTGGTCCAATCCCCAGAGGCGCCCCAGTCCCACCGCCCAGCAGTGTTCCAGGTGTCTGGGTCATAGGTGTGGCTAGAAGTGAGAAGAAAATTCAAAAAGCCACCTCTGAACCATGAGCTGAACTGGACCTGTCCTTCTTGCATGAACTGCTGTTTCTCCTTGGTGTCCTTCCTGAGGCAGAAAAAAAGCAGACACTGTTCCTTCTTCACCACCAGCTTGTCCCCAGGGCCACAGGTGACAGCTTTGGCTTATCCCCACATCTCCTTCAGCCTCGAATACTTGTCCTGCTCACCGCTGGACCCCCACTTCCAGCCAGCAGTGCTCAGCCATGACCTTTGCTAGCCTTGAGGCCCATAGGACCCTGGCCTTGAGGCAAGGGTCTGAAGTGATTTCGGTGATTACTTGTTCTCATCTGCCCTCCTTTCTTTCAGTCTGTTACATCTCTGTCTGTCTCCATCTCTCTCTATTGAAATCTCCGAAACACCTTGGTTTCCTCCTCTGGCCTGCATGGTTGACTGCACTCAGAATACTGAAGCCCCCATCTCCCGCTCTATCCCACTCAGCGCATTGGATGCAGGAGAAGCCATGGCTCAGGCATGTTAGTCCCACAGGGTGCAGCTCCCTGGTGGCCCTCGAGCATGTCCCCATGGCCTCCTGCCATCTCATCACTGCTCCCGGATTCCCAGCATCTGCAAACTCCAGAATGCTCCAGTCCTTGTGTCCCGTGGTCTGCACCATCTGCAACACTTCCCAGCCTGTCAGATCTATGCAGTGTCTCTGCACACCTTCGCACAGGGCCCTTGTTCTGTCTCTTGAGCCCCTGGGACCCCTGCTGCAGTGCTGAGGCCTGGTTCTCACAAGTAGCCATGTTGATCTCAGCCCTGTGTGCGCATAGCTGCTTTGTTAAACAAGGTCACCCCTCCTGGTCTCCTGAAGGCGGCTCACTCCACACAAATGGGACACAGTGAGGGAGGGCTGGAGCCCCACAGCCCTGCCATGGGCTCTGAGCCTGCAGTCAGAACAGCCCTGAGAGCAATGGCAGGTGAGGAAGGAGGAGGTGACAAGAGAGGACAACGAGAGGAGACGGGGTAGGAGCAGGGCTCTGAGGTGGGGAGGAAGGACAGGGTCAGTGACCACCAGCTGCATGCTGGGCTTTCAGGATCAGGGTGCCCACAGGGGACAGGGCCACACACCAGCCCTGAGGGAGGGTGCCGCCTGGGCCAATTCACAAAAGCAGGGAAGTAAGGGGCTGAGTGAGGTCCCAGGGCTGTGTGTGCCAAGCAGCTCCCCACCATGACTTCACCTGTCATGCTGGCCTACCCAGGGCGCCAGGCCCACAAGTCCGTAGCCTGGCTTCACTGTCACTTCCATCTCCGGGTCTAGGTAGCTCCTGGGCCAACCTGGGTGTTTGCATCCCTGCCTGCACACACAGGGATGTGTGTGCAGGTGTGTGTGTCTGAGAGAGTACCATCTGAGAGTAGCAGAGTCGCCAGGTCGCACTAGCAGCCCCTGAAACCATCTCCAGAAGTGGCGTCCACCCACTCGTGCCTGGCCCACTCCAATCGTTCCTGCCCACTTACCTAGTGGGAGCCTTAGAAACGCCGGCGCCCCCCTAAGGTACTCCACAGTGATAGTGACTTCGTCCCCAGCATTTCTCAGGAGATGTACCTGCCTCGGGACAAGCAGCATGATAAACATGGCAGAGGACCAGGCTGAGAAGTAAACAAATCCCTCCAGACCCCTCTCCCCTTTCCAAGAGTGGTTCAGTGTTTCCCCAGAACACTGAGAGTCCCCAGGACTAGGCTGGGCTGAGACGGAGGCCGCACACCTCCAAAGCTTGATGCAGGGGGAACCGGAGCCAGGTCACTCTGCATGACTGTCAAGCACAGGTCCTGCTGAGTTGTCACCCCCAAGCACAGCATATGCTCACATGCTGGTGTGAGCCAGGAGGCTGCACAGAGAGAGCACCAGCCAGTTCTCTGGCACTGGGGTGACCCCCTGGGGACATGCTGAGCCAAGTGCCCCAGCACTGCAGTGCCTTCTAATGCAAAGTGGGGTAGCGCATGTGCCTTCCACAGGTGTGTGGCCAGACAGGGAGCCCTGTCTGCAGAGTGACACACAGCAGCCAGAGGTCCCTGCAGTGTGACTTCCCAGGGTTTCACGCTTCCTCCTCCATCGCTGAGACTGGGAGGACACTCAGAAAGTGTCAACACATAGCAAACAACAATGAGAACAGAAACAATCTAACAAGAAAGAAAACTGTAACATGCGAGACTCACCACTTCCTCGTGGGTTGCGTGTTCCACGTGAATGCCGTTAACCTGGTGGATGGCAAATGCAGAGTGTTGAGCATAGCAATCGATGGAGACAAGTTTAAAACACAATGCAGCAAAGTGGAGACCGGAAGTCTAACGCACTGACCTGCAGGACAGCGTCTCCTACGAACAACATCCCTGAGCGGTCAGCTAGGGGATGGAAAGGCAGCAGAACAGTTAAGCAGCACCACACTCGGTCATAGCAGAGGCCTCAGGCTGTCACAACTGACACAATGAACACGCGATCATGAGTGTGTGCTTATAGGTCTGTGCAGGTGTGTGTGTGCTTGTGTGTACACTGAGGAGCAGGTGCACTGGAGGTGGAGGTATACATGCACATGTATGTTCATGTCCAGAGGGGCCTGTGTGGGGATGGGTATGAGCCCGAGGGTGTTGGTGCAAGTGTGCACAGCTTTGCATGTACACGTGTGTGTATGCATGTGGATGATGATATGTGAGTGCTTGCGTGTGTGCATGTATGTGTGTGGAGTCCATGTGGATGTGTATGCCTGGAATGCACACACGTGTGTGTGTGTGTGTGTGTGTGTGTGTGTGTGAAACACAACACAAAGCAGTAGCGGCTGTGCAAAGCCACAGGGCCCCTGTGGGGAGCATGTTAAGACAGCCCCTTTCCAGACCCGATACACCAAGGCACACGTGTCACCGCCTCCTAAAGGGCTTCCTCACATTAATGGAAAGTCTGGTTCACACTTTTCAACCGACACAGTAAAAAAGGACCCCAAAAGCCCCTTAGCATATCCTCCCCATTCTCTTTAACCAGCATGCAGCCTGCTTAGATTCAGGAGTGTTCCTGGGCGTAACAAAGGCAAAGAGCCTTGCACAGTCAAGCAAATGTGATCTCCCGGTCCTCTGCCACTTCCCATCCTTTCCCCCTGTCACGGGGCCAGAGAGCCCCTTGCAACATGACTGAGCAAATTTCCCCCCATTTTTCCTTTACACAGGTTTAATTTTATAGGTCTTTGGTTAAATATTGGGAAACGTGTAATACTCTTAACACTGGAATACTCTTTAAAACATAAGATTTTTTAAAGAGTTCATGTCAATTGTCAATATCATCTCTAGTCACTGACAGCATCGAGATACAGTGAGAATAAAACAGCCCCACGATGAAGGCGCTGCTGTTGAGTAGCCTGGAAGAGGTTTTCATCCATTCTGCAAGCGCCCCTGACCAATCAGTGGCCACCCGTCTCCCTGGACTTCATTATGTAGGTGCAAGGATATTGTCTCATCTATCCTCACTGCTCCCCTATCTGTCCCCGCCTCCTCCGCCTCCCGACTCTGGTCCCTGCTTCTCACTGCCTTTATCTGTGTCACCCGAGTTCCCGCGACCCCACCCTGAATGTCCATTGGAGGAAATCTTGCTCGATGGGAAAGCATTACCAGCTACGGAAAAGCCTCCGGAGGGGCGCTATTCCTCCCTCCCTTCCTTCCTACCTTCCTTCCTTTCTTCCTTTTGTCTTTTGTCTTTTTTGAGACAGGAAGGGAGGAAGAAAGAACGAACTTGGAAAAGAAGGACTATTAGGGGGTCGAGGAGGGGAAGGAAGGGGTTGGTGGATGACGACCAGAGCACACGCATGGCGTGCGTGGCAATGCCACCGCGAATCCCTTCAGATCTGGATTCTTTGGGGTGCGGAAATCTGAGTTTCCCAACCTCACCCGTCAAAGACACTGGTCCTGTCTCACATCCGCTCCTATAACCTGCTCAGAAATTAGTTGGATGCCTGAGTTTGGGTTTACTTCTGTGTTTCTTCTGTTATTTCACTGGTCTATTTTACACCGGTACAAAACGGTATTGATGGCTGTAGCTTTGTAACACAGGTTTACTTTCCCCTCCTCTCCACCCTCTTTCTCTAGGTCCTCTGCCCTTCTACAGAAGATCTGTCTCCGTTTCATATGATCCTTTACTTTGATCTTAGATTTACTGACACTTTGGGTTTCTCACATATAAGTGAAATCATGTGATATTTAAGTTGTGGGTCTGATTTATTTCACATATCAGTGTGGTCTCCAGGTGCATCTATTTTTCTACAAATAACTCGTTTATCCTTTCTGGCAGCCTAGTAGTCTACTGCATGTAAATGACACATTTTTATTCATTTGTTTGTCAATGACCATATTGGAAAGACTTAAGGCATTATGTACAGTGATACATGCACACCTGTCTCAACAGCAGGTAGAGTGACAAACATGACGACCCAGGCCTAGCCACCAGGGTGTCCCACCCCAGACAGAGCTTGCCACGCCTGTCCATTTGAAGGGGGGCAGAGGCCTCAGTCTCAGGAAAGGAAGGGCTGAGTCCCAAGTTCAGGGAGAGCGCGAGTGATTGCCACTGCCCAGGGTGACTTTATTCCCCACATGTCTCAGACGGGCCTGGTTGGGGTCTGGGTAGAGAGTCAGAAGGCAGAAGACACATGAGCATTTGTGCCTTGGGATGGAAGTGCGGGACAGGATGAGCCCCATGGGAGCAGGGAGCACAGGTCCTGAGGGTGCAGAGTCAGAGGGAGGCCGTGCTGAACACATCCAAGTAGCTGAGACTCCTGTTCAAGGTCCACAGTGCCCTCTGACGGCCAAGGTGGGCAGGGCAGCAGGTGCCGTGGTCACAGTAGACCTGACCCACTGGGTCACTGCCCAGCCTTGAATGGGGGAAGCAGAAGGTTCTGTATCACCCACTCCACACTCTGATCCCTCTGGCCCTGCTGAGTCCCTCGCCTCAGCTTCCCAGGTGTGCAGGGTGCCATGGGCCACTCCAGCCCCTCCAAACACCCAGCCTCATGTGCTCCTGTCCTTTCCACGCATGAGGCCCTCTTGACTATGCATCACCCCACAGGGAAAACAAATCTTCCTTCAGAATTGAACAGAAAATTCTTCATGGATTTTCACCGGTTGGCTAATCTGACTCCCTTGTTCTCTGGTCTTTTTGTTTTCTTTGAGACTAAATTCATATTCCCAAATAAAAACATGAGATGGTAATGAAAAAGGACTGAGAATGTTCACACAGAAGACCTACAGAAATGGACACACTTGGGACCTGTCTCTCTCATTATTAACCAGCCAAGTAGAAGCCTTACAGAGCCATGGGTGAAATTAAACAGGGGTAATGCAAGACCAGGCTGATTCACGAGCTTATTCACAGAATTTCACTTCAAATGCACAAGAGCCCAGAGCTTCTGCCAAGCTCGTCACTTATACATTTATAACCCTTGAGGTGCAACAAGAAATCGTTAGTCTGGTGTACAAGGCTTTAAAAACCTCAGAAAAGATGATCATTTGATTCAGGAACCTGCAAAGCTCTTTTTCCTGCGACCTGGTTCCAACTGAAACTCTATTTTCGTACAAAATGAATTTTTTGTGGTCCTAAGAGAAGAAAAGCTAAGGTATGCCCTGCACTCCTGTCTGTCCTGACCTGTGTGGACAGGGTGGGTCTCCCCAGGAAGACACCCTCCTGCCCTGGAGCCAGCAGCCCTATTAGGGGTTCCCTGACCCTCAGTCCTCAGTTAAATACAATTCTGTCTCCTGAAAGCAGGTTTTGTAACTTTGCTCCAAAAGGAGGAAAGTGTATTATTGTACTTGCTCATATATGTGGTTCTGTGAAAGTGGAGATTCACATAGATATAAATGTCATTGTGAAATGTTTTTCCAAAACCTCTCCTTTCCCCGACAAACACACTCAGCTGCTGTGGGATTCCTGCCCCACTGGGAAATTCACCTTCCATGCTCAAACATTGCTATAGTAAAGTGCTGTTCCCTCTTCTGTGACTTTAGCCAAGCTGGGGCTGGCTCTGGGGAGACACACTTCCAGTGTTAGCCCTTCTCCACCCCTGGGACACAATACTTAACACCACAGTTTAAAGGAGCAGAGGTACAATTTGGCTCACAGTTTCAGAGGACTCAGTCCAAGGTCAGCTACTCCAAGGGTGGAACACCATGGCGGAAGGGAACAGGGGTCAGCGCCAGAGTCACCCCTGCATGACCACAGACACACTGGGGAGCAGGAGCTGCTAATAATCCCAGATTGACTCCCAAGTCAATCAAGTCACCACAAGGAAGCAGAACCACCACATGTGCTGACCCCGTCAGCAGTTCCCCTAGACTTCAGCAGGCTGGGCAAACAGGATGTCCCCTAACAGGGAATCCCTGGTCCTGCCACAGCTTGATGGGGTGGCAGGGCATTCTCTCTGCATGTCAGCTTCAAAGTTTGGGTGAAATCAGGTGGAGGGAATAAGAAAGTTCTTAGTCTTCACCCCAAACCTGCCCATCCCGACAGAGGTGGAGGCCACGTGGTGGGGAGTTGGCTGTGGCTGGTCCCCCTCACCCCTCATTCTTCTGCTCAGGGTGTACAGGCTCACGGAGCCCCTCCCTCCTCCAGTTGCCCTTGACACTTCCTTCTGCAGCTCAGACTACCAGCAGCCCCAGGCTGCCAGATCCTTCACCTGAGCCTACCAGTCCAGAGAAGCCGGGCACACAGAGCAGCTGGCCAGCTGGACCAGTCACCTGGTGCCCCTGGGCTTTCATACCAGAGACTTTTGTAGGCACCATCAATTGATTCTTTGTCTCTATTCTATTTTCTCCAATTTTTAACAGACCTTAAGAAACTCAGTGTTCAAACTCGGAGTTATCAATCTACTCAAAGGAGGCCTTGGTACTCCAAGGGTGACTTAGTACCTCTGTCAAGGGATGGACAGATTAGCAGCAATGACAAAGGCAGCACATGCATGGGACAGAAGGCGTCCTCTCAAACAACACCCAGTTACGAAATTGAAAAGCTGTTCCAATGCTGAAGTGAAATGCTCATTTGTTAGCTGGAACGCTTTAGAGCTGCAAAGCACATACAGGTCGCTGTGGTGACTTTTACCTGCTCGGTCTTTGAATATTTTTGAAATGACAACAGGAACACAGTGCTCAGCACCTCCCTGGAAGACAGAAACAGCAGAAGAAAATTGTTAACCTGCCCTGCACTCTCCAGGTGTGCAAAAAGAGGTTCGGGTAAGGGAAAAATACCCCCTACCTTTATGCTGAGGCCCAGGCCACCCACGGGCTGTCTGCGGAGTGTCACAGTTCTGTGCTTTAAAGAAGTTTAGAAAACAAAAGAAGTTTAGGTTAAAATGCATGGTCAGAAAGTAGATGCAAGCTGTACGTGGAAACCTCTTAACCAAAACAGTCTTTAATGTGTCTTTCCAAATGGCCTCGGCACTATTCCTAATCCTCAGATGGGGTGCAGAACGCAGGGAAACTGAGATGAAAGAAATGTACCCCTATGTCGTACATTACCAGGAACCCACAAAAAGTTCCCCAGAGTGGGCGTCATTCCCGGCTTAGCCATGAGGACAGAACCCCAAGAGAAATGACCGGGCCTGGCTTTCCAAAACACTAAAGACGGAAGCCTCGAGCTGCACTCAACTGCGTTTCTTGGTTTCTCTTACATGAGAAACCTAGAACAGAAATAAACACGAGCGTTCAGCTCGGAAGAGGCGGTGGGAACAGCGGGCAGACGGGGTGGAGTGAGAAGAAGCCCAGGGCAGGGGGAAGAGGAGAGGGAGGTGGGGAACTGGGGTGGGGGGACCAGTACGGCTGCTGTAGCCTTGTACCAAGCTCCCCAAAGGAAGGCAGCTACAGGGAACTGCAGACATACGCAGAAACGAAAAGAAGGAAATCCAATACAACAAGTCTCTTCCCACTGATTCCCAATAGGGTCCTTCTCCATCCTAGCTTCTGCTATGTTTACACCCATTTTTAAGTCACCAGTATGAGAGGGAGAGAGAGAGGCTTCTTCATGTCCTCTGATCACAGCAGACAACAAAAGCCAATAGCAGGCAAGATTGGCAAGGCTCTCGAATCTGGAATCAAGCTCAGGGACTCTGCTGAGTACCTGGGACCACAGGCTTCACTGAGCAGCTCAGTGAACAGCACCTTTGCCTTTAAGGAACCCTGTTATTCAGGGAAGGCAAGGACCCGGGCCTGGCTGTGTGCCTCCCTCAGCCCCAGCAGCCACCAAGGAGGTCAAGTGTGGTCTTAGGAAGGGACACAAAGCACATGCAGTGGAGACCAGCCAAATGGAGCATGTCCACCCACCCCGACATGCGTGCAGGGGAGCATGTACATGGCCTCCTGGCTGGACATGCGGCAGCTTCAGCACATGGCACGTTTGATGGTGCAGTACTCTCTGTGACCACACACAGAGCATGGGCACCTGCTGGGCTCCCGCCCAGGAGGAACTGTTCACACTGCCTTCTAGACTGTGGGCCTCAGAAGGCCACCTGTGGCTACCATGGTCTTACCCGTAGGCCTGTGCTCCCTGTGCCTCTACTGGACACACGTGGTATTTACTTGAAGGGCAAAAAATATCACTGGGCCCACCATGGCAGGGACAGCAGCAGCATGCAGGACTTCAAACTCGTTCCTCATCAAATTATTCATGACAAGTGATACGTAAAAACAATGGAATACTACTGAGCCTTTAAAAAAAGGCTGGCCTCCTGGGTGAACCTGGAGGACATTACGGCAAGTGAGGTGAACCAGACACAGAAAGAAACACTGTGTCCTCTCACGGGGACCTGACATTTGAAAGAGGGCCTCATAGGAGCAAAGAGCACAGTAGGGGTAGCACTGGGGTTGGGTGAGGAGGTGGCAATGTTGTCTGGGTGCAAAATGTTCATTCGGCTGGATAGGTTTTGGTTTTGCAGTGATGACGGTGCAATGCCAATCACTAACAATACTGCACTATATGTTTGGCATTCGCTGAGACAGCAGGTCTCAAAAGACCACAGGCGCTGCAGAAACTACGCTGGGTGAAGGATGCGTTGATCAGCTCGACGTTGGTCATCGCTTCACAGTAGCTGCCCGTGTCACATCACCACACCATGTGCCTTAAACACACACAGTGTTTATTTGCAGCTGCGCCTCAATAAAGCAGAGAGTACCCACCCTGTGGGCAGAGTGTCCCAAGCCACCCTCGGTGGGGAAGGGAGGTGTTCCTTGCAGCACAAGCGGGGTACTTCTCTCCTAAAATATGGAAACTCAACATTCACAGTGAGCATGAACAGGCAAAAGACAACACTGAGGTCAGTCATTCACACCGCCCTCCCCCAGATAAACTCTAACTCCCCGATGTCAAGGGACACCTAGGGGATGAGGTAAAGGAACCAAAGGAACCGACCTGCTCCTTCTCCTGGTGTCACTGGTCACATGACCTGTGCTTCTAAGACAGCCTCCTCCCTTCTCCTTCCTTTCCCCTTCCCTGCCCCTCTTGCCCTGCTTCTCTGCCTTCCCTTTCCCTGTCCATCTTCTCCCCCTTCTCTCCCCTTCTCCCTGTCCGTCTCCCTCTCTGTCTCTCTGCCTCTGCACATTGGGAAACACCAGGTTTCATAAAGCATCAAAGTGCTTAGTCTCCTCTAAGGGAAGCCACTGTTTTCCAAACCCTCATCCAAGCATCCAGCATCTACTGTTTTGGAGCTGGACAGGAGGCTGAGCCAGCCCAGGCCTTCATGCTTTCACAAATGAGCATCCAGTGACTGTTAAGGCTCTGAAATGATTCTGACATGAGAGCCTCTCAGGTCGGTGGACAGTGAGACCTCACGAAGGAACCCAAGCTTCCAAGGGTTCCCCCTGAAACTGTGCATGCCGAAGCAGGGCTGGCATCCATCCCCCTCCTGCTGAGCTGGCGTCTACCCTCTTATTTCATGGTCTCTGCAGTGTGCGGGAGAGTCACTGAGACAGAGATGAACGAGGGAAAAGGCATCTCTGGTTGAGCCCCACAGTTCCAGGTCACGACTAGGTGCCAGCCTTTGGAGTCAGGAGCCATGAGCTTCAAGGCCGGATGCAGGACGGGCAGAGGCCTGGCCATGGCCAGGTCCCCACGATGTCCCATCTGGGTGCCCACCTAGCACACACAGCCTGGTCACTCCACACATCCAAAGCCTCAGTGGCCAATCCAAGGAGAGAAAAAGGGCCCTGCAGAACCATGCAGGACACTGCAGAATCCACGCTCATTGTCAGTCAGGTTTTCCAAATTCAATTCTTTTTTCACCAACAAATGAGATAAAGTCTTTCTGAAAATACTCTGCATTTTAGCACTCAATCCAAAACTGTGCTCTGATACCTCACCTAAGCTTGTATCTTGGAAGCATCACGACAGTGATAGGACCCAGCTCTCTCCACACTGACTCCTGGCTGCCAGAGCTTTGAGATGGGGCTGTTTCCTGTAATATGGGCGGAGGCTGGACCTCTTGTCCTGCTCCTCTGCAGCACTGCCCATCAGTGCTGGGGGGGTTGTGTGGCATGCACTCCTCCCCTCCGAACTCGGTGCAGAACTGAAATTTGTTACCACTGCCGGGTTTAAATTCTGCACTTTCCAGACAGATTTCAGTCAACTCAGGCCTGCTGTTGTGACATTAGGCCACCAGGCCCTGCCCCCACTTCTATTGTTTGAGCTTTTTCATAGTCTGAAAAAAACTCTCATGAAGCATAGTAGTTTATAGACTCTTACAAAAGCATCACGGATTTCTCTTCCCTAGTGCCACCCTTCTCTGGGATTCCGGACAAGTTCAGGGACAAGCAGCCACACCTGCAGCTGGGGATTGGACCCCAGAGCTAGGGACGGGAACCTCAAAGGCTGGTGAGGTGCAACAGACAGGACACCCAGAATCACACAGCATGGGCCAGACGAGGCTGGACATGGCAGAGAGCACAGGGCTCCTACAGCCTCCTGGAGCCTCAGGGGACCCGAGACAGCTCAGGGGCCACTGTGGGTTGTGCACACGGCTGGGGTGAAAGGGGAGAACAGACTGGGCTGGAGCACGGGGCAGCTAGTCCCCAAGGGCAGCGCTCTGTGCTATGCTCCAGGACCCTGGGGACTTTCTTGAGACTGCACGAGCTCCAACCCTGGGCCTCCCATCCTCTCACTCCCAAGGTGAAAATGGGAGACAAGGAAAACAATAAGTCAGGGTCTCCGGAGCAAAGTTCCCAAAGCAGACAAATCTGGACTTGGAACCAGAAGGGATGACTTCACAAACACTTCAAGATGGCTCCCTTCCATCTGTGTTGGTCCCTGCAGTGCTGCTTCCTGGCTAAGGGGTTTGTGTAGGGGAGGCCCGCTGGGAGACCGGAGCAGTGCAGCCCCGCAGGCTGCTCGGAGGAAAGCCAGGGTCTGACCCAGCTTGCAGGTGTCATGCGGACGATGGACTTGCAGGCCTGTGCCAATGAAGCTCTGAAAGCAAAGCTACCCAAAAGTCTTCCCTAAACCAGTGCCCCACGGCAACTACTGTTACGGATCCCGCCCGCAGACAGCGTTCTCCGTGAGTGAGGAACTGTACTACTGAGGGTCATTTTCTTTGTAAGTAACATAACGCTCTTTAAAGGAAATATATTAGCAAAGAAAATAAGAAAGTCAGAGGCCAGGAATTTAGCTTGGTGGCGTAAGCGCCTGCCTGGCAAGCACAAGGTCGTGAGTTTGATCCCCATACCAAAAAAAAAAAAATTTTTTTTAAAGAAAGTCAATGTACCAACCTTAACGAGTATATTCCATTTCGCAGAAAGCATGCTTTTTTAGTCAGTGCTGAGGACTGAACTCCTAGCTCTTTTCTAATGTTTTAAAGTTTTTGTACCAGGAATAGAACTCAGGACCTCCTGCTTGTCAAGCAAGTGCTGTGCCGCTGAGCTGTATCCAATGCCTACGTTTTAATTTTGAAACAGGGTTTCCCTGCGTCCCCCCGACTGTTCTTGAGCTTGCAAACTTCCCGCTTCAGCCTTCCAGCACGCTGGGATTACAGCTGCACCACTCCCGTAGGCAGGCTCCCAGCTAACATTCCGCCTAGGACCTCAGGCCACAGCCCTCTCTCACCCATGCACTTACATTGGCGTCAGGATGAGCTCCACCCACGCAGACCACGTCTTGCTGCTGAATGGTCAGCGTCTCCCTCGTCAGCCTCAGTCGGACGTCATAGGCGTTCTCAGAGCCCTCGTTGTACCACAGGGCGAGGGCAGTTTTGTTCTATGGACACAGGGTGAGGTGGTGTGAGCATAGCAGGGCGCAGGAGAGCTCCCAGGTCGCATCCAAGCACACGCCAGAGTGCACCCCAGGAAGCCACAGTCCTGCACAGCCCTCACCCAAACACCCTGGGCCTCCACAGGAAGTGGGACTGACCACGCCCAGATGCCAGACAAACCCAGGCTGGACTCTGCCTCCGGGGGCAGCCTCGCGGTTCCCTGTAGAGCAACTGAAAGCCCTCAGGACCCAATGCAGGGACCAGGAGCAGCCCTGGGGAAGTCAAGACCCATCCCGCAGCCACAGCTGGGGGAGGCGAGGACCCACAGCCAGCAGACTGTAGGAAAGGCTTCACCCACGGGGGGGGGGGGGGAGATGGGGCTGCACTGTGCTGGGCTGAGCGTGGGCGTGGTGGCCGCAGGCACGCTGTGGAGCCTGGCTAACACACACTAAAATGTTCACGGCGCTTCTATCAAATAAAAATGACACGGTGTCCTCATCCACCTGATTGACTGGATCTGGCACCGTGGGACATCAAAATGACCACGGGAGGGAAACGCTCTTTATCAGTGGAGGACATCAAGGCAGCCAGGACAGCGCAGCTGAAGACCCTCAGGAGAGAGGACTCCCAAACCCTCGATGGAAGAAAGACAGCCCCTTAGTCAGCGGTGCTGGAAGAACCGGCCTTCCACACACCGAGAACTAAAACCAGATCTACGTGTCTCAGCGAGCACTAAACTAAAGTCGAGATGGATCAAAGGTGTGAATAGGAACACAGAAACACTGAGTCCGCTGGGAGAGAGAACAGGTAGAGCTCTTGAACACAGCGGTGCAGGAAAAAAAAAAAAAAAAAAAAAAAAACCTCAGCGGCAGGGGAACTATCGCAAAGAATTCACTGGGATCTCATCTTAATAAAAAGCTTTGGCACAGAAACAGAAACCACCAACAGAGTGAAGAGACAATACGCGGGGGGGGGGGGGGGGGGTTGCCAGCTGTACCTCAGACAAGAGGAATATACCAAGAACTAAAGAAAAATCAACTCCCCCATTTAAAAACCCACTTCAAAAATAAGCATCTGAAATAAATACATACTTTTCAGATGAAGAAGCAGAAATGGCAAATACTTACATGAAAGTGTTCAACAGTACTCGTCTTTCAAGAGATGCAAATTTTAAAAATTCTGAGATCCCATCTCATTCCAGAATAAAGGCTATTATCAAGAAATTAACCAACAACACATGCTGGAGGGGTTGTGTGGAAAGAGGAACCCTTCTCCACTGCTGGTGGGAGTGCAGACCGGTACAATCACTGTAGAAATCAGTATGGAGATTCCCCAAAAGCTAGAACTAGAGGTTCTGACCTACTACTATTTCAAGATTTCACTAGAGGTTCTGACCTACTACTATTTCAAGAATTTCCCTTGTTGGTATCTTCCCACAAGAATTGAAAGCATCACAGTACCACAATATGAACACCCATGTTTATAAGGGCAGAGTTTGTAATAGTGAAATCTTGAAAACAGCCCAAATGCCCATCAACCAATGAATGGATAAAGATGTGGTATTTTTCTGCAATGGAATATTACTCAGCCATAAAGAAGAATAGGCTTGAGACATTTCTAGCTAAATGGATACACCCTGAGACCATGTTCTTAAGAGAAATAAATCAGGCACACATGTTTAAGTATCACATAGTTTCCATAGTGAGAGAAACCAATGTTTGTAAATAAGGACCAAAATGTAATAGATATTGAGAAATGGGAAGAAAACGTCCAAATGAAAAGGAAAACAAGGGAAGAGGAGGAGAAAAGGAGGAAGGGACAAGAAACAACAAGAGAATAGGAGGGAAAATGGAAACAAAGGTTTGGCAACTATGGAGGAGAAAGGGCTGAGCGCAGTGCCCCTGGGCCTCATCCCGAAGGCTGGCATGATGGGCAATTTCTAGCGCCCCAGGCCACCACTCCTGCCACTCTGGATGCACCAGGGTCCAAGGCCACCTCCTGGGGCCCCAGATGAGGTGGGCCTCTTGGGGACACAGTGTCCCTGGTCACCTCTCAGTTCCCTGTGCCATCACTGCCCGGCACACCCAGGCTCCCAGCCCCACTCCTCTGACAGTGCAGGGGCTCTCGGCACCAGCTGGCAATGCAGCTCCCCACCAGTGTGTCCGGCCTCACTGTCCAGCTCTCCACACTGGACTGCAAACTCTGGAAACCTGTGACCACCACTGTGGCCACTACGGAGTCCCCAGTACTTGGGACAAGGCTCAGGGTGTAGGAGAGGAGCGGCCGCAAGGATGCACATGGGACAAAACAGAAGTGACCATGGGAGCTGTGCATCACCTGGGCCCTGGCCCTGGGAAAGGACTTTCCACACCCTAAGACACCAGTAAAACACGGACACTCTCGGGCCCAGGGCCAGGGCACTCGCTCTGTGGGGCTGGAATGCGAGTGAACTCTCCAGGCTGAGGAGTCCCCGAGAGGTGACATGATGTGTTAACATCCCAGGATGCAGTTTGGGTGCACAGGAGACCTGGGAATGGGTCCTGCTCTCCAGCCTCTGCCTTGCTGGGTACAGGGAACACGGTCAGCTGCTGGGCCTGAGTTTCCTCTATGGAAAATGGGCCCATCGTGTGATCATAACTGCCGAGACCCAATGTGGCTCCTGAGGTTGTTGGGGTTAGAGGATGAGAAAAATAAAAGACAAAGCTGGGGTCAGCTGGAGCCCATTATCCTCCTGATGGGAGGAAAGGAACTGCTCAACCAATGCAGCATGTTTATTTGTACCCTCCAAAGATTAACGTCAATTTCAACCCCACTGCCTAGCAACTTGTTTGCCTAGCAGGCCTGGGCCCCTTGTCTTCTTGGTGCTGAAACAGCTTGTTTACATAGCTTGTTTTGGTCTCTCTTTTCTCTGGGGTTGCTTGTTTTAGCCCACACACGTGATCAATCTCCAGCTTCAACGCCTCCCTTAACATAACATTATGGATTACGCTGGGAACTCTGCTAAGAAGCTCAGGAGGATGATTCCAACCATGCCTCCCTAGAAGCAAAGGAGCTGAGTGTCCAGAGGAGTATATCAAGGTTCCCTGGATGAGGGAGGGCATCTGAATTGGAGCTTATGTCCCCTCACAGAGAGCAGTAATTTTCCCAGTCTCGTGATCTTGCCTCGCTGTCAAATCGTAAAGACAAAGTCATTGCAGCCTAAGGAATGCTCATCGTGTGTCTGGGACTCCCTGCTGGCACAGAGAAAGTCCCTCACAAGGTCCCGGTCTCCCCTCGGCTGTGTCTCTCTATCAGATAATGATGCCTCCACCACTTCCAGCCCCGAACATCACACAGCAGGTTCCAGAGTCTTCCCCTCTGCACTGGGCCACCACAGCTGGTGGGGACAGTGGCCAGTGCAGGGCTGACTTCCTGATTCTGGGGCAGCAGGAGGAGCTCGGCCCCCACGACAGAGCTCAGGGCTGGGGCAGCACAAACCCGCTTTCCGTAGTCTCAGTGACAGCTTTTTTCTTGTTCTACATCACCAGCGCCAGCTGTTCTCCAGCAGGATCCCAGAGAAAATCTAATTCCCACTCGCATGAGCCAAGTGATCTTTGGAATTATAGAAGATAACGATCCTTTTCCTCTCGTAGAAAAAGAGACTCTGACGATCCTAATGCCACATCTATCTTGACAACATTCGTGTATGTCTAGCTTATGGCAAAACAGTAGTCCTGCGCAGGGGTGAATCTCTACCTTTACTGCCCCGAGGGATTAGCAAACTTAATACTGTACAAAATATTAAACTGAAATTCAAAATACTGATAGGTTGTTAATGATCAACTCTAAGAAGCACTTTCTCTCCTGTTATGGTGGATATATTGTGTCAGCCTGAGAAGTCTAGAAGTAACTAAGCCACTCAGCAGGGAGCCAGGGTTCTTTCTTTGTAAATATCCTGGTCCTGTTCAAGAAGAAGGCACAGAGGTGGTATGAATGCTACACCAGCCCTGGAGGGGCAGTGTGCAATGTACGGGAGTAGAGAGGCCTATTCCCCACTTTTTCCCTGGCTGCTTTTGCTGGCTGCTACCTTAAAGTGTTGCCCAGGACCATGTCTCCCTGCCTTGGAGCCAGCTGATTACAGATTGAAACCTCCAGAAACAGTGAGCTAAATAAACTTTTCCTTCCTTCATTTTGGCTGTTAGATATTTTGTTTCAGCAAGGAGAGAAAAGTAACCAAGACACCCCCATCAACCTTGTACAGTAGGCATTCAAAGGGCGTTATTATAAATCATGTCTTTTGAAACGCACATTTTGATTTGGTCTTTGGCCTGATACTTTCAGCATGAGGAAACACTGGCATTTTCACGCCTCTGTCACCCCCCCAATGACAGAGACGCCTTGACATTCCCAGCACTGAAGTCACACAACCCTGAGGATGAGACCTGTGTTTAAGTGCTGTAAACACAGCCCGTCACACCCTGGTTAGAGATGACTGATCACTGCCATCCTTCGGCAGTGTCTCCCTGTTACAGTGCGGTGCTGAGCATTTCATTGTACTTTCAGGGAATAATTTATGGCATGCGCCAGTTTCAACCAGCTTTGGTTATGAAGTTTGGAGCTAAAACCTAGTGGAAGGTAAATGAATGAAAGTGGCCGTGTAAAACAGCCATAAAATTTAGAACATATTACTGTCATTTTTTTTTTACATGCTTTTGATTTTTTTTTCAGTATTTTACCACTAATAATTTCTTAGACTAAGCATATAAGGAAAAAACTCAGGCATTGAAAACTCCAGGGCTAGCAATTCCAGTATGGCATCACTCAGCCCCTCTGTTCCACTGCAAATGTCTGGCATGTGGAAACTGCTGCCCAGGGCTTCTCCCTGCTGCTGCTGCCTGTTGTGTGCAGAGGCTGCAGAGCTGCCCAGGAGGAAAGGGTGTGCATTTATCTACACTTACATGAAGCTCAACTTGGAGAAAACATTTTAAAAACAAGTGATGGACAAAAGCGTGGGCCCTGGGCTAAGACAATCCATGGGAAAGCACCTCTCCCTGTTGAGAGTCCCTGCTCTTCACCCCTGACTGTCCCCACCCCCACCCCAGGGCCTCAGGGTGCTGGAGGAAGCCCCAGAGGCAGTCACTCTCACCTCTGAGGGAAGGAGAGTAAGCAGGCACAGACAGCACATCGGGCTTTCTAGGGGTGTGAGGGGGTCTCAGGGTCACCCCAAAGCCATGGAAACCCCAGCTCCGCAGTCCTGTTCCACACTGGGAAGGTATGTTGATGCCTTCCTGGGCTTGCAATGCCAGTCTCCTGAGTCTGCTCCCAGAACTGCTGCTCCGCCCTCGCAGGGTTTAAGAGGACAACTATTTCACCCACTGTGTGATGTCCCCTGGCTTTCTCTGACTTGGTTTTTCCATCCGTAAGGAACAGGCAGGCTTCCTGATGCTCTGGGCTTTTCCCCGGCCATGGCGCTTCTTGGTGTCCAGGCTTTCTCGCTTCCAAGCTGTGGAACCTGGAGGAGCTCTCACAGAACAAGGCTTAGGAGAGGAGGTCAAGCTCCTTTCAGATCATATGGATTTTTACAATGGCATTTCTGTTTTCTCGTGGTAGCATTCAACACAGCTGTGACATCAGCCCCTGTTAAGATCCACACCCTGTGTAAAGTTTTAATGCATGATGTAGCAAGACAGGGACACAGGGCAAAATGTCACACATTAGTGATGACACAGTCATAGACTGGTAATCAGACAAAATTATTTCCATTTGATGCCAGAATAAAATCATTATTGCTACAACTTGTTGAGTGACCACTATAAAGGGCACTTAATATGCCCGATTTTCTGTAATTATTTGTATAACCTGTAAATAATCTTCTTTAGACAACTGGAAATATCAAATCCAAAAGAAGTTGTGAAAACCAGACATCTCATTAGTGGCCTTGCTGGTACTGAAGGCCAGCAGTCCTCCAAAACAGGGCTTGCCACCTACATGTGGTGTCACATCACTACTTCTCAAATTCCAGACACAAGCAGAAATGGCAACGCCACACACCAAGACAGACAGGACACAGCCAAAGCAGCTCCGAGAGGGAGTAAAGTCTATCATCAAAAAAGAAGGAGGCTCCCAAAGACATTTAAAACTGTACCTCAGGGAACTATGAAAAGAATAAAGAAAACAAACCCAAAGCTTGCAGAAGGAAGGGAAAAATAAAGAATAGACAATGAATAAATCAATAGAGAACAGAAAACCCATAGAAAAATCCATCGGGATAAGAGGTGGTTCTTTTGGAAAAAGAAAAACAACAAATCCCTAATTAAGCCAAAAAAAGGAAGCAAATTCAAATAAATAAAAGTAGAAACAAAAGTCGAGGAATTATGAGATGCCTTGGATTTGGATATAAAATGGGACATAAGGGATTACTATGAGCGACAAATGTGCCCACAAATTGAGAGACCTGGAAGAAGTAAGTTCCTAGAAAAACACAGCTCACCAAGCCTGGATCAGACAGAAACACAAAGCCTGAATAAATGAATAACACATGAGGAATTGAAGCAGTCATTAAAATCCCCCTACAAAGAAAAGTCCAGGGCCAGATGGCTTCACTGCAGAATTCCACCAAGTGTACAAAGAAGTGATGCCAGTACTTACTGTGCAGACTCTCCCACAGAACAGAGCTGAAGGAATCTTCCAAAACAATTTAAGGAAATCATCACTGGCACACCTGAAGCAAACAGATTCCAAGAGAAGAAAGCACAGGCAGTGTCTCTGATGAACATTGTTACAAAAAATTCTCAATAAAATGTTTAACCAAACTTGACAATGCACAAAAAAGTATATGCATTGTGACCAGGTGAGAATCATTCCTGATGTAGCATGCAAATTGGTCTTAACATCCATACCCAACAGGAGAGATGCCCGTTCTCTAGACAACATGTGGGGTACCTGCCAAAGCAGATCACAGAGTGGGGCATATGGGCCACAGAAATGCACAGGGCCACATAGCAGCAACAGGAAATGAGCTAACGTTGTAACAGGAAATCACCTCTGCTTGAAAATTAAAGTGTGCTCCCAAATTATTGCAGATCAGCAAGGCATATTACAACAGTAAACAGAAACACCAAAAGGACATCCAGGATTTGAAGGCAGATTTATTTACGTCAATGGGCACTGATCAGGATCACTCCCAGAATATCAGGCCCCAATATCTGGTGGTCCAGGGCTTATATGGGATAAGCAGACAGGAAGTGTAGAGGCAGAATGACAGTTCCACTGGGGATTGGTTTATACAATGTGCACCCTAGTGACAAGCTATGCATCACAGTGACCAGCTGTTTCTGAGAAACAAAAGTAACAGAAACTGTGACCGAAACTGTTACCTGGGCAACTGACAAACTGAAATATACTGGCTGAGGGGCAGGGGTCTTCTGCTGCAGAATCACAGCCGGAACCAGAATATATTTTGATCAGATAGTGAAAGTATAGCTTTTAACAGCCATAGAACACAGCTAGAACACTGTTTTAGGGAAAATTCACTGCCTGAATCACATTGGTAATTAGTCATGCATCACATACCATTAGAGTCAGCGACAGGTCACATGCACCAAAGAGGTCCCCAGAAACTGTATAATCTAAACACCTGGTAGCCTTCCAGGTTTGCACAAATATAGTGTATGTTGGGTCTTGCAGTGACAAAGTCACCTAACAGGGCATTTCAAGATGGTGCCCCTGGGATGAAGTGATATCTGACTGTAAAAAACTGAAACTAAAATTATACTTGAGAAGAAATGATGTAGCCCCATGACAGAGAACTCAGCATGCAGGTCAAGTATCCGTGCATTTAAATAAAGTTTTATCCACACCTGAAAACAACCCTCCACCAATGGCCCTCGCAGGACTGGCTTAGTAGCAGAGACCACAGGACCAGCTGGCTGTAAAAACAGCTTGCAGGCCTCTGATCTTAAGTTTCTTGTAACAGCAAGGAATGGACGTAGTAGTGAGAATAGAAATGGACAAAATAGCAGAGAGATTAACTAAAGGAGCAAAGCCAAACAACTCTCTGAAAGGAGCAAGAAACAAGGAGAGACCCAGGAGGTACCAGCACTAGGGACAGGAGAAAATCGCAATGGGCCCTGGGCACACAGCAAAGGGAAGAGATAATCAGGGATAGCATTTCTCCACATTTGACAATTTGTGCTCAGATGATAAACTCTATAAAACACAGAGATTCCCAAAACTCACACAACAGGAAACAAAGCTATGAATATTCCTGCACCTAGTAAAGAAGCGAATTTACTATGAAAATCCTTGTAGACATAAGATTCAGGCTCATATGCTTTCGTCAATGAATTTTTCCAAACATTTCAGGAAAAATGAACACCATACAAATTATTCCAGAGAATAGAAAATACACAGCTTCATTATACTCACTTACAAAACCAGCATCAATTAAAATCTAACAAACAGAAAGCAATAAAGTAACATGCCCTATCAATCACCTTTCTGAGCATAAAACATAAAAATCCTAAAGAAAACATCATCAAATCTAATCCAGGAAAATAGTTTTACAGTAATTGAAAAAAGGAGTATAAGAGGAGGTCGTAGTTTGAAAGTCAGTGTAACTCATAATACATAATATTGACCCAATGTAGAATAAAGTATCCAAAATGAACATTGGTGACAACAGTGTGTGAAAGTTGGGAGTCTGGGGGAGGTTTCACCAAGGACTCCTGGCTTGTGAGCCTGGCCGGGGTTAGCACCAGAGTTTCTGCACAGCATGGATACAAGGGTCACTGGAGAGACAGTAACCACACCACAGACCAGCTGGGGAATCCAGAGGCCCATGAGGAACTTTAAAGATCCTAAACAAATGCATTATCCATTCACAGTAAAGACTTCACTGAAAGAAACTTCCTTACCCTTCTAGTAATGTCCCATAAGACTCACAGTATGTGTCACATGCTACCCTGAATTACTGGAACCCTTCCTGCTGAGATTGTCAAGTGTTATGGCTCATGTCTGGATGTCCCCCCAAAGCCTCCTGCGGTCAAGGGGGCAGGCTTTTGGAGGTAGCTGAATCTAGAGTTTGTGATTGGCTATTGCCTTGTGCTGGGATGAAAGAGTGAGTACTACACCTGTCCTAGGGTAGGTAGCTGCACACAGTACAGGGAGGAAAAGAGGCTTGCTCCCCATTTTTTGCTCTTATTGCTTTTGGTATCTTCCACTGTCATGAACTGTTACCCCTCTGCCTCGTAGTATCTTGCCTTAGAGCCAGCCAAATAGGTACTTAACCCTCTATAAACTGTGAGCTAAATAAATCTTTCCCCTCTTAAACTTTGGGCGTGAGGTATTTTGTCCCATCAATGAGAGAAAAATAACTAAGGTACCGAATACGTGCAAGAAAATCATGAAGAAAAACAAAGCTTAAGATTTATGCTGCTGATATCAAGAATTATTATAACCCTACAGCAATTAGACCAAGGCAGAATTCACTCAAATAAATAGCCAAATAGAATAAAGAGAATACAGAGCCCAAAAAGACATCCACCTTGTTTGACATAAATGTGATGTTGCAGTAAAGTTTGGAAAGAATAATCTTTACAATAAAAAGAAAAAATGCGGGCCTTAAATCCTACTTCGTGATACAAAAAAAATCAATTGTAACTGAGCTTGCAAGTAAATAAGGATGGTAAATCAAGTATTTAAGTGAAAGCAAATAAAAATATCTTCATAAACTTAGGGTAGATAAAGATTTCTTGAAGGGGATACAAAATGTTCCAAACTAGAAGAAATGAATAAATTAGTCCACATTATAAAATAGAAAAATTGTTCATTAAAAGGTTCTATTAAGAAAACAAAAAGGAATCCCAAGAATGAGAATCCTTTCATTTCATGTATACACAAACTTGTATCTCAGGTATTTGATGGAGACTCACACACAGGAAATTTAAAGATTAGGACAACTCAAGAGCAAAACAAGTGAAGAGTCACAGTTATACACAGAAATTACACAACCCAATGAAACAATTAAAGTTTTATAGACACATAGCACCAAGAAGGCCCAGTTGGCAACTCAGCTGTGGAAAGACTCCCAACAAATGTAGCTTTAGGTCTTGTAAGCCAAAATCAGAACGCTGCAGCACCAGCCATTCAAAATGGCCCAAATCCAGGGGAGACCCACATATCCAGTGAGGACCGGAAACCCAGGGGGCCATGCTTAGTTGTTGCTGGTGGGAAGGCAAAATGGTACGGCCACTTCGGAAGACAGTGTGACACTTTTCCATGGGGACACACAGTCCAGCAACTGTGTCCTCTCCTATTTACTCAAGAGTTGAAAACTTAATCCACATAGAAACCTCCACTGGGCTATTTCTAGCAGGTTTATCGGTAATTGCCCTAACCAGAAAGCAACCAAGAGGCCTCTGGTAGGTGAACATGGAGGAATACAGAGGGTCCCTCAGATGATGAAATGTTCAGCACTGCAAAGCAAGCCATGCAGCTGTGACAGTCACGAGGCCAGGAGAGTGCCTGTTGCGAGAAACTGTCACTGTTTGAAGGTGGTCTTCCATTCCTAGCGTGCCTGTGTTTTCATAAGGTAGCATCTGTAAATGGGAGTTCCATGTTACAATAGGAACAATTGTTTCAAATGTCATGGACAGCCTTATCTGCACTTTGCAATATTTCATGGAATAATGGCAAATCTTACTATTAACGGCATCTCAGAATTGAAACCTGGTATTATGACGTTGTTATAGCTGTGGGCAGTACAGTTGCCAGGTGTCTTGGTTACTTTTCTCTCACTGTTGGGACAAAATACTCAACACCCAGAATGAAGGAAGGAAGTAAAGAAGAAAGGAAAGAAGGAAGGAAGTAAAGAAGGAAAGGTTTATTTAGTTCACAGTGTGTGGAGGTTTCAGGCCATAATCAGCTGTATCCAAGGCAGGGTGGCATGGCATTGGGGCAATACTTCAAGGCAGCAGAAGATAGCAAAGCAGTCAGAGCAAAAGGGTTGCAGGGAGCAAGCCTCTTCTCCTCCCTTATATTGTACACAGGCCACCCCTCTCCAGGGCAGTGTAGCACTTTTGCCACTTCAGAGCCTTCCTCTTGCACAGGATGAGGATGTTTACAAAGGACCCTGGCTCCCTGCTGAGTGGCTTAAACTTCTAAACTTCTCAAGTTGACACAATGTGTCCACTATATCATCAAGAGAGAAACCAAGCCTAGGAAGAGAAGACAGGGCCTGGATAGTCCCATAGTACAAGGAAAACCCAATTCTCAAAGGTTGGGAATAAAAACTCACAGTGCTAGAACAACTGATTGTTTCCAAGAGGGAAAAAAATTGAAACCTTCACCTATTTCCAGATGCACTAAAGACTAAGTTGAATATTTTTCTAAAGAATGTGTTTAAGGAAAGTTTACTGTTACAGCTTGAGAAAGCTTTCTGAGCAGGTGTGGAAGTCAAAGCCACACTGGCGACCCTAATTCCAGCCATCCTCTCCTGGTCAGGATCCCGAGGAGAGAAGCACCCGGAAACTCCGGCAGGAACACGTAGCCACCCAGAGACAGGATTAATGTCCGGAGACACAGACTAGGCACCACATCTGCAGAGGCTCTTAGGAAACCACGTCCTCTCCAAACACACAGCAGGCATGCATCCTGGGATTTGCTGAGATCTTGCTTCCCACAGGCCTCTGAATTTAAATTACCACGCCATCGCCTGCTTTGCTTGATTGAACGTTGACAGAACCAGGGAACTGAACACGCAGCAAACTCCGAAATCAAACCACTCATTTGACGCCCGCCTGCCTGGGCCCTGACACACAGGTGTATTTTTGAAGCGTAATTTACATCAGATGTCAAAGTGGTGGGATGAGGAGGATTTATGCTGCTGCCTACATCATTATACCTTTTAGCCTCTCCAGAAATGGTATTTTTTTCCCTCTCTTATCTTTTGAAGTGCTTTATACCAGCAGGTCTGATCTTAATTTTAAGGGAAAAAAATACATAATTAGCTTTTGTTTGGAACACACAGTTAGGAAACCCTGTGCTCAGCTCGTCCATTGATGAACCCAATTGGGAAGTGGAAATGGGTTGTGGCAGCGGCTAGCGGAAGCTCCCACGCAGGGGGAACTCAGATCTTCTGATGATTGGGGGTGTCAGGCTGACAAGGCCCAGAGCCACAGGGGGAAGGAAAGGCACACGGTGGGCTCCAGGAGGACAGAGTAGAGGAGCGGGGAAGCAGGAGCCAGGTCTAAGGAGTTGGGCAGCGAGGTCAGCCTGGAGTCAGGGGTGGGAAGGCCCTCAACAGGGACCTATGGGAACCATTGGATTAGCCTCGAACAGTGCTGGCTCGGCCTGCAGAGATGTAGCCCCCATGTAGCCAGGGTTCGTGGGCTGGACAGGGATGTGGACAGTGACTAAACAGGAGAAGGGCAGAGGGAGAGGCTGTGGGAGGGTGGCAGAAATGCACAGCGGTGATATCCAGGGCCCTCGAGCTTTCCCCCATGAACACCCCTGTGGGCATCCACATCAAGGGCCTCTCACCCAACAGTCAAGGTCTCCACCCTCAGGGGACTGCACTGTGACCAGTCCCAGCCATCAGTCATGGCAAGGCAGGCACAGCCACAGTCCGGGGCAGCCACAGAACCAGGGCTTATGCTTTTGCACAGTCCAGGAATAAAATCATTTGTAAATGCTTGCGTCTGGCCACGAAGGGAATCGAGCGAGACTGGCCAGTAATGACCCATTTTGTGGTGGTCTGAGCAGAAAGGGCAGGGCTGCCTGCTGCCGGGTGACTCCCTTCCTGCAGAAGGGCACCAGGGAGATCCAAGACTGCTGCAAAGGGCTGTACTCTCTGAATGACAGGATCGAACTCACAGGGGGTTCAGGGTTCCTCAAGACACTGCCAGTGTCTAGAGGCCTGAGCTGCTTAAAGTGTACTGTAACTGAGACAAAAATGGGGGAAAGCTTTTACACAATCAAGAGTCCTAAAAGAAATGAAAACAATCAAAACAAAGTTCCATTTCCCATTGCTGGGATCCAGCCACCAGCCACTCAGATGATTCCTGCTGAAGTTTCAAAACAGTTCTTTATATTCTCTAACTAGGAATTTATCTCTGACTTCAAAAGCAAAGTCAAAGACAAACTCCCATTACTATATAAGGGAAATGTCACTGTCTGAAGTAGGGCAGTGCAATATATATATATATATATATATATATATATATATATATATACATACACACACACAAAGACGAATAAACTGTCAGGATTTATTTTCTGAGTAAAGATGCTTTTCTTTTAAAAAATCTAAAAAACAATCAAATAGAGACTCATTTGAGAAAAACAAACGGCAGGCAGCAAAGCACAACGAATAAATGTAAGACACTTAACTTTGCCAGATGTGTCACCTACTTCATCAGTGTCACATTTGACTGTGAAATTACATCAGGCAAAACCTTCTAATTTGGGGGGGAAAATAAACTTTAATTACTGGATTTAACAGGCTTCTCCGAGCTGGTGAACACTTGTAACTAATTATGTTACAATGTTGAACACGAAGCTCTGTGGTTCAAAACTACAGCCAATAAGCGATATTTTATAATCAAGTCCTTTAGAAGATGAGTACTCTTGAATAATTGCAGAGATCCATCTCATCTGAATTGAACTCTTTTAGATTTTAACTAACATTACTGGAGGAGCATTTATTTATTTGTTTATTCTGAGTAAGGATCTTACTATGTAGCCCAGGCTGGTCTCACATTCTCAGCGATCCTCTCACCTCAGTCTCCAAGTGCTGGGACTGCAGGTGGACACCCCCAAGGTTTTTAAATTGCAACATTAAAAAAGCACAGAAGGCAAGGGTGGACTCCACTAACCTATGATCTGAAGCAGAGGTCCAGGAGGGCAGGTTCCAGAGAGAAGCTCTATCATGTCCACGTCTTCACAAACTTACAACCAGCCATCGGCAGTGGTCCTGCCCTCTCCCCACATCTGTACTCTGGCTGCTTCAGCCAGTGTGACCCTAGGTCCGGCCAGGATCAGGTCTTGGACAGGATCCATCTCAGGGAAGCACCGCTCTCCCTAATGCACCCATGTGCAGTCTCTTCCTGCCTTCAGACACGTGCAGTCAGCCATGAGATTGCTCAAGTCACACACAACCTTCCAGCATGAGGATAGCTCCTCTCAGCTCTGCTGGGATCACACCATCTCCTTCTTGGATTCTCTCCTGTGTTCCCCACCGTCACCCCTGCCCAGGTGGATGCCGACCACCATATGCCCCACAACTTGTAGATTTCCCAAAGCTCCTGGCACATGTCGTACAAACACTCAGCACTACTGAAACCTGGTCAGGGGAGGATTTGTCAAAATTATGTACAACAGGGGCTGGGGATTTAGCTCAGCGGCATAAGCGCCTGACTTGCAAGCAGGCAATTGTGAGTTCAATCCCCAGTACTGATAAAAAGGAAAAAGACAAAAAAAAACCCAAAATTATGTACAACAATGACCTAATACAGTATTCATGTAAGGAGGAGAATGGAGGTGATATTCAGTTTTAACCTAAAAAGCTACAAACGAGAAAGTCTGGTACTTTATGAATATCCTATAAAACTCACTCTCTAGTTAAATCTAAAAATGCTATATTTATTGAGTTCCTAAAATATTCCAGCATTCTGGAGAGCCAAGGACATTTTCCTTAAGCAACACAACCTGCATTTTAATTACAGCACAGCTACATCTGACTCCTGTACTAAAGATCAGATTCTCTCTCAGGGGGAAAGGGTGCCTGGCTCACTCTCAACGGAACATAGGGGCTGTTTTCAGAGATGTCAATGGAGGTTCCACCCAAGTCCCCTGGGTGGTTTTTCTGTCCTCTCACCTTTAAATGAACTGTGACAAACTCATTAATAACCTTTGCCAAATATCAGCTTCGACGAGGGAATCATACTTTATTTAAGCTGGCAGCCTCTGCCGCTGCTCTGCTGGGTCCTCTTATTCAAATCCTGCAAGGACTTTTCAAGCTCTAACGTGAATATGAATAGAGACCCTGAGATTACTGATGTGTCCAAAATGCCATGTGAGTACCAGGCCCTGAGAAAAAGCAGACACTCACCATTGCCATGACTCTGAGGACGCTGGCAACCAAGGGCGATGGTCAAGCTCTTTGAGCAGTTTGCTTGTGTACTTTGCAGAAGGCCACGCTGTGATCTGGGGAAAATCACTATGGCCACGCATAGCTCAGCTGTGACAGAGCAGGTGGAACAGGGGGCGGCAGAAGCTAATATTCTGGGTCTGCAGTGCCAGCTCTCACCTGTGCCAGGCCTTTGCCTCCCCACGCCTCAGCTTCCCCACACCAGAACAAGGCTGCAGGCAGCTCACAGGCCCGTGTTACGACACCCTCTGTGGATGCCCTCTGTCCCCGAGGCAGGGAGCCAGCAGCACAGCGAAGCTTCCCTAGCAACACCTTGGTGAATCTCTCAAGGAAAGAGAAGTGGCTGCTTTTTCTGTGTGGTGTGGGACATGAAAGTTTCAGTATGGCCCTTTCTGTGTTCTCAAAGCAGCCCCACAGCACTAGGGACACCTCAGACGGCTCCCCAGGACGGGAACTGAGTGCCCACAGTGGAACAAGACACAGGACACAGCCCGACTCTGCTTTCCTCATGGGTAGGTGACAGGACCGTGGGCGTGGTCCCCTGAAGCATGTTGCTTCCTGTGTTCCCCACAGCATCTCTGGCTGGGATCACACAGCCATCTTGCCACACCCCACCCAGTGGGGGAAATAGAATCATGACCCTAAGTTGCCCTGGGGGGAGGGGGGCTGGTAACAGCACCTTCACCTTCCTCCTGTGGCCCAGCAACCTCTCCTGTAGTTGGCCCTGTAAGGGAAGTCATGCAGGGAAGGGTGGCCCCCAAGTCTGGGCCTTGACACCGAGGGCAAGGACCCTGCAACGGAGAAGCTCACCACCCTGAGTAAATTAGGGCTCCGGGTCACAGATCAGTAAGATGCCTTTTTAAAATGTAACTTTTGAGATGTGCTCCTTGTTAAATAAGAATAAAATTCTCCATACTATGCCTGAAATGCACCAGGTGACAATTACAATACTGAAGCCTAAATGAAAAACTAATAATCTCATGGATGTGGAAAAAGGGACTTTTAACAACACCTGAGTGGTTGGCTATTAATGTGCTTTCTCCTGCCATTTTCTCACTGTGCTGAGGTGTCATGGAGTCCACGTGGGGCACAGCCACACCAGCCTCCTTTACCGCATCCTATCCTGGACAACAAAGCCCGGTGGGAGGCCTGTGACTTGAGGTGCCCTGTCCCTCCCCAACCCCCGGTGGCTGCAGCATTTAACAGGCTGGGGGCTGACCTCCACTCTAGATTGTACCTAAGGAGAGGAAAGAATTGGAGAAGCGAGGGTTGGCTGAGTCCTGCAAACCCAGCCAGTGGATGGGAGCACAGACACTGCCCAAGCTCGTATGTAGAGGCCCAGGATACAGGGCATGGAGCCATTATGCCAGGAGGGGCTACAGGTGAGGGTTCCTCCCCCAGGCAAGCAAGGTGGGGTGCACTGTTGGGAATGGGGGCCAAGAAGAGCTTCCTGGACCCCAGGTTGGGGAAGGAGCGGGGTCCGGACCCGAGGAGGTTGAGTCCCATGGGCACAGACAGGACCTGACCCAAGCAGCCTCTTGTGGGAGAGGGGAAGCATGGCATCAAGGTGACCCTGACTGCATGATGGGAGGTGCCCAGGGCCTTTGGACTGGCAGGTGTAGGCAGCAGACCCTGGTTACAGCAAGCAGCACAAAGTCTGAACCTGCTGCCCAGCGTCCTGCCTCAGTTTCCCCAGGGAAGATCCTCACCCAGGAGGACACTACTGGAAGATCACCCAGGAGGTGGGGTCTGTCCTATCATGGGACTCGATGGCTGGGGCCTGGTCAATGTCCCCCAGGCTCTCCCATGGCAATGCCCTGTACAGTGGGCTCCTCCACCTTCTGCAGGGCCCTCTCCCAGGGGCACCACCATGCCAGCTGGTCAGGTGTGTCTGCACACCCGGGAACTTTCTGGGAACTCTGCAAAGGGTAGGGAAGCTGGTTCTGAGGGCAACATCCAAACACCTGAGGCTCCCTCCTTCCCACTCTAGCTGCAGAACTCCTAAGGACTCTTGAGGTGAGTAGCTGACCCTGGACCTGGCGGTGGCAGTGGGCAGGAAGTGCCAGGTTGTGACTCATTTCTCAGTCTCAAACGCACATCCCCAGGGAGCTAGCAGGGTGATGGCTGAGGGCCTGCAACAGGAGACACCTGCACAGGTGCACACGCAGTTACGAGAAGATTGCTTCGGAAAAGGGATCCTTTTGTAAACCCAGCTTCTCGCTCTGGAGTCCTGGGTATGATGAGTATGTCCTGCGTCTGTCTACGCAGTCACCGGTGACACGAATGAGGGCATGTATGTGTCCAGACAACCTGGTCTGTCTCACCTCAAAGGACACAGTGCACTCCCAGTAGGGTGACAACAGGGGGACAGGAGACTTTCGGAGCTTCCATGACAGACAACGCTTTGTCCCCACGGGAAGCAGTGAGGTTTCCCACTGCAAGCAAACAGAAAAGGACTGACTGTGAGATGAGCTTCGTTCAGAAGAGACACTTCGTAATCTCTGCTTCTTTATCCTGCAGGAGACGTCACACCTAAGGAAGACCCTCAGCTGTCACTTACATCATTAAAATTCTAGAGACAGTTTGAGAAGAAAATAATTTAGGATCCATTTCTTTAAAGTCTGTTTACTGAGCATCTATTATGTTCCACGCACTCACCCAGGCAGTAAAATTCCCCTGGAAAAGAAAACACAAGGCTGGGGGTTTAGCTCAGCGGCAAAAGTTCCTGCTTGGCAAATTCAGAGTCGTGAGTTCGATCCCTGGCCCAAAAGAAAAAAATACAGCTCGAATGTATTGAAGTTAATAAACTAGTTTGCACATTCAGTATACTTCTATCTTTAAAAAAGGTGCACATGTGGGTGTGATCCTGAAATGTAAGTAATTAATAATTAGCATTAGTTCTTTCGTGTTTATCTGCCAGCTATGGGGGTGACTTGCTAACCCCACACCCACTCGCCTTCTTCACCGTTTTAGAATTTCCACTCCTTGCTCTCTGCACATGGATGAACCATACTGGCTACAGTTACCTCTTTCAAGTGTTTGCCTTTCTCACCTGGCTGAGGGTTGCTCTTCAGTCTATTTTAATGCAATTCAGAATCTCTTGGCTCCTTCCATTTCGATTTATACATAGCATACCTCTATTTGCCAAACTCTTTGCTTTAGGACGCCCTTGGGAAACAGACTTTAAATTAGACACTAACATCAATCACTTCTCAAATAATGAAGTGTATTTATGGTGTTTTTTTTTTTAAATAAACATCTCAAACCAGAGTCTGATGGTTAATGAAAGATAAATCAGCAAAAATTGTAGCTTCTGGATACGTGTTCTCCTAAGACTGACACAAATTAGGCACTCCAACCAGTTTTAACATACAGTAGGAGCATGAGAAATTGTTTTCAGTGCCAAAAATTGTCTAAATTCGCCTATTTTTTCACCTTTTTGGTGATGGCCTGTGTTTCCAGCTAGCCAGGGAATCACAGAGCCTAACTGGGTGAATTCAGTAGGACTATTGTGTTAAAGAACTGTTGCTTTTTAAAATTTACTTATCAGGGTTTCTTGGTTTTATTTGGCTTCATTATTGCACATGATGATGGTGAATAAAGCATATGGTTTTCTATTTATTCCAGAGAGGAATTAAAATGCCGACAGCAGGATGAAATCGTGCGTGGAAGGCCTGAGCAAGAAACGTGAGCTCTGCCCCGTATCGGGGCTGAATTCCCTGCACTCGATGAGCTTCCTGTGGCAGAGGTGCCTGTGGTCTCACGGATGTCAGAGACTCGAACTCGGCCTTTCTGCAGATAGGGAGACGGATCCCCGACTGAGGCTCAGCTGGATGTGGTCAAAGGACAGCACTCAGCGGGCTCTGCACCCTCAGACCTTGAAAACCTCACCTTCACTACAGTCAGAGCGGCAATGTGTCCGGTTCATGTGCAGTCAGCGAGTCCGGGGTGGACCATACAAGTTTGCCTTCTTCAGCTGCAAGTTTCAAAAGGGATTTTCTCCCCATGTGCTTACTGCGTAACAGGTAAGAATTACTGCTGTGTAGAAGTGGAGCCATCTCCAGCCACGTTACACATCAGTTCCCGTGCCAACCCGCTTCCCAAAGCCTCGGGGCTCTTGGCTGCCCACTCCTGGCCACAGGCAGCGCCCACTAGGTCCGGCTCCATCCTAAGCAAAAGGACTCACTCCTCTGACAGGGTAACTGACCTCAACATAGGAGCTGTCAGGGAGCAACGCGGTCAGTCCAAGACAGCCTACACACCAATGGGGAGAGGCCAGGCTCGAAGCCACCTAGGGACAGTCCCGCTCAGAAATTCCCCGTGTAGATCCGCCCACACTGGGAAAGAACAGGAAAGGAAATTCACCTCCTGGACCAGCAGCTGCTGCTGCCTCACTGGTGTCCCATCTCGGGGCCTTTTTATTTTCTTAATTTTGTTACAGGGTCTCCTTCAAATGCTAAGTTGCTCACACTGGACTTGAACATGCAATCCTCCCGTTCCAGCCTCCCAGTGCTGAGATCACAGCTGTGCAGAACACAGCTGGCTCCACACGCCATGAGCCATGCAAGTACCAGAGCGCAGAGCAAACACCACGGGACTCAGGAGTGACAGGAATGCGGGTTGCCTCAGAGGCCATCACCCTGGGCTTTGCACTCCACAGCAGTGACTGTAGCACGGTGCCCAGCCCAGGTCAGTGGGGCCAGCATCCTCACACTGCTTCCGGGAACTTTCTGCCATCTTCCTGCATGGTGAAGCTGTAAGGCGAGAAGCCTGTGGTTCCCCAGAAGAAGCTTCGGGTCACAGTGGATTTGGCAGAGGCACTGATGACAAAGAAGCATAGTAAAGAAAGCACTGAGGTTTCCAAGTCCCACGAGCACGACGGCCCCCGGCCCGATGAGGGGACCAGCAGCTGCTCAGGGTGGCAGCATCATGGCATTTGGGTGTTTTTTTAATTTTTGTATCAGTGCATGTTTGCAGCACATAATGATCACATCCATCGTGGCGGATGTGAGATCCAGAAAGAATGGGCATCACCGAGAAATCAGCCCATAGCCAACGCCAGCAAAGCTGCAGGGAAAAGGAGACTTTCCCCCTCACAGGAACTCTAATCCTTCTCCACTCTTGCTGGGGCTCCTCCAGTGTAGCCACTGTGGCAAGGAGCAGGGAGACCTGTCAAGAAGCTAAAACCAAGGGCTCCATTTCCCTGTGGTTTGTATCTTGCTCTCCTCTGGAAGCTCTTTAACCTCACCTCCTCTTTTAACTACCAGCCTCTCCTCGTTGTTATACTACTAAATTTAATATACCATGCTACATATTTTCATATTCAATTATAAGCTTAAATTATAATGTTACCTGACCTAGTGCCGGGCATAGTGGCACATGCCTGTAATCCCAGCACTCGGGAGGCTGAGGCAGGAGGATGACTGCAAGTTCAAGGCCAGTCTGGACTACATAGTAAGACTCTGTCTCAAAAAAATTACATATATATATTATCCAACCTAGAAACTAATTTTCAAAAATATCAGTAAATCTTGTCAAGGCATTATATATCCCATAATTATTAGTTTTTTCTTGTTTTGCTTGTTGGAACAATTATATTTTTATAGTAGTCTTATTATAAGTGTATGTTATTGTTATTTTTCCTTATCTTTTGTAATTAGCAGTTTCAGTCTAATTTCCTAGACTTTAGAGCAACCCAGTGGCTGTGTTGTATTATTCCGAGCCCTAAATGTCAATTAAGCATGTCTGACATAAAATTACATTAATGCCAAAATATAAAATATATATACTATATGTATATAAGAAATTGTTTTACGTGTTTTACATCTAGAGAGTTAAAAATAGAAAAACTGTAAGATCACAATACTTTTTCAATCTCTCTGGATTTTAAATGAACACATTTATTTTTAAACCACCATTTATTTAGATTATAACAGATTTTAGTTATAAATCCCTGTTGCTGTTGCATTTCAAATACTAAATACTAATTTAAATAATGTTGACTTTAGGCCTTTTTTTTTTCTTTTAATAAAATCTAGGGAGATTCACAAAGCTCAGCTAGCTCAGCTTTGATAAAATGTCATATCATTGGAGAACTAAAAATTTTGTCTGATTTCCCAGGCAAATCTTGTACTCTTCAGTTACCACAGTTACCAGTACAACACAATACAAAGCAAAACTCAGCCACAGGTACTTTGTGTGTAAGGCACAAAGCCAGACGTCCGCGGCTTGGAGATGGGGCCGGAAGTAGGTGCTTTTGTGCATTCTCTCGCGTGTACTCATCTGCTGTGGATTCACTACATAGGCCAGTGGCTTCTGGCAGAGATAACCTCCCTGTCCTGCAGCTCAGGGTGTGGGATCTGGGCCAGCAAGGGGGCCACCCCCATCTGCTGGTTCTGAACCTCAGGTCTATCAGGGTCCCCTGGCCAGGCCTCTGCCAGTGCACTGACTCCCTGAACTGCACCTTTGAATTCCATCCCTGCAGATAGGCCCTAAGGAGTTGGACCTCGCTCTGTGGGTTCCCTGTGTGCACACACGAGGATGTGTTTCTATCCACCACTACAAAGAGTGCATGATGTCACCGCCTTAAAACCACAACTTGGGGAGCAGGGCCAGGGCGGCTCTGTGGGTGCCTCGCATCCCCTTCCCAGCTCGAAGGCAGCAAACAGCCAGTACTCCCAGGGACCTAGGACCAAGCTGGGTCTCTTTTGCTGCCGTCCAGGACAGTTTCAGGAAAATGAGCCACTCGTGTTTCCTTCAGGAGCGCACAGTCCACACTAAGCTGGTCGACACCAGCCTGCATTTCCAAAGAGAAAGCTCCTGACCCACCTGGGGTCTGTGCATCCTGGAGCTAAGGTCCACGAAGTAATTCTGTATTGCCAGGAAAATAGTGCAAACTTAATTACAACATGAAAAAACAGTGCCATTTGGCAAAGCATAATTACCTGAGAGAAAAAAAATCACCAAGCTTAATCTTCAGGACACGGATGAGGAAGAGAATAAATCACACCTCACCATTAGGGGTCACAATGATGTGCAGACTGAAAATTTAGCTAAGATAAAAACAAAAACGCATAATTTTACTTAGGCCCAAATACTAATCGTGAGTACAGTAGAAATCCTCAGCTCAGGAACCAAAAACGGGGTTCCCGACCCACCCGAAGCACTTTACGAATAGCAGGGGACATGGGGGCTGCAAGCCTCACCCCCCAGCCTGGCCCTTCTTGGCGGAGACGGAGCAACTCCCACTCCAGGGGGCAGCATGATGGCTGTGCCCTCTGGGTGCAGTCTCGGCCAGCAACATGCTTGAGGCCGAGACAATGGGGACCGCGGTGCATGCCCCGGGCTTCAGGGGCTGCATCAGCAGGGTGATGGGGAGCTAGGGGCTGTCTGGGGAGGGCTGAGGTCCAGGGAAGACGAAGGCCCAGGCAGCCAGAGGCAGTGGGCGCAGCAGAACGTGAGAGGCTACCATATGGATGGTGCAGTCCCTGCACCACTGTACAAGATCAGGACTGCATGCAGGAGCTCGCTGAAGCAGAAACATGCTGCGCATGAGGCCTGAGCGGCAGGCTGCAGCCGGCTTCGGAGTCTGCAGCTCAGGATAGCCGTTTAACCCGGGGAGGGCGGGAAATCAGCACCCACGCACCTCACGTCACGCTAAGAGCAGAAGGGGGGGGGTCGATGAACCCAAAGGGGAAGAGCAGGAGGAGGAGGAGGAGGAGGAGGAAAGGGCAGATGAGGAAGAGGAAGAGGGGAAAGAACAAGAGGAGGAGGGAGAGGGGGAAAAGGATGAAGAAGAGGAGGAAGCGGAGAAGGGAGAGGAGCAGGGAGAGGAGGAGCAGGGAGACAAGGAGGGAGGAAACCAGACCTGCTGGGAGGAAGTGGCTGCCATGGAGAGGCTGGGCTGGGTGCAGACCTGTGCACCCCTGGTGTGTACCATAGGGTCCACGCATTAGGCGCAGAAGCTGCAGACCAATGTGGTAGCTATGCAGGCATCCATCAGACAGTACTAAAGCCACAGCAGCCAGGCTGGAGGACAAGTCGGGGACCAGGTTCAGCTTCCCCTGGTTTTTCCAGCCTTGCCCGAGAGCAGGCCGGGACCAGGCTGCATGTGCAGGGCCATGCCGAGCAGTGTGGGTGGGACTCTGCTAGGTGTAAAATAGTTGCTCTCCATGGAAAACACATTATGATTCCTCATGATAGCTAACAGTCGTGTCACATTGTGCCAGGGTGAATTACTGTCCTGAGCAGCAGCTACATCAGCAAACAGGTGCTGCAGAGTCCGAGCACCTTCCCATGGCTGTGTCCCCCCCAGCCCCGTCCCAGACCGGAGCTCAGCTCTCACACAGGACTTGCCATTTACATTCACATATAAACACTTTTACATCTAGATTAAAGTAGACATAATCTCCTATACTGTGATTAAATAATTACAGTCCTCCTCACCGTGTACTGGGAGCAGTGCACCTGGTCCCTAGGGCTGTGGTCTGGGGAAAATGGTAAGAAAAGGAAATTCATAATCCAAAAGCAATGGCTTCAACGCCATAGGGGCACATTTAGAGGGATGCGGTTCAGGGCTGGGCTGACCCTCAGAACGCTGCCCGTCTACAACAATGCCATTCACTGAGAACACAACGCAGACATACTGCAAATAATACACCTCATGGTGTGAGGTTGCGGGGAAAGAGAAACAGATGAGACAAAACCAGCCCAGCAGAATCAAAGCTCAGGGATATCCAAGTAAGAGGCCTCTGAAGTTGATTCTGCTATATGCTAAAAATGTAACAATGCTTTATAATTGTTTGCTCAAAGAAGAGACAATTTTTCTTACACTCAGATTCTTTGTTTGACTAAAACGTAGCTGATGGATAATAACAAACTTGCTGGGATCCAAAATTGCAGGCCCCTTTGAAAGCAGCTATTTCACGGAGAAATCCTAACGGAAATCGCATCAGGATCTCCAGGGCCCTGCTAACAGCATCAATCACAAGGAGCAGAAGGAAATACAGAGGCCAAGGGAGGGGAAGCCGCAGCCCCGGGAGCGCTCAGGAAGCCCTCTCCTTGGGGACAGAGCACAGGAAGGACAGCTCCTCCAAGGGACGCCAGGGCATCATGTCAGCATCAGGGAGCTTAGTGCAGAAATAGAAGGGCTAAGCTGCTTGCATGGGGACTGGGGTGCAGAGACACCTAGTGCTGCTGGAGGACAGGGACAATGCAGGCGCACAGGAAAGCACTCGGCCACCTCCAGTGCCGATGACTCCTCGGGCCTCTTCCCATGTCCCTGTCTCCTCTCACTGCAGACACCTCTGACATCGAAGCAGGCGGTTTGAAGGCTGATGACAAATGCCCTGGCTTCCTCTGTCCCCAGCATATACGTGTATCTAAACATCATTCTGCCCACAGACACATGCAATTAGAACCTGTCAGGTACAAAGAGAGCCGCCGGGGGTGATCAGACACTGAGAACCCTCGGGACCCCAAGCCCTGCCCCGCACACTCTGCAGGGGACAGGCACAGGTGTGGGGCTTCCCTGTGGTCTCTGGGTCTCCCTGTGCAGACCTCAGTCCCCCACATGCCTGGGTGGTGCCTTCTCCCTTGGGACTTCAGGTCCCTGCTGTGACCAATGCTTCTACATCACGGGAAAGCCACGGTCACACTGGCTCCTGGGTGTTGAGCAAATGTGCCCACTTAACAAGCAACCTGCCTCTCTCAGAGTGTGTCCCACAGGTCCTCCTGCTAGGCAGATCTCAATAAAAACTGAAACCTATAGACACCTGGATGGAACAGGCTGTCACCCCACACATACTCAGAAAATAACAGTTTTAACATATGATATCTTCAAAAAGCCCTTCTAATTGTTGTTTTGTTGTTGCTGTTTCTGGGGACAGGGTGTCACTTTGTAACCCAGCCTAGGTTACAAACTTGTAGCCATCCTTCTGTCTCAGTCTCCTGCGTGCTGGGATTATGGGCCTGTGCCACTGTCCCCAGCTGAGTGAACATTTTCATAACCTTATTCAGACATTTACTACATGCATCACATTTCCTGGTAAAACCCGGTCACTTCCTGTTTGAAAACGCTGGACTTTATCCTGCAGTTGGTGTTACTGACACCCATAGAAATTCTACAACTGATCACAAAGATGTGTCAAAGATGAAGCATATGTGAGGAAATCATGACATACAGGGGCAGCTCCCCAGGAGACCCAAGTTCACCCCAGCACAGTCCCATCTCCCCCATTACTACATGCACCTTGAAAGGGACCAGGCATCCCCTATCCTGCCTGTCAGCCAGCACCTCTCCAATGCACACTTGTGGGTGGGGAGGCCGGGACACCATGGACACAGCTGCAAGGTGGGAGGGAAAGGCAGGATCCCTAGACCACACTGCACTCAGCGCCCCCCCCCCCAACAAAGCCCTGGAACACACAGGGCTGTGCTGCATCCCTAGCCTGACCCAGATGCTCACTGGAACCAGAGAAGACCCTCAGACCCCAAAGCTGGCCAAAATGAAGGCTTGAAGAGGACCATGTTGTATCAAAAAATGACTGGAAATACAATGGACTCAGTAACGTCTGCCCTTGTTTTGCCTCTATTTTTCTAATTAGAAGCACCAATTCTCTTAGCTGAAATTATTACATAACCATGCTGGTTCGATAACATGCACAGCTTTTGAGAAGAAAATCAGTAACTCTGCAAGGCTTCCTGTCCACTGGCCATGCAGGCCTCCTCTGCAAAAATGCACAAGGCCACAAGCAACAGTCACACTGGGGCTGAGCAGGTCACTGCTGTCAGGCAAAGGTGCAAACTCAAGACCTACATCCTTCTAAACAACACAAGTCCAGACCTCACCATGTACAGGCTGGACGTAGCATTGCAGCCCACTGCTTTACTTATGACCCCCAAGTCCGGATCCGGCTCTTAGCTTGCTCTGTGTCACAGGTGAAAGGCAGTCCCCTGGTGTGGACCAAAGTTCCCAAAAGTACAGCTCCTGAGAGCCATTTCACGTCCTCCCAATCCTTTCATATGTACATTTGTGGTAGTGAGATCAGACCCACAAGTACCCCCACCATCGACCTACGCCATCCACCAGTTTCACTGTGAGACAAGATCTCTCTGATTTGCCCAGGCTGGTCCTAAACTTGCCATCCTCCTGCCTCAGCCTCCTATGGAGCAGGGTTTCAGGCGTGCCTGAGTCATCAAGGTCCTTACAGCTAAGAGAGCACGAAATAGACCCCGCCGCATGCCGCCTTAGCACCTGCAAGCAATCAACAGGTCACTCAGTGTGGTCACTTGAGTTCTTGCCATTGTAGATTTTCTTTTAACTTGAATTGTCTCCTAAACTCCTCAACTGAATCAGATTATAAAATGTAACAAGTGCAATTCTTCCAATATAATTACAATGGTTACAAACCAAACTCAAGAATTTCCTTTCCCAAAATTACTAACAACTAACCACAGAAGGGGATCATTCTGAAAATCACCACAATCATAAAATAGAAAGCAGTGATCTCCAGAAAGTCAGGATTTTGTGTGTGTGTGTGTGTGTGTGTGTGTGTGTGTGTGTGTGTGCAGTTTATTTCCAGGGAATCCAAGCGTCACTGTTAGGCTTTCAGTTCCTCCTGCAGTGGACGCACTGGGTGTTTATATTACCGAGTACTTAAAAATAGGGAAACACCCTCATTCCACACATCATATAAAGATGTGATCCCTCCCCAGAATGGCACAGCCAGGACCCAAGACAGAAGTGTCCGCATCCACCAGCCAGTGCAGATAGCCGCCGCCCCGAGTTTAGAAGCAGCTGGCATGTCCGGCAGCCCGTGGCAGGTCCTAGTCCCCTGTGAGCCCCACAGTGTCCGGTGTCCCCAGCGAGCCCTATCACACACCCCCAGCCACCCCTGCCCCTCCTGTCTGGGTGCTGGGCTGAGCTCGCGGGTTTCCCATAACTTCCCAGGTCTATTCAAGGCGGCATTTCTGGGTTTGTCAATCAATAGTTTATTTTAAAATAGATGCGGGGAGGGTGTTCCTTGAGAAGGAGCCGGAATAGACACAGAGCTGCTGGCAGGCGGGCGCAGGCGACAGCCTCGCAAGGACAGAGTCCACAGCACCGCCACCTCGGCCACGGGACCCCACCTCCGCGGACCCCAGCCCCGCAGCACAACAAGCGCTCGGCGGGTCACCGAGCAGCAGCACCCAGACGCCGCCCCGTAGAAGCCCCACGGTATGCCGATGTCCCCAAGCCACGGAGGGACAGGGGGACAGGAGGACAATAGGGGACAGGAGGGATGGGGGGACACAAGGGGCGGCCCCACTCACCCGCGCGGGCTCCGGGCGGTCGGGGCGCCCTCGCGGGGCGGCGGGCGGGCAGGAGCCCTGGGCACTCATAGCTCATCGCGGCCCGCGAAGCCGAGCTCAGGACCCGCGGTGCCCGAGCCCGCGAAGGGCTGCTTCTGCACCGCGCGCAGCGCTGGTCTCTGGACTCCGGCTCGGGCTCCGCCCCTGAGCCCCGCCCACCGGTCCGAGGTCTGCCGGCCCCCGAGACCCCGCCCCCGCCCCGAGACCCCGCCCCGACCCCGTCCATTCCCTTCCCCCCCCCCCCCGAAGGCGAGGGAGGGAGGGCACCCGCGCACCCCGCCCAATCCTGAGCGAGGAGACTCGCGCTGCGCGGCCCTCCTCGGCACCTGCAGTTGTGGCCCACTTGGCCTCCGCGGGGTCCGTTCTGGTCCTTAGCTTCCTCTGAGAGCTCGTGACAGTCCAGGATCCCCCACTTCGGGGTCCGGGCCCCGCACCCGCTGCCCCAGCTGCTAAGCTCTGTGCCGCTGGGTCGAGCGCGTGCTCAGACGTCAAGCGTGGGACACAGGTCCCCGCCGTCCCGCGTGCTCCCCGAGGCGAGGCGCGGCTGCGTCCGTGGCCCAAGAAATCGGGGTTCGTGCGCTCCAACCACCCTAGCCTAACCGCAGAACTGTGCTAGCCGGGAGGTTCTGAGTCCGCGCAGAGGCGCCCAACGTAGGCCGTCTGAGCTACAGCCGGACCAGCGAGCCCTGACCAAGCGGACCGGCTCCGAAGCCAGGCAGGGAGCAGGGCAGAACTTTCCAGAGTCTCTGACCCGGCAGAGATCTACGCTCACTTCTTAATGCTGTCCCTGGGATGAGCTCCTAAGACACAAAAACTAGGTCTCCTCACCCCTGTCTGGCGCAGACCCAAAGTAAATGCAGGGTCTTCAATAAACAACGGTGTATTATTTTTCTAAGGAGAGGGACGGATCAATATTTAAAGTTGCATTTTTTTAAAAATGCACGAGTATAATCTCTGAGAAGTCTGAGCTCTAGGGGATACACAAAGATGCTATCTAATTAGCTTGCAAAGAAAAGAATTTTTCAGGCTCTGGAAACTGTAGCTGGTGGGTGCTTGTTGGAGTGGGAAATGTTTTGCTCAACTCTTACCATTAAATGAATATGGGAATTTTTTTCTCAGACGTATCCTAGTCATTAACTCATTTATAAGATGTAATCATACCTGACAACCTCAGACGTGCTCTCCGCTCATGTTTTTCTCTGATTCTAGGTCTAGGAGATCTCTGGACCTCTGAGACTGCCTCTAGGGAGCGACTAATACAAGCTTCCCGGGCTCTGGTCTGTGAGGCTTCTCCCAGTGTCTGTATTACTCGGTCTTCTTCCATAGCGTCGCTTTCCCTCAGTCGGGATATTTTCCCACAGCCCTGCTCGCCAGTCCACCTCCTCCTGCACCTGGAGGGAAATGAAACTGTTACTGAATTCTCCTACTGCTTTCAGAGCCTCAATCTCCTTTCAGTTTTTAAGTTCTATACTTTAAAACCCTTATTGCAGATGAGTTTGTCTCATTTGTGCAAACAATGGAAGTTTATTTTACTCCCTCCATTTCTTTTCCTTAATTGAATGTTGAACCCTGTGTGAAGATATAAAGATTTAGATACTATGATGTTCTTCTAAGAAAAATTTTTTTCCAGTGGCAGTTAGTACAGAATCCCACGCCACTGATTTATGGATAGAGATGTGCATAGTTTATCACTGTGTGCCCTCGGATACCTTTTTCAGTAGTTTGTTTACATAATGAGCAACTATTGACCAAATGCTGGCCCTGCACCCCAGGCATTAGTACCAGGGGGGTGTGGCGTCCACTGCAGCAGCTCCCTGGCCCTCAGAGCTCAAGGTTGAAGGAGGCAGCTGCCCCACGTTACTGTCACTGATGAGCCGAGTGGAGGAAGTGTCGTCCATAAATTCAGCTCTTCACGCACACCTTAGCCGTCTCCGAGGACAAGTGACATCCTGCCTGTCAGCCTGCTGTGCTGTAGGTGAATACCTGGAGATGACCTGAGGAGGACCTAGCGGGCACCAAGACAGCCTGCCTGCTCTTGAGCTCTCAGAACGGGCTCCAGGTAGAAAGGAGAATGTGTGTCCTCCGACCTTACTCCTCTCTGTCCCCAGACCTGTCCTCAGTATGCAGAGGACAGAGAGACAGAGGTGGTGGTGACTTTGTCGACCCAAAGATCCTTGGATTTCCATGGGGAGGGGGATCTGAGCACTGTTCCAGGGTTACCCTCAGCTTGTGTTGTGATGGAAATAATTATGAGATTATTCTCCCCTGATCCTTTTTTCTTGTATTAAGCACATTAGAAATGGATAAAGTATATGGGTAAATAAAGAATTCTGATAGAAAATTGCTTGTAATGCATTCTTTCTTTCTTTCTTGTCTTTTTAAGAAAGGCTCTCACTATGCGATTCAGGCTGGTGTTGAGCTCACTTTGTAGCTGCTCAGGATGGTCTCGAACTCACAAGGATCCTCCTGTCTCAGCCTCCGGTCCTAGGATTACAGGTGTGCACCAGCACTCCCAGTTTACACTGACCATTCCTGATAAGAAAGTGCTTTGCAGCCAGGTCACTCGAGTGGGACGCCTCGCTTCCACCCCTCATACAGTGCCCTCCGTCTCCCCCTTTCATACAGATTTTACTCTACAATAGCCACGCCAACATCTCCTGTAGTTTGGCCCTAGACCCTGAGCTCCCAAATATGCTATCTCCGCTCTCCGAGAGGGGAGCTGGAAGTGGCACCTCTTAGATCTGGACTTCAGTCAGCACCAGCTCAGATTCACTTCCACTGCTGTGTCCGGAACCAGGTACACAGGGAATGGTAGCTTCCAAGTCGGTCCAAGCCCATGGCTGACGCTTTCTGCCCTCAGCAAATAGCACTGCAGAGGGCGTCATGGGTGGGAGCAGGGAATGTGCACCAGGCTGGCCAGGCAGGTCCAGACACTGGGGTGACCAGGATTCCCAAGTGCAAGTTATGGTGCTGTGTATCTGACTCACAGGTTCTAACTATTTAGGTTGCTTGAAAATGTTCTCATGTCGCTGATAAGAATTCAATAAAAATCTCCCCAAACGATCGCATGCACTTTGCAGGATAAATTTCCAGACATAAAAAACCAGACAGACAGAGCAAAATGACCAAAATTCCTTGCTGCCCACGGTGAAAAGCTAAACATTGGGTTATCTGCCCTGTTAGAAAATATACTGGATTCGAAGGACAAAATTGGGGCTAGACAGCTTAGAAGATGTCTTTGGCTTTTATATTTCTGTCTTAAGAAGTTGCTTGCTCTTTACACTTTATTTTCCTAAACTTCCATGGAAATATTTTCTGTCTTTGAATCAATTATGAGTAGCATCTCTGATGATATTTGCTGGAAATTTCATCTTAGTCAACATTTTTCTATAAAAATTGGTTATAATTCCACTTTGAAGGCAACCAGATACTCTATGATGCCCATTATGGTTGAATTTTATCTTCTTTGGAAGTCCTGTAAGGTCTACAATGTGGGTTTTATTGGTCTTGTTCTGTACTGTTTTGTTCAATTCTTTTATACCAGCTGATATAGGCAACTCTTTTTAGGATAACAAGAGGCAGATTGGTAACCATTGTTGATCACCTAGTAATCTCTTTTTGCATTATATACTATGTCCATCCTCCTGTTCTAACTGACTCTGTTTTGCTTTGTCACATTGGGGTTTTTTTGTTGTTGTTGTTGTTCTGTTTTGTTTTGTCTTGTTTCTTGTTTTATGTTTTTTTCTTTTCCTCTTCAAAGAAAAAGTTATAAGAACTGTAGGCATAAAGGAACCCAAAATGTGTGATTGTTAGCATAGAAAAGGGAGGAAAGAAAGTGATCTAAAGGATATAACTGCAAGTGTATTTAAGTGTGTAGGATAGAAAACCGTATTACTGAGGTTTTGTTGGATCATTGAACAGAACTGTCTGCAATCTCACTGTATTAATGTCCACTTGATATGCTCTAATTTTGTAAGCTGGACAACTGTTTCTGAGATGATAATATGTAATCTATTAACTAGTTAATTCTTACTGTATATTTTTTCTCTTGAAATTCTGTAGCCTTTTACTGTCTTGCTTTGTTTTGTTTCGTTTTTCTCTTTAAGTAAAATAAAAACAAATTGGTTATAATGATGACAATCAAAAGTGATACAATCCTAGCTACTCTAGTCTAATGAGATTTGCCAGCTTTATTATTAATTTTATTTCCTGCCGATCGCTCCTGCTTTTTCATTTGATTTTACCCATGTTGTTTCTGCTCTTTCTTCATTACATTTTTAAGTGGGCTTTCCCTGTTGTCATTTGATTTTACCATTTCATTATTGCATTTCTTCCTTCAGACATCAGTCCTGATTTAAGATTATTGAGGACAGAGAAACACTGCTGGCTAAAATTCATTTCTATCTCTGTAGTGAGACTCTCAGAATTTATAAAGCCATGGTGTGTCTTTCTCTGACTTCAAACCTGTGAATTTTATTTTTTTTTTATTTATTTTTTTTTTTTTTTGTCTTTTTCATTTTTATCGGTACCGGGGATCGAACTCACAACCGCCTGCTTGCAAGGCAGGTGCTTATGCCGCTGAGCTAAATCCCCAGCCCCAAACCTGTGAATTTTAATCCTGAGTTGTCTTTTTTGTTGTTGTTGTTGTTGTTGTTGTTGTTGTTGTTGTTGTTATCCTGAGGACAAATTCAGATTCTACTTGAGTTTACTTGAGCCAGCTCCTAGAGGTGGCTCACCCTTCTTTGTGACTTGTATCCTCGATGACTTTCCACTGTCAGTCACCACAGAGAATGCAGTGTTTGCTTCTCAAAATCGCTTGGTTCCAGTTTATCCCTTGTCACAACAGCCAATGCTTTTGAGAGATTATTTTGGTTTTTGGTTTTTGGTTTTCATTTTCAGGTAATACCTCAATACCCCTAGAAAAGGTGACAGTCTGAGTGGTTACTTTGTGTCCATAGGCCTCTAAGTGTTTCTGTACTTTGATCAGTTTAATCTGGATGTCAGCTCTGCGTGGTCCACACCGAGAGCACCCACATCTCGCTGCATGTATAGAAACTGGCCAGGTCATTTGCCCATGGTGACGCTATCAGCTGCTAGGGGTGAGATTTGAACTCAGGCAACTTGAAAGCAAACCTCACCTATTTAACTACATTTTAGGATGACTTTATTTGTGAGCTAGAGTTGGAAAATGTGAAAGGAAAAACACACTAGGGTAAACAAATGTAGCAAAGCAAAGAGAGAGATGGGAAAATGCTTGTAAAGACATTATCATGTGGAAGTGTTTTAGGAATGTTCCTTCAATTACAAAATGAGATTTCAGTATTCAAAGTACAATGGAAACGAACATGGTCTTACATTAAATACTCAGTTCACGGAGCTGCGCCAGCCCCACATGAATCTGGATACCTGTGCTGTGTTAGAATCATTTTCAATGGAGACAAGGAATTACCAGGAATGAAAAGAAACCGTGTCTTTTCCTGTCAGCAGAGGGACTCGAGCATCCCTGTGCCACCCTGAGGAACCTAGTGCTGCGGTGACCTCTGGCTGATGGGGGCCTCAGTCACAACTCAGCCTTTACCCCGTACTAACACTGCTGCCGATCTCCACATCAGTCATCCATAAATAAAAAAACCCTGAAGCTCAGAAATGTAGCGTCACAGTGCTAAAGCCGGTCACCATCAGGTGACAGAACGATGTGCAAAGCACACAGACTACGTGGTCTGGGTCACGTCTTGCTCCTCGTGGTGTGGGCTGTGACTCCCTAGGGAGCCAAGAGGAGAGCCTGCCCTGAGGTAGCACCCTATGAAGTGTTGGGGTCAACTGAGATTGTGAGTAGGGTTCCTGAGACCTGGCTGCAGAGCACTGTTGGGGTCCTGGGAGTGAGCACAGGCCTCTCCCCAGCAGCGGCTGGCTCTGAGGCTGCTGAGGAAACCGCAGACTGAGGGAAACGTATGGTGGAGGCCTCAATTTCTTCTTAAATGTAATGCAGGAAACAACAAACTTACCCCATCATCTCTTCTCCCTCCTCCTCTCCTCCTCCTCCTCCTCCTCCTCCTCCTCTTCCTCTTCCTCCTCCTCCTCCTTCTCTCCCTCTTTCTCTCTCTCTCTCTCTCTCTCTCTCTCTCTCTCTCTCTCTTTCTCTCTCTCTCTCTGTTTTGTGTTTTGTAAGAGCACCTACTTTCTGAAGCAGCTCTAGAAGTGCCCTTTCATGCTGGTCTCTGCAAGATGTCACCAAAAAAAAAAAAAAAAAAAAAACAGTGAATTCTGCTGAGCACTGTCCAGTGGAGATACAGGCTCATAGAAACTTGACCCTGTGTCCTCATCTACTTTATTCACCAGATCTGGCCCTATGTGACTTCCATCTTCTCCCCAGAGTCAAAATGAGTGTGCAAGAAACATTTTGAATGCATTCAGGTGTTGCATACATACATGTGTGTTAGTTCTTATTACTCTACCATAAAGCACATTGGTAAACATAAGCACTGTAATTCAAATGAATAAGGTCAGGGAGGAGGGAAAGTTCAAGCCATGGACAGCAGTGGAAAGCACAGGTCAGATCCAAGCAGCCTCTCCTTAGAGCAGGTGCAGTGCGGCAGGTGAATGTCCTGGCCTTCACACCCTCTCTGTGGGGTGTGGAGCAGGAGGACCCGGGAACTGGCTAGAAATGAGAGTGGCTTTCTGTGAAATGGTGCCTTAGGCTACAAACGCAAGAATGTGTTGTGTTTAAAAATGCGATTTCAGCCAAAGCTGTGTGAGTGCACGTGTGTGTGCGCATGTGTGCATGCGTTTGTTATGTGTGTGTATATGCATGTGCATGTGTATGCTGAGCATCTGGTTCACATCTAAGAAGCACAAACAGGAAAACAGAAAACTAGCAATGCTACACAGCATATGAATGTATCTCATCACTCAGAGTAAAATGAAGCCAGTGAAGCATCAAGTACTGGAAAGCAGTAATAAAGCCACAGGTGAGCTTTAAACGTGGGTGTTCCGGTGTAGGTGCAGACGCAAGCCCAGAGTGAGCCATGCATCAGGCATTCTCATGAGCTCTAGAGCAGCCCAGAGAGATGCATCCTGTGTGAGTGGAGGAGTTTCTGTGATAGCATTTGAATCTACAACTTTTTGAGCTACTGTGGCTGGTTTTCTGGAGAGACAGCACTCCCAGGTCATCAGTGAGGAGGCCACAGGTTTTCATGAACTGCATCACTGCAAAGCGGGAGCTTAGGGGTAGTTATTTCAGGGCTGCTCCAATCTCCTGGGCTCCTGCTGTTTCTGTCAGCACGGCAGGACTGTCTGTCCTGTGTGGTCACTAGGGGTGCAAAGTGACTCCTCATCCCACCTTCTGCCCCAGGACCCAGCACGCTGCAGACCCACAGCCCTCAGAAGCAGCAGCTCGGAGCTTCCGCACACAGGGCCTGGTTTCAAGCTGTTGGGTTTCTCTAAAAATCTTCTCAACTGTTTCCTGAACTTTAAACAGCTGAGCTGTCTTTGAATGGAAAAAATTAGCATATAAAGGGCAAATTCTCCACTGAAAGACACTCCACACATTTCCAACTCGAAGTCCCTGCAAACGACCTTGCTTTTAAGGCGCCTTCAGTTTGGGATCACGGCAGTGATGCGCTTTGCTCCAGAGATGAAAGGAGGAATTGTTCCAGGTACAAAGGGACCTGCCAATGCCCAGCCCGAAAGACATGGGCCTGTTCTTTTAAAAATGCAGGTCATCAGCAGCTGCATTGGAAGCCGGATGCTGCCTCCAAGCCCACCACTGCTTCTTGTGCTGGTCTGCTCTACCAGGCAGTCAGCTGCAAACAGCTGTGTGAGACTCCTGCCCTGCTGGCGTTCGGTGCCCTTCAGGGGCTCCACCCTTCACTGTGCCTTGTCACCACCCAGTAAGGACCACAGAGCAAGTGTTTCTCCTGTGTGACCAGAGTCTTCCATGTCACCTCAGCCTGTTCACTGGTGCACCTTGCTATCTCTAAGTCAGTATTCTGGGCAGTGGATGCTAAAATCCACACTCTGTGGTTGTGTGGTGTAGATAGCTCCCGGCCGAGTAGAAGGCACAGTGCTTCCTGTGTCAGAGCTCTTGGAGGCTGTGGTGGGGGTTTGAACCTCCTCACTTGTACCCCCGGTGAGGACCCCGAGGTGCTTGAGCCCACAGCCTCCACAGGGCTGCTCCTGCCTCCCCTTCATAGTAAAGGAGTTGCAGTGTTTGCTATTTAGCTGTGTCTGTCCATCTCTGGATCTTGGTAGATGAGCCTGATACATGGCCACCACCACAAGGGCGTCCTCCTGTTAGCAAGGAGAAGCCGGGCCCTGACACAGAGGCAGCCAGGGTGTCGTGGCATCATCTCCACCAGGACAGAGCCTCTCCAATACTCAGCATCCTGGCTGTTTGAGATGAAAGGACAGGTCCAGGTCCAGGGTGTACATGCTTGAGGGAGATGAGCCCCAGGTCCAGCATGGAATACGATAGGTGCTCTGAAAAGCAAGGAGGAAGTTTCCGTCTACAAGCACAAGCGGAAGCTACTGCCCAGCGCTCCCCAGGTGAGGTCTGGATGTCTGGTGATGTTTCAGGCCTTCAGTCCATGGGCACAAGGACACTGGTGTCAGGGCTGATCAGAGTGATGACGGGAGGTTTTCTGAGACTGGTGATCCCAGGGTCACCAGCTCTGGCTGGGAGAGGTTTGTGTGAGCAGGATTACCGCCTTATGGTAATGGAGACGACCATGCATGGGGGATGTCTCATAAACAGAGAAGTCCGACTCCCCACTGTTCTCAGAATCTCTCCTGGTAAAAGTGGAACTGTCAAATTCTCTAAGTCTGTTTTTTTTTTATTACCTTTCTCCTTCACATGAAAATATTCTAAGTCTCTTGGGGCTCCTTTGACAGACTATAAATGTATTTCATCTCTCAAAGTAGCACGAAGCCAATGAAGAGTCGGAGCTGGAGGGCAATGGAAGTGGTACGGCTACCAGTGTAAAGCAAAGATTAAGCAAAACACCTTACTTGACTCTGAACCCACCCTTCACTGAATGCTGGGAAGTGAAAGCGACAAAAGCTGGACCACTTGTGGATGCACAGGTCACGGGAAGTCCGATCAAGGCCTTCGCTCACCTTCCTCTAAAAGCAAAGCTTCCACCTGGAAGTCCTGTGTGCAGGACAGCAGACCCCTACATCTGCCCTTCCTGCTATGGGCCTTGAGATGACTGCATGGTCAGTGCAGAGGCTGTGATACGTGAAGTAGGAAGAAAGATTGCACTGCAGCTGCTTATGAAGTACGAAGCCTCTAAAATGTTCTAAAAATGGTAAAAGCCATTGAGCACAGGGTGGTTTCCTATGTGAGTCCCAGGCACTTGCCTGTCCTCCTTTGAAGTCTGTGACCCTGAACATGGCTGTTGTAGGTTCAGGACTCTGGCTCCAGACCCTTTCATCTCCTGCTTGTGCTGGGAGCTGGGCTTGTGACAGCAGGGAGCCTGAAGTTAAAAGAATGGACCCTGGACACCAACCCCACCTGGCCGTGTTTCAGGCTTAGCCCCTTCTGTCTGCAGACAGCTGCCACCACAGGGAGAGGTGAGTGGGTGGAACAGGAGGAGGCCCTGTTGCTTGGGGTCCACATACCTGGGCTGAGCACTCACCTTAGTGCAGCCTGGAGTAGACACCATGTATCCAGCACCACTAGTGCTACCCAGTAAGGTGAGAGTAGCAAATGAATGATGGTCATAATGGTTCTATCTGGATGTCCCCTAAAGGCTCAGGAGATCAAAAGGGAGGCTTTGGAAGGTGACTGGATCATGGGGTTTCACTGCTGACTTGTTAGGAGCTGGGGCCTGATGGAAGAAAGGGATCACTATGGACGTGACCTGGAAAGGCTTAGTCTACGGCTCCTCCCCAGCCCCTCCATACTCTGCTTCCTGTGCACCATGAGGTGAGCAGCTCTCCTCTGCCAGGCCCTCTGCCATGCTCTTCCTACATTGGAACCAGCCAGCCACCGACTGAGGCATGAGCCAAAATAAGTCCCTCCTTGTTTATGTTTGTATTGGGTATTCTGTCCCAGACATGGGAAAGTGACTAAGACAGTGCTCGAACAAAATGAACTACTAGTAAGGGACTCAGACTCACAGAGAGCCAGAAGCACCTTCTTTGCATCAAAGGCTATGGACACAGAGGGTTACAGGGAGATGGTGTTGTGGGGAGATGCAGCAGGTATCCCAGGGCCTCTGACAGCAGGCAGACTCCCCCAAACTAAGCAGTTTCCAGCATTTAGAAGGCAAGGAACAGAGCAGCCTGGCATCTTCACTATGCAAATGAGCCTCAGGCAAATGAACCCTGCCTCTTCTTATGGAAATCATTAGAAGGCTCGCACGCAAGTGTTGGTGGGAGCCAAGCACTGGAATCAAGACCTCCAGTCTTGGCCTGTCAGGGGCTCATTGCGCTGAAATCTGTCACTAAAACTTGCGGGAATCCTGACACACGCAGGCCCAACCACTGTTAGGACATCCAGACCTAGAAATGGAACAGTGATGGTTAAAAAAAAAAAAAAGAAACTCCAAAATATCAACCAGGAAAGAGATTTCACCTCAGTGATTTTCAGACATTTAAACTGTTTGAATATTTGTATAAAAACAGAGACTTCCTTTGACTGACTCCCCATGCTCCCATTTTCAGTCATGATAACATATTTCCCAGGACTTGTTGCTAATAAAAGTCAAACCACATTTGCAAATATAAATTATTCACATTTGCCCATTAATACATGGAAGCTAATTTTCAAGAAACTCTCTGTAAACATCATAAAGTCGTATTAAATATTCATATGATCATTGTGATAATTAATCCATAAAGCAATTATACTTGAAGCAAAATTACCTTACAAATAACCACATAAAGTAAAACTTTGAAAGATAGAAAGACATCACTTCCACTTTTATGGCCAGCAAAGTAAACATAAAATTGTTTTCACCCAAGTACAGGGCTAATGAGGTCCTTGTTGTATTGCTGCTTTGCGAAGAGCCAGGAGGGGTGACATGACAACCTCACAAGAAGACAGGCAGGTGAGACACACAGGTGATCAAAATATATGGTGAATGGGTTTTTAATAAAAAAGTATTATAGCTATAAATACATTACCAGAAATTCCCCCTCAAAATCCTCCCCCTTGCTTCCAACTCACCCATCCCATCATCCTTGCTGCTTTCTGCAGCAACTCTGGAGTCCTCTTTCCCGAGGGTCTTTATTAGGTATGATCACAGATACAGTGAGTGGTGCTGCCCGGCACCACTGAGCAGAAAGGTGAACTTGTAAAACCATGACACTGTGTCCTCATCCACCTTAGTCACCAGATCTCGCCCTATGGGACTTTTGGATCTTCCCCAAAGTCAACACTTATCATGTCTGACCCATGCCAACCCTCAGCACACTACTTTTCCTCTCCTGCCCTGCCCAGGGAGGCACATGCCCCCTCCTCACTGCCCTCAGAGGGAGGAAGGCATCCCCGTGTGTCTCCTTCCCTGCCCTTCACCTGGAAGGCACTCGTGAGACTTGAGTCAAGTGTGCCTCCTCCACTGGGACCTTGGGAAAAACCAATTAACATGAGATCTGCCTGTGACAGAGATAATAGATTAATATGCTATTAACACTGTGATCATGGATACATCAATCATCTCTCACTGATAGGATGGCATCTAAAACACAACATGTGCTAGCATGTATTTGCTTAAGCTGGTAGAATCTGTCATTGAATTGGGGGCCGGGATTTAGCCCAGTGGCTAAAGCTTTTACCTGGTAAGCAGGAGGTTGTGAGTTTGATCCTTGGTACAAAAAAAAATAATTGAATTAGTCCTGTCTACTCTTAAGTAGTAATTAATGTTTGAATCCTATCTTTCCTTCTTTCTTCCTTCCTTCTTTCCTTCCACTGATGAGTATGATGCCCTCATGATTCAATCACCTTCCATACTTTTCCCCTCAAGGCTTTGGGGAGCACCCCAGATCCAAACGACAAACCCCTCTAATGAAAACTTCTCCATTCAGAGCCAAAAGGAGCCTTTCTGCAGCTCTACTGCTGAGAAGGACCCCTGTCAAGACTGCAAGAAATTTTCTTTTTCTTGAAGGCTTCATGCATATGTGGTCAAATTAAATTACAATGTACTTTTCTGTTCCATTTTAAAGTTGCACAAAACACATTATGCAGTATTAACAACCTGAACCACTCCTCATTGAAATAGCTGCCTCTTAAAAACCTGCCAATTTTGGAATGCAGTTGGAAAAAATAATAATTTCATGTCGATTTATAAAGAAATAAATCTGTAAACTATTTAACTGTCTGTGCGGTAGTCTTTCAAGTTGGTTGGAGCTATATTTATGAACTTTTTTCTTTGATTAAACATTTTTTCTTTTGAGAATGGCAGTGAATGATTGTCCATATTTCTGACCAACAGATGAAAGACTTCCCATATAAGGCAGGAAATCAATTTGTATCTCTGTATGGTCTGCGGGGTGGTCTGGGGTCCCAGAGTTCCCTCCGCTCTGAAAGAGTAGTGAACAGAAGGAAAATGCTAATTGTGGGGTCTCCAGCAGGACACAGGGATGCAGGGTGGTCAAGAGGCCTCAGCTGATGGCTCCCAGAGTGGGCGGGGTGGTCCTTAGGGAGTACCTTCCTCCCAGTCACCAGCCCCGGGATACTGATCTCTCTCACATGGGAAGGAGTCCCATGGGATGGAGCAAGGCAGAGGCAGAGAAGGGAAAAGGGATGAGGGGATGAAAACAGAACTATGACATGTTATGTGTTTGCACCAATTCCACATGAGGACGTAGCCATGATGTGCTCCAAACGTGCATGGATTAAAAAGAAATACACAAAGAAAGTTCAAACAAAAAGTCCTTACACTGTCTCTAAACCACAGGCCAGTGAATACTGTCACCACCCAGCCATCCTTCATTTTTCTACAACTGTCCTGGCAGAGCTGAGACAGTTTTAGATGGTCTGTGCATTTAAAGCAGAATCTGAGAAAGTTACACCAATAGTTCTGCCTGGAGAATCTCCTGAGCTCATCCATCATTTTCTTTTGCAATTTCCCTCACCATTTATTTGATAAAGAGGTGGAGTCATTGGCCATTTAGAATCTTATTGGCTAGTTTTGGGGTTCGCAGCTCTGAAGTTTAATTTTTTTAAAACATATTTCATCTGTTCCCTGTATTTCTGATGAGTTAAGAGATCAAAATATTTCTCCAAATTTACCCTGGGTGTTTCTAGGAAGGTGACTGATTGAGGATTGATTGGTAACCACTAAGGAGGTCCATAAATTACTCATGAGTAAAAAATAAACAATGTTTTAACATCTCCATTCTTTTCCTAAGTTAGCTGAAATAATTCCACAGAAAAAAGAATCCTCCTTATCAAGGATTTGGTTGCCCAGAGGTACAGTTTTTATACAAAAAGCAAAATAAATGCTTTATTCTTCCTTTCTTCCATTTTCCAAGTCATGAGTTGTTTCCCTAGTATCTCCTAAAAGTGATCACGAATTCCTTTGATATTGGGTGTTGTTGGGAATCATTAATGATTCATCGGATTTTATGTAACACAAGCGTTTAGAGTTCTTTACGGTTATTCTCATTCTAGATGCTAAACTCGCCCCATCTCCTTCCCGGGTAGCCTGCGGAGTAGGATCCTGGGGTCTTTTCAAGAAAGTTTCAGTGATCAAGATTTCCAGAAAATGGCGTAGAAGAGTATTGCACACAGATGCCTTTGGGGTCTCTGCCCCCTGCAGCTTGGTACCACCAGTGCTCAGGGACACACAGGCCATCTGTGCTGGCCTCAGGACACATGGGACCCATCAGCCTGCAGCCCCTGGTGCTCGGCTTCTTCTGCCCAACACGCAGCAGCTGTCCACGTGAGGGACAGAGGAGGCCTCCTGGAAGAAGCGGCCTGAGGGCAGAGGGAAAAACAGGAAGCATTTTTCCAAAACCCACAGCCAGTGCCTGGCTCCAAGAGCTGGACCACAGCTGAGAAAGACAAGAGGGGCACTGCACGCTAGGCTTCTAGGGGTCTCCAGAGACCGCGACGAGCGTGGTTACCTGATGGGGCCCCCAGGGAACGCCTGTCCAGGTCTTTGCACCCTGAAAATAGAATTGGACAGGACAAGCAAAGAAGGCCATGTGGGTGTAGGCAAATTGAAGACAGGAAAGGGAAGAAGCACCATGTGCAAGACAGGGTGGGCCGTGGAAAGGCTCACGGTGCCCAAGGGGTAAGTGCAAGGGCTCTTTAGAATCCAAACTGCCTGGGTTGGCCCCACCTCCAGTGACTGTAGCACCAGGACAGTGTCCTGTCAAAAATTCACTAGAGCTCCCTCAGGTGTAAACGAAGTGTTTTCTTTTCCTTTTTTTTTTTTTTTTTTTTAATACGAAGTGTTTTCTTATTGGTCCTGCCCATATGTAAATGAGGGTTAGAGAACACCATTTCTGATTGGTCCTGAGATTATCCCAGATTACAATGAAGGACAGAGAACACTGTTTTCTGATTGGCTCCATGTGCAGTGCCCAGGAGCCTTGAGCGTGGAGTCGTGTTAGATCCCGAGTCCCACACCCGTCCTCTCTTTTTAGGAGACACCTTGTCCAATCTATTAGCCAAGGATTCCTGTGACTTCTGACCAAAGGTCGGTCCCAGCCCTAAGCCCCCACCTCCCGCCCAGCTCTAAGGGTTAAGCTATGCCCTGGGTGCCATGTGCTGTAGAATATCCTAACAACCCACAGGGCCCCCGACTCACTTATGGGTAACTGTAATCTCATTTACATTCTGATTTTGACACTCCCAGTGGGTTTCGGGGGCCGTGACAGCGCCTCAAAGGCCCACATAGGGTCAAAGCTACTCCTTTCCCGTACCCCTGATTGGAGCGCCGGTTCCAAACCCACCCCACCCTGCGGGAACTGCACAGAGGTCGTGACCCCCGGTTTCTCCTCACTGCCCACTGCACCCTGAGGAGCGGGTCTCAGCTCAGAAATCGGGGCTCTCACGTCTCCCTTTGTGTGCCCTGAAGTCTCTGTTCAGGACACCAAGAGCCTAATAGGGTCATAAACTCCCTGACAGCACTGCTGTCTGTGCCTGTCCATGCCTGTGCTTCTGTGGTGTCCCGTGGTGACAGCGGGCAACAGTGCCAGTCCCACTGCCATAATGATTCCTGTGTCTGGAGCCAGCGTCATCCTTGAGCGCCCCCTCCTGAGTAAGGGGGTGCCGCAGCTGTCTCCCCAAACAAGACCAGCCATCCCACAGCAGGGCACTGGAGTCCAAGGCCTTGATGGTGTATTTTCACTTTTCTCTATAATTTCACAATGGTTCCACCGATGAAATCACTCACGAGAATTAGCGAATAGGGAGAAAATTCTGCTAACTTCCAACCTATTTTCCTTTGTATCTTAATGTTCTGTGCATGGAAATAACAAAAATATTGGTGAGGCCAGGAATTTCTAATTTCAAGGAAAAGCAGAGTATTAAAAACCCTCTAATTTGTACTAAAACACACACACACACACACACACACACATATTTTTTTAATTTTTAAAAAGTTGAATATGTCACAATTTATAACATAGTAACTTATTTTGGTATCAAATATTTAAATGTAAAAACTAAACACCAGAAAAATACTTGAAAATGCTTTCACATGGTGTCAGAATTGGAGGATGCTTCCAACTATAACTAAAGTGAAAAAATCAAAATCTATAACTTATTATCTTAAAAGTCACAGCATTCACAAAAAGTGAGAAAATGTCAAGTATGTTAATATCATAAAGTCCTAAATATTCTAATATTCACAAAGATTTTATAATAATAAAAAGACCAATTATCCAGTTGAAAAATGGCTGAAACACAAGCAGAATCTACTCAGCAATCAACAAAATTCTATGTAGGATGTGAGTTAGTCAGTTTCCTTCCCTGTGACAAAAAAACTTCAGAAAAACAACTTTAAAAAATGGAAGGCTTTTCTGGGTTCACGGTTGCCCAGGTTTCAGTCCATGGCTGCTTGGACTTTGAGACCTGATGCAAAGCAGAGGTTCCTGTGAAAGTGCGCAGTAAGGAAACTCCTCACCACATCCTGAGAGAGATTGTAGGGGCTCAGTTCTGAGTGTCTGGGTGGTCACAGAGAGGTGAACCTGAACTCTGTATCTGGTCCCTGCCTCTTCTTCTTGGCACTGTTCTCCACTCTGCTTCCTGTCGCCATGCATTAAGCAGCTTTGGTCCACCACACTCTTCTGCCATAATGCTCCTGCCTTGGGGCAGTTTACCATGGACCACATCCCCTGAAACCGTAAGCCAAATAAACCTCTCTTCCTTAAACTGTGAGTGTTGGTCCCTGCAACAGAAAAACCAATGGCCTAGTTCTGAGTGATACTGTAACTAGATGTTTAATCCCAGATCTACCACTATATTGTGCACAGTGAAAAACACATACACAAATAATTGCTGCTAAATTCTGATCCTGGAGGATCTACTTGATTGATGCTTCAATAAAGGCTAACTGGTCAAATGATTGTTGAACAAGTCAAATACAAAAAAAAAAAAAAAAAAAAAAACCATTGGTTTTGGTGTGCTCGAAACATATGGGAGCATTTGACTGAACTGTTTTTTAATTTTCTTTATTGCAGGAAGTATTTTAAAAATAAAAAATCAGCTTTACTGTGGAACAGGCTGGGACTTACTCCTCTTGGAATTATCTATGGTGGTGTTAGGGTCCTCTAGGTGACAAGCTTTGTGGCCTTTGTCTGCTCAGTTCTCCTCTTTGATGTTTTAGGTATAGCACAAACTCCTGCTTTACACGATAGGACCACAGAACAATGAAACCAGTTTAGCAAATCTTTTAGACATATTGTTCAATGTCATGTCAGTTCAATAACAGTCATATTCCATCACCTAGACAGATATCATTTTTGCACTAATCATATTAATCTAGTATCCCCAAAATTTCTGTCTCATTTCCTGGAATATGGCAGATATGGAATAAGGCCACTTAAAGTGGCCCTGTAGGAAGCCACTGTATTCTTCCCTATCTGTTATAAGAAGATCCAAAAATTTCTAGTGCAAAAAGTATATTGTGTTTCCTTTTCTTTTAGAATTCATATTGACAGAGAAATCATGTCATCAGATTTTAGTCTTTTTCCTTAAAAATTAACAAGCAGAGGAGCCATGGGTTATAACCAAGGATGAAAGGAGAATTTTATCCTGTAAGAGAAAAGAGAGCAAATGACTGCCTAGGGTGGCATTATAATGAGACATCTTCCAGGAGACTGTGAATCTCCTGCCTCACCACTCCAGCCCTGAGCTGGAACCAGGCAAGGGCCACAGCAAGGGTGAAGGGGACAGGGGGCAATGGGACTCCAGAATAGGAAGCTCATCTTCTAGATTTAACTGCCACAGACTTACAGTTTTTCCCTAGAAGACCAGAGACAGGAAGAGGCCCCCAGGGCCCACCTTCATGCTGTGAAGGGATGAGAGGCCACCTGCCCAGCCTGCTGCTCAGGACAGTGCTGACACTGAGATGGGTCATCGCCTTCTGCAGAGCTTTAGGTCAGATCCACAGGTTGGGGTCACTTGTGTGGCATCTGTGACAAAGGGCCTCACAGGCTGGCAAGGCCACCATGGGCACTGTGCTCCATGCCTCATGCAGATGCACAGACACCTGACTCTGGGGGGTGTGACCAGCTCAGGGTCTGAGGCTAGGGTGGGGGCCTCTCCTGCAGCAGGAAGGAGTTTGTGGGTCCCCAACTCTGTACATGTATGAGGGGCAGTGGCCCCACTGGGGGATACCTGGTTCCAAGCTCTGGAACGATGCCCTGCTGTGAAGACACCAGGAAGGTATCTCCCACCCCCAGGGTTTCCTTTCCCCCACTGCCCTCATAGCTCTGGAAGTCCCTACACCCTCATGAGCTGAGCTCCAGCCGAGCTGGCCTCATCTGCTGTGGTACCCTGCGTGGCCCCTTCTTGCCTGTTTGCCATGTGCAATGCTATTTCTGCTTCGACGGCCCTTCACTCACTCTCCCACAAAGCATGCAGGTGGGCCACACTCTAAGATAATTCAATTTTCATGACTTTCTCACCATGGGTCCTGGAACTTATCTACCAGTATGCTAACTTTCACTTCCTGTTGGCCCAGGAAGTGCCGCCATGTGTTCCCCAGGGATCACTCACTTCAGGTTCTTTCATCCTCCTACATCCACAGCCTCTGGTGCCCCCATGGTTTGGAGGGATAAAACTCAGGCAGAAGATGAATCTGCCCGACATCACAATAGTAATAGGGATCTTAGGATTTTAACTTCTTATTTATTTTTTGACACAAAAATTGCACATAGTTATAGGCAGCCATGGGATATTTAGATACATTTACAAAGTGTGTCAGCATGTCTGTCTCCTCAGACACCAGTTCTACCCAGTGAAAATGTTCAGAATCCTTTCTTCTAGGCTTTCAGTGACATGCACTGCGTCACGCTGTCACCGCTCCCCTGTGCAATCCCACCCCAGACTTGTTTTTCCTTTTCCAGGTATCCTAGTGCCTGCTGACTGGCTTTTCCCCTCCCCTCCTATCTCTTGAGCCCAAAACTGGGGGATTTTGATATTTCAGGTTCAAATAAGTGTCATTCTTGGGCACAGGAGCACAGGAACCGTCTCCCCTGTCAGATGACCATCCAGCCCTCACAAAGGCCGCTCACCAATCTCACCTTTCAGGACAGCAATACAGAAAATGGAACTAAGCGGTGCAACTCCTGAGCTATGAACTGGTCATTAAAGCATTCTCCACACGGCAGGTTCCAGACCTGGGCACGGCCGCACACTCCTCCCAGTGAAGTCCTCTTCTGATTCTTCAATTCTCAGCTGGGTGCTGGGTCCAGACACAACTGGCCTTTAGGAAACTGTGCCCTGCACTGCTTCTGTTGCTGGGGCCGTGGTTCCCAGCCTGTTTGCCCAGACTATTTTTCAAGTCCTTGAATTACTCTTCTCTCTTCCACTAGTTCCTATTGAGAGTATTTTCCCCTGTCAAGCCCCCTATATTATATACAAACATCCTAACACACGAATGTTCAAAACCTCATCTCCATCTGTAATCCTCTTCGATTTTCATGCCTAAGCCTCCTTTTCAATCAGCCTTCCTGACAGTCCAGAAATACAAATTAATGTTGACTTACCATTAAATTAGATATTTAGGTGGCTGACCCACTGTTCCCTTGCATAATTTTATGTGAAGCTATTAAATAGTCAATCAAGTTAATTCATTTCAGACACAAATGTGGGACAGGCAGGAGGATGTGAGGCTGGCAAATAAGACAGTCTTTAATTTTTATTTTTACCCAGACATGTTTGGTACATGTGCGTAACACATTCTAATTCTTCACCCATCCCCTACCCGCCCTCCCTCTGTTTTCCCTTTTTCCATCTCTCACCCTATTTCCTATCAGAGGTTTCTCCTTTTGCTCTGTAATTACGCTGTTGTAAAGAAGAATCAAGTCCAGCCATTTGCAGGAAGATGGGGTGCACTATGGGACCAGGCACCGAGAGAAGTGAATCACACAGCTTCAGGATCACACAGCTTCTCTCCTAGAGAAACCCAGAGCATGAATACTTAAAATGCTGGAAACCCCAGGGCAGCTCCCTGCACAGAGATTGCAGCTGCAGCTTGGCAGACTCAGCACCCAAGGGACACCCCCTGCCCTTTGAGTCTGAAGAGATGATGTTAGGTGAGCACCTCGGGAGTGCTAGAGGAATCCTGGGGGGAACAAGCCAGAAGCCAGCAGCTGAACCTCATCACAGTAGTCTGCTGTCGGTCCTTCCTCCTCAGTGACAGTGGCCTGGTCCACATACCCGAGTGGAGGGGCAGAGTCCCCTGATGTCCCCAGAGGCCAAGGCACTTGTGATGTCAATATTCATCATGGGATGCAAAGCACAAAACTGTGCCCCAAGGCTCTGGAGACCCCTGTGCTGCAGTTCCCCAGCCTCACAGGAGACGGTGGTCAGCAAGTCTGGGGCCCCAGGGTACCCTGTCTGTGTTTCCCCAGTACTGTGGATGGACCCATGCGTGCTCGGCAAGCTCCCCTCCCCCAAGCCTCACGCCTAGCCCTTCCAAGAGCAAGTTTGCAGCCTCGATGGTTTATAAATCCCATGGGGATTGGAAGCCCCATGTTGGGGGGCTTCCAACATAACGCGTGGCCCACAGCATGCCACGGGGTCACTGCTGCTAGTCTACAAGGTGCTCAGAGGCGCTCTTGGGTGCAGTCTGCTGTTGGGGTCCAGGCCTCAAAGGAGCCATGAGGTACAGTGAGCCAGGGGCTGCATGTGGTATTGAGGTGCAGACGGTGGGGTGGGGTGGGACAGCTCTTGCACACCGTCTCAGGCTGAGGCTCTTCCCCTCCGAAACCTGGGGAGCCACTGGCTAGAACTAAAGGCACTTGTGTTATAGACGCTGACTTTTATGTTCTAAAATACTTTTTTTTTAAATTGCCTTTGAACAGTCTTATTTTGTCTCAAAAGCAAGCTAAAGCATCAAATCACAGAAAGCTTCCTAAAATCAAATTTCACATTCAGATGACAAAAATAGAACTTTTGGTCCCGTCATCGCTGCTTTAGTTAACTTTATGTCTCCTCATTAACCTCTTTTTATGTTTGTTCATGCTGAGGGGCCTTGTGCCTTTGCTGGTGGGCCAGATCCAAAAGTTATGAAAAATCAATGAGATCATGAACACTCTTAGCTTTGTAAGTGTTTAGTTGTGGTCTCTGCTCCCATCTCTAATATGTCAAAGTGTTCACTCTTAGCTCTCGGCATCAATGCTGGCTGTGCTACCTGCCAGCTGACAGCTGCTCTACCATCCAGAAGTTAAGATTTCTTCCATCTGGGCTCTGTGCCCACTGTCGCCACCCCATCCTGCTGAAACCCACTGTTTTGTAATGAATTACACAGGACTCTGATCTTGCAGGTCACAGGAGAAGTCTAGGCTGTGCAATCACCATTTCCACCAAAACACAAACTGCTACAGAGTGACAAGTTGCAACCATACTCATTATCACAGCACAGGAGCAATAAAAAAGCAATTATAAAGAGGTCAATAAAGTTTGTAGTGTTAGATGAACTCAAAACATCCTTGGTGGAAATGCAGATTTCGGAATTTTCTCACTGTCCCTAAGCATCACATTAAAAGCAAGAAGAGAGGCACAGAGTGAGGATGGAGCTCTATCTGAAGCACTCAGTCTGTAAGTGTAGGTCGCAATCCACCCCCTGGTGTAGCTAAGCTGTCGGTCACTGCAGTGGGGAGGTCTGCACTGCACACTCACCATCCAGTCAGCCGCTGGAAGTGTTTTAAAGTACTTGTATAAGGCTCAGGTTCCAGAGCTAAAGTCATTTTGTCACAGACACGGCCTGTGGGAGCCTGTGTCCCAGACCTGAACTCACCTTGGGGCTCCTCTGTGGATCCAGCTGTGGGGCACCTGCCTGGCCCCCAGAGAAGGTCGGGTCCCAGCAGCTTTGGCTGCAGGTCTCGCCCTGTCTCTGCTCTGGAAGGTAGGGTCCTGTCCTTGGGTTTTCTCAGGGTCTGCACTTGGGGCGGGACAGGCTCCAAGCTTTGCTGTGGACACTGAGTCCCAGGCACATCTGCAGGCGATCTACAGAGCAGAGGCAGGGTGGGCCAGCTGCAAATGCATCCCCTGTTTCTGTTCTGTAGACGTCAGTGCTTCCCCACACCTCCCTGTCTGACCCTGACTTTTCCAGGGATGCTCTGAGCCCTGGACTCAGCATGTCAAGTAACCTAGGCACTTGAGGATCCAGAGTCCATTCACTTCCCTTTCTGTGATCCCCACTGCTTCAAACTCATGCTCATTCACATATAGGCACACGTGCAAACACACAAAGTGCTCACACTCACAGGCACACACATGGCTCTAGGAAACAGTGCTGTCACAACCCACACCTCGCTGATGGGACGGCTTTCACAATCAGGTCTGCACCACACAAGGACCCTGCCTGCTTAGAACTGTTATTCACTTAATGATAACAGGAACCTGAGTCCCAGAACACCTCTACACAAAGACTCACCTCCCTCTGGATGTTTCCTAATAAGCAGAACCAAGAACAGCACAAGGGGGTTTTGTTTTCATTTTTTTAAAAGCAACTCACCCTGTTTCCTGTAATGCTACACTGACTCATGTTCCCAGAGAGGCTCAGGGGCTGCCTTCCGCATGTCCCTCCTGCGCCCACCTTTTGACATTTTTGATTGTAGGCTGGTGGACATTCTGCTCTTCCCAGCATAATTCCACTCAAGAAACCCCCTACAGCAGAGTCCATCCATGTGATCTTCACACTGTTTGTTTAAAAGTCCTTTTTATTAAATAAAATGCTTATGTTTATATATGTCTTAAAATCTGGGTTAAGAAGCACTCTGGTGGGGCCTACTCACGCTTGAGGCTGGTCTCCTTGGTCTACCTGCCTCCCAGAGGGACCATGCCTGGCATAGTCATGGATGGTCCCTTCCTGAACACACGGAGGGACACAGGTAAGCATCTGCTGCAGGGCCTGGAAGAGAACAAAGCAGGATACAGACCGAGCTCTGACTGTGAAGTCTGGACCATAAGCTCTGGAGGAATTTAGCAGGGAAGGAAATCGACGCGGATGAAATTAGCCCACGCAGGATAAGGAATGGAGCAGAAACTAAATTTCACCTCGGAGGAAAAGAATAACTTGGAGAACTGGTAGGGAAATGGTAGTTAGGGAAGAGATGGCAGGGGTCAGTCACCATCAGACAAGCAGCACTGCTGGCCCAAGAGGGCTCAGGTGGGGAGAGGCAACAGCAGTGTGGGACTTTCCTCAGCCGGCAGAGTGCCCTGATCTTCATATGGTAGGAAGCCCGATTCCCAAATGCTCGAAAGAAAAGACACACAGACAGATGCCTGTGATACTTGAGTGACCTCCTAAAATACACAGGTAGGGGATGGCACAGAGTCTGGGACCGAGGAGCAGTGAGCAGGAAACCTGGGTCCCTTAAATGTGGAACCCCTAAGCATCCACACATTACACTTTACTTTGGCTCCTGAACTGAATCCACCCTGTGAATCACAGAACAGAAACAGCACATTTGCATTTGAACAAGGCCCTTCCACAAGGAGGTAGAATTCCACTGCATATTCACAGATTATTTTAAGTATGATTCATATTCAAAGCACATCTCTCAGGTGGAAATGAATAAACAGGCGCCTTCGGCCTATGTGAGGGAAGGAACAAGGGAACGTTCTTGAAAATGATATGCTTATATTAACGCAGGTTGAACGATTTAAGAAACAGGGTGTGTCTTATTTTCCAGGGTCCTGAAAAATTTGCTTTCCTTTGTGCTGAGAAGAATAAAAGGGAGCCCTTCCAAAATAAGTAGCAGAAAATTAGCAGTCTGTCGTCGGCATTGTGGGCATTGTTCTGTAATTGCTGCCTTTACTGCGATGAAATTGTTTTAAATAACGCAGTGTAGACCATGTGTCATAGGCTGAATGGAAGCCATGGCCCGGAGTTCTTTTAGCACAGAAAGCATCTGACAAAGACACCAAATGTTCTACCCAGGACTCCAGACTCGGGTGGGGAACACACAGCTCTACTGCGTGCTATTTTAGCAACTTTTTATTGTTTTTCTGCCCCTTTGCAAAGTGCATTCTATTTGCATGTCAAGACTGACATGAGCCTGAGTGCTGGGGGGGTAGCAGGGCTGCTTTGCAGTCATCTTCTGTTTGCAAACAGCACCACTCTCCCCTCTGCTAGCTGGGAAGTCACTCTGACTTCCAGGCTGGAGAAAGCGCAGCTCCACAGGGAAGACTTCCAGGAGATGTAAGGCTTTGATTTCAAGCCTCTTCCCTCTGTTTTGCAGGGAGTATGAACCCCTCACGCTGAGTCCCAGCCCCAGACCCAGCCCCTTTTCTACTTTTTTAGTTTTGAAACAGGATCTTGCAAAGTCACTAAGTAGCCCAGCGTGGGCTCAGATTTGTGATCCTCCTACCTCAGCCTCCCCAGTGCTGGAGTGACAGGTGTGCTTCATCATGCCTGGGCACTATCAGGAATCTTTAGGCTGGAAAATTCTCAGAGCTCACACGCAGTTCTGGAAATTTGCATTTCCATCCTTAGAATGGAACAGCCTCATATGCGCAGGAGGTGAACAAAGTCTTGAGAAGGCCCAGAGCTAAGCCTGTCCTGCAATAAACACTGCCCAGGACCTGTCTCTCAGAGCTCCAGGGCAAGGCTCTGAAGAATTGCACTGACCCATGAGGACTAAACTGGAAGCCCGTGAGGCGACCATGACTCTCCTCAGAAACACAAGCTGGTGGTCTCTATCTCTGTGTTTCTGTCACTCTAGATATCTATGTCCAGCAAAACCATCTTTCAGACAAAGTGCAAGGGAACTGGTGACCAGAAGACTACTGGAGAAGAAACCTAAAGAAAATAGAACCAGACAACACAGGACTAAGACCTGAAAGCCAGGTGTAGTCTACATGCTAGCAAAGCACACATGGAAGTGAGGGGAAACAGTGTATTTGCAACATATAAAATGCTTTCAAATATGCATGAGTTCCATAGACAACAAACTAAAAAAACAGGTGTTGGTGGAGATGAAAATTAGACCCCCCCCCAAAATAAAAGACCCAATCAAAAAACGGGCAAGTGAAATGAACAGACACTTCCCAGAAGACGTACAAATGGCCAATCTCAACATTGCTGGCCATGACAGAAATGCACGCTAAAGTGACACCTAGATTCCATCTTACTCCAGAAAGAATGGAGAAATCAAATAATAACAAATGCTTGTAAGGCTGCAGGGAGAAAGGAACTCTTCCACAGTGCCCGTGGGAGTGCAACCTAGCATGACCACTATGGAGAGCAGTATGGAGATTCCTCAAAAAGCTAAAACTAGGAATTCCATTACACCCACCTATTACACTCCCAGGTATTTTCCCAGAAGAATTAAAGACATTGTATCACAGTGATCCATGCATATCCATGTATACAGCAGCACAGCTCACATAGCTAAGTCTTCGAGGTGGTCTATATTTTTATCAACCGATAATGGGGGGAAATGTGGAATTTACATACACTAGAATATTATTCCACCATAAAGAAAGGTAAACTTGAATCACTTGTGCAAAAACGGATGCACCTTGTGACCATAACCTTCAATGACATAAATCAGACATTAAGCTTAAATATCCCATGGCTTCTCTTCCATAAGAAACACAAAACATAAATAATTCTTAGTCCGGCAGATAATAGGAAGCAGGAAGTAGATCTTCTGCCAATGGGAAGGGTTCTGAGAGGGAGAGTAGGAGCAGGAAGGGAAGGAGAAATCAAGGATTTCAATGAGATGCAGACACTAGCAGACTCCATCATAAGCACAGTCTGGTTCGAAGACTGGAAGGAGGAAGAAGCCAGGCACACAGTCCTGTGTTCCCTGATGACACACGGCCCACACATGTGTCCATTTAAAATCACTGTCCTGAAGATGGGAAAGGACCTCCTCAGGAAGAATTCTTCCTGTGCCTCAAATCCAAGAGAACATAACAAATCCAGGGAAGCAGCCTCCAGAAAGCCAGCACCTTGTCCCGAAGCAGCAAGGGCAGGATTCGCCCAGCAGCTCCAAGGATCCACACTTTGATTCCCTGGATGGAGAACCAGGATGGCCTGCCCAGGTCCCGCTGCGGAAACTAGGCCAGCCAACACCAACAGAAGCACTCGATTTGTGGGACTGGAACAGGATCTGCAGGGCACAAGGCCAGCCCTGCTCCTATGCGGGATGTCAAAGGTTCCCGGCTGCTTGCAGCTGTCTGCGGTGAGGAGAGCTCAGGGTCTCAGAACACATGGGACATCCTCTGTCCTCTATCTTCTGTCTGCTGTCCACATGGGGCAGCGCTGCTCTTGCTGAAGGGGAGGATCCAGGCCTCAGCTGCACCTCTCACAGGGTGGGAAGCCTGCAGAGATCCAGCGCTGGGCCCCCGGCTTCTCCAGGCCCAGCTGGGCAGCAGCCTTTCTGAGGTTCCCTGGTCACCATCATGAGAAACCTGTCTCAGATCACAGCCTGGAAGGTCATCTTTTCTGTCACAGGCACAATCTGCCTGAAGTAAAGCTTTTCAGCCTTCCAAACGGGGTTGGTCACCTCAGAGAGACGAGCTTTGGGACACTTGTTCCCGGCGCACTGTCCCCTCCTCCCTGCCATCACTGAGCATCTCTTTGCGCTGCATGTGTGTGTGAGGGGACTGGGGATGATGCCTGGGCTGCTCTCCTAGTCCAAGAACATCCCAGCATATGAGTTCTTAATTCTCTACCGTTCAACCACTGGCAGCACAGCCACTTTTAAAGGGGACACTCGCCGAATCCCAGCCTTCACTCCAAGCCACCAGTGTAAGCTGGATGAGGGACTCTGTTCTCCAATGGACACCAGAGGCCGCCCATTCTCAGATGCCACCACGAGCATCCCTGGACCTCCACGCTTTCCTTCCTGCCTGGGTTCTTCCTTTCCTCCTTCTTTCCTTTCTGTCTCGTCCTCCTCCATTTCTGCTGCTGATGATCAAACCCAGAGCCACTCGGGACAAATGTTCTACCACTGTGCCACAAAACAAACTAACAAAACATCTGGAAAAGGGTTGGAAATGTCACTGGGCACGAAGGCCCTGGGTTCAGTCCCTGGGACAAAAACTAAAGAAGTGAGATTTTATTTTTATCATTATGGTTGTTGTGTTGTGTTGTATTGATTTTATCATTACTGAAACACTGCCCAGAAACCTGTACTCGAGGCATGGAAACCAGTGGGGGTAACAGTGTTGGGGAGAGACCCCTACACAAGCCCACGGGCACTTTGTCCTGGTCTGGGCTAGGTCCCTTGTTCTTGGAGGATCTATGAGCAGGCGGAGGGATGCCCTCACCACGTGCCCAGGAGCCTGACCCAACATGCAGGAAAAAACGGCAACAGAAACCGTAAGGTCCCAGAGGATAAAGTGCCCTGGGACAGCCAGCTCCACTCTGGACTCAGCCTCCCTGCTCCTGCCCCACGAAGCTCCTCCCCACATCACCTCCTGCTCTGTGCTCTTCTGAGCACCCCTAGGTCTTCACGTGGGCACCTGCCTTAGCAAGCCAGGGCAGCTTCACTGGGATAGTCCTCAGGCGGTGATACGTCTCTACCTTTGCCTCTGTGGCTGCATATAATTACCTTTTCTCCTTATTTGTTTTTTGAGACTGCATCTCGATATGTAGTTTAGACTGGTCTTGAACTCACTAAATTGTATCAGGCTGGAGATCCTCCTGCCTCAGCCTTCTAAGTGCTGGAATCACAGGCATGTGCCACCATGCCAGGCATAATTACTTTCTAAAGCTCCCATCCTATTGTCTGCTCTCTTATCTAGATTCAAACCACTTCCTGCTCAGGCTTTATTTATTTTAATTTTATTTATTTATTTTTATTTTTGGTACAGGAATTGAACTCACAGGCTTTCCAAGCTGGTGCTGTGCCACTGAGCTAAATTTCCAGCCCCGGGTTTTACTTTAAATTGCTAATAAGCATGAACGTGGAAAAATGTGGAAGAATTAGGTTCCAATCTTCATGTACCCCTGTACTCAGGCATCTTAGAAGCTAGTCTAAAGGAGCAAGCTGGTGGGGTTCTAGAGACACTGACAGCTCTTGGATGGAAGCCCGAGATCCCTTTCTTCTTCTGCTTCCTGATTCAGAGGGCCTTCGTCAGAGGGAGGCCCGGGGCCACTGATTCCCTCCACTAGCAGTAGATAGATGCAGGTGACGGACCCAAAGCCTGGCCTGTGGCCTCAGAGCCCCTCCAAGACAAATCTGAGCAAAGCCCAGGGGCAAGGGGCCAGAGGCTGGGGGAGCCAGCGTGTCCCTCCAAGGGCTGCTGCTGCTGCTGCTGCTACTGGCTGTCACCCAGGAAGAAGAACCCAAGGCCTTCCCTGCTGCCCTCCTTATGCCTCTGTCTGCAGCGGCTACACAGCTCTTTAAGCTCTCTGAATCCAGTCCCTCCACCAGCACTGAGGGACTGGATTCTTTCCCGTAGTCACCTAGAAAAATCCACGATCAGATAAATACATTCTCAATAGCCAGGAGAATCGACATTCCCTCTAGAGGAGAGACATTAATGAGTAAGAAGCAGGCTCGTTTGTGGTTCAATACTTTAAATATTGGTAGGAGCAGAGAAGGGACTTCTACTCCATCTGCTACTTCCAACTTGGTTAATAAGGTGTCAGGGCAGAAACCCAAGATTGTAAGTGAAAGAGTTTTGGCCCAAACAGGACACTGTAGGCTGCGAAGCCTTAGAGCCGGAACCAAGGAGCTCCTGTCTCCCCCACCCCTAAGAATTTACCTGTGACTCCATCTTCCCCGCCCCCTAGGAATTTACCTATTGGGCCAAACGAAGACCAATTGGGTTAACCGTGCATCTCTCCCCTTTAGGTTCCACCCCAAACCGAGGCTACTTCCAAACCCCCCCCACCCCCCCCCACCCCACCCCCGGCCACGTGTCCGCCTGAGAGAAAGCCGGACTCCAGGGTCGGGGGTGTTTTGGTTTTCTCTCTCCGCGTTCTCAGAATAAAGGCCTCTTTTGTTTTATGCTTCTCATCTTTTGGATATAATCTTATCAGTAAGTAACTGTTCTTTAAGCAATCACCTGGATGAAAGCACTTGCACTGTCGCATATATTTTAATAAAATATTGATCTTTTTCCTTATGTTTCATTGTGTAGATTTACTAAAATGTAATAAACATCTGAACTTGCATTTTGCATGTCTTACTTAAAGCTTTTAGTTTTGCTGCTTTTCACATTTCGCACGTCCATCCCCAGTGACCCATGTGGAATGACGTCCACGCCGTCTGTCCTGCATGTGCCTTGTGAAGCGATGGTGGCCAAGCCCGGGGGAACCTAACATCGCTGGACAGGCAGGTTCCCCGGAGGGGCAGCAGCAGGAGGTCTGTGCCTTGGGGCGGGGGTGGAAAATATAGCGAGCAGAGGGTGGGGGAGACAACAACGAATGCAGGAGCTGTGGAGATCAGGGGTGGCCCCAAAGGGTCGATGCCTCCGTAACAGTGCGGGTGAGACTCGTGGGCCCAGAGATGGCCCAGCCTCTTACTGCAAAATTCCTGCAAGACGCGCTTCCTGCAGGCACCAGAAAGATGAAGAAAGCTCAGCCAGAGCTCTTGGTTTAGGCAGCTCGGTTTCTGCCCTGCCCGCTTCTGGGATCTCTTTCTACCTTTATTTCCCCAGGAGGAATTTGAACTTCCGTGACCCATGTTTTTGTTAGCTGCTCTTGTTCCCGGAAGTCATCGGGAAACAACCCGGAAGTCATTAGTGCACATCACCAAGGGTGTGCTGGCGCAGGGGGATGCCGGGAAGTGTTCCAGTTTCACATCTTCATACACCTCTTCCAGTAGAAGCCACGTTGGGGGGTGAGGGTTGAGACCCCTAAACTGTCCAGACTTGCAGGGAGAACCTGGTTCATGGGTCTCCCTCTGCGGATGAGCAGAAAGAGTGGCGCCTGAGCCCTCACCGTCCAAGGAGAGCTCAAGGCCAAACCTTTCCTCTTCTCCAAGGCGTTGGGTGCACTTAGGGTAATATTTTCAGATACCCTTGGCATCAAGACTCAGAAACCAAAGCCATATATACCTTCGGCTGATTTAGGTTTAATTTTTAAACAGCATGCATATAGGATAAAAGTGTTGAATAATGCTGTTTTACTTTAAATAAAAATTAGGGCTTTCTCATAAAAGAATTTTAAAAGAACTGTTGGAAAGGATTTCAAAGCCTTCTTAATTTTAGGCTGTCTCAGAAATAGAGACAATTTTCATAATTTTGTTTTTTTTTAAAGTATAGACCTGTCATTCTTCTAAGTACCGTAAGGAAGCAATTTTCTTTAAAAGGTTAGAGTACCTTTCTTCCTTCTATCATGTCTCTTCAAAAAGTGCTGTTTCAAAGAGTAGATAAATATTTTATGTGTGCTTTTAAAGTCTAGTTTTAATATTGGGAGCTGTGAGATTTTGTCTTCAGTTTTGATAGCATTTTCTGGGTGAACATTTTTTATATATGCACATTTACACATATACATGTATGTGTATATCTGTATTTAATTTTAAAAATCAGTTTTTAAAATTCTAAATTTTGGAAAGATGATGTGTACACTACTAAAATGACAACTGCATTTCAAGCAGAAACCATTGTATGTGGAAAAGAACATGAAACAAATACCCTTTGGTGATTTTTTAATTCTCTCATGACCATGACAACTTGGGAGTTTCCAACATCTTCCTGCAAGGAAGCCACTACAGGTAGAGTGAACTAAATCAGCACAGAAAAGCAAAAGCCAGTCAGCTGCAGAGTCGATTGTATATAATTAATTATCAGCTCTGATTCATGCAAGGTATTACCAGGGTAGGTGAAAATTAGAGCAAAGATACTGATGGTACTCATTTGTAACCAAATAACCATGTCACTTTCAAATGCAAATTTCACAGAAATTATCAGAAGCGTCCAGTCTCATGCACCTGCCTCATAAAAGGTAAAGACAGCAGACTCTGCCAATTAACATCAAACCTAATTGGAACAGCTAAAAGGCAGGATTGATGGGCCACTCGGGGGTCCAGACTAGACACAAAGTGACCTTACCCCGTCTCCTCACTCCAAGTAAATGCTGGAGAGATTAAGCAGAAATCAGAGCAAGGGATCAGATTGCAACAGACAAGAGCGTGCAGATCACCCAGGGTTGACACCAGCTTTGATGTCACAGGGTTGGGTCCCGAGCATGAAGTGGAGGCTGGGATGAAAGACTTCTCACCTTGGAAGAATTTAAATGAGGGCAAATGAAGTGATGGGAGGCTGGGCTGTCCACAAGGTACTGAGTCTGCTGGGTTGTTATTTGGTTCCCAGTCTATTTGGACACTGTGAAAGCAACTCATGTTAATACTTTTTTTGGCAATGCAAGTTGTTTACCACATTATTTTGAAAATATTGGAGCTATCAGGTGTTGATCACCTATATAGCACCACCCAGATGCAGCTCTGGTTAAGCTCTTTCCTTGTATGTGTGGGGTGGTGTGTGTGTGTGTGTGTGTAAATGTGTGCAAAGGGGTGTATTCAGTATGAGTGTTTCTGATGTATTCTATCTGCTTTCTCACAAAACATTATCACTTAAATATTTTATCTAGTAACTAAGGGACCTCCAACGTAATATTCTAGCAGAGAGATTTATTGGAAATGAGGGATACACTTTACCCACATGGTATTATAGAGGGAAACAGACATCGGCCTGACATAGCAATAGACAGAGCATTGCTTTGTCCCTAAGGGGCTCTAAGACCTTCCCAGATGCCCGTGAACTTACTCTTGGGACTCAGCCTGGTGAGAACAACACAGCAGTGCTTACCACGAGTCTTGCTTTCGGTACCCCTAAGACCAGCCTAGGACAACCAGCTGAGTGGAATGGAGGAAAGAGGTGGCTAAGGACAAAGCTGGGGTGGATGAGAACCTCAGCTTACAGTCTTGAGGGTCTCTTCCCCTTTCTTCCCCTCGCTCCTGGGCCGCAGTATCCCTAAGAACCACAGCTTCGCTGAACTTCCAATTTCTGTATGTAATATGGGAACCAAAATATATCCATTAGTGTGTGCCGAACTGCTAAGGTATGGAAAGTACATAGCACAGCCCTTTGCCCGCCCAAAGTCAGCCTCGAGAAAGGCTGGTTGCTTATCATATTTTTATTGCTATTGTTGTTTTGTTTTTGTTTTTGTGGTACCAGGGATCAAACTCACAATTGCGGGCTTGCAAGGCAGGTGCTTATGCCATTGAGCTAAATCCCCGGCCTCTATTGATATTGTTGAGAGAGGCTCTTTTTCCATGGTGGGGTCCCCACAAGAGCCGCTGGTGATAAATAGCAGGTGGGGTAAGATGAGATACCCAGGAAACCCTCACCCATGACCAGGGTGAGGGACTGGGGAGGGGTGCTAGAAGGTGACTGGGGCTCATGTTGGTCAGTCTAGGAGCACAGATGTCATGGGGTGGCACAAGTTCAGCATCATCAATTTTTCAATTTGATTTAGTGAATCACACAATAAGGTTCTGATTCCCATGTCCAGTGAGGACTGACCTGTGTGGTCAGAAGTGGGAAGAACATGAAAATCCAGCTGCTTTCCCAAGAGCAGACTCTCTGCCGACCTGAAAGGCAGCGGGCACAGGCCTAAGACCCAGGGGTCCCAGCTTGTCATGGTGACAGTCAAGGCATCGTGGCCATGGTCAGGCGGTATCAGAGCAGCTCTGTCTCCTCCACTGTGTGGATGCAACTTTTTAATACAAGCCAGGAAAGCACAGAAAAGTCTCTCAGTCTGTGACACAGGGACATCTATTGGCAAAGAGGAACCAGCGTCCCCTGAAACCAAGATCTGCCGGTGTCCAGCCCCAAGATACAGCTTGACATCTTACAGACATTGCTTCTGACTTTTGCAACAATTGTGTGAAAATGACTGATACCAATAAGACAAACGGGACCAGTAAGAGCCGGGGGACCTGCGTAGGCTGTGTGTGCAGGATTGTGAAATACAGCAGACAAGGTGCTCCTGCTCCCTGTCAGGCTGCTGTTGGGTTGTGAGAAATAAGCCCTCAAGTGCACGAGACAGGAAGATGACTGACAGAAGCAGGTGTCTCTCCCTCCCCACCCCCGAGTGTGAAGCAGTGGCTAGAAATTGTCCAAGTTTTCTTGCCAGTTCCTGAGTCTGCCAGGAAGGTCAGTGATACGCTGTTTTCAGACACATTTGAATGTGAGGCCAAACGGCGTGGTGGTGCACACCTGTAATCCCAGCACTTGGAGGCTGAGGCAGGAGGATCACTGTGAGTTCAAGGCCAGCCTGGGCCACATAGGGAGACCCTGCCTCCGAAAGAAAGAAATAGGCCAAACATCCAGCAAGTGCTGCTGAAGGACAATTAGATCAAGAGTATAGGTCTGAGAAGTTGGGAAAAACCCACCCCAGTCTGCAAACTTCAGGTAAAGTACAGCAGAATGCATCTCCACTGTGGCTCCTCCTCGGAGTGATAATTGACAGCTGGGGAGACACAATCATGACTTCCCACCGTGCTGCTGCCATCCCTAAGCTCATTAACTCTCCAGGCTGCTCCTGAACTCTGACCTCAGCTCTGTAAGGCTGGAAGGGGCGCAGGCCTCCGTTTCCTGTGCTTGGGGAGAAGTTGGGTTTCACCACACATGCTGCTTCACAGCTAGCCAGGCTCTCCCATTGCCCACATCCGTCACAGGTCCAGGCCTCAGACCTCGGTGAAGGTAGAAATTGTAGCATTAGGGTTACCCCTACCCTGGCCACTCAGGCACTGGTGCATTTTATCTGTGCCCGTGGCCCACGCTACCTGCGGGAGCTACAGTACACGTGGTAGACTTCTTCTAGTGTTGTGGACTAAAAACTAACGGTAAATCTGCCAGTGAGCTGAGAAGAGGCCCAGAACCCCTGGGAGGAAGTGGGCAAGGGGGACGCAGGTGGACAGGTCAGCCAGGCTCCCTGGTCAGAAGGGCTTCTCCTTCCCCAGGGCCACCATCTTCACTCCAAGCTGGCCAGAGTGGGCCAGGTGCACAGAGAGGACACACCAAGCCTTCGTCTCCTGGGTCCACTGGTCCCATCTGCACTGGCCAAGGTGACCTGTATCCTCCCCGGGAAGGGCCGACCCAGAGGGAGGCACTTGGGGGCCCTGCGTCACAGCTGGCAGCAGAGACAACCCCACAGGTCTGCTGGTATTTCTACAGCACAATCTTGTTTATTTCATCCCACTTTTACATTTAGCCTCATTCTGCTCTCTTTGGCTTAATTTTCTGTTTAGCTTTTAACCCCTTTTTTGTGAACCCTTTGGCTGACGTCTAATGTAAGCACTTATGAAAGCGAGTTTCCTCTGAGTATTAACTGGTGATGTATTTCTTACTGTCTGATTTTAAACACACTGGTTTCCATCTGATTTTACTTTGTCTAGGACTTACTTGGAAAGACATTCACAAAAGGGAATAGAAGGGCTTGTGTTGTCTTGTCATTCTATTTGTTATAAATGCCTAATTGATTCTCTGTGCAGTATTAGAAAATATGTTCTGAATTACCACAGAGGCTTTAAAATTTGCACATCCCTTATTAACCACAATCTACAATGAGTTTTTTAAAATGTTTGACCGGAGCCGCGGGAGACAGGAGACCAAACTCGAGCAGGATCAGCTCTCAAACTTTATTGCGTACAGCGAACCGGACCTAACAAGGTCCGCCACCCTCAACGTTGGTTCCTCTTCCGCCCGTTGGGGGCAGGAACAACCTCTTATAAGGGGAAGCAGTATCCAATCACAGAGAAGCGCGTCTAACAAGCTGATAGGCTAGCGTCACGGGTAACTGGGCAGACATGACAATTTGGCGGGCTTGTTCAGGCCGGGAAGAACCCGGAAGCAGGAAATGGGCGCCATCTCAGGCGGCTTCCCACATCTCCCCCTTTTTTATTTATTAAAATAGGATGGTCTGTGGGTCCCTCCAAGGTGTCTATGACCTTGTTGCTGTTAGACACCTAGGAGTGGGCCTACCTTGTAGGCCGAGGCATGAGAGAATGTAGAGGTCTATACCCTGCTGTGCATCACCCTGTTTTGTGCATATCCTTGCGCCAGGACCATGCTCAAGGTGAGTGGTTCATTTTTTCGCAGGGCCAGGCTTTTGTGAACCGAACCTGGATGCATATAGACATTCATTCCTGCCTTCCCCCCAACCTTTGGGGCGGATGGCACTGCAGTACCCTTGGTCTCGCATCTCAATGCCAATAATTTGGCTCCAGGAGGGACCCCTGGCCTTAAAGGCCATATATATCTGAGTGGAGCCTGTCTTAGGTTGACCGGGAGGGCTTTTCCCGTCTTACCCGTCATTGGCTTGCCCACTCAGCTTTTATAACTGATGTTCTGCAATGTGAAGGAGATATGCGGCGGCCTGCTGGCCTGATGGGCCACCTGCTGCCATTTGCATGGCTGTCATAGCCGTGACCTTGACCTGTTGCTGGGTTTGCATCGGAGTTAAGCGGGTGGGTCATATTGGCTGCGGAGGATGTATTTTTCAGTGTCTGATTAAGTGTCATAAAGGGGCGGAGGTCTAAGCAAGCACCCAGCGCATTGCAAAGTTGATGCTGCGCGAAGAGGGAGGAAGTATGTTTAAGGGGATCAGGTTGAGGTTCATTACAATATCCCGTGGCCCCCCAAGCGGCCCCCACTGAACAATTCCGAAGGGTGATCAATAGGAACCCACAGAATAGAAAAAACTCCAAACCAGACATTTTAGTTTGTAGATGGTCTCGGGCGCTGAGCGTCGGTCCCAGAAGGGTCGAGTTGACTTGTGTCCGCGGGCTTATCCTCCTGTGCTTTATCAGGAACTGGTGGGGAGTTTACTGCTCGCGTCAATCTTTCCGGGACCCACAGCGGTTCGCGACCTGGTTCCTGTGGGAAAACACAAACCGCACCTCGGGTCCAGCTAATCACTGGATCCGGGCCCATCCATTGTCCTGTAAGGACATCTTTCCATCTCACCAGCCCTTTGTCGGCCGGGGACGGGTTATTGTGCTCCATGGCAGGGGAATGATTATTATGATTAAGGTTTAAAAAATTTATGGTAAAGAGTGCCAATGATATTCTTCCTTTGGGCGTTAGGCCGTGGCCACCCAATTCACGGCACAGGCGTGTCCACTCTTCTAAGGACCTATTTTTGTTAGTTCTTAGGACATCACGGCACTCCTTAGTGCACTGTTCAAAAATCAATTGTTTTATGAGAGGGTGAGCCGCCTCAGCATCTGGAAAAATCCTGTTAGCGGCCTCAAGCATGTGGGCCACAAAGTCTGAAAATGGCTCTCCCTGCCCTTGTATAATTTTTGTAAGGTGACCCGTATGTTCTCCCTTTCCAGCTAGCCGTCTCCAGGCCTGGAGGCCACAGCGGCTAATTTGTTCATAAACCTGGCGAGGGTATTGAGTTTGATCTTCCTCAAAGGCTCCTCGCCCTAATAGCATATCCCTGTTCCACTCTCTCTGGTTATTTTCCCTGTTGGCTGCCGCCTGCTCTACACAGAATTCCTCATTCCAGGACTTCCAATCTAAATATTGTCCGGGGGAGAGGCAGGCGCGTGCCAGCTGGGTCCAATCTCCAGGAGTTAAAAGCAGACCTGCCAATGCCTCTAAAAGCGCCATGGTAAATGGCGCATTGGGCCCATAAGCTGAAACTGCGTCCTTGATAGTTTTAAGTTGTTTAATTTCTAAGGGCTCATAATATCCTCCTCCTCCCCTGCCTCCTACTTGTACCGGGAATGCATGGAGACCGGAACACTCAAAGGGAAGCCGCGACCATACCCTCTGGTGGAAGGAACGTCCTCCTCCCTCCCCAGATGGGGGCGCAGAAGGCAACCCAGGAAGTAGCTCTCCCTCTAACCAGGGCAGTGCCATAGGTTGTGGTGGCAGCCCAGGGAGCAACTCCTCTTCCGGCCACGGCGGTGCAGTGGGGCCTGGCGCCCTGAAAGGGGCGATCGTGGGTCGCGAACTTGCCAAAGGGCGGAAGGGCTTAAGCTCCTCCCGTAAGGCGGAGTAGCTCGGGCAGGGTGGTGTTTGGTTCCCCTTTTTATCTTCCCGAGCCCTAAGTTCCTCTTTTAACGGTGTAGGAGGGTCATGCTTAGCAAAGACGACCTCCTCTTCTGAGCCTTCCGAATCCGAATCAGAATTAGAGCCCTGAGGGTCCTCCGGAGACCCACAATCGGCAGTGGCTCCGGGCTCCTCTGAGCATTCCGATCGAGCTCTATCAAAAGCCTGTCGGGCTGTATTAGCGAAGCGAAAGCAAAACAGATGCAAAGGGAAAAGAAAAGAAAAAAAAACCCAGCGTCCACTCGTGTGGCGCTCAAAATCTGTTAGGTGCGTCCACCCAACCCAGGTGACCCAGTACTCACCTGTCCCGGGAACCGCTGTATCTCACGTAGCTGATCAGGGTGAAGAGAAGAGGCGCTCGCGGCCTTCCGTTGTTATTGGGCCAGGTCCTCCGTCGTACCGCAGGCGACAGCAATCGCACCTCCCGGCCGAAGAGGCACGTCGCTGAGTCTTTTACCTTTTTCTCCCCGTACGGGCCACCAGATGACCGGAGCCGCGGGAGACAGGAGACCAAACTCGAGCAGGATCAGCTCTCAAACTTTATTGCGTACAGCGAACCGGACCTAACAAGGTCCGCCACCCTCAACGTTGGTTCCTCTTCCGCCCGTTGGGGGCAGGAACAACCTCTTATAAGGGGAAGCAGTATCCAATCACAGAGAAGCGCGTCTAACAAGCTGATAGGCTAGCGTCACGGGTAACTGGGCAGACATGACAATTTGGCGGGCTTGTTCAGGCCGGGAAGAACCCGGAAGCAGGAAATGGGCGCCATCTCAGGCGGCTTCCCACAAATGTTGATTTTTTTAAGTTATTGAGCATTGATCTTAATATGGCCACTAAATGAATATTTAAATTTAATATTCATTTGATGAATAACAAATAGCCTATTTTTTTTTTTTACCAGTACCGCGTATTGAACTAGCAACCATGTGCTTGCAAGGCAGGTGCTTATGCCGCTAAGCTAAATCCCCAGCCCTAGCAGCACATATTTTAACAGTGAAATCGTCAGTCTACCCTCTGGATGCTCGCTCTCACTCTGCACCTTTGCCGGCCCAGCAGCCCCGTGTTCGGAGCTAACTCCCGACAGGTCTGAATTGCAGCCTTGCTGAGACTTTAGAGCGGTCTTATGGCGCCCTCTAGCGTCGAACCTGCATAGCGCAGTTTTCCCTTTGTCCTGGATCGTCAGGCCTTAAGCTTCTGGCGCTCCTTGTCTTCTCCACGTTGCATCGCGGGTTTCTCTGATTTCAGTGTGACCAGCGCGAAACCCACACTAACCTGCCCTATGGCCGCAGCCCTGTCCGCGGCCCCGCTCCTCCACCTTCCCCGGTCCTGCTCTTCTCCGTTATGCAAACCCTCCTGCTCGCTCTTTTCACACCTGTTGCCCTGGGACAGCGAGGGGTTTGCTCCCCTTACTTCTTTCCCAGGGGTGCGTGCAGTGGCGCTTAGGGTCCCCGGTGCTGGCAAATGCCCTGGCGACCGACTTGCCCCTGTCCCGGTCACCCCTGCCCGCATGTGAGTGGCTGTCTGGGGTTTTGATTACTTGATTTCCTTGTCCTCTGTGCTGGCTCAGCTCCTGGTCAGCCATGGCTGCGACACCCTGCCAGCCCCGGGCGCTTTGAGCAGAGCCCCTGTCCTAGACTGCTGGGTCAGCTTTTACCTGGAGACAGCTCGGAGATGCTCTGAAGGGGAAAACGTGGGAAGTCACTACCCAGAGCCGTTGGTCGCAGAGGTGCATGGTGACCAGGAGCAGGGAACCAGCCTGGGCATGGTGGGGGTTGGGGGGACAGCAGTTCCGGGGTGGGAGATTCCGGGCCAATCCTGTGGGAAGGAGCCAAGCACACGCCCACCTACCCCACAGGATGGCTGTGAGCTGCCTGTGCCCATGCTCAGGAGAGCTTTCTTGTCCCAGAGCTGACAGGCCCGGTGCCCTCCCAGGGCAGGAGCCTTTGTTGCTGAGAAGAGGTGTGGAAGGCGTCTTGAGCCCTGGGGAGTCCTGTCCCATCTTCAGCCCCACATTTGGGTTCCACGGTGGGGCTGTGGCTGCCTGTGCCCAACCAAGCCAGGAATCCTGGCCCCACTCCAGACGTGCACCTCCTGATGGCCTGCAGCCAAGGCCCCGAAGCTGCTTAGTGGGCCCCGCAGCCCTGAGTGCCCCCTCTGGTCAAGGAGGCCCGGGCTCCCCTGGGATGCACAGAGGAGGGGTGCATGGTCACAGGTGGGAGAACAGGCAAGTGGGGCCCCTTCACCCACCCACAGCCCAGGCTACATGCACCTCTGAAACCTCACACACGCAACAGGCCCCAACTCCAACCCAGAAGAAAGAGCAGCATTGTGATGACCGCGTGCTCAGCTCCCCAGGGGTTAACAGACAGGGACAGCATGGCCTGGACTGGGCAAAGCTGGCACATTTTCAGGGAGAAGCCATCTAGCACAGCACAGAAAGGAGGCATCAAAGAGAAGACGAAATCACCCGTGCAAGCCAACACAGCAGCAGACATCTTTACACGCAGCGACTTGGGAGGCTGAGGCAGGAGGGCTGAGAGTCCTAGGTTTGCCTGGGACACAGTGGGTTCTAATTCTAAGCCTGGCAGGATAGATTAGGGTGATCTTGTCTCTAAGAGGACAGGCGGGTGAAGCTGCTAATGTCTGTCAATGTGAAGGCCCTGGGTTCCATCCCCAGCCCCAGAAGAGAAAGATGCAGGTACCTGTGAGGATGTGTTCTAAAGTGAGCCCCGAAAGAGCAGCTGCCAAGGGTTCTCACTGCACAGTGACGCTGGGTCAGTGTGCGTGCTCGCCCGTGGCATCTCCTGGGTTTGCAGCAGAGTTTTATGTCTGTGGGGACAGGCAGCCCCAACGGTGACTTTCCCAGACACGCGAGAGATCACAGTCAGACTCAGCAGCCTGACGGCGGCCCTTCTGCCTCAGCCTGTTCCTCACTGGACTGAACGGTGACTCTTAGAGACTCTCTTCCCCATCTGCAGAGAGGATGTCACACCCAGGACAGCACACGGGCTTCCAGATGCCTAGGCAGGAGGACTCCAAGGTCAAGGCCAGCCAGAGTGGCAGTGAGGAGAGCCAGCTGCAGGACAGGTGGGCCAGGTTTGTCTCCTATGAGTAGCTGTGGGAAAGCAGCGGGAAGGGAGGAGGGGGGAGGGAACGGCCCGGTGTGCAGGGATCAGAGGAGAATGAGTGCAGAGGTGTTGAGCTGCGGGGAATCCTGCTGTGTGGTGTGTTCACATTTGCTGCCCTTTATAATTTACAAAGGGCCGCAGGCACGACAGTGTCCTCTGACCGAGCTCCCACACTTTAGAGTGACACCTTTGAAAGTCGTGAAAAGATGAAAGCATCGGCCGCTGTCCGACGGGAGCAGGACTCCTGGACACACGAGAGTGGCGGCCAGTGGGCTGCAGGGGCTGGGGAGCCTTCCCAGCCGACCTGGGCAGGGCTGAGGTGGCAGCATGGCTGGGCAGGTTCAGGGTCTCCGGGGGGCGAGCTGAGCTGTGCCAATGCTTCGGGTCCCCAAGTGATGCAGATGCAGGCCCTGGCTCTCGGGTGGCCACAGGATTCTGTCGGGCATCTCCCCGGGGCTGGGATGAGGACGCAGAACCAGGCCCTGGTACGCGTGCAGCTGGTGGGGAACAGGAGGGCTCGGCAGGGTAGCTTTAGTCCTGAGCCCATGGCGTCCTTGGGGACCTCACCCAACTCGGTCCTGACCTTGACTTCCACACCTTCCCACCTGGGAAGCCCCAACAGGAACCCCACAGACCATGCTGCCGGATCTGTGCCTCCTCTGCAGGACAGTGCCTGTCACTGTCACCAGCTGTCTCTCTGCAGAGGACATGTCCGTCCATGGACTCCCCGCATCTTCCCAGTGTCCTGTCTTATGGCTTCCCTGAGGCTCTCAGCTGAGCGGTGTCTGTCCGAATTGGCTCGCAGGTTAGTGGCAGGAGAGTCGTCACCAGGGTGTCCCTTCTCTGACAAGGCCAGTGCAGAACAGTGGGCAGCAAGGACAGGGAAGAGGCCAGGTATGACAGGGTTGGTGGGAGGTCCAAGGCTGGGCTCCTATGGCCACCCAGAGGGCGGAAATCATCCGGGCCACAGCCAAAGGAAGTGCACACTCAGGCCGGAAGGGTGTGGCCTCTGTCTCTGTGACCTGAACTGTGTGACTGTGTAAACCAGACACATCCTCCGTGGGAGTAAACGAGGTGATACCTGTGGGTCTTCATGCTGCATCTTGAAAATCTCAGGCCACAAGAAACGGGTCCAGGCTGAACTGGCCGGTATCCAGGCAAGGGGCCCAAGTTCTGCTCCTCATCCCAAAGTGTCATTGTTCCAGCCATCGAGACTCCCTCCCCTTCCCCTTTCTGGAGGTTCCTCCCCACCCTGTGCACAACTGGGCCTGGCGGGAGGAGGTCAGCTAATCCTTCCTGGATTATCCAGCTTGGGCTGGCTGGCTTCTTCTGTTTCCTCAGCTCAGGGCTTTTGCATCCATTATCTCATCTGATCCTCACCCTCAGTGGCTGGGGAGATGGGCAGTGTTGCCATTTTGGAAGGAAAAGAATGAGAAAGACAGAAAATGGGTTTCTCTGGGGGTAGCTGGGGCAGAGCCAGCACCAAACCAAAGCTGCTGCTGAAAGCCTTTGGGGAACTTGCTGGATATGGAGGTTTTATTTTGGTTTGATTTTGGTTTTGGTGTGGTGTGGTTTTGAGTCAGGGTCTCACTATGCAATTCGGACAGGCCTTGAACTCACTACATGGCCCAGGCTGGCCTCAAATGCAGGCAGATCCTCCTGCCTCAGCCTCCTTGTACTAGGAGGACAGGTGTGTGCACCAGACCCAGCTTGGATTTACCAGATCGCATACCTGGGTGGCACCTCCTTCCCGAGGAAGATGGAGTCCTGGCTTAACGTCCCAGCCTCCCAGCACCACCTAGGGAGAGCCTGTTCCCCACTGGCATTCAGAATCCTGGCAGGTGCCAGAGCTGCCCATGAAAAACGCACAGTGGCTACTGATGCTGCCACCCTGGTGACAGCAGAGGGAGCCGTTCACTGTGACATCAGTGGCTGCTTCCCACACCAGAAGAACCACAGTCTCTCTCTACCTTCACAAGGAGCCACTGAGGAGGAACCTGCAGAGCTGACCTGGGGACGACTGCGAAGTGGGCTCTGTGGTCCCCACCGCATGGACACCAGTAATCCCAGCACTCTGGGAGGCTGAGGCAGGAGGATCACAGTTGCACCCCTGCCTGGACAAGTTAGTGGAACCCTGTCTCAAATAAAAATTAAAAAAACAAACAAATAAGATGGAGCTTAGCACAAAGGCCCTGGATGTAACCCTCAGTCACACGCACACACACACACATACACGGAGCCAGGTGTGGTATGCCTGTAATCCCAGCACTCTGCAGGCTGAGACAGGAAAATCACGGCAAGCTCCAGAGGCTGCCCTGAGTTACATAGCCAGACTGACTCCAAAAACATAAAAAAATAAATAGGAAAGGATCGGGCACAAAAGAGTAGCCCACTCCTGGGCCCTTAATGTATCAGTCAATGAAAACAAAATTTGGGTTTCCTAGGGAGGCAGCAGGATTTAAAGGCAGTGCTGGCTGATGTCCTGATTTCTTCCCCTGGGCCTGCAGAGGGGACTCAAAGCAGGACGAGCTGACCTTCACTGTGTGGCCTTGGTTAAAATCATTCTGCCAGCTCCCTGCTCTGCTCTGCAGTCCGTCCAGGGAACAGGAGGCCGGCCAGACAGGCTTGGCTAGCCCTGATTTTATGTCACCTCATCTTGCTTGAAGACGCTGGCTTTACCTCTGACTGCAGTTCCCACGGTCACTGCTGATTTGTATATCTCCCGGATTGTGGCCTTTTATCTTGAGGACCTTTTACCTCCAAGCCTTCGCACTAATCTCTGTCCCTAGCCCTTCTTTATCTTGGAACAGGATCTTGCTAAACTGTCAATTTGTCCAGGCTGGGATCCAACATGTGATCCTCTTGTCTCAACCTCCCAGCCACTGGGATTACTGGTGTCCCTGGGGTGGGGACCACAGAGCCCACCTCGAAGCGGGAGACCCTGCCAGCCCAGCAGCCAGGAGGGTCAGCTGAGGACTCTGCCTGCCACCTCCCTGCCTGGAATTGCAAGCAGCAGGGCCACCCAGCCCAAGGGGCAGGGCCACAGGAGCCCACACCACAGGGAAAAGAGCAAGGACAGAAGCCTACACCCCGCAGAGGCAGCACAACCCCTGCCATCCCAGCTGTCCTCCAGGAGGGTCCTGGGCACAGCCACCCACAGGGCACAGCCACTGTCACTTGAGAACACCAGTCAAACCTTGTCACTCAGACTTCTCTAAATGGTCCTCCTCCTCCTCATCCCCTTCCTCCTCCTTTCCCCTCAGCCTCCCCTCTCCCCACTCCTGTTTCTCCTCTTCTTCCTCCTCATACCAGGGGTTGACCCCAGGGTCTGAACTATATCCCCAGCCCTTTTAAAGTTTGTGAATTGAGAAGCAAGATCTTGCCAAGCTACCCAAACAGCTTCAATATGTAAATTTCCTGCCTCAGCTTCCCAAAAGCACATGCTTCCCTGTTGGGAGCCGCGGCCGAGCCCGGTCGCCTTACTTGGCGGATGTGAGGCCTGTAAGAAAGAGCAAAGCCTGAGCTAGATTACCCCTCCCATCGAGTGTGCTAAGATGGCGCTTATCTCCTGCTTCCTGCTTGGTAAACAACCCGCTCTATAAGATAGTCTGCCTAGCAACAACTGATGTTAGCCAATCAGCCCGCATCGCGCGCTTTGAACTGATTGGCCACTGTAACCCTATAAAAGTGAGTGCCTCTCCCGCCACGAGAGAAGAAGCACGGAAGGAGCCGCGGAGAGCGGACCGGTAGAGGCTTCGGGACAGACTGTAGAGAAGAAGCACGGAAGGAGCCGCGGAGAGCGGACCGGTAGAGGCTTCGGGACAGACTGTAGAGAAGAAGCACGGAAGGAGCCGCGGAGAGCGGACCGGTAGAGGCTTCGGGGCAGACTGTATAAGGAGAGAATAAAGAAAAGCCTGACCACCGCCAGATATTGTTGCGTGTTCTTCCTGCCGGCCGGGAGCGACACCGACACTTCCCCATGCCCAGCTTCTTCAGACTTCTGAAAACAGCAGATACTTTTTCTGGAACAGCCTGAGGTCCTAAAGCAATCACACTTTCCAGAAGTCTTAGTTGTAGCCTGGGTGCGCCCTATGTGCACCCTTATCCTAAGGAGATCCACATCCACTTTTATATAAACGAAGGTTTTTTTTATCTCTTTTATCTCTGTTTTTACGAGCCTGTGGTGCATAGTGCTCACGCTCATCTCAGGACTGCTGGGGCCTGGACTTCAGGCCTCCTCATTCTGCATATAGCCCCTTTCTCCTCCCTCCTCGCCTGGGTCTGCTTCCTGTTCACAAAAGAGCCATCTCCTTGTTTCCTATGCTATTTTAGTTATACTTTGCTAAAAATCACAGTTTTTATTTTTTCTGAGTCTCCCTCTGTAGCTCAGACTAAGCCTCAAACTCACTACCACCTAGTCCAGGCTGGCTTTGAACTTGTAGTGACCTTCCTGCCTCAGCCTCCGGAGTGAGTGCTGGGATGACAGGCGTGCGCCACCACACCTGGGTAAAAACTCTGTTTTAAAACATTGGCTCATTTCATCCCAAGCCTGTGAGCAAAGCTGATCTCCCAGATTGAGAGTTCTTACTTGAAAAGCTCGGCAGTGGCCCATTGCCCCTGCTTCCCTGGGTGCCCCTACCCTTTCCTGCTGACTGGAAGACACTGTCCTGTTGCCCAGATGCCACCTCCCTCCGTGGCCTCCTACTCTGTGGCCCCTGAACTTGCTGCTGCGCTGGCTCAGAGCTGAAGGCGCTGGACAGGCCACAAGGGCTGGTCCTCCACAGCACAGGTGCCTGCAGCAAGGACGAACCACAGACACTTCAGAGAGGGGCCAGAGAGACCAAGGAAGGCCGGGCGTGACAGCACACGCCATCGTCCCAGGACTCGGGAGGCTGAGACAGGAGGATCACCACTGTGAGTTCAAAGCCGGCAGGAGCTGTACAGCGAGACCCCCAAAGCAACAAGAGATGAAACGACACAAAAGGTAGTTACAGTTTTACTTCATGCCTTTAAGGCCCCATAATGCTGGCCAAACTACATAACCTCTCTAGACCTCCTTTTCGATTATTTATTTATAAATTGGGGGATTACAATCATTTGTACTCTGTAGGATGTGAGAGTTATTTTTTTTACAAACAAGCATTTTGCTCATGGACTGAGCCATACTTGATATTGATAAATGTTCATATTATTAGGTGCTAAATCATCTGGTGGTGGAAGTAGAATTAAAACCTATTCACCCGTCGAACAAACATGCAATAAATAAAATACCTTTGTCTTGGTTACTTTTCTCTCATTGCTGAGACAAAATACCTGAAGCCCAAAATGAAGCAAGGAAAGGTTTATTTAGCTTACAGTTTGTGGAGGTCTCAGTCCATACTCAGCTGGCTGCAAGGCAGGCTGAGGGGCAACAGATATGAAAAGGGACCAGAGCAAAAGGGCCAAAGGGAGGTGAGCAAGCCTCTTTCCCTGCCTTACTTACACCCAGGCCACCGCCCCCAGGGCAGGCTGAAAATGGTTCCTGGGTGGCTGCTGAGTCTTTTAGTTAAATGTTTATAATTCTCACCTTGACGCTACGTATCAAACATGACACCATCCAAAAAAGAGTTTTCCTATCACAATAGCCTATGTATCCTATAGGTGCTTATTAGCCGGGATTTAAAGCCATTTCATGTGCATTTTCATACCGGAAACACATGTCACTGGGAGACACAGACAGTGTGGTATGTGCCTGTCACCCCAGTGCTCAGGAGGCTGAGGCAGGAGGAAGTCAAGTTCAAGGCCAGCCAGGGTTACACAGCGAATTCAAGTCCAGCCTCAACTACAGAGCAAGACCCTGGCCCCAAAACCCACTCAGCCCCCCAAAAAACGAAAACAAAAATAAAAACAAAAGGCTCCAATACTCCGGTCCCTAAGTTAGAATACTGTGGTGAGCTTGGCCTGCTATGCGCCCCCAGGGGAGGCATACACCGGGTGATCTGGCGCCCATGGCCAGGGCTCCTGACCACTAATCCTGGTTCAAGTTTCTGCATCCACAGAGAGGCACTGTTCAGCTTGGCTCCCTCTGATCAGATTGTAATCAAGACCTCATTAAGCTGCATTAAGGGGAAACCTCAAAGGCGAATTAGCTGCCTGAGGACTCGCTGAAAGGCAGCAGGGGCACGCACAGCTGCATGGCCCACTTGGCAATCCATCCACCCGTGCCTTTCAGGGACTCGAGCTCAGTGATGCACGTTCAGATGGAACCAGGAGCAACTTTCCAATTGTTAGTTTTTGGTTTTGTTTTGCTGTATTGGGAATTGAAGCCAGGGCCTTTGGTCTCACTAAATCACCAAATGGCCTGGGTTGGCCTTGCACTTGGGATCCTCCTGCCTCAGCCTCCTGAATGCTAGGATGACAGGCACACTCCTCCACCCCAGCCCCACCATCTCCTTTCAGAAGGAATCACCATGTGCAGAGGCCACGCGGAGAGCTCATCCCTGGGAAGTGTGTACCCTGCTAGAATCCATGTGCGGCCTCTGTGGGCACAGAGGGCTAAAGTCACTTGGAATTAGCTATTCCCTGGAGCTGCCTGAGGCAGCTGGGGTGGGTGGCACATTAGACAGAGCAGAAATTTAGATGGCAGATGGAGATTCTAACCCCAGCTCAGCCCAGTCACTGCCTGTTTGCATTTAGATAAGAATGTGCCCTCTAAGCCAGCGTGGTGGCACACACCTGGAATTCCAGCACTCAGGAGGCAGGAAGGTTGCGGTGAGCTCAAGGCCAGCCTGAACTCCTGTCTCAAAAAACCGAAAGAAAAAAAAACAAAACCAAAAAAACTGAAATGCATCATGCTAACCTAAAGCACAATTATTTTACCAGATGTCAACATACAACCTCACTTTGATTAAATGTAAATATCTAGGCCGTCATAATAGCCCATGTCTGGTCATTCCATTAAAGAGGCTGAGGAAGGAGGATCCTAAATTCAAGGCCAGCCTGGAACCTTAGTGAGATCTTGTTTCAAAATAAAAAGTGAACCGGGCTGGGAATGTAGCTCAGGGGTGGAGCACTTTCTGGCATGTGTAAAGCCATGAGTTCAATCCCCAGGCCTGCTAAATAAATTTAAGTACAAAGACAATAGGGAGGGGACATTCATTCTTTCACGTGATAAAGAGTACATGTGTTAAACCCGACCCAGCAATAATAGCAAGAATCCTATTTCAGGCATAGGTTCCAAGCCAAGGCCGGCCCACCTGCTCCCTCCTCAGGGAGCTCTAGGCAGTCACAGAGTCTGAGCCCAGTTTTCCACACGACGCCCGGTGCTGCTCTGCTGTCTGCCAAACACATCTGTCCCGCCTGCCTGCTCCATCGTGCGTTCTGTCGATAGGGGGCGCTGCAGGGACCGGAAGGTGGGAAAAGCAAGAAGCGAGTGGGGCCTTCCTGTTCTGCCTGTTTGTCCCCCAAGTAACTGCACCCCAGCAGCGGTCCTCGGCTCCAGTCTCCAGCACCCTCCCTGTTTTGCTGAACCCCTTCAGAGACACAAGTGAATTTGGACATAATAATACTCACCACGCTCTGCTCTTCCAACATTCTTCAATGGACTGTTGTCTTCTTATGATTTTTGTTTCTTTGTTTTCTGTTTTTGTAGAGATGGAGATTGAACTCAGCGGTCTTATGCCTACTAGACCTAATAGCTTTCTCCAAGGTAAAGAAAAACTAGACATCACTAAGAAGACTTTGTTTCTGAAAACCACAAATGTGACAGAATCTTTCATCAAAGACCCTTTCCTCCTCTTCCTTTATCATGCCTGCCTTTCCTTTACTTTCACTGTTTGTAGTCAGAGAAACCCCTGCCTTTCACTCTCCAACTCCCAAATATGTGCGGGTTGTGATGCCACAAGGCCTTTGGCGGTATTAAAATGACAATGGCATAACTAATGTCAATACCTGGGAAGGAATGCTTGTGTAAAATAAAAAATGAAAAGAGGAAATCATGCAGCGGACATGTAGTTGTCCACAGCTATAATTTAAGCACTCTGGGAAACTGAGGCAGGAGGATCACAAGTTCAAGTCCTACCTATCTACCTACCTACCAGGAAACTTAACAAAACTCTGTCTCAAAATCAAAAATAAGAAGGGTTGGATATACAGCTCAGTGTGAAAACCCTGGAATCAATCCCCAGTACCCAAGAGAACAAAACCAACCAAACTGCACACAAACTAGCACCCAACACCTTAGATACAACAACATCAAATTTAATTTACACATGAAAAGACTGGGACTAGAACTGGAGCAATGTAAGTGAAATTGGGATAATAATCATCGCACTTACTGTTCCGTTAAATTTCTCCACACACGCTCTCCACTGTTTTTTTTTTAAAAAAAAAAAAAGAAAAGATATGAGAAAGTGCATTCACTCACATTTCCAAACCGCTTCCGTCTCTGACCTCCACATTCTTTGCCGTTTTTTGGTAGCGTGTCCCCTGCTAAGGAATGAAGCGGTGCTGGCCTTGCTGGCCCACCCCCACAGCTCTCCAAACACTCCAGCTTTTACAGCTGCTGATTCTAAAATTAACAGCAGAGTGGCGTTCACCCCCCGAGCCTGCTCTCAACACCAAGCGAGAGTAAGATGTACACGTTAGGGAAAACTCTCAGTAACCCCTGTGCCCGCCATCACACTGTGTCTAGTTTGCACCCTGGTTTTTCTTATTCATCTGTTTGTGGTACTGGGGTGAGAAGCCAGGGCCTTCACACGGAGCTGCATCCCAGCACTTTTTCGTGATTTTTATCTTGAGCCAAAGTCTCACGGCATCACTCAGTTGCTTCATCTTGGCTCCAAGGTGCTATCCTCCTGCCTCAGCCTCCCATCCTGCCGGGGTTAAAAACATGCACCATGATGCCTCCTGGTTTATAAAGTAGTACAACTGCCAGGTTTGGTCCTGCTTTTGTGCAGGATGAGACATGGGGGAGGTGTCTTTGCTGACTGCAGGGCAGCGCTGAGAGGAGAGGAGAAAGCCGCTATGGAGTGTTTTTGTTGACAAGAGGCTGCTGCTGTGTGACACACAGCAGGACAGCACACTTTCTCTCTCTGCCACCCACAGCCTTTGGGAAGAACAGCGGCTGAATTAGAGTGACCTCAGCTCCCCTTCTGTCCATGTCACACTCAACACTCTTCTGTTCATTTTCCCCATTCACCTTCATAGGCGATTATTGAAGAATTTCAATTCGGCGTAACAACAAAGTATAAGGTAACTGCCAAGTGAGAAATATCCCCAAATCTCTACAAAATTATGTTTCCTTTCTGCTAGATTTTTAGTTTGTTACTTGCAACTAAAGTAACACCGAGCCTCAAGCTTGTTTCTTGTAAGATACACATGATCCAAATTCCAATAAATCCAAATTCCTAAGGATTATGTTCAAAATTATGTAGAATCTGGCCTCTGTCCACCACCTTTTGAAACTTATTTCTTATGAATTAAAAACTTTCTCTGTATCTTTAAACTCACCCTGGTCATTCCCATCAACCCACTCTTGCTGATGCCCACAAGTGATGGTGCACACACTTGGGAAGCTGAGCAGGAGGAGTGCCATCTGGGGCCACATAGTGAGTTCAAGGCCAACCTGAGCTATATAGCGAGACTCGGTCTCAAAAAGCTAACCAAACAGGGGCTGGAGATGGAGCTCAGTGGCATAAGTGCCTGCCTGGCAAGCACAAGGTCATGAATTCAACCCCTGGTACCCCCTCCAAAAAGGGGGGGGGGCGCTGAGGATTTAGCTCAGTGGCATAAGCGCCTGCCTGGCAAGTGTGAGGTCATGAGTTCAATCCCCGGTACCAAAACAAAAAACAAAACAAAACAAACAAACAAAAAAAAAAACAATCAACCAGACTCCTGCAGAAGATTCCACAAGCTTTTCAGTTCTCTCAGACAGAGTTCCCTATTGCAGCAAAAACGCATCATCTTTCTGGGTCTTTTCTGTCTCAAGCCCGGTCCAAATCCTGGCTACCCAGATGGGACTTGTTCTTAGAAAGCCCGGTACTCCATGGACAGGAAATCCTGGGAGGCTGGAGTTCAAAGTGACTGTCCTAGGGAATCAATAACACTTGGCAAACGCTCGATTTGGCAGGAAGAACAAGGATGTGTAATTCAACAAAGAAAATTTTTACACACGGATCCATTTTACTGCTTTCTGGCGCGCAGACTCATCCAGACGCCAACTTTCTACCACAGTTTTAAAGTTATTTTGCTTTCATGGTTTGAACTCTCAGAATATGCAAGAGTATTGTAACGTGCCCTAAAACCACGGGTTACAATTACCCTGTTATTTATTTAAGCTGTGGTTCCATGGCCTGGCTGTTGGCTTTCCCGTGTTTGCAGGAGGCGCTCACGCACGCGGAGACCCAGCCGGGTCCCCAGAGTACATGGGCCCCACCTCCTTCACCCTCAGTGGGCTGAGGACCCCACGGCAGAGACCCCAGAGCCACCGCGAGAAGTTGGGGGTCTCTGGAAGACGCACCCCTGAGCAGAGGCGCTGGACTCCCGCGCTCGCTCCAGCTGTGTGATGAGATGACCACCTGGCACAGTCAACAAGCCGGGATCTTCCCTGCCAAGGAGCTGCACCGAGGCGGCGGGCGCCCGCAGCTGGGGTCTGGGCCCGGGAGGTGCTGGGGAGGGGAGGCGGGGCCGGGAGGGCTCCTGCGCTGTGTTTAGCCGGTCTTTGGAGACAAGCGATGTAGTTCAAGTTCAGCCTCAGCCTGAAAAACCTGGTGATTTCACAAGACCCTGTCTGCATGTAAAGAATAAAAAAGGGCTGGGGTGCACCTAGGTGCGAAAGCTTTTGGGTTCAGTGACACACACATACACACATACACACACTCTACACACACCCCTACATACACACACCTGCACACACCTATACACACATACCTACACACACACCCCTACACACATACACACACAGAAATAAGTAGAAATGCTTCTATCTTATCGGGAAGCCCTATACCTTAAATCCCCAGGAGCTGGCGACAGGTCAGTACAGCTGAACATTAGATTTTACTTTGAACCTACCACAAACCAAAGGCATCCACACAGAAAGAAGGGGTTGTGTTGCTCTGAACTGCAGTCTCACAGTTTGCTGGTGGAGGCTTTGATCTCTGGAATCTCCATTTTCATCCCTAAGACGGGACAGGGCTGCTTTGCAGATTTATTGTGCAGAAAATGCATGAAAATATCTGCCAAGTAGTGGGGACTCAATAAGTGGTCGCAGATTTAACTGATGACAGTGTCTTTCTAAATTTGTGTGGTTGTTAATTGCACAATGTATTTTATTTTTAATTAATTGTATTGGTATGTTTTAGGTATGCATATGGTCACATTCGTCGTGTACCCTTACATGCAATATCTGGATTCTTCTTTTTTCCCCCAATCCCTCCCCTCTCTTCGACCCCTCTTGCCCTCTATTTGCAAAGCATTAGTTCCATTTTTCCTTCTATTCTTATTTTTCTTTCCTATCCTTCCTTCCCTCCCCCTCCCTTGTTCCCCTCTCCATCTGAACATCTTCCTCATATTAGATAAAAATAGTGAAAACCTGTCTCAGAAAAACTAACCAAACAAGAAAGAAGAAACAAAACAAAACAAAAAAAAAAAGGTACCTTTACAAATACTTTCAGTTCCTCCTAAAGCTTTATAAGAATGGGGGTCTCTTTAATCTACTGATGAGTAACAGCATCTTGGAGACAGTAAATCCCCCAATGAAGGGTGCTAACTGTTCTTTTGAATCTCTTCCTATTTGTCCAAACTATCACTTCAAGTCTGAGTTTATCCTTCTGGAGCAACAACTGTTTCTGGTCTTTTTAGACAACAAATTGATTATTATCAATTAAGACAGGGTTTCCCTGTGCAGCCCGGGCTGGCCTTGAACATGGGGTGACCCCCCTGCCCAGCCTCCCAAGGGCTAGGATTCCAGGGGAGCCACACACGCCTCACCTCTGGCAGTTTCCAGGGTGTGAGGCCGCAGTCCCTGCACGACCATCCCCACAGAGCAGGCCATTCCTGGCCATTCCCAGCAGCACAGAGCTCGGGGCCCAAGGACACCCAGAGTTCCCAGCAGGTAAGGGAACAGCACCACCGGGTGCAGAACCTGGAGCCACGCCAAGGGTTTTGAGCTGCTGGGCTGAGCAGATGGTGGCCAGGCCTAGGAACAGAAGCGGGAGAGAGCAGCTGCCTTTGGCAAGATGCTGTCCAGAGGGCATCCCCAAAACTGACTCCTCAAACCTGGTGTGGCGGTACACATGTCATCCTAGCACTCAGGAGGCTGAAGCAGGAGGAAGCAGCAGGCTGTGTAACCAGCCTGAGCCACACAGCAAGGCCCTGTCTGAAAAACAAGCAAACAAGTAACACTCAGGGGTACCTTGCCCCCCATGAATGGTGCTAGAAGACTTGGTTTATTAAGAGTGCTAAGTGCTGATTCCCTCTTTGTCTCCTCCCGCGGGAAGTTCAGAGCTGGCCTTCAGCATATTTGCAGGAGGTTTTCTCATCTAAGGGTTCTAATTTATAGGTTTTTAAAATCTTCCTTCACTAATACTTGATCACTTTATTTCTGTTGTTATATTTGTGGTTTATGATACTCTGCCTTCCTTTTTGGCATGCTGGGAGGCTGAGGCAGGAGAACTGCAAGTTCAAACCCAGCCTAGGCAATTTAGCAACTTAGTGAGACCCTATATCAAAGGGTAGGGATGGACCTTTCCCTGTGAAAGGTCCCAGTACTATAATAAAATAAAATGTCTTTTTGGAGGACAATGGGCTATAAATTTAGAGCGCAGATTCAGTTTTCCTTCCTTTCTTTGGAACAAAAATTAGAACTCTTTCTCACTGTTCTGAAGCCCTGGGCTGGATGGCAAAGCCTGAGTCAGCATCAAGTCCTGCCCTCACACCACATCTCCATGGCCTGCTCCAGCCACTGGCAGGGCTTGCCCAGAATTTAATGTCTCCCCGGGAGGTGAAACCCATAAACACATCTGCGTCTCACCTCCCCAGGCCACTCACAGCGTGGGCCAGGTCTCTAATCCTCCTGTTTCTTCAGTATCTGACTCACAACCCCTGGGAAAATTTTCTCACCAAAATCCTCACCCAAGCGTTGTTTGTATGAACTTTTATGCATTTTTGGTAGTGGGTAGTTAAACTAGGGCCATTACTTTGGGGTACATCATAATCCTTTCATCATTTTTTATTTTGAGATAGAGTCTCAGTCACTAAATTATTCAGGCTAAGCTTAAACTTGTAATCTTCCTGCCTCAGCTTCCCACAGTGCTGGGATGACAGGCGTGCACCACCATGCCTGGCTAGCACTAAGCATTATTCTTCCCTTCCAAGTAAGCTTTGGAAGAGAAAGCTTCCTCCGGAAGGCATATTCTGCTATGTTGAATGGAAGATAAACTTACAGGTTTATTTATAAACTTGATTTTCTCTTATTTATGTTCATTATAAACATTTCCAAAGAATAATTTATATAATAAAACAATGGCACATTCCCCAAGACAAGCTGTAGTTCACAGAGGAATTTCTGTTTTTTCCCTGAATGCCATCCCTCTGCTTTAACACTCTTCTCGTGCTACTTGTGATGATCAGAATCTAACAGAAAATACAATATCCAGGGCTGGGGATTTAGCTCAGCAGCATAAGCACCTGCCTTGTAAGCACACAGTCATGAGTTTGATCCTGGGTAGCGATAAAAAAAGAAAATACAATATACCAGCTGGGCCTGGTGGCCTGCTCCTTAAGCATAGCATTCTGGGAGGCTGAGGTAGGAGGATCTCAAGTTCAAACCCAGCCTGGGCAACTTAGCAAGACTCTGCTTCAAAACCCAAAATATTTTTAATGAAAATAAAAATACAAGCAGTAGACTATCTCTATGCTGACTGAAGAGAGGGTACAAATAGACCTGACAGACAGGCTCTCTGTGAATAGACCTGGCAGAGTCTCCGTGGATGCTATCGTCAGCTTAACGCTGTTCTTTCCGTTCTGGTACATGTGACAGGAGATTTGGCCCTCGGGAGAAGAGTGCGCAATTAACTGCAGCTCCTTATCCTCTGAACTTTCTCCTTCCTACACATGGTAAATCCAAGCCAAGGCACATTTTGTTATGACATCCGTGGATTAAATGTTTCCACACAGAGAAAGATCAACTTGAAACATGACTGGAGCTGAGCATGGTGGTGCACGCCTGGAACCTCCACACTCGGAAGGCAGGAGGATCGCTGTGAATCCAAGGCCAGTCAGGGCTACAAAGTGAGTCAAAGGCCAGCCAGGACGGCAGAGTCAAAAAGATGAAAAATAAAATAAATAAATAAATAAATAAAACATGCCTTACTGTAATCAATAGACGGACTCTTGTCTTTCAGTCTTTCAGTAACAAAATATAAATCTGAGCCTGACTCTCAGAACACTGATAATTTTGATTACTGTTTCATTATAGTGGCAAAAAAAAAAGTAAGAAATGAAGTGGGATTTTTGTTGTTTTGTTTTGCTTTTGGTAAGAGAGTTTCAACCTGGGGTCTTCACACTGAGCTATAACTTCAGCCCTTTTTCATCTTTTGTTTTGAGACAGGGGGAGTCTCCCTAAATTGCCCAGTCTGGGTTTGAACGTAAGACCCTCCTGTGTCAGCCTCCCGAAGTGCTGGGAGCACAGGCCCATTGCGGGGCACCTGACAGAATTGAAGAACTACGGAATGAACAGCGCCCTGGCAGGCTCAGGAACCCGCTTAATCCCCTCCAGCCAACTGCTGTCAAATGCCTCTCACCACCCACGGGGAGAGTTAAAGGGGTGTGGGCTGACTGTCATACACTCAGTTTAACAGCTTAATAAAGTGACTCAGCACCATGAGAAGAGAATGAGGTGGAGGAGGAGGAGGAGAAAACACAGCTCTAGGGCGTGGGGCCGGGGAGCCAGATTCCTCAGAGTTCAGCCAAAGCCGTGGTCAGGACACTCAGGAAGGACGCGGTGCTGCCGCGACGAGGCAGGTGAAGGACCCAGGACAGACACAGTGAATGCCTTTGCTGTGTCATGCCCAGGCATTTCAGAGCCCCCTGCTGAGCACGGGTGCACACCTGGAGTCCCAGTGCTTGGGAGGCTGAGGCAGGAGGATCACGCTGGCTGCGTAAAAACACCAAACAAAACCAAAACTGGCCGAGCTATAGCACATTTTGGGCTGTGGGATCCTGGTGCCCTGCCCAGGCAAGTGGGCACAGCATCTGCTCTGATGTTTGTACAAGCATAAAGTCTCACGATGACACACTGGTCACACTGTCCTCGACGGTTGAGCAACAGGCTGCTGGTCATAGCATGTTCAGCAGAAGAGCTGCCCCACCTGAGCAGTGGCCCCTGCCCTGTAGCCACCAGGCCTCTCCTGTCTGTCAGCGAAAGGCAAGGCCAAGGTCCTCACTACTGTCCCCGGACCCCCCTGGGAGAGCAGTTGAGGAAGCAGCACTTTCCCTGCTCACTGGCAGCAGGCCAGCTCCTCCCCAGGACTTGGCCTCTGTGCTTTCACTCGTACCTGCAAGGGTGCAGGCTGAGCACCTCAGGTCGCTGTCCTCAGGGGCAGGGGTCACTGGACGCCACACACCCCAGGCCTCTTGCATCGCCTCCCCTGGCCTCTTCCCCCTGCAAAAGCTCAGCCTCGGTCTCTCAGAAGGTGGGGTGAACGCAGCCGCAGCCTAGCCAGGTTCCCCTGATGTTGGGAGCCGCAGCCCCGAGCCCGGTCGCCTCACTTGGCAGACGTGAGGCCTGTAGTAAAGAGTAAAGCCTGAGGTAGATTACCCCTCCCATCGAGCACGTTAGTTTCCTGTTTACCGCGTAAGCAACCCGCTCAACAATATAGTCTGCCTGGCAACTGATGATGTTAGCCAATCAGCTTGCCTTGCTTACTTTAACATGATTGGACACTGTATCCGTATATATACTGGTGCCACCCCTGGGGGGGAAGAAGAAGCCCGGAAGTAGAAGCCCAAAAGGAGCCGCGGGGAGCGGACCAAAGGAGGCTTCGGCTGGGAGCGATCCCAGGGCAGGCTGTACGGAGAAGGAAAATAAAAGAAAAGGTTGTCCACTGCCAGACTTTGTCGTGTGTCCTTCCTGCCGGCCGGGAGCGGACATCGACATTTGGGGGCCCGCCCGGGGACTGATCACCCCCGAGACGTGGAAGTGGACAACGCTCCAGTACAGAGCTGCGAGACAGGTGAGTTGGGGATAAGCCTGGGCTCTGGGTGGCGCGCACCTACAGGGCTTTTAGACTCCCCTCAGGCTCACGCGTAAGTGGCGGATTCCTTGGGCCTCACGCGGTGAGTAACATATTAAAAAATGGGAAACATGCTAGGTAGCAACACTAAGAGCGAGGGTGGTTGTGGAGAAAGCTCTCAAGAGCTTACAAAAGTACGCAGGGTATCTGAGCAGGCCCAGTCAGGGAGCTCCCGAGAGGGGCCCGTCAAGGGGAACAAAGATGCTAAGGAGGAGGATGGGGCTCTAGCCTCGGAGTCGTCTGACTCCGAGGACGAGGGAAAGTTGAATGGCAAGGAGGCCAAAGAGACCAGCTGTCAGGAGCCCAAGTCGCTCGATAAGGAGTCACAGGGTTCTTTTCCAGCGTTGCGCCGCGAATTGCGCTCTGCTCAACCTGGTCTGCGGAGGAGTAGAGAGCTCCTGAGCGCTCCCCGGCGCGAGAGGGAGGCGATCCCTCGCCACGAGGCGGCCGCCTGGGAGCTCCCTCCCCTTTCGCCAGAACAGGAAGTGATGCACGGGCCCCCATTTTCCGCCCAATCACGGCCGCCGTCTTATGCTCCGCCGCCGGCGGGTCGGTATTTTTACAGGCGGCTTTGGCAGGGGGGACGCTTGTCTCATGAGGTACATCCACCTGGGATAGATAGTGGCCCCTACGGGATATTTCCTGTACAAGTAGCTATGGGCCAGGGACGCAATGCATGGGAGCCTTTTGAGATAAAGCAGATTAGAGAACTTAAAAATGCAGTTACAACCTTTGGGCCGACTGTGCCTTACACCATTGCCATGCTGGAGAATCTGTCTTCTGGGCCCCTCACCCCCGCGGACTGGATTCAGCTGGCAAAGGCGTGTCTGCCCTCGGGTAGTTACCTGGATTGGCGAGCCTGGTACGCAGAGTTCTCTGCAGAGCAGGCTGAGAGAAACGCCAATCGGGGAAACCGGGGGTGGAACAAGGAAATGCTTATGGGAGAAGGTCGGCACGCTGATGATCAGACTCAGTTCCCCGGCGCTGTCTATGAACAAATCAATGCCATAGGGCTCCGCGCCTGGAAGCAGGTAAGCGGTGCCGGAACAGCCTCCTTGTGTCTTTCAAAAATAATTCAGGGTACCACAGAGCCATTTGTTGACTTTGTGGCCCGAATGCAAGATGCTGCCGATAAGATATTTTCTGATCCGGGAGTGGCTCGACCGCTGGTAAGGCAGCTGATTTTTGAGCAATGTACAAAGGAGTGCAAGGCAGCGATAGCTCCTCATAAGAACAAGGACCTCAACGCCTGGATTAGGATATGCAGAGAGATAGGGGGGCCGCTCTCCAACTCGGGAGTGGCTGCTTTCCTGGCCGCGGCTGTACAGCAGAGGGGACCTCGCGGGTTAGAAGGGGAATGTAAGGCTAAAGGGTGTTTTGCCTGCGGGGAGCCAGGACACATTAAACGTCATTGCCCAAACAATATAGATGCTAGGCCTCGCCCTAGGAATGAAGAACCATATGTTTGTGGGCGATGCAAGAGGGGATCACACAAAGCTGAGGAGTGTAGGTCGGTCTTTGATGCTCAGGGCAACCGTATTTGTGGACGAGATGCTAGAGGGCCAAAAAACGGCCAGAGGGGGCCCCCTTCACAGGCGGGCCCCCGCCCCAGAGACAGGACAGCTCAGGATGGCAGCCTTCAACAAGGGCCACCCCTGGGTCAGCAGGTGTGGACCTCAGTGTCGCCTCCAGACTTATACAGAAGGTCACCATTAGGACGGATGGCGTTAGGACCCTAAATGACATGCAAAAACTATTGGGAGACATTAATTGGATTAGGCCATATTTACATATACCAAATTCAGATCTCAAACCCCTGTTCGACCTTCTAAAGGGAGACCCAGATATAGCCTCCCACAGGAGGCTCACTCCTGAGGCAAGAGCTGCCTTACAGAGAGTGGAAAAAGCCTTAGGTGGGGCTACCTTACACAGAATTGAACCAGGGCGACCCTTTGATGTCTGTTTGCTACAGACTAGTCTACAGCCCACAGCGGTGATTTGGCAGAAAGGACCATTACTGTGGATACACCCTAAGGTCTCACCTGCAAAAGTCATAGAGCATTACCCGGAGGCAGTCGCTTCATTGGCCCTTGAAGCGCATGATAGAGCTGTCCAACATTTTGGCTCAGGACCACAAGCCATCCGAATACCCTATACCGCCAGCCAGATCAAGACCCTGGCTGCCTGCATAGATACATGGGCCATTCTGAGATGTGTTTTCCATGGGGATATAAACAATCAATACCCTAAAGACCCTATCTTGTCATTTGTCACTCAGCACCCTATAATTTTTCCAAAGGTTACTGCCTCTGAGCCATTAGTCCCAGCAACTACAATATACACAGATGGCTCCAAGACGGGGATAGGCGCCTATGTGATCCTAGGCAAGCCCCCGGTTACCATACAATTTGAACCTGATCAGCCTCAGGTGGTGGAACTGCAGATCGTTAAAATGATTCTTGAACGGTTCTCAGAAGCCATTAATATTGTCTCCGATTCTAGGTATGTGGTCAATGCTATGCAAGTGCTTGAGACTGCCGGTTTAATTAGATCCACTTCCACAGTGGCTGGGCTGTTCCTGTCTATCCAGACATTGCTTCAGAACAGACACCATAAGGTCTTCACCACCCACATAAGAGCACATACATCCCTGCCAGGGCCTATGGCATAGGGGAATGCGGCTGCTGACACTGCCACTCGCCTGTTATGGATTTTTACCTTACTAACACCAATCGAGCGAGCCCGTGCCTTCCATGATAAGTTTCATGTCAATGCCAAGACACTAGCAAACCATTTCCATGTTTCCAGAGCAGATGCACGAGATATCGTGCGACTATGTGACTCCTGTGCCACATACAAACCTGCCATACCGATGGGAGTAAACCCTCGAGGTTTGATCCCTGGTGATGTTTGGCAGATGGACATCACACATATACAGGAGTTTGGGACTCTTAAATATGTTCATGTTTCCACAGACACCTGTTCTCACGTCATATTTGCAACAGCAGAAACAGGTGAAAAAGTGTCTAATGTGATCAATCATTGCCTGGCGGCTTGGGCCGCATGGGGCAAACCAAAAATATTAAAAACTGATAATGGACCAGCCTATATAGGCAAAGCCTTCAATGAGTTCTGCAAAATGATGGAGGTTCAATTAAAACATGGTATCCCATACAATCCCCAAGGTCAAGGAATCATTGAGAGGGCTCATAGAAGCCTCAAAGAAATTTTACAAAAACAAAAAGGGGGAGTAGGCCAAGGCCTGGCCCCAAAGGCACGATTATCCATGGCACTATTCACACACAATTTTTTAAATTTAAATAATGATAATCGCTCCCCAGCTGTGGAGCACTGCAACCCTTCCCCCAACCATAAAGGGTGGGTGAAGTGGAAAGATGTCCTGACAGGACAATGGATGGGCCCGGATCCAGTGGTCAGCTGGAACCGAGGCGCGGTTTGTGTTTTCCCACAGGAATCGGGACGAGAACCACTGTGGGTACCGGAGAGACTGACACGGGCGACAAAGCCCTCGACTGAAGATCAGACCTGCCCTACCGGAGATCCATCACAGACCAACCAACAAGATGAATAGAAATAGCGGTAGCCCGAAATGGACAAGAAGATCCTCAGGCATATGCATGGCTCGCTCGCCTAGCCTACGACCGAGTCTAGGGGTGGTGAGCTTCCCACACTCCTCCTCTAAAAAATTATGACATAGCTGGGTAGGAGAGTCAATGACGGGTAAGAGCGTACTCCCCCGGTGCGACTCAACCTAAGCCAGGCCCTACCCCATCCTGCACGTAAGCCGCTGGACTGTTAGATGCTGCCCAGGTCTAAATTTCTCTCCGAGGGGATTTCTTTACGGAGAGGAAATGAGTGCAAGCTTGTGTGCATCCAGGTTCCGTCCAGTTTGTGCCTGGCCCTAGAAAAAGGACGAGGGCCTCAGGGCCTTGGCGGACCATGGGACGGCCGACCAGGGTCTAAGCCAAGGACCTACGGTGGGCCTACACATAGGGCATAAGCCTCTGCACCCAGTCCAGAAAGGGCTACGATGCGCACATTCATAAAAAAATAAAAAAGGGGGAGATGTTGGGAGCCGCAGCCCCGAGCCCGGTCGCCTCACTTGGCGGACGTGAGGCCTGTAGTAAAGAGTAAAGCCTGAGGTAGATTACCCCTCCCATCGAGCACGTTAGTTTCCTGTTTACCGCGTAAGCAACCCGCTCAACAATATAGTCTGCCTGGCAACTGATGATGTTAGCCAATCAGCTTGCCTTGCTTACTTTAACATGATTGGACACTGTATCCGTATATATACTGGTGCCACCCCTGGGGGGGAAGAAGAAGCCCGGAAGTAGAAGCCCAAAAGGAGCCGCGGGGAGCGGACCAAAGGAGGCTTCGGCTGGGAGCGATCCCAGGGCAGGCTGTACGGAGAAGGAAAATAAAAGAAAAGGTTGTCCACTGCCAGACTTTGTCGTGTGTCCTTCCTGCCGGCCGGGAGCGGACATCGACACCCTGACCCACAAGGCAAGGCTGTGCTTTCTCAGCCCCGGGGCTGAGCAGTCAAACCAGAACTGCTGGCCTGGCCAGCCCGGCAGGAGCAGCCTGGCCAGGCCTGAAGCTTTGTCAGCCAGGCTGGAGAGGTGTCCTTTTAACAAGCCTGCAGTGAACCTGCTCAGACACTGAGTGTTCTTTTTTTAACCTTTTTTGGAGTTTACATAGGGATCACTTTCACTTTAGGAATGCATGCCTGTAGGTGATAAATCTATAATCTCCTTTTTTCCCATTCTCACCACTTCAACCCCTCTCCTCCTCTTTATTCACAAAAGCTTTGATTCCGTTTTTTCCCTTCCATGCTCTTTTTTTCTTATCCTTTCTTTTCTTTCCCCCTCACCTCTCCCCCATTCCCCTTCTCCTTTGAACATGTTCTTCCCATTTCCCAGTATCTATTGTACATTTTGGTCCTTATTTCCAGTTTCTCAATCCAGAGAAACAATGTGGCATTTATACATGTATGTCCAGTTTATTTCACTTAAGAGTGTGGTTTCAAGGTGCATCCATTTAGCTAGAAATGTCTCAAGCTCATCCTTCTTTATGGCAGAGTAATACTCCACTGTATTAAAAAACAACCACATCTTCTTTATTCACTGAAAGGTTGATGGGCATTTGGGCTATTTCCAAGATTCAGCTATTACAAACTCTGCTTGATATAGACACGGATGTGCATATAGCATTGTGGTATGATGTTTTCAATTCTCTTGGGAAGATATCAAGAAGAGGAATCTCTGGGTCAAATGGAACAACTAGTTCTAGATTTTTGCAGAATCTCCAATTCATTTCCAGTGATGACACCATCCTACAATCTCACCAACAGTGGAGAAGGGTTCCTTTATCCCCGCAGCCCTGCCAGCATTTTTTATTGGTGATATCTTGGTGACAGCCCTTCTTTCTGAAGTGAGACAGAATCTTGGCATGGTTTTAATTTGCATCTCTTGAATGACCAGTGACGTTGAACACTCTTTTCATGTATTTATTTGCCATGTCTACTTTTTTATCTGAGAAGTGTCTATTCATTTCAGATACCCATTTCGGTATTGGGTCTTTAAATTGGGGAATATGATTTTTTTTGTCTTTTTTTGTTTTTATCGGTACCGGGGATCGAACTCACGACTGCCTGCTTGCAAGGCAGGCGCTTATGCCGCTGAGCTAAACCCCCAGCTCCCTATAATTTTTTTTTAATTCTTCATGTATCTAGATGTCTGAGGAACAGCTGGTAAAAATTTTCCCACTCTATGGGTTGTCTCTTTACTGTGTTGGGGATTTCCTTTGGAAAAGCTTTTTAGTAAGATGTCATCCAAGTTGTTCTGATATTTCTGATGCAAACAGCATTTTGGTCTTAAAGTCTTTGCCTACACTGATGTCTTCAAGAGTTCTACCTAGTCTATCTTCTAACAGGTTGAGTATTTCTGTTTTAATATTTAGGCCTTTGATGCATTTTAATTTTAGTTTTGTGTGTGGTGAAGCATATGGCCTACTTTTAATCTTTGGCAGGTGAAAGCCAGTTTTTCCAATACCACTTATTAAAGAGGCTATCTTTCTTCCAGAGAACTTCCTGGACCTTTTGTGATAGATAATGGGTGGCTGAGTGTTTGAAGTTATTTCTGCATCTTCTAATCTGTTCCCTTGATCTTCAGGTCTGTTTATTTGCCAATATCATACCTTTTTTTAAAAAAATCTCAGTCACTTTGTAGTATAGTTTTAGGTCAGAGATTGTGATGCCCCACCTTGCTTTTGTTGCCCAGAACTGCTTTTGCTATTCTAGGTCGCTTCTAGTTCCAAATAAATTTTAGGATTGTTTTCTTTGATGTTTTCTGTGAGATATGCTATTGGAATTTTGAGTGATATTGCATTAAATCTGTATAACAGTTTTGAAAGTATAACCACTTGCATTATGTTGATACTTCTTACCAAAAAAAAAGGAGTAACTTTCCATTTTCTGATATCCTCTTTCATCTCCTTTTTCAGAGCACTATAGTTTTCAATGTAAAGCTGTTTACTTCCTTTGTTACATTGATTCCCAGGTATTTCATTGTTTTGGATGCTATTGTGAACAATGTTCTTTCTCTAATTTCCCTCTCAGTGAATTTGTTATTTGCATACAGGCATGCCATTGGTTTTTGAGTGTTGACTTTGTATTCATTTATACTACTGAATTTGATAATTAATTCTAGGGGTTTTTTTGGTGGAGTTTTTGCGGTCCTCTATGTAGACTATTATGTCATTTGCAAATAATGATAATTTTGACTTCTCCCTTTCCTGTTGTTATTTCTTTTACTTCGTTCTCTTGTCTAATTGCTCTGGCTAATGTTTTCAGAACTATACTGAGTAAGAGTGGAGGCATCAGATATCCTTGTCTTTTTCCTGATTTTAAAGTGACAGCTTTCAGTTTTTGTCCAATTAGTGTAATATTAGCCATTGATTTGTCATAGATTTTTTTTTATCATGGTCATAAATTTTTTCAGGAGTTTTTTTTTTTAAATCATGGAAGTATCTTATTTCTCCATCAATTTTGAAAGATAGTTTTTCATAGTATCAAGTTTGAGGGTATAGGCAACTACTTTGAAGGCAATAAGATTCACAAAGATGCCCATTCTGGTTTGACTATTGTCTCCTTTGGAAGTCCTGTAATGTTTACAATGCCTAAGTTTTATTGGTCTTGTTCTCTACTGTTTTGTCCAACTTTATAATATCTAATGAGATAGACAATTCTTTTTAAGGAAACAAGAGACAAAGTTGATAACCATTGTTAATAACCTTGTAGTCTGTTCTACATCATGTGCTATGTCTATCCTTGGTTTTGACTGACAGCTTTGTTTTGCCATATTTGACTTTATTCTCCCCCCCCAAAAAAAAGTAATAAGAACTAAGGATCAATAAAATCCAAAATGTGTACATTTTGTTGTAAAAAAGAGAGGGAGGAAAAAAAAAAGAGCTCTAACGGATATAACAGCAAGTGTGTTTAGGGGTGTTAAATAGCTGACGATATTAATGTTTTTGGATCATTGAACACAGCTGTTTGCAGTCTCTCTGTTTGAATGTCTACTTTGTATTCTTTGATACTGTGATTTGAGCAACTATTTCCAAGATGATAATATGTAATCTATTAACAGGTGATTTCTTACTGTTATGGTTTTTTTTTTTTTTTTTGTAGTTCTGTATTATGTGTAACCTTACACTGCTTTGTTTTGTGTTGTGTTTTTCTCTTTTTCCTCTTAAATAAAATTAAAAAAAAAAGAAAGATAGTTTTTCAGGTACATCAATCTGGGCTGGACCCTTTTAGGGTTTGAAATACTTTATTCCAGCTCTCTTTGACTGAGGAGCTTGTGTTGAGACGTTTGCTCTGATTCTGATGAGCTTTCTTTTACAGGTGATTTGTTTCTTCGCTCCAATAACTTTTTTAAAAATCTAACTGCTTTTAATATTGTGCTTTTGTGTTGAATTCCTAGGACCTTGATTATTATCTGCCTTGGCATAGTTTTTTGTTTTAATTATGGCTAACGGAGTTCTATATGCCTTACATATCTGTCTGTCACATTCTTTTTCCCTGCTTGGGAAGTTTTCTGCCATGACTTCTGTGAGCAGGTCTTTTATGTTATTGCTGTCTCCTGCTTTTTCAAGATTTTCAGTCTTGTGTTACTGTTCTTTGCATCATGTAGCAGCTGTTGGATTTATTCCCATAGTCCTTTGCCATTTTTAAGAAATCTTTCCTTTCATGATTGCTAACTGCAATCCTGTCTTCTAAATCTGAGATTCCGTCCTGGCATTGACTTATTCTGCTGCATATACTTCCACTGGAATTTTTAATCTCCAGGAAACCTGTCTGAATCTGTTTCATAGATTTCATTTCTTTCCTTTATTGTTTCTCTTGTGGTTTGTTAAGCACCTCTTTTTTTTAAAAAAATCTATGTCTGTTCTTGAGTCACTAGCATGTCTGTCATTGCGGTCACCATCTCTGCAGTTATCTGAGAAACTGTTTCCGACTTGACTCTTTCTGGAGCCTCATTCATTGGCCTTGTGACTTCTGCGGTTACCACTTCCTAGGGCCAGGTACGTGGCTTTTCCACTTCGTTGCCCCTGGGTTTGCCCTGGTGAGCTGGAAGACTGGCATTGCTTCATCAATCCCTTAACTCCCTTAACTCCTGGGTTGATGTTTGCTAATTGCTTGTGATTGATGTTTGCTAACTGCTAACTGCTTATGTATTGCAAGTATTGAGAACCCTTAGAAAGTGTCTTCCAGGCATAGCTAGCTTTTGGGCTCTGAGGCTGTGGAAGATCCTTCCTCTTCAGTTTGCTGGGGATGAGAAGTTGCTGCCTACTTGTCCTATCCCCTGGTGCTTGGCACTGGCCTACAGTATTGTTTATGACCTGTGGCAATCTCAGCCTTGGCATACCCAGAAGAACAACTGATTAGAAGAATTACCTTACCTCGGCTAAGCAGTACAATCCGCAGTAACAATAGCATCAAACACAGCCCAGACAATGGCAAACTGTGCTATTAATCTGCCACTTTTAGCTGAATGAACTATTTTTGTGGTTATATAATGAATTCTAAAATAAACAAGAAAATTGTATACATATGGTAAACTAACCCTCAATATGGTGATTTCACCGTCAGGAGAGAAAAATTAAAAAGTGTTGGGGGAAGGAAATATAGAAACTGAAGAAGAGGAAGAGATTGGAAGCAAGGCTGGAGGACAAAGGAAATGTACAAGAACTTTGGGCAACTAATGAAGAAGACAGGAGTGAGAGAAGCAAGGAAGAGAAACAAGAACAGAACAATCACAAAACAACTAGAAACTATGTTCACATTCATATAAAAACAAGAACAGAAAAATTAAAATTAAGGCTGGAAGTGGTGGCTCACGCCTGTAATCCCAGCTCTCAGGAGGCTGAGGCAGAAGGATTGTTGTAAATTCAAGACCAGCCCAGGCTACAAAGTGAGCTCAAGGCCTGCCCAAACTGCATAGAGAGAACTTGTCTCAAAAAGACAAAAACAAAAAAATTTAAAATTAAAAAATAAAAACAAGAAAAAAACCAGAAGAAACAAACAAAAAAGAAAATGGAAAAAAAGAAGAAAATTTCTAAACCGTCCGTGTCAGGACACGTCTCTGCTGTCACTGTGCACAGAGGGGCAGACAGGGTCTGATTAAGCCAGTTGCCTGCACCGCTAGGTCCACTGAAGTTCAGGCTGGTTTCTGGCCGTGAGGCTGTGACCCCACTTGTCCACCCCGCAGCCGTCCATGTGCCTCCTGCCAGCTTGAACGCGGCTTCTTGACCTCCTGCTCACTTGCATTCCATTCTTTCTCCTCTTGATAATGGGACCTGCTAGGCGGGGCCAGGCCACAGGTGCTCTGAGTTCCAAGCTCAGCTCAGTCACCTTCTCCTGGGGGGCATCTGAATCCACATAACTCACCAGCCACTGAAGTCTGCTGGGTTCACTGGCCCATTCCATGGGTGCATTTCTCTGTGGGGGCCTCAGGGGTCACCAGTAGTCACTGTGCATCTGTGGGTGAGCTTCCCCTCTCATGTGGGGAGTCCAGGCTGAGTAGAAGACATCTCTTGCCACCTCCTTCTGTGTTGATGTCTCTCTCTCTCTCCTCTCCCCCTGGGCTTCAATTCTCCATCCAGGTCCTTACTGGGTCCCAGGGACCCACTTCCCTCCTTCTTCTCTTCCTCACATTAATATTCCAGCATCTGGGCACCGAATTTCAGAGAGGCTGTTCACTACTCCACCGTCTTCCTGGAGGTCCCTGATTTTTCTTTTTCTAAGACAGAGTCTTTCTGCGTAGTTCAGGCTGGCCTTGGACTCAAACTCACAGTGATCCTCCTGCCTCAGCCTCCTTCGTAGTGAGGACCACAGGTTGTTGCCATTTATTATTTTATTTATTTGTTTATTTATTTATTGGTACCAGGGATCAAACTCATGACCTCACACTTACCAGGCACGTGCTTGATCTTCTGAGCTAAACCCTAGGCTATTATTTTTAAGTGTATAAGTTTAAAAATTTTTTGTATTTAAATTGTTCTTAATACAATTTTGCATCATATATTGATCACGGCTGTGGTGGGGAATGCAGACAGCACATCTTACAGCCCCTCACTCTTCCCTCCCTCTGAACTGTAATTCATAACAAGTGCATAACAATTAATTTGGGAGTAAATCTTGGGACCCTTTGGCAGCTGAGTCCCTATTCTTTGCTATGGAGTTAAATCTTAGGATTCCTAAACTTGATATAATGGGCATTTTCTTTCACTAAAACATGGTCCAAAGGGATATTTTAATATATGTCAACTCGCTCACAGTGATATTTATTTGGAGATCCTTGTTACATGTGTTTTTTATATAGGTTGTGATGAATTCGCCTTATAATTATAATGAAATTCACTATTTCAGCAAAACCTGATTGGTGAGCTATAACAATTAGGTTGTTATGTTTTTTAAACCTTGGAAACCATCATGTTCAGAGTCCATAAAGACACTGATATTGTGAAATCAGAAGCGTGAGATGGTGCTTGCATTTCTTAAGGGTCCCAGTTATATTTCATCAATGGTTTACCCGGGAATTAAGTGAACAAAGGCCCACAGCGGGAGGCGGTGGTTGCGGCTGGGTGTGGCTGGGTGTGTGGGGTGTGTTCATCGCCTTGCTGTTTTCTGTGATTGAGCAAATTCTCTTTCTCATAAGATGAACTTTACCAGTGTGTGAACTACAATTCACTGTTATTTCTTTTTCTTTGAGACATTGTCTCACTATGTAGCCCAAGTGCTGGGATCACAGCTGTGCCAACACACCTGGCTACTGTTATTTCATTTTGATACTTTAAGTCATTAAAAGAATTTTCAACAAGAGAAATGAATATATATATGACTACGGGTATGTATTTATATATACATAAAGATGTTTGAAAGTTAAAAAAGTTAATTGAGAGAAGGTCGGAAGCTGACAAAGTCATTGGGAAGAAAAGACAAAGATCAAGAAAATAGAGACAAAACAGAATTAATCCAAGAAGTCCAGTGTTCCACAATGAAGAATTCCACAAAGACTCAGGAAAACGATCAAAAGACAAAGGGGTTCCCTGAACTGAAGGCTGTGCATTTGTGGGTTGCACTCTGTTCCCCTTCCCTCCCCCGTCCTCCCCTCTTTCCTTCCCCCTCTCCCCTCTCCTTGCTGGGAAAGGGCCCCAGGGCCTCGTGCTAGCCATCCAGGTCCCGCCACACAGTCCCACCCCCAGCCCGGGCATGGCTCTTTCTCAACAGCATCATCAGAACTTAGGCGTAGATGCAGCAAAGCTTCCAAGTCAAGAGGGTTCTGGTTAAAATTACAGACCAGCCCTGGCGGTGTTCCAGGCTGCCTTGATGCATGTCACACCCTTGCCCTACCCACAGCAGCCTCCCCTGCACAGCCCTGCCCGCCCGGGCCCCTCAGCTGCGGCCTGGCTGACGCAGGGTCCACCCAGCACCCTCATCCAGCACACAGCCCCCCATCTTCTTTTTTGAATCATCAGGGAGGAGTTTTTCCTTCACTAACCCACACAGGAGACCTGAACACCACAGAAGTGTGCTGATGGCCCTACGAACATGTGAGATTTGTCCATCCCTGCCCTCCCAACCCAGTTTCTCCACAGCCCATCCAGCATGTTCTGTCTGCTGCCTAGAACGAGCAGCACCAATCAGCAAGCGGGAGAGGTGGGGTCCCCATCAGGGCTGGGGTGCTGCCCCTGGCCATGCAGCACCAGGAATCCAGTATGGGAGTATAAGGGACCCTCCATGACACCAAAAGGAACACCCAAGCTTAAGAGCAGCCAGGAGCTATATCCTCCAAGGGGCTTATGTGCCCATCAACAGATGATACAGAAAATGTATGCACACACCATGGAGTACTACTCTGCCATGAAGAAGGATAAGCTTGAGTCACGTGGGGAAATGGCTGTGTCTTGAGGCCGTAGTGTTGAGTGAAATAAATCAGGCATAAGCTTAACTATCACATGGTTTGTCTTATGTGAGAAACCCAAAGTATATACTAGGAACAAGGTAAAAGACAGGTAATAGGAAGTAGGGAAATAGATCTTTGTAAAAAGGGAAGTGGGTCAAGCTATGGGGGAGTGCAAAGGGGTAGGAGAAAGGAGATGGAAACGAAAGGATTGAAGACCCACGAGCGATTAAGCTGTCACAAAGGGGAAGGGGACAGAGAGAGCGGCGAGGAGGATAAGGGGCATTAGGAGCTGGGACCAAGGCCTGCCGGTGAGCGTGGTCCTCACCACGGCAAACGCCGGCTCCTAAGGCTGACTAGAGGAGTGGCCGCCCGCGGGGAGGGGCCAGCGCGCAGGGCCCTGACGGCGCTGGAGGAGCTGCCGGCTGCCATGTTAGGGTGCAGAGATGAGTCTGAGTTCCTGAGGGGTAACTGGAGCCCTAGACGGGGGAGAGAAAAGGGAGAAAAGCCAACTGCTGACTGCAGGAGAGAGCGAAGGGTACGGGAACTGCGGGGTACTGTATGGCACTGTGCAGCTCAACTGCGAACAGTAGTTTCTTCTTTCCTTTCCTTCTCTTTCCGCCTTCCTTCTTTCCTTCCTCCCACCCTTCTGGCTGCCTGTTTCTCTCTTCTTGAGACAGGGTCTCACCACATAGTCCAGGCTGCCTTTGAACTTGCAGGAAGTCTCCTGCCTCAGCCTCCTAGCCTCTGGGGTGACGGGTGGGCGCTGCCAGGCCCAGTGTGCCGGGAAGCCAGCTTCCAGGGTGAGCTGAAAAAGCTGGGGCTGGGAGCCAGAGCCTGGCTGAGCTGGCTGAGCTGGCTGGAGCACACTGGAGTGCAGGTTTGTTTGTCTTTTAATTCACTCCTTGCTCACACACAGGGAAACCCGAAGGGAGTGGTGTCAAGTGCTTTCTTGGCAAAGCATCCAGGGACCAATAACCAAATGTATTTTACTGGGGACAACAGGACCGAGCTCCTGGCCCCTGGCCTGAAATACTGTAGGCTCATTCACTGGCTCCCAGCTGGGTGCTGTCCAAAGATAATGAACCACTGTGGGCTGAGGGTGGTCTCCAAAGAAATAATTTACCAAGCTGTGTGGCTCATGGGGCCTGAGACTTACCACCTTCAGCCAGAGTGAGGATTCTGAGTGGGTCAGTAGTGCTCCAGGGTGCAAACCACATGTTCTGTAGGTGACCGTTGGCCTGTTTTTAGTCCTTACTTAGCACCATCTATGCCAGAGTTGATGAGAAGTAAAAAATTGAAACTAGCTGTCATTTTATTTATTTCTGTAGTCATAAAATTCTTAATATTTTCATTGGAGGTAGACGGAGATTTTGTAAAATCATTGAATGTTCGTTTGTCTGTTTGTTTTTTGGAACAGGGTCTCACTCTGTAGTTCAGCACGGCCTCGAATGTACTATGTAGCCCAGGTTGGCCCTAAACTCACATCCCCCTCCTGCCTCAGCCTCTCAGTGCTGGGATTACAGGTGTGCACCACCACAGCTGATAGCACCAGCATTTCAAATGAAGAACGGAATAAAGCCTCCTTTGGTGGTCTTCTCTATCTCTGTGATCCATACCCTCCTTTTGGAAGTGGCAACTTCATACCTGTAAACTTAATACCACAATTGGTTTAAACTTCCTTTGGTATCATTTGGTATCTCTTTCACAAGACAGTGCCCTTTCTCATAAATTTTGTATGGTTTTAATAGCAACTGCCTGTGACAGACAGTATTTTAGGTCAGACCAGAATTCACACACAAAAACCCAAGTACCTGCTTGCAAATGCAAAATAAATTAAAACACTGCCTGATGAAATCGAAACTGGCTTTATCTGATGATAGGGATTCCGCAGCCGGTGCCTCAGGTTGAGCCCAGGGACTCCGCCATGGGTGCAGTGGGTCTTTGGCAGGAGAACTGGGTTAGATGTGGTAACCACATACTCCGCAAGTACAGACTCCCTGCTCCTGCTCTGCCCTGCTGAGAGCTTAGATGCCGGTGTTGTAAGCGGTGGACCACAGCCCAGCATCTGAAAAAGAGAAAGAAGACACTCCTGGAGGAAGAGCTGCAGCAGGGAACCCCTGCGTCAGAAGATACTGTTTTGATGACTGGATGAAGACAAGGTGGCATCTTTGGGTGGTGGAATATGATTACTCTGCTATAAAGAATGACAGATTTCAGACATTTTAGGAAATGGATGCACCTGGAAAACGTAAGGTTGTGTGGAGTAAACCAGACACTCCCGCTTAAGTAGCACATGGTGTCTCTCATTGGAGAGAAGCAAAGTACAAAGGGATTACTAAGGATGGGCAGAAGGGGACAGGATGGACGGGTCTCTTGCAACAGGAAAGTGGGCCGAGGAACCAGGGTGAAGGGTGAGGGGTGAGGAGGACGGGGAGGGGAACTAGGTAGACTGCAGATGTGCCGTGTTACAGGAAGCTATAACCTCGATGAATGGAAGCATTATGTGCCATACCCAAGATAAGATTAACAGTAATAACAAGAACAAAAAACAGGTGAGGGGGATTAGGGGAGGGAGAGAAGGGCGGACAGGGGAGGGGAGTCAAAAACCAAAGAGACAAACTGTGACACGCACATGTGCCCGCTCCCCAGGATGACTGCAAACTGTGTGCATTGCAAACAGCACTAATAAAATCAAACATTAACTCTTTTTAAAAGATGCTTTCTTGCTTATTTTGTTGTTTTTTTGAAACAGGGTCTCCCTAAGTAGTTCAGACTGGCTTTGAACTCTGGTGATCCTTCTACCTCAGCCTCCCAAGTGCTGGGGTGACAGGCATGCACTGCCACACCCAGCTGTTTTTTTGTCTATTGAGATAGGGTCCAGGCTGGCTTGTGGCTATCCTTCTGCCTCAGCCTCGAAGCGCTGGGATTACGGGCAGTCATGCCCGAAGAGCCATTGTTGGGAAGAAAGGCTGGCTGCCGAGAACTCTGCAGATGATGGTGAGTTCTGACCTCGAGGACCAGCCGGAAGCCATGCTGCCTGTGGGAGCCGTGGTGCATAATCATGCTGTCTACACCTTGCAGCTGAATAAACCTTGGCTGAATGTAGGTTAGCGAGACAGGAGAAGTCTCAAAAATCCTTGGGGGTCCCATAATTGCAGAGGAAAGCAAGACCACTGAAGTCCTGCAGTTTTTTTTTTTTTTTTTTTTTTTTGTCTTTTTCCTTTTTATTGATACCGGGGATCGAACTCACGACCGCCTGCTTGCAAGGCAGGTGCTTATGCTGCTGAGCTAAATCTCCAGCCCCTAGTCCTGCAGTTTTTACATCTCCCAGGTAGGCTCAGAGTGGGAGGGAAGCAACCTCTGCCCCGAGATTTCCCAATGGAACCAGGTTCCAGGGGACGATGCCCTGTCCTTAATTCCGCCTTCCCCTCAGAGGCTGGCACAATCTCTTGTTTTGTTTATTTTTATTTATTTGATCTCCCTGTCAATCAACTTTATTTCCAAACAGAAAGCCCTCCATTAACAGAGCCAGTCGCTATTAAATTGTATGATGGTATCTTTCACAAATAACAAAAGGCAGATGGGAAATACTAGGATATTCTTGGTGAATATTTATTGCAAATTTTCTTCTTCTCACTTTTTCCTGCCTAGCGCTGTCTCCTGATGCCAGTGGACAGCAGCCAGCTTGAGGGCTTGGTTCAGGTGGAGAATTTGGTATCCTTTGTCTTCCAAGTCTTTCCAGGGCATAAAAGAGGCAAAATCACTGCCAGAGACCTCTAATTTCATGTCATGCACTATCTTAACATCACAGTAGCTGCTTGGCCCATGACTTGTGGCTTATTCAAAGGTAAGGAGAAGTCGAGCAGGGGACATTTCACGGTAGCAACCTCTACTTATCATAGCCATTTTCATAGGCAAGACTGAGGAGCCGGGAAAGAACACTGCCACCCCAGCTGGGAATGATGGTGCACGTCTGTGGTCCTAGCAGTCAGGAGGCTGAGGCAGGAGGATCACTGCAAGTCCAAGGCCAGTTTGGGCTACATAGTGAGTTCAAGGTCAGCCTGAACTGCATAGCAAGACCTTGTCTCAAAGAAAACGTGGTTGCCTCCAACCTGCAGTGATCTTCCTGCCTCAGGCTCCTGGGATGCTGTGGTTAAGGCATGCGCCACCACAGCCGGCCTAGGTTGCTCTACTAAAACTCCTCTACTACTTATTATGATTTCTAATATTTCTAATACTTTACTATTAGTAAAATATTCTGGCCTGTTAATTCCATTCTCAGAGTCACAACCCCCTGCCACTGAGATAGAACTGTTTTCATCATCTGTCATGAACAGCAGGCAGCAAAAGACATAGAGAATTTCTAAAATTCACAGCTATTTGGTGCAACTGTCAGAATTAGAATTCAGGCGTTTTGGCTTCCAACCAAGTTTCTTTCTTCTCTAGGATGAGTGTTTCATTTTGATTTTTTTTTTATCAGTACTGGGGATTGAACTCATGACCACGCACTTGCAAGGCAGGCGCTTATGCCGCTGAGCTAAATCTCCAGCCCTCATTTTGATTTTTAACATAAATTTTTTTTTTTTGCTAGGTGTTGTGGCCCACAGCTGTAATCCCTGGGAGGCTGAGGTAGGAGGATCCCAAGTTCCAACCAGCAAAGGGAATTTAGAGACTTTATCTCCAAATTTAAAAAGGAACTAGGGTGTAGCTTAGTTCAAAGGTCCCAGGTTCGATTTCCAATACCACACACACATACAAAGCAACACAAAACCAAAACAAATCCTTAAACTTAACTACTGATGTTTCATAATACTCTGTCTGGGTATAGGATGGTTTTGTTGTTCCATAACTGTCATTTTTCTTTTTTACATCCTACACGGTTCCTGAAACAACAACAGATTTCAGACATTTTGTTGATTGCTTTCACAGAGCAAGAGCACTTAGGTAGAATTAGTTCTGTTCCTGGTTGTTCTGTTCCTGGTTGTCCCCATGTGAAGACCCCTGGCTTAAGCTGACAGACATGCAGCTCAGGGGGCAGGGCCAGTGAGCTCTTGCTTAAATGAGAGCCCCAGATGCCTCTGGAGGACCGGAAGATGCCCTTTTAGTTAAGATACAGTTAAGTGCAAAGTGTGCAGATTCATAGTGTACAATACCACGTTTTGATATATGGTCACACTATAACTTAAATCTAGATGCAATACTGTGTTTTCCCTTCTCTTTCATATTTCTGTTTTTGTTCTTTTCTAGACAAGGTCTGTGTAGTTCAGACTGGTCTTGAACTCCCAGCAATCCTCCTGCTTCAGCCTCCCAAGGGCTGGGATGAGAAGCGTGCGTCACACACACGACTCACGAGATTCATTTTTAAACAGGAGGAAACTGAGGCTCAGAAGAGCTCGGTAATTAATGGCAGAGACAGCGAAGACTTTCGAACTGTCAGATGCTGACATCTTGGCTGTTAGCACTGCATGACGCTTACATTTTTAGAAATTTTGATGTAACTTTAATTACTACATGTGCTACCTAGAATCTTCCAGTTCTGATACAACTGAAGTTCGTTGATGGGTAGAGCTCTCCCTCATCTAGGGGGGTGAGTAGATGATGTCACAGGGTTCCCCCCATTGAGAAGAGGTAGCATCAAATCCTAGTGACAAAAAAAATTCAGTGGAAGGCAGCTCCTTCCCGGAACCACTGTTTGTTCTTGCTCAGGCTGAGGCTGCAGTCGGTCCTGAATACCTACTCGGCCAACGGCCAGTGGCTGGGAGGATTGGTTAATCTCTCCCGAAACCGCAGGCTCTACCACCTGGCTGCTTCCTCTTTGCTTTCCCAGAGCGGAGGAAAGAAAGAAATGTTTTTCTTTTTCAAAAGTTATATTAATAGAGGTCAAGATTATTGGGATCATTTAGTTTAATAAGCTGTGGCATCATAATTGGTGACAGCTCTTGCTGGTACGCTACCCCAGGGACGAGGAAACTCCAGTTTTTTGATGTTTCCGTCTACACTCTACTCCAAGTAGGCTGACAAATTACCAGGCTGGGATTAAGGTGAAGATCCAAGAGTGTTCGGCAGGAAGGAACTGTACTGGTTATTTCAGTTTGCTTTCTGCCAGACAGCTGAAGTCCATGGCCCGATTTATGTTTTTTTTTTTTTTTTTTTTTTTTTGTCAAACCATTTTTTTATTGAACTGTTTTTATGCTTCTTAGCTAGCTGGGCACTCCACGGCACCACTGTTGATGTCGTCTATGACGTCATGAAGGTGCCGGTTGTCCACATTGCAGCCCACAGACTGGGCAGTCCCCAGGATTTAATGGTTCCAGAGAGTTCTCTGGCTAAAGACCAGTGCCGCATCTGCTGGACAATGTTGACAATCTCACCAAAAGTGGTATTTCCACTGTGTTTAATGTTTTTCTGCTTTTTTCTGTCTCTCGGCGGCTCCTTGAGGGCTTTGATGATCAGGGCAGAGGCAGAGGGCACCACCTCAGTTGAGCCTGCCTGTTCTGAATGGTCAGCTTCACTGTAATCCTCAGACCCTTCCAGTCACCAGTGGTCTTGGTGATGTCATCACCCACTTTTTTTGGAGACAGACCCAAGGGGGCCAGGGCAGATGTGGCACCTACTTCACCACTGGTGCACCTCAGGTACACGACTTTGATCTCGTTGGGGTCGAACTTGGGTGGCGTGGTGGAGGCAGCTGGTGTCCGATGAACCCGAATTCGGGACAACCAAAGAAAGTTGCACCTTTGCCTCCTCCTAGCGGAAAGCCGAAAGCCCGATTAATGTAGTTATGTTGGTGTTTTTGAGACAAGGTCCCCCGATATAGTCCAGGCTGGCTTTGAACTTGTGGTGGTTCTTCTGCCTCAGTCTCCCTAGAGCTGGGATTAACTGTAGCCTGATGCCGGGTGTGGTGGCTCACACCTGTAATCCCAGCACTTGGGAGGCTGAGGTGGGAGGATCATTGTGAGTTTGAGACCAGCCTGGGTTACAAAGTGAGCTCAAGGCCAGCCTAAACTGCCTAGCAAGATCCCGTCTCCAAAAAGACAAAAAAAAAAAAAAAAAAAAAAAAAAAAAAAAAAAAAAACAAACAACCTGTAGCCTGTGGGGCTCATGTGTTTCTCTCTACGCTGTAATCATTAAAACTACTGAGCACTCATCAGGTAAACACAACTAGCAGCCTGGGGTGTGAGGGGCATGGACCCAGCATTTGCCCAACCAGAGCTGGACCTGTGTTATTTTAATTCTAACCCTCCCTGTTATTTAGTGCTTGGTCAAGTTAGGCCATTCTTTTGTAACTCAAATTCTTTTTTTTTTTTTTCTTTCTTCCTTGTGACAGGCTGGCTGTGTAGTTCAGACTGACCTTGAACTCACCGTGGAGCCCAAACTGGCCTCGAACTGGCCCAATCCTCCTGCCTCCCGATGGGCGTGTGACCAGCTGCTTCACCACGCCTGGCCTTGTCAAACTCCTACACACGAGGTGGGCACAGCACTGACCTCGGGTTGTTATTGGGGAAGTAAGCAAATCATCCTAAACTGGGACCAGTGGTGCACACGTGTCATCCCAGCACTCGGGAGGCTGAGGCAGGAGGTTCACAGAGAGTTCAAGGCCAGCCTGGGCTACACGGGGAGTTCTGGACTACAGAGCAAGACCCTGTCTCAAAACAAAACAAGAAAGTTACTCCACTTCTAAAGCTGCCCTGCAAACCGTACTAGAAAGGCAGGTGTGCTTGGATTAAACTCTCAGTGAACATGACCAACGCCTCCACAAATCCTAGCGCTGAGCTCTCAAAGCCCCCACCTCCCCACCTCTTCGGGGAGTCCTAACAGTTTCAATTTGCTTGGTCTGGGGCACAGATGTAATACACGCGCTCAGGGCTCCCCAGCTTGCATCCACAACTCGAGACCCGAGCCCAAAGCGAGTGGCTCAGCTTTTCCGGAGCTGGTGGGGGGTCTGGGTCACGGCGAGGGCGCCCAGCGCGAGCTGCGGCGGCGACCAGGAGACAAAGGGGCTGCTTGCCCCAACCTCCCCTTCCTCTTTTGTCGTCCCCGTGAAGGCGGGGGCGCGAACCCCGAGAAGGGACACAGGCCGGGGGGTGGGGAGGTGGGGGCGTGTCCCTATCTCAGTCCCCGTCCCCGCCCGGGAGCGCGCCTGCCGGCAGCGCGAGCCAAGAGCAACGAGCGGGGCCGCGCTTCGGCCCCTCGCTCGGGTCTTCGGCAAAGGGGCGGGGCTCTGCGCGGCCGGCTGCTCTCGATTGGCTGCGGGTGTCGGGGCGCCGCGCCCCGATTGGGCGGCAGGGCTGTCTGGCGCGCGGGCGCGCGAGGTGGGGAGGGGGCGCTGGAAGCTGCTGGAAGTGAGGGGCGGCGGGCGCCGCGGGGGAGGAGCGGGGGGCGGGGAGACCCCAGCCCCGCCCATGCCCCGCCCGGGCCCCGCCCCGCGCCGTGCTCCGACCACGGGCGGCCCAGGGGCGGGCGCGCGCTGCATCCCCATCCTCGCCCGCGTCGCCGGGCGCCGCGCAAACGCCATGGCCACCGCGAGCACCACCGGCTCCACCCTGCTGCAGCCGCTTAGTCGCGCCGTGCGGCTGCCCATCGACCAGGTAGCGGCCCGCGCCTCCAAGGGCCGGGCAGAGCCAGGCCAGACAGGGCGGGGTTGGGTGGGGGCGGGGCGGCCGTGCGGCGCCGGCCGGGGGGCGCCCCCGCCCCCACCATTGCCGCGCCGGCGACAGCGCAGGACCGACGTGCGCGCGTGCATCCGCCCTCCCTGCCCGCGACGGCGCGGCCCGACCGCCGCGGTACCCGGGGGCCGGGGCCGGGGCCGAGGCCGGGGCCGGAGCCACCTCGGACGCGCGTGCAAGGGCTGCAGGGCGCCGCACCCGGGACAGCTGGGGTCCCGGGGGTACGCGAGGACGAGGCTGTGGGGGAGGGGGTGGGCAGCAGGGGGTGCTCGCGATCCTGGGGTCCCTCGAAGTTGCTGCGTCGCGGCCAGCGCGTCCTCTGCGCCGGTCTTCTCCCGGAGGCGTCTGACACTGGGGGCGGGGGGCGGCGGCTGGCACCCCAGTGCTGGTCCCGGGGCGCATGGGACTTAGCGCCGTCGTTGGGAAGCGGCGCCTTCGTTACTCGGAAAGTTTGCAAGCCTTGGTCCGGAGCGAGGTGCAGGGAAGCTGGCGCCAGGCTGCGCGCGTGGCTGCTCTGGCCCTGGGCGGTTGGGAGCCGCTGATTTAGGCAGTTCGGCTTGCAGGTGCAAGCTGTGGGTGGGGACGATGGTCACTGTCCTCGGCTGGAATCTGCTGCCCTCGGGGACTCCGTGTGCGGAGCGGGATTCCTCGGTGTCTACCTGGCTGTGCGTGGAAAGGGCTGGGGCGCTCTCGTAGTATATTAACTGCTCTGTGCTATCTTGTTTGAAATAAAATAGACCCACGTGTGAACAGAGAGCATTTAAAAACTCTGCCTACGTGAATGCTGTCTTTGCACATAGCTGAGGTTAACTTGTGGGAATTAGGAAAGGACCTGTTCCACGTTAAATGGAAAAAAGCCCCAGTAGTAACGTTTACTCCCATCTTTGATGAAGCGGACCTCTCTGTTAGTGAGCTGATCGTAATTGAAGGATTTAGAGGCTCCTGGGCGACCGGAGGGACTGACTCCCCTTTCAGAATGGCAGAGCAGTGTCTGACCTCCGCATTTGTCACACCTGCCATGGCCTAAGTAGGTTGTTGCCCGTGTGCCACCGCTGGGGGGGGGTGGGATCTGTCGAAAAATTTTCTTGCTAATGAGAAGTGAGGGAGACTCAGGCTTAGACTTTTGCATTTCATGTAGGGGAACAGGTTATGTTTCCAAATTCTTACCCTACTTTCTCTGTCTCTCTGCTCCTCCCTACTCTGGTGAAATATTTTTAAATGCTGATGTCTGGGCATTTATATAATGCTTATCATTTAAAACTGATTTAATGTTAATGAACTAATTTACATATCTCAGCAATCTGGAGAAAGTTCTTTTTATTCGAAATCCGTAGGAGAGTCAAGTGGAGCTGAGGGGGTTTAAAATCCTTTTGACTTTCCTGCCTTATTAGCCACAGGTCTTGATGTAGTGTCTTGGACAACTTTCATTTTGTTGCAACTACTCTAAATATTTGTCTTTGTTTTTGAGACAAGCTCTCACTGTGTAGCTCAGTCCAGCCTCGAGTTTGTGTTAATGCTCCTGCCTCAGCCTCCTGAATCCCACAGGTGTGCACTACCACGCCTGGCTTGTGACTACTCTGAACTTGTATGGCCATGTGCAGTACACACTCAAGTGTCATTTGTAGAGTGTTTTGTGTTGCTCCTTCTGTTCCAAGCAAGTGTTAAGAGCGCCGAGGCGTTAGTGACACGCAGGCCTTACCTTTTCAGTGTGATAATAAATGGTTTCTTGAGGCTCCAAAGAACCATTTTATTGCTGTCACTTTTGGAAGGAGGAACAACTCAGGCGCGATGCATAGTCATTTAATCATTATTTTAAAATCAAGCAAAACAAAACTTTTATAACTTGTGAATAATTGAGTCAAGTTCAGAGAAAGCCCAAGAACTGGCTGTAATCAAATAAGTGTGATTCAACAGGAAAAGGGCAAATCTGGAAATGAAAAGTGTAAAAAGTATCACTTGTTAGTATGTTAATTTGGTATGTGCTAATTAACAATGTTTTGAAAATTTAGAGAACCATAAAAGCAGTTGTTTGATGTCAGGAAAAAGGGGTTTAAGACAAAAAAAAATAACTTTCTTTATGGTGAGTCAGTTGGTGAAATAGTAGAAATTGCTGGTGTGAGGGCCATTAGAATGGCCACAGGTTTGGCCAGCAGAGGCCAGATGATTTAATCTTTACTGAGAATTTCGGAGTGACCTTGAGGTGTTTTTCAGTAGGCCTTAAATTTATTTTCTCTTTTAAACAGGGTTTCTCTATGTAGTTCAGCTGGCCTTGAACTCACAGGCATGCAACATCACATCCAGTTGAGATCTGTAGACCTTAAATTTAAATAAAAATATAAAGTCTAGAATTCAGTGAGGTTCCATGATGCTATCAGATAGGAAAGATCCAGCCTCTGATGTTCCCTCTCCTCCTAGGCCTTGCTTTCCTGGCAACTTTATTGCCTGGATAATGTTTCCTGGGCAAGTGAGATTAAAGGAGTATGTGGGAGGTCAGTTTTGAGGAAGGATTTGGATGAAATGAGACCAGTTTGGTGGAAAAGGAGTAGACACATAGCCAGGCATGGTCCACCCACATCCATAATCTCAGAATTTGGGAGGCTGAGGCAGGAGGATGTCAAGTTGCAGCTCAGCCTGTGCAATTTAGTAGTTTAGTGAGACCTTGTCTCAAGATAAAAAATTTTAAAATGGGCTAGGAATGTAGCTCAGTGTAAATGAAGGCTCTGTTTTCAATCCCTAGTACCACCAAAAAAAAAAAAAAAAGTGAATGGCATAGGTAACGTGTGAGAAGATCTGGTGTTACTGAATATAGTTATGTCATTTGTTGCTGGGTGTGGCAGATTTTTAAGAGTCCATGCAGGTACTGAAGTGAAACAGGGACTGTACAAATGTCCCAGATCACCCTGTCTTCTTTTTCTGTGCGTTGGGAGCAACGTTAACGGGGCCGATCCTCACCCATCCCACCCACCCACTGAGTGCACTGCAACCCAAAAGCCAGTCTTTCCCCAGATCTTACCAGGTGCTCTGTCTCCTGCCTCAGGCCCTGGAGCACTTTGAGTCTGGCCCACGTCCAGCATTTCCTGTCTGCTCAGGGTGCAGGTATCTGCCAGGGCTGTGGTAGGAGGCGGATCGCGCTGGGTGGTGGAGATGGAAAGAGCCCTTTGCCAAGACGTGGGCAGCTTGGGGGAACCAGCAGGGGCCAGGACAGTCGCTGTCAGCTGACATAGCCCCCAGATGGTTGCCTGCCCCCTCTGTCCCTGTGTCTCCTGCTGGGGTCCCCTGAGAGGACAGAGTGGTGTTGCAGGGTACAGGAGAAAGCAGGGCAGGTCAGAGGGCATCAGGCTTTCGCCCCAGCTGATGACCATCACGATGGCAAACAACATTCTTGTTTTTCTACCTCATGACACAATGACAGTTGTGTCATCCACCCTGGCGCATTTTCCTATTCTCTCCTCTGTCACACACATTTAAAAAAGAGCAATGGCGCCTGGTGTGCTGGAGCATGCTGGTGATCCCAGCAGTGAGGAGGACGAGGCAGGAGGATCGCCTTGAAGTCCAGGCCAGCCTGGGTCTGTAGAATGAGACTCTGTCTCAAACAAAACAAAAACCTTAAGAGGATTATAAAAACACACACATTCCCAATTTCTACCCTTACCTGCTTAATGAGGGCCAGGGAGCCTGTATTATGATGGAGCTTCTCATCTTACCGTGCCCACTGTCATCAGGCCCAACATGGGCCAGATATTTTAGGTTTTCCATGTTACTAAAGGTTACAGAACTGTGATGGGCTGCAGATGGAGCTCAATGCCAAAGCACTAGCCCAGCACATTTGAAGCCCAGGATTTGAGTATCCAACACAACAGAAAAAAGGAAAACGGTGATTTTTTTTTAAACGTTTGTGTTTAGCAAAATACAAACTATAATCACAATATATGGTGTGTGTTTAAATTAAAACATTTATTACTGCAAAAGATGCACAGCCATAATCTCCTTTAAAATAGTCACCTTGTTTGAAACATGCTCATCTGGTTATCCTTGCCGATTTCTGCAGCAGCTCTGGAGTCCTCTTCCCAGTGTCATCAGGATGGTGGACAATGCTGCCTCGCTCCATCCAGAGGAAAAGCAGCTCCTACAAACCAGATAATGTGTCCTCACCCACCTTAGTCACTGGGTCTGGCATTGTGCTCTTTCTAGAAGTCACAGTGACCATGGAAAGGGAAGGTTTGAATCCATTCAGGACATCAAGGCAGCCAGGACAGTGCAGCTAAAGACCCTCAGGAGAGAGGATCCTAGAGTCACTGCAGAAATCACCGAGAGTAAGGAGACGAGTTTGCTTGAGGGGGTAGGGGCGGGGGGAGACTTTGTGGGAATGCGAGGCAATGTGTCTTTTACTGGAATAAACATGAACATTGACTGTGTTTCAGTCACACTTCTGCAGCACTGGACATCATCATGATGAAGGTGATAATCTCTGGGGGAATTACATTCCCAGCACTTTGCTCTGGGTGGGACAGCCCCCAAGCAGGTCCAGCTGAGCAGCGTGGCCGTCTTCCTGACCTTGCCCTTCTCTCCTGTGACCATGCACGCTGGGTTTGTGGGGAGGGTTGCTGCCTGAGGCCAGGCCCTGCTGGTCCCCTCTTCCTGAGCTCCCTGAAACAGCCTGACTGGGTGTGGCGTGGTGGGCACTGTGCCCCTCACCACACTGGCTCTGCACACAGCCCAACTGGCACGGGCATCTCACCTGCTCTCCTCAGCCCAGCCCCTGCCTTTCCTTTGGCCTCTGCCTCTGCCTTGACCTCTTCCCCAGCTGGAGCCCTGGTGGCCTTTGCAACCTGGTGAAACTGTGCAGTCCTCAAGTAGAACTTGTGCGTCCCCAAAGAGCATTTCAAGTTGCACCCTCTCCTCTCTGGTCCCTGGTCTCCTAGTTTGTGCTTCCTGTGAATGTGGTAAGTGTGTGCACGGGACAGATGCCCAAGAGTATGTCAGCCTCAGCCTGGGCACATTTGAGGTGGTGTGAGAATTTGAACCCACTTACTTGTTCATTTATATACATCTTGTGCTTATACAAAGCATGGGAATGGAGCCTGTGAGGATGGAGTGTCTCCCTTTTTGTTTCTTATTTTGAGATGTTCTCCCTTTTTTTTTTTTTTTGTCTTTTTCGTTTTTATCGGTACCAGGGATCGAACTCACAACTGCCTGCTTGCAAGGCAGGCGCTTATGCCGCTGAGCTAAATCCCCAGCCCGAGATGTTCTCACTAAGTTGAGGCTTCAACTTGGGATCCCTCTGCCTCAGCCTCCTGAGTGCTGGGACGATGGGCATGGGCCACTGTGCGTGGCTCCTGGAGCTCTGGTGGAGAGCTGTCACCTGTGCTTCCTGTGTGCATTCTAGGCATGGTGCAGCACTTAAGCTGGAAGCCTGCCCAGTCCTGCCTGCCTTTGCCCTGTACTCTGGGCTCTTGCTGCTTGTCCTGGCTACCTGGTGTGGGGTCTGTGATCTCAGTGAATCCTAGTGACCTTACCTGTTCCGCTGGCCTCTGGCCAGCTCGCAGCAGCTGTGCACTGGGGTCCCCATCTCTCCGGGCCTCAGCTGGTCCCTGCTCTGTCCTGCTGTGACCTGCTCCTCAACCCTTCAGCATGTGTTGCTTTACTCTTTTTTTTTTGGTCTTTTTCGTTTTTATCAGTACCAGGGATCGAACTCACGACTGCCTGCTTGCAAGGCAGGCGCTTATGCCGCTGAGCTAAATCCCCAGCCCACTTTACTCACTCTTGACAGGGCTCCTTGCTGAGCCTCAGATCCCTCGGGACCTGTGCCTTTGAGTCCCAGGGGCTGTTCCTAGCACATAGTGTGTTTGCAGAAAGCCACACCAGGGTGACACGGAGTGGCCTTCACTCTGATCAGCGCTTGCATGATGTGTGCCCTGGCAAGATGCTTCTCCCTGGAGCCCTGATGCCCTTGACTTTTGAGGTGGGGTGTGCAGTGGTTCTGCCCCTGGGCTGGGGTGGCTGTGGTGGAGGTGATGTGCACGAGCCCAGGCCAGGCTGTGCTGGTGTTGACCACTCCCTGGGCCTGAGGGGACTTCAGGTCTGCGTAGGTCTTTGCAGGCAGCAATCTTACCTCAGGCTCTCAGCGATCTGCTGCAGCCTCGTTCCTGAGTGCTGGGGTGACAGGTGTGCTCCTCCCTGGAGGAGTCAGCCATGTGGAGGGTCCTCTGGGTGACAGAGAGGTCGGGCAGGGTCCATCTGCTCATGTCCCTTTCCTCCTGCCTTCCTGGACAGGAATCAGATTGGGGTCAGGGACCTGGGAGCCCCGCTTTGCTGCTGGCCAGGAGCTCCCCACCCCGGCCCGCCACCCCCTCGTTTACAGCTGCTGTGGCCCTTCCTGAGGGAACACACGGCAGATGTATGTGGGGGAGAAGCCAGCCCTCGCGTCTCGCTGCCTGATGCTGTCACCTTCCAGACAGGCGGAACAGGGGCCAGAGGGGGCGGCTGACTGATGGACCGGGTGCTGTGGGAGCGAGAAGATGACATGAGACACGTGGGCGTGGGTGTCACAGCCGGAGGGTTCCCTGGCCAGGAGGGGCTTCGTCAGCCTTGGAACCCAGAGATGCAGACAGAAGCAGCCTCTGACCATGTGGTGTTCTGCTGTCCCCTGTGGGGCCCTCGGAGGGGACTCCCATCTTGTCTCGTGTCCTCTCTGCCCTCCTCTGTAGCCCAGGGCAAGTCTGGCGCTCAGCCAGTGGCAGGTGACTGTCATGGTCCCCCGGCCAGCTCACAGGAGCCCATGAACTGTGTCCTTGCGGGTGAGCGCATTGGCCCCAGGCTTCAAGCCAGCTGGCTTTGTCTGTGCGGTGAACTTCCTGTTTAACCTATAATCCCACAGAAAAATTTTACTTTTTTAGGTTTTCTATGCCGAACTAGCTGGTTTGTAATGTTCTGTTTCTGTATTTAAGAAACAGGGTCTTGATATAGTTCAGACTGACTTTGAACTCACTGTGTGACCAGGCTGGCCTCAAACTTCTGGTGATCCTCCTACTTCAGCCTCCCAGGTGCTGGGAGGACAGGTGTGCATCACCACACCTGGCAGGCTAGCTGTTTGGAGCTTAGAGGTGTAGATAATACATACTTTTATGTACATTTAAGTTGTTCAGTTACATGTCTATTAAAATAAGTAGCTCTGAGTTTATGCAAGCAGATGAAACTTCTGACTTTTTGACTTTCACTTCTTAAGGAAATGACAGGCCTGACTCCCATCTGCACAGGAAGGCGGTCCAGGTGCTGCCCACCCTGTGGCCACTGCACAGAGAGCGGGCTCTGCCTTTGCACAACCATTAGTTTCAAAAACCTCTGCTCTACTGAGTGCTCAATAAACAGAGATTAAATTGAATGCATCTAATTTAAATGTTAACTTTCAAGACAGATGAGTAGACATGCAATGAAGTTCCAGAAGTTAGCTACACAAGGAAATGCCCAAGGCTAGACTATCATGGTGAGGCATGCCTGTGATCCCAATACTCTGGAGGCTGAGGCAGGAGGCTCACCCTGGGCCAGACTAGCCTGGGCCACATAATGACTTCAAGACCCACCTAGACTACCGGGCAAGACCCTATCTCAAAACACCAAAAGCAGGAAGAAAAAATACACGCAATGTATTAACCATTGTTACTCTTACTGTCTTGTTTAGAAATTTTGTGTCATTGTTTTTATTTTTTTTTTCTTTCGAATTGAAAAAAAAAAGCAAATTGCCCTGGGTTATTGCTTGTCCCCAGTAAACAGAGGGGGTCTGTAAGTCGTGGGTGTCACCCGGCTGGTAGGTTATGGGCCGCATGTGGGCGCGGCCGGGCTCTGAGCTGCGAAGTCAGTTCCCAAGTTGCAGCTCTGGGCAGGGTACCGGTACCCCCAGCCCTGGTTCCTCAGAGGAGGCTGGGAATTGAAGTTTTCTGTTCCTTACTGTTTCTGTGGGTCTGCATTTGGCACACACAACTATTGTGTGCGCCATGGGAGCGGCTGGCATGCAGAGCACAGCTGAATCCTCTTTCCCTCCCCTCCTCTCACTCCTTGGCGTCTTGGTCACAACCTGGAGTCTTAACACAGCAAAGCTGAGTTTTCAGATGTTCCTGGGAAACCTCGAGTTTTCCCTGCAAGCCCTCACCTCCTCGGCTGCTGTGCACCCCGACTTCAAACCTCGAGGACCCGAGAGCAAGCAGCCAAGTGAGGCTCAGGGCTCTGTGAGAGGTAGCTACAGATGCCTTCCTTTGCTTGTTTTTGTTTATTTGTGGCAGATTCTCACTGCGATCTTCCTGCCTCGGCCTCCCTAGTGCTGGAACCCTAGGCATGTGGCACCGCACGCTTGCTGAAGATGTCTTTGTTATTCTTTCATCTTTTAGTTATCTTTTCCCTTAAGTTGGCCGAGAAAAAGTTTTAGGGTTCAGTTTTGCCTGACTGGTTGTTTCCATGCGGAGGAGGGGTCCATCTGGGGTGTGACCTGTAGAGCTGGGGCCCCAATTCCACCCTCCCCAGAGGGAAAGGCTGGAATTCTGCACTGCTATACAGCCCTGGGCTTATGAGCCTTGATGTATCAGTGCTCAGACCGTCCCACTCCACAGAGAGAGCCTGGCTGCTGGGGAGGCCTTGAATGACTGAAGCCAGGCCTATGCTTTCTATTTTCCCTGTATGAGTGTTGATTGGGGCCAGAGTGATCCATCTCGCGGCCAGTATTCTGGCTTCAGGGCTGAAATAGGGTCCACAGCACATGTTGTTCTGAGCTGCTCTGCTAAACCAGGACTGACAGCTGTCCTGTGCGCCACCAGAATAGAAGCGGCAGGGTTTGCAAGGATCCCCAGGGGGAGGTGGAGGGCAGGGCAGGGCAGGGCGGGGTGGCAAACGTCTCAGAGCTGGACTGGGTCAGGAGCAGGACACAGGTGTCCTGGTCTGGTCACTGCCTGGCAGGCCAACTCCACACGCTCTTGGGTGAGAGTCATGTGGCCTTCGGCTTCCCACTAGCCAAAGGGATGTATGCATCAAAACCAGACAGACAGTGGGATTTGGGGCGTTGCTGAGTTCTAGGTAGGCTGGTTGGTACTTATCGGTGATTTTGTTGTTGTTGTTTTGAGATGGGGTCTCACTGTGTAGCTCAGGCTGGCTTTGAACTCACTGTGTAATGCAGGCGGGCCTTGAACTCATGGTGATCCTCCTGCCTCAGCCTCCCAAGTGCTGGGATTATAGCTGAGCACCACCACGCTTGGCTTGGTTATTTATTTAATTTTGCAGTCCTAGAGGCTGAACTCAGTGCCTTTGAACTGAGCTGTCTCTAGCCCTTTCTTCATTTTTTTTATTTTGATAATTAAGTTGTTATACTGGCCAGGCTGAGCACTGGGCCTCTTGCTTCAGCCTCCCAGAGTGCTGGGAAGATAGGCATGTGCCAGCATGCCCAGCTGGTCTAGCTAAAAATTTTTATATGGCTTGGGGTTAGTGAATTATTTGCAAAGGTAGAAGACTGAGTACCAGCCTGGGCAGCATAGATCCATCTCACCAAAAATAAGTAAATAAATACCCAAAACCCAAACAAAGCAGCCCCCAAAACACAAAACCCAAGCTCAGTTTTTTGGTGTTTTTGGTTCGGTTTGGTTTCCTCGCCATACTTGTGTGTAGCTTTTACTCTCTGCCTCTCTGGGTGTTGGAGTGAACGGTGACCGAAAGCAGCCCGACTTATAGATGCTAAACCCACGAGTCCTTGACCCCTCCGATGCCGCTTCCTGCTGCCACTGCCCGAGCCAGGCCACTTCAGCTCCCTCCGCCGCTGGACAGCAGCAGTTTTTAAAAATAAGGTATGGAAGTAGAGTTCCTAGAGATATCTGAAGTCCCCGGAGGACTTGCCTAGAGGCGGAGCTTTACCACACCGGGCTATGCAGAGATCACTGATACTTCTCTGGGTCTTTCTGGGTAGGAAGCACTTGAGTAAAGTTCTCCCGGGCTGTTAAAGATGGAAGGTGTCAGGAGCGTTTCAGCAAAGACCAGCAGACCAGAGGCTTGCCTTGAGCTGCTCTCCTATTTGTATTTTATTAGAAGCAGAGTCCTGAAAATGGGTCACATGACTTTTCCTAGTTTTGTTCCTAGCCCCAGGTTTGCTCAGTGTGTAGCTGGGGAGTTTTGGCTCTTGTAACATGAGGGTGAGAGACGGTAAAGCTGGGAGTCAGGTGCGGGGCACAGGTTTTGCGAGCAGGCGAACCAGTCTTGTGTGTGTGTGTGTGGTGTTTTTTGAGACAAGGTCTTGTCTTGCTATGTAGTCCAGGTTGACCTTGAACTCACTATATAGCCCTGGCTGGCCTCGAACTTCTGGTGATCCTCCTGCCTCAGCCTCCTGAGTACTGGGTTTCAGGATCATGCTTCTTATTATGCTTGGGTTTGGGGTTATTTTTTTCCTTCTGAAATTGAAATGGGTGAGGTAATTCTTTTTGCTTTTAATTCATGAATTTATAGAATTTGCAAAAAAAAGCATTTTCACTAAAAAAAGGTCTGTTTTCATGATTTAACTGAAAGTAAAACTTAAAAATATAATTCTTAAAGTTTGTTTTGTTAGTACAGTAAACAACATAACAAATCAGAATTATGAAATAACTGAATTTTAGTGGCTTAATTTTTTGAGAGAGGGTCTTTTTGTACAGTTCGGGATGACTTCAGCCATCCTACCCCAGCCTCCCAAGTGCTAGCATTCTAGGCATGTGCCACCATGCTTGGTTTATAGTAGCAGGTTTAAAGGACAGAAAACTATTCAGACAAAAACAAGATTTAAAAAGTCTGAATCTCTGCTGAGTGTAATTCCAGCACTCTGGGAGTCTGAGGTAGGAGGATTGCAAGTTTGAACCCAGACCTGGTTCAATTCAGCTAGACCCAGGCTCAAATGAAAACTAAAAAGGACCGGGGGTGGAGCTCAATGCAAAGGTCAGGTTCATTGCTACTACTACAGAAATCAAATCAAATCAGAGCTGTTCCTTTGCCAATGATTAATTCTTAAGAAGTTTATTTTCTCCCCAAATGAAAACAATGACTGTTAAAATGTGCTCCCCGCACTGCTTTGAAAAAGGCAAATAATACCCTTTTCCATTTTCGGCCAGCATTGCCAGGTTTTGCTTTGGTGTTTTGTTTCTCTGTTCTGTGTGGCTTTTTGAGACTGGGTCTCACTGTGTAGCTCAGGCTGGCCTTGACCTCGTAGAGGTCCTCAAGTCTCAGCCTCCTAAGATCCGGGTTACAGGCATGCACCACCACACCCAGCTTCGTTATCAGTATTTAAAGATTCCTAGACTAAGTAATTTATAAAACCAGCACAAAACTCTGAAAAAATGTGAGCGTCACTAAGAGTGGACACTGAAACCTGAGTACTTCCTATGATGGCACCTTGATGCCAACCTCGGTGTCAGCGCCACATGAGGCACATTCCCCTACCCCCATGTCATCCCCTCCCAGCCCAGGTATGAGGCCCTGGCCAGCTGGGGGACAGGCACAGCTGCCCCTGTGCACACATCCTGGGGACAGCTGGCTACTTGGGTTGCATGCCCCCTCCCTGACCCTGTCTGCGCTTGATCACTAGAGGGGCCATCAGATCGGCAGGGCCACTGAGCTCCACGGTCACAGGAGGCAACTGGGGCTCCCAGCATTCCCGGGCTCAGCCTGGACTCGAAAGTCGGAAAGGCTGCTGTGCCAGGGCCCAGGCAGGGCCAGTGCTACAGAGAACATGTGAACGTCCCCCACCTGGTCACCAGGCAGTGTCTGGAGTGCCTGGGTGCACAGGTACACCCCATGGACCACGGTGAACCAAGCTCAGGATGACAAAGATGAGGGCCCAGGAGAGGAGCAGGAGCATCTGTCATAGTGACTCTCACGCCACAAGGACTCATCGCCCTCTTCACTTGCACTGGGTGTAAACAGAGAGAGGACCTGACGGAAAAGGACTCCACCGTCTCTGCCTGATACAGAGGCTATGGGGAAGGAGGAGGCATCACTCCTTTTAATGAGATAATGAGTCTGGCACAGATGTTTGTGAATTAGCCTCCCCTGAGCAGCCGAAGCCACCACCCACTGTTAATGAGGAGGACAGACACAGGGAAATGTGGGTCAGAGGAGAGAAGCAAGGTGTGTGTGTTACTGTGTTTCACTTGGCTGTTTGATGAAGCCTAGACCTGGTAACTACCTATTGTTACTAAATCTCCAAGGGCCTGTAATCCCAGCTGAAAGGCAGACAAGCAAACAGAAAATGGAACTTTCTAATCAATTTCAACAGCAGGATTTGCCAGTGTCTCCCTAGAACTTTAGGGTAACAGTAACTTTCTCTTTCAATTTAGGGCCCTATGCTATGGTTTCCACCTTTGGCTTTGTTTGTGAGAAGTCTGCACTGGGCCAGTTCCCTTAACTTGGCAGTCAAACTGATTTTTGAAGATTCTGTTTATATCTGATATTAAATATCACATTATTAGGTCTAGAATTATTTCTTTGCTGTAGTCTTTTCTCTCCTTTGTGTGTGCCTTGGAACTCTTCATTTCTTAAGACATTGGACTTCCTGGGTAAGTCCTTTCTCTGACATGTTCTGTCTCACTACTTATGTGTCCAGGAAGCTTCTCCAGACCTTATTTTGTGACAACACGGTAGCTGTATTTCTAGTTCCCAGTGCTCTTGTAGCAAGGGATAGAATTCATTTTCCTTGTCCTTGACCTAGACCTTGGACAGGTGGACACAGAACCATCCTGGAAGTGCTGCTAAGCCCGTTAAAAGGATGCACTCAGGAGGCTGAGGCAGGAGGATCACCAGATTGGGGTACATGATGAGTTCAAGACCAGCCTGCAGTAGATCATGAGACCTTGCCTAAAAAAAACAGAAACAATTTAAAAAAAAAATTAAAGGACACCTACTCCGTGTGAATGTGTTTGTGGTTTTTGTGTCTCCTTCTTGGAATGCCTGACCTGGAAGCCTCATCTCTTATGAGTGAGCCCACATATGGGTGTTTGGTTCCTTCCCCCATAAGGTCTGGGAAACAGCTGCAGAGTGAGAGACTGGGCTCTGAGGTGATTCCAGACACTGGCCCATCCCGAGGAGGGCCTGCCGGGGCCTTCCCTGTTTCAGAACTCAGCCAAGAAGGGGGTTTAAGGGCAAGGGAAATGTTCCTGTTTTAAGACACTAAGTTTAAGAGACATTTTTATGTTATCAGAGTTCTCATTTTGAGAATCGTATATTTTTAAAAGTTTCTTTTTCTTTGTGACACAAGTTCTCATTAGGTAGCCCCCACTGTCCTCAAACTTGGACCCATCCTTCTGCCTCAGCCTCTGGAATGCTGGGGCCACAAGCATGCACCTCCACACCTCATTTAAGGTTTAGTGTGTGTGTGGGGGGGAACAGTATCTGCAGTTTAGTATACAGCAAATGCTTGCTCTGTGCAGCCTTTCTTTTCTAGTCCTCGTAGTATTATGATCCGAGTGAGCAGGAGCCGGCATTCGGTGGTGAGTAAAAGAGACCCGCATGAGTTGGTCATATCTGAATAGACCAGCAAACCAGCAACATTTTAAAAATAAGCTGTTAGGCTGGGGATATAGCTCAGAAGGATAAGCACCTGCCTGGCAGCAAGCGCAAGGTCCTGAGATTCCTGATATCAAACAAACTATTAGCCAGGCATGGTGGCATACGCCTGTGACCCTAGCATTCAGGAGGCTGAGGCAGGAGGATTGCCTTGAGTTCAAGGCCAGTTTGGGCCAAGTAGTGAGTTTTAATGAGTTTTAATTAGGAAGAAGGAGGAAGAGGAGGAGGGTAGTTCATTATTAAGGGTTGTTTTGATAGCAGGGCCAATGAGACATTGCATAATTTAATTTAAGCATTAAAAACCCATTACTTGGTACTGCTTTGAACATTTTGTTTCCCAGCTTTCTGCAAAGGGTTGCATTTGAAGTAAGAATCAGTCTCCTCTTATCTTGTAACCAATGAAAGTATTTAATTAAAATAAACTTCTTGTTCATGCAGTCTTTTGTTTTTCATTTATACTTAGGACATTTTATTTGGAATCTTCTTAATGGTCTGTAACATTTCAAGCCAATGATCAGTTCCTGAGCAAGTCTGTTTCTAAACGGGGCTCATGGTCATGGTGAGAAAACTGTGGATGGATACCTTTTTCATCTTTTTGAGACAGGGTTTTGTTTGAGCTTGCAGCAATCCTCCTGCCTCAGCCTTCTGAGGGATGGACACTTTCAACTTGAGAAATGGCTGAATCAAAAACAAAGCTTCCCTTTTCGCTGTCTGTCCTGACTATAGTGTGGTGCTGGTGTCTGAATGACCTGGACGGAGCTGAGGGGCGTCTGGAGAAGGTATCCACCAATAGAATCTCATCAGTCAGGGTGGCTTGGGGTAGGAGAGAGGATCACTGGCCTTCTAGTTGAGTGGGTGAATTGCTGCAAAGCATGGGGCTGATTGTGTATCCAGAAGACACAAATAGGGCCATTTGGTGTGAGGCGGGGCATTTTTTTTATTACAGCCCTCATGTTACCATAACTGACACATAAAGTTTAAAAGCCCTAAAAGTCACTATCGCTATAACCACTGACCAAACAGGGAAGCAGTCCTAGCCCAGAGATGTGCTCTGTGTCTCTCTGTGGCAGCCTCCTCTCTGCCTTGGTCGATAAACCCTCCAGGGATTCGGTGATAATCACTTTCAGTGCTTCTCTTCCTGGGTTGGTTTTTTTTTTTTTTTTTTTTTTTTTTGTACTAGGAATGGAACTGGGGACTGTGTGCTTGCTAGGCGGGTGCCGTGCTGCTGAGCAGTGTCCCGGCCCTCTTTTAGACAGATGTCCCCACTACAATGGCTTGTTGCTTGCTGTTGGGAACTTTCAATGCTTGTGTTCTGAGTGAATTACAAAATGTTTGAATTTTGTTTGATTGTTTTTTGAAAATGGTATCGGGTGCTGAGTTCAATGCCTATGACCCTCGTGTCCCTTGGTTTTCCTTGTCTGAGGTTCCCTGATGTGGGAATGGACCCCTGTGTAAGGGGCCATGTTCCCTTGGTGCGTTGCCCCTTGTCACGTGATGGGAACCACATGAACAGTGGTGTACCCCGATTTTCAGGTTACATCCGGAAGTGGTGGGGTGGTTGCCATGGAGACATGCATCTGTAGTCCTGGAAGGCAGGATGAACGGTCCTGATGATGCCTGGTGGGAGCTGTGGTCTGCACTTGATTCAGTCAGACTTGGAGATTCTGCCAATCTTACGGGCATGCTGTATAATGGTGTCTTATTTGGGTTTCTCTTTTGTTTAGATTGAACCCAAGGCCTTCTCACTGAGCTGTAATCTCTAGCCTGTTTTTAAATTTTTTTTGTTTTATTTTTGTATTGAGGATCAAACTTACGACCTCACGCTTGCCAAGCAGGCATTTATACCACTGAGCTAAATCCCCGGCTCCAAAAGTTTCTTTATTTTTTTAAATGTTGAAGCAGAGTCTAAGTTGCTAAGTAGCCCAGGTTGTGCTTGAACTTAGCACCCTCCTGCCTCAGCCTCCCAGACTGTTGGGATTGTAGGTGTGCACCATGACCCCCAGCATACGAGCATTTAAGCCTAGTTCTTCCTTTTGTCCTTGTATTCTACCTCTCTGCATGATGCTGTGGTTCGGTGGTTAGGTGCCAATTGGGGGCAGAGGTTGGTGGTTGCAGAGATTCTTGATTTCCTAAGAGCTGCCTATGAGTTTTGTCCTGGGGGGTTTTGAACCTGAGGAGTGAAGCATTCTGGGGCCCTAGGGCCCAGGAGCCTGTTGTGGACTGATGGTCCGGGGATTGCTGTGTAGGTTATACACATGGGAGGAAGCAGGTGGAGCCCTGGAGGCTGAGGTGGTGGGGGCGGGGCCTTGTCACCCTGTGACCTTAGGCCTTGGTGGTCCACCTGCTCCCTCCTGTGCCCCCCTCCACTGGGGTCTGCAGAGCCTGCCGGTGATCCAGGAGAGAGAGGAGGAAGCCTGTGTGATCCTACCGTCCATTGGCATGATGAAGAACGTAGCCTGCAGACATGCTCTGTGTTCCATGGGTAGATGTGGGTATAACATTGACTTGGGGACTGCTTTTAAGTTGATCTTGTATTTATTGCCTACTGGGAATCAAACCCAGAGGTGCCTACCATGAGCTACATTCTCAGTCCTTTTTATTTCAGGTTATCTTTTAATTTTGAAGCAAGATCTTCATAAGTTGCCCAGATAGTACTTGAATTCGCCATCCTTTTGCCTCAGCCTCCCACAGGTGTGTGCTGTCTCTGGCTAGGGTGGATCTTATTGATTTGTTGAGGATTGTAGTAGTTTTGAGCGGTCTTGGAATTTAAGTGGTTTTGCTTTACATTTATGAATCAATTATTGGGGTGTAGTAGGAAGCCTCTTTCTAATGGAGAGCTCATTAACGAACTCTGGCTTGGTACGTGTGACAGTTCCTATGTTCTTTTCATGAAAGGAAGAAAATCTTTGAAGCAGTTGATGAGATGGCACTAGTGTTGTCCAAAACTAAAAGGAACAAGTGAAATGAATGCTCAGCAGGTGTACTCAGAATGCTTTCATACTGTATTCCCCCCAAAGTAAGACCGGTCTTACATTCATTCCTCTTTGCCTCATAAGACACAGTAGGGCACAGTGTTTTCAGGAGCTGTCTCAATTTTTGACTTGCGACAGCCTGCTTTTGTGAAGGTGTGTTCGGTCGTGTTGCCTTCTGGGACATCCTTCGTGACCTCTCCCACCCTGAGTTCAGGCCTGAATTTGTGGATACTCTGGAAAAGCTCCCTGGGATGGCATGGCTCGACCCACTCCGAGCTGGTGGCACAGTGGCAGGATCTGTCCCGAGAATTCTTGGCTCCTGCCCTGCCGTAGTGCAGGGCAGCTTCCCAGAGCCTCTGTGCACCCAGGCTGTGGAGGCTAGCGCAGGCTTCGGGACAGGCTGGGCAGCCAGGGTGGCGACAGTGAAGTACGGTGGCTGGCATGGGCCATGGAGCTCGGGAATGTTTCCTTCCCATGCATGCAGTCAGCGCCCGCTTGTTCTGAAGCTTCGCAGGGACACGGTTGGGTCTTACTCTGGCAGATATTTAATGCAGTAGCTTCACAGTCTCACTGATACTGAAAGGCTCCCAGTTTTTTGGTTTGGTTTCTTAATAGATGTGAGCAAAGTTCTGCTTCTAGAGGTTCGGATTCAACATCTGAAGCAAGGTGAGGCTCGTTCCTGGGCTTGTCGAGGATGATGTTGAGGGTGGATGGACCCGAAGGCCAGGAGGCCAAGGCATTTGCAGGGCCCCTGCTCAGTGTGCTGTGCTGTCATCTGGGCGCAAAGGATGGGCTGAGGGCGGTGGGGGGTCGGCAGGGTTGGGCTGCTGCTCTAGCTGCAGGTCCCATGTCACCACCCCTTAGTCCATGACACTGGTCCCCCCAGGCCCATCCTGAGGGGTCCTGAGGACTTGGCCTTGGCTTCTAGCAAGGTGCGAATGAGGCTTGACTGAAACTTCTTAGCTGGTTTTTGGCAGTGGTGGTTGTTATTAGAGTCTAAATTTACCCTGGGCAAATAAAACCAGAGAGGGGAGGAGAGGAGAGAGAAGAGGGATGGGGAAGGGAGGGGAAAACTCCAGTGTAGACCCTGGCCTAATACTGGGTGCCAACAGCTTTCAATTTCCTGTGTCTCGCCTATCACAGCTGGGCTAAATTTGTTGTTGAGATATTTAAAAGAAGGCCCTGAGGTGTTTGACAGTTGCTCAGCTGTAAGGTACTGGGTAGATGTGTCCAGTGCCTTTGTGTCTGGTGAGGTTTTGCCGCACTCCTTGCTAAACTGTTGGAGCCCTGAGCCCCAGGCTCCCAGCACTGGGCGTCACTTACACAGTATCAGCGCGCCTTGATCTTCAGACAGCTGTCCCTGCTTCTGGCCCCATGGGTGCCCTGTGCTCTCCATTTCCATGGCTGCCACCCATGTCCTCTGGGCTCCTCTTCTGTCCCTCTGTCCACACCACCCAGCCTGGGCACACCCGGCCCCAGCCACACGCAGTGCAGACCTAGCGCTGTGACCCAATGCTTTGAGCTGGAGGCTTGTTGGTTACTGTGACGGTTTTTTTGCTCTTGTTTTAAACTGGAAGATCTCTATTTTGTGTAACTGGGATGTAAGTGTGTGTGTGTGTGTGTGTGTGTTTTGTGTGTTGAGAATTTAAATATAACTTCAAATGAAAAAACGCATGTCTTGCTAATACCCAGTTTTAATTTTTCTTTGCAGGTCAACTTTGTAGTGTGCCAACTCTTTGCCTTGTTAGCTGCTGTTTGGTTTCGAACTTATCTACATTCAAGCAAAACTAGTTCTTTTATAAGACATGTAGTTGCTACCCTTTTGGGCCTTTACCTTGCATTTTTTTGCTTTGGATGGTAAGTAATGATTTTGATCGTGTTTGAATGAAGACTTGAATTTTTTTTTTTTTTTTTCATTTTTATCAGTACCGGGGATCGAACTCACGACCGCCTGCTTGCAAGGCAGGTGCTTATGCCGCTGAGCTAAATCCCCAGCCCCAAGACTTGGATATATTTAAGAACTGAGTGTATAGAAAGATGTATTATGCAGGATTCTGTTCTTCAGTTTACTTACTACTCAAAGCCAACGTTTAAAGTACTTTTAACCGTAAAACAGAGGCTGGCAAGGAGATGCCCCTGGCTTGGTCTTGGAGAGGATTCACATTTATTTCAGTGAGTCCTGGCCGGCACTGCACAGCGGTCAGTCTGGATTTTTCTTTTAACCTCACTTCCCTTTGTGTCTTGGGGAGAATTGGTTTATCATTTATGAAAAAGGACTGGTGAAAGAAGGACCTATAAAGACCTGTTAACCCGCCCCGAGTAGTTCTTTTCACCAATTTTGCAAACCTGGATTGCCGAGACATAAAAGATTTTATTTTAAATGTGGTTTTCAAAACTCACTTTGGTTTTGGTTCTTCCTCTGCAAGTGGTTTTTAAGGGCCTGGCAAAGGCTGTGGATATGTGTGTTTAGCTTCTCCTGTTAGCGGGGAAAGAAAGATTTCTGTGCATTGTTGTGGGGATAGACAGAGAGCAGGCAGCATGGTCCCGGGCAGACGGGACCTTTCCCTGCTGGTGGGGGTTACTAGGGGGCACGAGGCTGCCAGTGCTGCATGGGGACCCAGATGCCCTCTGCAGCCGTGGCTGGGATGCAAGGTCCAGTAGGGAGGAGCTCTGTCTGCTCTATCCATCTCCGTAGCTACTGTTGGAGCTTGCAGGGCCCTGATAAGGGGCTGTGTTCCTGCCAGGGTTGTCTACACTGAGGGGGGGGGGGGGTGAGAAGAGAAGTGGGAGGAGGGGGAGGGCCAGACACACACTGTCTTTCTTCAGGGCCAGGGATCAAATCCAGGCTTCCTGCAGGCTGGGCAAGCGTTCCACTGAGCCACTGGCCCCTGGAGCCAATCTTGTCTTGATTTTTTTCTTTTCTTTCTTTGTTGGTTGTTGGTTTTTGAGACAGGGTCTTGCTCTATACTTCAGGCTGGCCTTGAACTGTGTAGCTAGTCTATGTTGGCCTCTAACTTGTGGTAATCCTCCTGCCTCAGCCTCTTGCTCCAGTGCCTCCAAGGTGCCCTCACCTAGGGGCTGTTATTTACCCTTCCTAACTTTCCTCCTCCCTCTAATGGAGCCCATCAGGCAGACCAGCAGTGCAGGGTTTTGGTGCTTGGATGGAGGTGTCTCAGGCTTTGAGTTTTCTGGACTTGGGAGTGTTCTCGTAGACTTCCCTAGGGAACATCTCTCACCTGCCAGCTGCAACCCAGCAGGCCCTCTTAGGCTGGTCATCCACTGGGCTCGCCCATCTGGTGTTTGCCCCAGCGGCCGAGTACGATGCTTCTTCTTGTGTCTCTGTAGCTAATGTCTCCCCGGAGTGTGGTATGGGGTTTTCAGGAAGCAGACACCGGTGCTGGGCAGTGGATCTGTGGTACAGCCCCTGTCCAGTGTACCCGGGGCCAGGGTACACTGGCCCTGACCAAAAGAGACATTGGCGGGGGAGGAGCTGAACAATCAGAACTAAAATGTGTACTCTGTCTCACTAAAAATTAATTTTGCGCCTGTCTTTACTGTGATTTGGAATCAAAGTAAACTGAGTTCTCTAAAAATAAATGGAAATTAGGGGATGGAGCAGGGTTTTGGTTTTGGAGTGTTGGATCAGTGCTCTGGGAGCTCACATGGCCCACATCCTGCACCCCAACCCTGCCCCCTGCTCCTCTCCCAGCCTCTGAAAGGAGGAAAGGAGCAGTGGCTGAGGGGGATGGTGCCCGGGGTGCCCTCTCTCTGCTTTCTACTTTACTGACATGGTTGGGAGCTTACTGCCCCGGGGTGAGCCGGGCCTTGCAAAGCCCTCCAACGCCCCTCAGGACATTGGAGTGGAGCCATGACCCAGTGGAGCTGTGGGTGCTTGTCGCCAAGCAGATGGAGCAGAGAATGTGGATAGGACCCCGCCCCCGCCGATAAGCTCAGGCCTGGTGCCTCAGATAGGGGTTCCGTCCAGTGGGCTGCTGTAGATGTTGCCCCACCCACGGGATTGCAGGGCCTGTTGTCACCTGTGTCTGAGCCAGGGGACACCATGCCCTGCATGGCCCCCTGGCAACGGGGAAGCACACCTATCAGGACCTGCTCTGCCCTGGGGCTCTGTTCCTAGCACATTTACCCACAGCAAAGGAAAAAGACAAATTTCCTGAGTACTAATAATGCTTTTCTTCTTTAACGTGAATACAGTTTGGGGTTCTTCTCGGTTTTAAAAGCCCTGAAAGTGTCTTGCCAATTCCCCTCAACAGTCCCAGTGAGTCTGCAGTCAGCTCTTACCATCAGCAATAAATAGGTAATGGAAAAGTACTTCTGAAAAGTGTGTTTCCACTGGGTTTTGTTTGTTTTGTTTTTGAGACAAGATCTCACTGTATAGTTCAGGCTGATGTTGAGCTCACTGTGTAGTCTAGAGTGACTTTACAATCTGAGTGATCCTCCTGCCTCAGCCTCTTGAGTGTGGAGATTACAGATAGGAGCTTCCATGGCTGGCTTCAGTTTTTTTTTTAAAGCTCCCTGCTGGTTCCATCGTGTGTGGCTTCTCTGCTCTCTCCCAACTGTCTTATTACAGAGGAACTGTGAGCCAGGAAGGCTGCGGGAGGCATCCGGCCTGCCCTGCCCTGCCCTGTGGGCATCTCTCCAGGTTGATTTCAATTCCAGATGTCCTGGTCATATTTTGCCTGAATTTTGTGAACTGGATAAATTTGTTTTCTCTTTAAGGGTTGATTTCTGCATTAGGACTTTAAAAATTACTGGAGCCTAGACGCCAAGAATGTCTCAGCAATGCCTCTTAGCAGGTTAATGCATGACTAGGTTCTAGAAGAAAGTTTGTTTGGCTTGAGAACAGAGTTGGGAAGACCCTCTTTTTTTTTTTTTTTTTTTTTTGAGGTTAAAATACTTCGTCCTTGCTGTTGTTTTGTGAGTAATATTGTTAAGATAAAAGCAGAGCACCATGCTGTAGATGAAGTTAGTTTGGCAAATAACATGCTTCCCAGGACTTTGCTGAAATCCGGTTTGTTACTCCTTTGTCTTGCCCTTGTGCTTTGAGTTATGAAGAACACAGTAATCCCTGAGCCGCGTAGACCCTGCACCTTCTGTTCCTAGGTGACAGAGATGCTGAGGCACTGCATGTGACATATTTTCTTGGCCCTCCTCAGGCATGGGTCCTGTGTCTGGCATTCTCCCTCTAAGGCATTCCCAGACTTTTATTTATCCTGTACAATTTTATTTTCTGTCTTTAGATTTTTTGAGAAGGTGTAGTTCGGGCTGACCTTGAACTCACAGAGATCCTCCTGCCTCAACTTCCCTGAGTGCAGGGATTGCAGGCATAGACCACCATGCCTACCTCCTTTTGTTCCTTATTTTCTAGGTAGATATATTCTAGTTTGTACTTGAATACTTTTTAGTCTAAATTATTTGAATTCAATGTTGGTGACTTCTGAAATCATTTGTGTTTTTGTAGGTATGCCTTACATTTTCTTGTACAGAGTGGGATTTCCTACTGCATCATGATCATCATAGGAGTGGGGAGCATGCACAAGTGAGTACCCCGGTCCTCACACATGGGTGGGTTCTGATTTGATGGAATTGGATCAGAGCTGGGTGTGGTAGTACACACTCAGGAGCCTGAAGCAGGAGAATCACTGTGAGTCCGAGGCCAGTCTGGGCCACTTAGAGAGGCCCTGTCTCAAAAAGCAAAACTAAATAAGTAAAAGTGAATGGACACTAAGAACCCTCAATGTGAGGAAATGAGTTTTATTTTGGCTCAAGTTTTAGTCTGTGGCTGGCAGGCTCTCTCTAAATTTAGCAATTTTCTAAAAAATGCTACAGGTTGCCTTTTCTAAGAAAGTTTCGCCTGCCCTAAGGCTGTTAATATTTTCTGGTAGAAGTTTTATAGTTTTAGTTGTTATGCATTCACCACGATCCATACTGAGTTAATTGTTGCTTTCGAGAGCGAGTCTTGCTGTGTATCCAGGCTGGCCTTGAAGTCACAGCAGTTCTCCTGCCTCAGCCTCCTAAGTGCTGGGATCACTGGTTGTGAGTGTGCACCACCACCATACCCAGCTTTTGAGTTGGCTTTTATGTGTGTCACGATGTTTCTTCATGATGATTCAGTTTCTTCTCCATGTGCGTCTGGCTGTCTCAGCATGACTTACTGCAGATGCCATCTTCGTCCTGTTATAACCCGTCTGTGTGTTTCTAGTTCATTAACTCCCATTGCCCCCGAGCAGCGTGACTTTCCCTGCACAGTTTGCCTTCCGTGTCGAGTGCCACAGTGAAATACATATTTCAGGTCCAGTTTCACCTTCTGAAATCAGGTGTGGGAAACCAGTTCAGCGTTGGTGTTTTTAATGAGTAAGAAAATGGACTGTGTTATTTTGCACATTGTGATATCAGTAGTGGCAGTGTCAGGGTGCTTCTGGCTGTGAAGAGCAGAAATCCTCTCTGGGTGGTAGGATGGTGTGAACAGGAGGGAGAGCGTTCCTGCTCTGAGGTAGAAGTCAAGCCACGTGTGTGACACACACCTGTAATCCCAGCACTTGGGAGGCTGAAGCAGGAAGATCTCTGAGAGTTCAGAGTCATCTTGGGCTATGAGTTACCTCAAGGCTAGGCTGGAGCCCATGGTGAGACCCTGTCTCAAAAACAAACAAACAAACAAATAAAATGATCTTCTCTTTTCACCAAAGCAGCTTACTTTTGTTTTCCAGATACTGTTTCATCTTTGCTCTGGGGTACCTCACAGTCTGCCAAATCACCAGAGTCTACATCTTCGATTATGGACAGTATTCTGCAGATTTTTCAGGGTAAGATTGAAACCGTGATTCAGGAGCCTGTTTCATCGGTTTTAACAAAATATAGGCAGGTCAGAAGCCCAGCCAAAGCCGTTCTTCCATTTTAGCTCGGAACTTCTTCGTGAGTTCAGATTTTTTCTGTCTTGTTATTGGTTATTTATAATAATGTGTGTCACAAAAGTAACCTGTGCCTTTAAATTGTCTTATATAAGATTTCTAAAAAATGTAGTAATTACACCTCTCTATGGCATTCTGGTATTGAGAGCATTTTCTAATTCTGGTAGAGATTTCAGCAATTATTTATGATTATTGAAGACAGCACACGAGCCTCCATTCTTCCTGCCCTCCTCTCTCTTCCTCCCTCCCTCTGTCCCTGTCTCTGTGTCTCTCACTGTCTCTCTCCACCTGTGGTGGGAGAGTGCTATACCCCATTGCTCTGAAGGGTTCTCTTCTTCTCTGGTGCCAGCCATTCTCTTTCCTTTGGTCACTGTCGTGTCCTGGCCAGCTCAGTGCACGTCCTTGACTCTGACTGCCCCTGTCCACCCTACTGCCCAGAAAGGCACATGGCTTTGGTCTCAGGCGCTGCTTTTTCTGGAAGCATCCGCTGGATATTTCCAGCTGGAAGTAACAGGAAGTGGAGCAGCAGGACTCCGGCTGCCTCGGCCCATAGGCTACTGGTCTGTGTTCTGGCCAAAAAGCGATATTACTAGCAGCACTGGCCTTGAGGATGCCCTGTCATTGCTGTGGGTGTTTAAACAAAACTGTCCCATCGGTGGCAGTTTTAACTTTCACTGTTTAAAATATTTACCTTTTGTCTTGTCACAGCCCGATGATGATCATTACTCAGAAGATCACGAGTTTGGCCTTTGAAATCCACGATGGTAAGAATTCTGAAATTAGCTTTTCTGTCCAGACCATGTGTTGCTTGAGGTGCCCTGCAGCTTTGTACTCTGTAACACTTGTAAAGGAAGGAAGGATCTTTTCTTCTTCTTCCTTTCCCGGCTGACAAGTAGAAGAATTAATAACTACCTCAGTTTGCAGAGAATGGAGGAAAAGTCCATACCTTTAAAAAATCTCTGGAACTTGTCTAGAGTCTGGCATGGCACTGTGCGCCTGTGAATGCAGTACTGGGGTGGCTGAGGCAGGAAGATGCCTATGAAGCCAAGGCCAGACTGGATCACATACCAAGTACCTGTCCAAAACACCATATCAGGAAGGCTTGGGAGTTCGCCTCAGCGAGGGTGGGCGTGAGCAGCCCCCGCCTCCATGCACTGGGGGCGGGAGCTCTCGCAGGACTCCCTCGAGGTGCATCACCTACAGGCTGGGAGCAAGTGTGCCCCTCTGTGAGCTCACAGGATGTCTGCCTGGAGGCCTCTTCACAGGTGGCCAGGGCCAGGTGGTCCTGGCGCTGAGCTGTAATAGGGACCTTGCTCTGTGAAGTACAGGGGGAAGGTGTGATCATCTCTGGGGGCTGAGACCCTGCATAGCGCCCAGGGCCCTGTCCTGGGTGTGGCTGCTGACCACGGAGAGCCCACCTCGACCAAAGTCCAGCCAGATTTGGCCCCCGACTTCCCCAGTGGCGCTACGGGAGCTGTGGGTTTAGAACATTTTGGGCTTTGATCAGCCTTGGCAGAGTCTTTCAGAATTCCAGCCTTTAAGTTTTTTAGACAAGTTATTATTATTTTTTTTCTTTCATTTTGATCTTTGAGACAGGGTCTTGCTGTGGATTGCAGGCTGCCCTCAAACTCACTACGTAGCCCAGGCCAGTCTTGAATTTGTGGCCATCCTCCTGCCTCAGCCTCCCAAATGCCGGCATTACAGGCATGCGCCACCACTCTCAGCTGACTTGGGGAACTTTTTAAGCATAATTTGAGACTTCTCACCTGGTTCTGGACCTGTGACGGTGTGCTGGGCCTCAGTCTCGGGCAGCATCGTTGACATGGTGTTTGTGCCTGATAAGAGTGTGGAGTTCTGTTTCCCCTCATGCAAGGCTGCAAAAAATACTAGCTTTAAAAAACAGCATCTCAGGGGCTGGGGATTTAGCTCAGCGGCATAAGCGCCTGCCTTGCAAGCAGGCAGTCATGAGTAAAGGAAAAAGACCCAAAAAAAAAACAGTATCTCATGGCCAGGCATTGTGGTGCAAACGCCTCTAAATCCCAGCACTCAGGAGGCTGAGGCAGGAGAGACCTTGCTAACACTAAACAAAACAAAAGCCAACAACAGCACCACCCAGTGGCATCTCATCAGTCATCTAGTCTTGGTTACTCTATTCCTGGTTCCTTGGGGTTAGGGTTAACCCAGAGGTCCTGGGCCTGTTGGGCATGTAGTTTAAACCCAAAACTGCATGGAAATCCATCCACCCTGTGTGGCTCAGGCGATTTGCAGTTGTGAAATGGCCCAACCTGTGTGATCAGCTCAGAGCTGCTATGGGAAGCAATGTGCACTAAGCATCGAGCACCAAGTGTCCAGAAGAGGAGAGCCAGCATTTCACAGGTAGCAGAGCTCACAGTGGTAGTGGCGGTGGGTGCCAGAGCATCTACCAAGTGCAGCACCCACCAAGCCACAGAGAACACAGGTCCAGGGTGGAGGTGCCTATGTCCCGCCCAGGCTTGGGGGCCACTCGCGCTTGCTCCAGGGGTCTGAGTGTCCCCTCTTGCTTCCCAGGATGACTGGGCAGTGATCCCAGACCCTCGCTGCTGGGGACCTGGCTTGCTTTGCACCACGTGTGAGGCCGTGAGAGTCCTCGACCCAGATGGCAGCTCTCACTGTGACCTCCGCTGAGGGTTGGGCTAAGACTGGGTTTGTGGCTTGGTTTCTGGAGGATCACGTGACCCCTCTCAGTGCTCCACTGAGTTATTTGTTAGTTCCTTTCTCTCCTGTAGCATGTAAAGGGTTTATGTTTCCATCATTCCATGAACGGTTCCTGGGGACAATTTTCTTGCTGGGGGAAACAAGGTCTTGGTGTTGAACTCGCTGTATAGCCCAGAATGGCCCCGAACTCAGGGTGCGTCCTGCATCAACCTCCTAAGTGCTGGGATTCCAGAAGTGCAATGCCATGCCTGGCTCCTGGGGATGTTCAGAGGCCATAGTGGCATTCATTTCTGTTTTGTGTGCATATAAAATACAGAAAACTGTCTGTCCAGCAGGCGAGCCTGGGCTTTATGAATGGGGCCATTTAAAGTCATGTGTCTCATCCTTTTATTCACGTTTCTTAATAACTAATGTTTTCATTCTCCATTAAATTAGTAAATTTTTAAAATTAGTATTTATATGTTAATTGGATCCTTGTATTTCTTTCTTTCTTTTTTTTTGTCTCTTTGAGACAGGGTCTCTCTATGCAGTTTGGGCTGGCCTTGAGCTCAATTTGTAGCCTAGGCTGGCCTCAAACTTGCAACAATCCTCTTGCCTCAGTCTCCTGAGTGCTGGGATTACAGGTGTGAGCAACTACATCTGGCTTGATCCTTGTATTTTTTTAATGGTTTTTGGTGTTTCTGTTTTTGTCTCTCGATGTATTGTTGTCGAAGTGTGAATATATAGCCTAGGCTGACCCTGAACTCAGTGTGGAGCCCAGGCTGGCTTCAAACTCACAGCCATCGTCCTGCCTCAGCCTCCTTAGTGCTGGGATTACAGGCATGTGCCACCACATTCAGCTCTCAGTGTTTCTTAAATTGCATTAGGTTTTGTTTTTTGCTGTGGGGTATTAATGTTTTATTTGCTGCAGATATTTTGAGTATGCTCTTTGCTTCTTGATTTAGTTATTCTTCACATTGGATGGAAGGTTGTTTTTTTTTTTTTTTGGTGCTGGGAACTGAATTCAGGACCTTGCACTTGCCAGGCAGGTGCTTATGCCTCCGAGCTAAATCCCCAGCCCTAGGATGAGGATGTGTTTTTAAAAGCAAATGGATTAAGAAGGCTGGCACCTGGCTCTGTGCATGACCTTCTGCAGTGGGGGAAGGCTGTCAGTACTCGCTTTATACCCAACTTGTCCGAATTACTGGTGTTTAGTCATTCAAAAAGCTAAAAAAAAAAATTCATAATAGGACTTTTTGAAAAGTCATAGCCTTGGGGCTGAGGATTTAGCTCAGCAGCATAAGTGCCTGCCTTGCAAGCGTGTGGTCATGAGTTCGATCCCTGGTACTGGTAAAAAAAAAAAAAAGAAAAGTCATAGCCTTTACTGTTAAGGAAGATAAATTTGTGAATTGAGAAAAACGACTGGCAGCCAGGTGTGTTGGTACACACCTATAATCTGAGCACCCTGGGAGGTTGAGGCAGGAGGATTGCAAATGGGATCCCAGCCTGGGGAACCCAGCAAGTAGTGAATGAAAACAAAATAAAAAATAGCAACAAAAAAAGATATAGGGATAATAACATAAAAAGAACAAAAGATGCTGGGTGCAGCTCAGGCCCCAGGTTCAAGCCCCAGTGCTGAGCGAGGGGACTAGCTGCCGTCCTATGAACAGTTGAGGTTGACCAGTGCACCTGACTGGGTTTGCAGGGATGTTCCGGAAGGATGAAGACCTGACCCCATCGCAGCGAGATCTTGCCGTAAGGTAGGTGACGCCGTCTTGGACCTGCCCTGGCTCTGGACCACATTGCCCATTGCATCCATAGCTGAGTCTTCCAGGGTGCTAAGCTTGTGAGCCTCAAGCCATCTTCTTCTTCCACCTCTCTGCCACCAGTTTTCTGTGACAGCTTCTCACTGTATGTAGCCCAGATGGGCCTTGCACTTAGGGGAACCCTCCTGTCTCAGCCTCCTGAGTGCTGGATTTAAGGTGTCAGGCCGTCTTGTCTTTGCCAACAAATCTTGCTGTGCGAGGCTGGGTGTCTCTTGTGGGGCCCCAGAGTCTTGCCTGGGTCCTTAGACACAGGGTCCCCTCTGGGGGCCACCAGGCAGTCCACCAGAGTTCTGTCTTGGAGACTCAATTTGCTAGAAGGTGGGAAGCTAGCATATCCACCTGGTGGAAGTGACAGCAGGCGAAGCCTTGGGTGTGGGCCCCGCTTGTGACAGCTGCTGAGCCAGCAGCACACCGATACCCTGTTTAAGATACTGGAGGACCAGGCAGATACTGCTGCCTGCTCTTTGAGGGTCCGTTCTGAGACAGGCTTCCCCCTGAGAGTAGCCCTGGTTTACTCCTGGTCTCAGCCCAGTGTGATTAGAGATCATATACTCATTACACTCAAAGAAACCTCTCCTTCCAGTGTCTTGTTCAGTACAGAATCAATAATCACACAGCTGCTGGAAGGAGGGAATCCTAAACAAGTAGGTAGGCCTGGACCCATTGTTTTCCTTTGATCCCAGCTAGCAGGTCTCCGGAATCTTCTTACATTTTCTCTTTCTTGAAAAATACTCTATTTTTGACTTGGGCCTGGTGGTGCACGCCTTTAATTCCAGCACTCAGGAGGTTGAGGCAGGAGTTAACTGCCTCAAACTGCCAGTTCAAAACCAGTCTGAGCTACACAGATTCCGCCTCAAAAACCCAAATTAAAAGAATGCTGTCTTGCCCTTGTAACTCTGATACATCGTTGGACTCGTTGAGAGTAGGCCCTGCGGCGTAGCCTGACCTTGATTCAGGCTGGACATAATTGCTGTTCACAGTGGGGCTGGGCTTCTTGGGGACAAGGGCTGCATTGTACCCCCGACCGTCCGGGCACCAGGCCGTGCTGAGGAGGAGGAGACCTGCCAGCAACATGGTCCCTCCCTTGGCTTCAAGGCTAAAAGGAACAAGTCTGAGACCCAGGGCACCTCCACATAGGAAAAATGATTCTGGAAAACTCAGAACCCTCCTGGCTCAGCATTTTGGTAGACAGTAGTCGAGGGCAGGGCATGGGCGCTGTTCTGGTTGTTTTAGAATCAGATTAATGGCCAGGGACACGTGGGAGTCTCAGCTTCTCTCCCTGCAGCATTTTCAAGCAGAGTGGAGCTTGGCCAGAAGGAGGACAGGCTAGTGCCCTGCTTGCCCGTCTCAGGAGGGGCAGCAGCAGTGGGCAGGGGTGGTGGTATTGGTTAAGGGAGCCCCTGGCCACATGTGTGATGACCTGTGTAGTCTGCATGGCCTTCCGTGTTGATTGGCCATTTTTGCCTGTTTCCTGCGTGCTTGGTAAACTTGTGATACCTATGCCATCCAGCCCTATCCCAAGCACAGGAGCCAGAACATTTTTGAGCTGGGTATGGTGGCACAGGCCTGTGATCCTAGCACTTGGGAAGCTGAGGCAGGAGGGTCTTCAGTTCAAAGCCATCCTGGGCTCCATAGCAAGTTCAAGGCCAGCCTAGGTGAGGCAGCAAAAGCCTGTCTCAAAACTGCAAGAAGCCTTACTGTTGTTTTTTGTCACATTCAGGATAAAGTGTGTGGTTCCCCTCTGTGGCCCATGATGCAGCCCCTCCCGACTCCCCTCAGCCCTGCCTTTCCTACTCCTCCTCTGCCCTGAGTGGCACCAGATGTGTGCGGCTTGGCATCCTCTTGAGTGCTAGCCTAGCCCAGGTCCTGGGCACCAGCATTCACCCTGCCCCTCACTTCCTGTACCCCTACCCCTGCGGAGCAGCCAGGGTCCCTGGCTTCCTCCTCCAGGAGAACACCCTGGGCTGGCACAGCCTCGTGGCGTGCACTGTGTTCACACTTAGTGCATGTCTCCAGGTGCAGGTTTTGTGTCCCGGCCCTGGAGCTTGCCGAGTGCTTAGTTGGTCAGTGGATGCAGCCGACTTGGGGGCAGTGTTGGGGTTGACCCAGAGCTTTCACCCAGAGCTACATCCCCAGCTGCATCCCTTCCATTTGCTGTTTTTGAGACAGGGACTTGCTGAGTTGCTCAGCTGAATTTGAACTTGCGATACTCTTGCTTCAGCCTCCCGAGTGCTGGGATCCGGGGTGCAGGCCACCACACCACTGGTCTCCGAGGCTGAGTCGCAGTTTTTCCGTTGCAGGCGCATGCCCAGCCTCCTGGAGTACGTGAGCTACACGTGCAACTTCATGGGCATCCTGGCCGGCCCTCTGTGCTCTTACAAGGACTACGTAGCATTCATCGAGGGCCGCTCATATCGCGGAGCACAGCCGGGACCCGGCGGGGAGGAGGCAGCACCATGGGAGCAGCACACGGACCCGTCTCCAAAGGTGCGCATGCATGTTTGTGTTCCCCATCTTCCTCTCTCCTGACAGGGTTTGTTCCCACGGTCTGTTTCCCCAGACGTGACTTTCTGAAGGTGCCACCGGTACCGACTCCTCACACTGGCTCTCAACTAGGTTGTTCACTAAGGTGCAATCGTGATTAAAGGGCAACAGCCAGGCATGGTGGTGCACGCCTGGGGTCCCCAAACTCTGGGAGGCTGATGCGGGAGGATTGCAAGGCAGAACCCAACTTGGACGACCTATTGACTTAGGGAAAGCCTGCCTCAAAGAAAAGGGCTTGGCTGTAGCTCAGGGCAAAGGCCTCGGGTTCAATCCTCAGTACCCTGGAAGGAAGGGGGAACAGATTTTTAGAAACTGTCAGTTGCTCAAGAAAATAAGGCTGTGTAGTGTGGGGTATCGCACAGCCCCTCTGAAAGAGCCACTTGCCCGGGTTTTTCTCTTGTTTGTGCTGTGTCGCTGGCCCTGAGAAAATAGTGAAAAAAGCTAAGAGGGATTCCCTTTCTGTTATCTCCTGAAAGAGTTTAGAATCCCACAGTGACCCATGCATCCCATGTTCCAGCAACACAACTCCTAACAGTTGCACCTTGAAAGGAGCCCTTACTTCTATCCACAGATGCAAGGAAAGTGGTGTTTGCACACAGTGGAGTACTACTCTGCCGTAAAGGACAAACGCGAGTCATTTGTGGGCAGAGGGATGCACTTTCAGACTATAATGTTAAAATCAGATACACAAGCTTAAATGTCCCGTGGTTTCTATAAGAAGTCCAAAGTAAATAAAGAGTAGAGAGGCTAGGGATTTAGCTCAGCAGCATAAGAGCTTGCCTGGCAAGTGTGAGATTGTGAGTTCAATCCCTGGTACTAAAAAATAAGTAGAATAAAAAATAGAAGTAGGGAGATGGATCTTTGTCAGAGTGAAGGGGACCGAGATACAGTGAGCAGTGGGAGGGGAGGGAGCAGGTAGGAGAGAGGGATTATGATGTGTTAAGTTGGTGCACCGACTGTGGTATACACTGAAGACTAGATTGGACCCTCTTGGAGCCTGAGGGGCTGACGGTGACACCCCCACCTCCCACAGGCAGCAGTGACGCAGAAGCTCCTGGTGTGCGTGCTGTCGCTGCTGGTGCACCTGACGGTCTGCAGTGTGCTGCCCGTGGGCTACAACATCGATGAGCAGTTCCGAGCCACGGCCTCCTGGCCCACCAGGGTGGCCTACCTCTACATCTCCTTGCTGGCTGCCCGACCCAAATACTACTTTGCCTGGACCTTAGGTGAGTGGCGGCCCGGGGTGGCAGGGGAGGCTGCTTTGTGATGGGGACTCCCTGGGTTGGCCAGGCTGGCCCTGGGCTCCTGGGCTCCAGGGATGGCACCTGTCTTGGCCTCCCCAGTAGCTGGCGCTGCAGGCCAGCACCACCACACTCTGGCTCATGAGCGCCCTCTGGAGACCATCGGTGTAGAAGAAACCATTTGGTGCTCAGCTTGTAAGAATAATCCTAACTAGATCAAAGTCTATTTTATTACTATACGATAAGAGTCCATGGATGAGCAAGGCATGGTGGTGCGAGCTGCTAATTCTGCCGTTTGGGAGGCTGAGGCAGGAAGATTGCTATGAGAGTTCAAGGTCATTTTCAGCTCCATAGAGAGACCACAGCTGCTGCATCAGAATCTGCCTCTGTGGAGGGGTCCTGTGGAGCTTGGCCAGGATGCAGCTGCCAGAGGGACAGTTCCGGCCACGCCCACCCTAGGGCTTGGAGGGTGGGGACTGAACTCTGACTTCCGGTTTGATTCTCCCAGTGTGGGTTGGCCCTCTGGGGCCCAGCAGGTGGTTAGGGGAATGAGGGAGGATGGAGAGAGTGAAGATTTGAGGAGTTGGTGACCATGGTGACCACGGGGGGATGCAGCTATTAGTCATGGACTTCTCTTGGAATTCTATTAAACGGGACCATAGCTGTGTGGATCAGTGGACCTGAAGGCTCGTGGTTGTTGGTCCATTGTGGCTGACCTTGGTTACCCCACAGAGGAACAGATCTCACTTGTTTATTCCTTTTTCCCTTAGGCCTAATTACTTTAAGATCCCATGTGTTGACTGGAACACACTTATAAAGACTAAAACAATCTAAAGATGTTTGTTATTTGCGGGGTTTTGATAGGCTTGGGCTTCTTCCTGCTTTTGTCCTGGCACGAACAGAATAAACCATAGCGCTTTTCCAGTTGCTTGGGAAAGAGCCAGTGGGAGGAAGAAACTTCCTCTGCAGCTTCACCCAGCAGGGGTGCAGAGTGAGAGGCTGCGGAGGGTCAGGAAACGGGCTCAGGGACCTTGCACAGATGGGGTTCTGGGGATCCAGGAAAGAGGGCAAAGATGTGTACGACCCTCTAGGTGACTGAAGACGAAGGTTAAATTCGAGGCAGTGTCTTAATCCCTTTGTTCATCACTGATGCCTGCAAGTGAGAAGAGGAAAGATTCTAGTGGGTGCACATCTCAGTCTATGGCCACTGCCGCATTGGCCTTGGGCACCGCAGAGCATCCCAGGGAAGGGGGCAGAGCAAGGGTTGGGGAAACCCTCCAGGCCACACTTAGGCCCACCTCAGCCAATCATTGCTAAGCTTCCATCAATCAATGGCCTCCCTGAAGCCGCGCCACGTCCTGGCGAGCCCTGGGGACCCCTAGATCTAAACCAGGGCGGATGAGGCTTGGAGGATGGCGGTGACAGCAGTGCTGAAGTTCTTAAGTGTTTTCTTTTTTCTCGCTTTCCCTGTGCCACAGCGGATGCTATTAATAACGCTGCAGGCTTTGGCTTCAGAGGCTACGACAGGAACGGAGTGGCTCGCTGGGACCTGGTCTCCAACCTGAGGATTCAGCAGATAGAGGTCAGTGGGTTCTGGGTGTGCACTGCCCTGGGGCGAAGGCTGGTGGAGGGTGTGGTGGGGAGGTGTCAGCATCGTCACCAGTGGTGGTGGGGACTGCTGATGGTGGCCTTGTGACCAGGGCACCAAGGGTCTAGCAAATGCCACAGGTCCTGGTGCAGCCCCTGCGGAGTGTGTGTCTAAGGTCAGGAAAGGGGTCTGGATCTGCGAGGTGGAGCCTGTGCAGTTCAAAAAAACCCGACTCAGCTGCCGTGGTGGCACACACATGTAACCCCAGCAGTCAGGAGGCTGAGGGAGGAGGATCATTTCAAGTTCAAGGCCGGCCTCAACTGCATAGCAAGACCCCTGTCTCAAAAAGAGAGGGGAAAAACAGCTCTGAATTGGCTTTGAGTAGGAGCTTGGGAAAGCTGGTCCCAGGGCGACAGAATCCTGGGGAGATGGGAGAGGTGAGTGGAAGAGCATGTAGTGGGCCCCTGTTTTTGGTTTTTTCCTACATCTGGTAAGAAAGACGGGACGACATGAGAATGTCCCTGGGATGGCAGGCTGCTCCCACAGTGCCTTGCATAAGCAGGGGCCCAGGTGGGAGCCTCGCCCAGGGGTGCAGGTAGACAACACCTGCTCTTCTTAATGGGGGTGGGGCCAGGTAGCACCCAGACTCAAGTCACCAGGGGCCTGAGGGGTGACAGTAGGAGGGGCCATAACTCTGGGTACCTGAGCTCGCAGACAATGCTGGGGATGCACTGGTTCCCATGGGAGGGTTGGTCAGTATGGGCCTTGGTGGTTTCTATCAGGACTTTACTGTCACTGTCTTCTGACAGCTTTGTGAATGTCACCACACCAAAGAAAGTGGTGATGCTTATTTACCTTCTGCTGTCCTAACATGAAGTAAACTGCATTATGGAAGGGCGTTACTATATCAGAAAAACAGTATAATACAACAGAAAGGAGCCTGGCATGGTGGCTTACACCTTAATCCCAATACTCAGGAGGCCAAGGCAGGAGGATCACTTATAGTTTGAAGCCAAGCCTAGGCTACACAGTGAGACCCTGTCTTGAAAAAGAAAAGAAAAGAAGCAGAAATAGTTAAACTATCATTGTGAAGTAATTCTTAGATTTTTTTCTTTTTTTTAAATTTTGCATTGTCAGTGTTTTGTAATATGTAAGAATCGAATTCAGCCAATGCACGCACGTGACGCACTGTGATTCTTTTCATATCCCCTGCCTCTCCCTCCCTAGTCCTTAGCCCCCTTCCCTGCATCCATCTTTACCTTTGCTTTCATTTATCTAATATTTCGGGTTGCTCTTCTAAGATGAGCTTTTATTTCCGGCACCATCATGCATTACGACTTCTTTTTTTTTTTTTTTTTTTTTTTTTTTTTGGCTTTTTTCCTTTTTATTGGTACTGGGGATCGAACTCAGGACCGCCTGCTTGCAAGGCAGGTGCTTATGCCGCTGAGCTAAATCCCTAGCCCCTTGCATCATGACTTCTACCCACAAAAAACCCCTTGTTTTTCAGATGTCAACCAGTTTCAAGATGTTCCTGGATAACTGGAACATCCAGACAGCGCTGTGGCTCAAAAGGTGCGTCCTGGGGCTGCATGTCCTCACAGCTGAGGGTCACCACTGTCACAGGCTGTGGGTTGGGTGGGGCAGGGGTCCCCAGGAGATAGTGCACAGCCACCCTGCAAGAGCTCTCTGGGTTGAGTCCCCTTGGCCTGCTTCAGACCTCTGTCTTCCACCGGGGTCCTCCCCTTTGCTGGAGATATTGTAGCCAGCTGTGGTGGTGCACACCTGAAATCTCAGCACTTGGGAAACTGAGGTAGGAGGATCACTGCAAGCTTAGGGCCTCGCCTGGATTTTGTAGCAGTGCCCTGTCTAAAAAAAAAAAAAAAAAAGTTCTTAAAGTACTGAAATAATGTACACTAAAATCCTGACCGTAATACCTAGTAAGGTTTATTCCTTTAAATTGTGTAGACTCCAACACCAGGAATAATCGTTTTGGTGATGCTGTGTACCAGGAAGAAGTGGGAGTTCAATTTCTGTTCCTCAATGGGACCTGTACCTGCACCACTGGGGTGGCAACCAGGGATGTCCCCTGCCCTAGATGGCATTTGCCCCTCTGGCTGCCCCGCCTTGCTGCTGCCAGGGCACTGAGTGATGGGGTAGGGAGCCCGCCACTTATGTAGGCTGTCCCCCATCACCAGGGTGTGTTATGAGCGCGCCTCCTTCAGCCCCACGGTGCAGACCTTCTTCCTGTCGGCCATCTGGCACGGCGTATACCCTGGCTACTACCTGACCTTCCTCACCGGCGTGCTCATGACGGTTGCCGCCCGGGCTGTGAGTATGGGAGCTGTACCTGCACCTCAGCACCTGGGTCTCGGGTACCGAGGGGAACGCGGGTGGGACCACGTGCCTGGCCCAGCCCTGAGTCCTGTAAGCAGCGCACTGCTCGAATGCCTGGCACACAGAAGCACTTGGAGAATATCACTTGTCTGCACTTTCAGCACTGGGCAGGTTTGATTACTGCAAACTTGAGCCAGCCTGGGTTATATAGTGAGACCTTGTCTCAGAAGCAAACAAACAAAAACACGCAAACCTACAGAAAAGTTGCCATAAGCTCTTAAGGCCCGGCCCTCACAGTCGCCAATTTACATCTTACTCCACCCACAGCAAGTGTGTGCATGCATACACACTCATATACACCATGCACACATGAGCCTTTCCCGCACTGTGGACCATACTGTAGACCTTGCCCGAGCATCACTGAGGTCCTGGCCTTAGAGACAGTGAGCCCTTCCTGTGTCTGGGTCTCAGATGAGGAGCAACTTCAGACAGTGCTTCCTGGAGCCCCCACAGCTGAAGCTCTGCTACGATGTCCTCACGTGGTCGGTGACGCAGATTGCAGTGAGCTACACCGTCGTGCCCTTCGTGCTGCTGTCTGTGAAGCCATCCCTCACCTTCTACAGGTAAGCGCCCCTCCTCAGGCTCATGTGGAGAGTGGGGGGGGGCAGTGGCAGCTGTGTTTTGTTTTGCTGAGATAGTATCTGGCTGTGGGGGCCAGGCTGGCCTTGAACTTATTACATAAGCCAGGATGGCTTCCAGCAGGGTAGAGATCCTCCTGTTTTACCCTCTGAGCACTGGGAAGACAGATGTGTGCTACCACGCCTGGCTGAGTGGTGTTTCTGGAAGAAAATCTGAATCTGAAAGAAAAAGTGCCATAGACCTTTATGCATTATTCCTCTTCTTCTCAACACCAAGCAGTGCTGTGTCTCCCTGGGACTGACAGCTCCTGAGCCCTGTCTGGGCTGTGGTGTAGACGGCACTGCTGCCAAGCTCCGGATTGTGGGAAGGCAGCGACGGGAGGGTGGACCAGAGAGTGCCTCACAGGGATGATGGCGATCGGTGCCTTTCTGTTCATGTCCTCTAGCAGTGGCTCTGAAACCCTTTCCCTAGGCTCTGGCTTACCCAGCTTACCCCAGCCAGGGTACACAGTGGCTCATAAACACTCTGCTGCTGAGTTGGGAGAGCATGCGCTAATGCAGACCTCAGAAGGCTGAGATGGGAGGAGCACTGCAGGTTCAAGGCCAGCCTGGATTACATAGTTGAGTTCAAAGACGGCTTGAAGTGTATAGCAATACCTTGTCTTGAAAAAAATAAGTAAACTAAAGTAAACCCAAAATTAAAAATAAACACCCTCAGCTACGCTCTGGAGTTCTACTTCCTGAGGGAAAAGAGAGAAGAATAATTAGTGAGTGAATGCATCCCGAGGGGGCCTGTAGTGCGTGGACACAGGTGCGTGTCTCACGGATTACTATCAGAATTTGATAGACCTACCCAGACGTGCGGCACACGCCTGGGATCCCAGCACTCCAGAGGCTGTGGCAGAAGGATCCCCTCACATTCCAGCGAGATTGTCTCAGTGCAAGAAATGAAACGGTTTCCCTTTTTCTTTCAGCTCCTGGTATTACTGCCTTCACATCTGTGCAATCTTAGTTTTATTGTTGTTGCCAGTGAAGAAAACTCGGAGAGGAGAGATGGTGCATGGAAACCAGCACCCGGCCCCTTCTGGAAAGCAAGAGGAGAGGAACAGCTCCTCGGGGTGGAACAGCACCCCTGTGATGAACAGCGTGAGCAGTGTGAAGCCGGAGCAGGGGCAGGAGCAGGGGGGCTGCAGACATCGGTGGTCCCCGCAGCCCTGACGCGTCTCTCGGTGGCACAGCTCAGTCCTCACTGTGCAGATTGGTGGGAATGGGACGCGTGGAGGGCATGGCTGGCCCCAGGGACCCGCAGCCCTGCCACTGCCCTGGCCACGCCTTACTGGGGTGTCCTGGCCTCCGTGGGTGGGCGCAGGTGACCTTTCCCGCCCACTGGTGTCCCCTGCCGGCCCCGGCCCAGCGCCTGCCCTGTGCATCCTGGCCGCCGAAGAAATGGCAGCGTCCTTGCGGCCCTGCTGGCGATGGATTCACCTTCCCACATGGATGTCTTGCCTTAAACCCTCTCTTTGGGAAGCTGTTGCTGCTTGTGGTCTTCGAGGGGGAAGGGTATGCAGAGCCGGCCTCAGGATCCCATGTCCATGCTGTAGAGGGATTAGGGAGAATCTGAAACCGGGTATTTAAGGTTGTGGAGAATTTTTAAAAGCGCAATAAACATCTCAGTATTTGAAGGATTTTCTTAAAGTATCTCCTAGCTAACACAGAGCGAGCTGGGCGTTGTGGCACAAGCCTGTCACCCCAACATACTGGAGAGGAGACTGAAGCAGGAAGACCATAGAATCTGAGGCCAGCTGGGCCACATAGTGAGCTCAAGGCCAGCCAGGACTACCTAAGGAGAACCTGTCTCAAAAAAACTACCAAAAATAAGGAGAGTAAAATTCACAGCGAAACTGTCTGCAGTTTGGGTTGCCAAATTATAGCTAGCTAGTTTCACTGGAAAGCTTAATTACCTTGTGGTGGTCAGAGGGCCCCACCAGGAGGAATTTTAAGCATAATTAAAGATTTGGTAATGTGGTATTTTAATCTTATGTTCTTAAAAAAAAAGAGAGAGAAGGCTGGCCAACCTGCAGCCAAAGGCAGGATGTTCCCTTTCTGCTTCAGGGAGCTACGTGAGGTGTAATAACTTGCTTCTCAGTGGAGTTTATCAAGCATAAACTATATAAAATTCAGACAGGTATGTTATATACCTGTGATCCCAGTGCTTGGGAAGCTGAGGCAGAAAGATTACCATGCCTAGGCTACATCGTGACTTGAAGGCCACACACTAGACCACCTAGGGAGACAATGGCTCAGAGAACACACAGGACAGGTAACACAACATTCACAGAGGTGAGGAAGCGGTGGTGGCTGGCTGGAAGGTTTTAAAGCAATCCCTGGTAACTAGGGTACCTCTTTGGCTAACCCCTTTTTTACTTGGGGTCACTTTGGTTCCCGGGTGGTGATGACAGGGGAGCCGCAGGGGAAATGACAGCTCAGTGGCCAGTCTGAGTGGCGCTCTGGAGAACTGTGCAGTGTGTGCGTCCAACCTGCTCACACGGGAGCCTCACCTCCAGCCCTGAGCCAGCGGAGTACAGATATGGGGGTTATGGGCTCTCGCAGGGCACCAAGCCCGTGAGGGCTTAGAGTTAGGGGGGATGAGGACGAGGGGCCAGCGCAGGGGCATCTCTGGCTTTTGTCCTTTGACAAAGGCATCTCTGTCCTTTGACTGATCTTTTGTAGATTTATTTCCTTTTTGCCTTAAAAGTTTTAATGAGATGCAAGTCATCAGTCTAAGATGAGTCTGTGATCACTAACAGACGTGTAAATGATGTGAAGGGCGAAATGGTTTGGCTGAGGCTGCGCAGTGCTTCAGTTAAAGGAAGCAAAATGATAGTGGTTTTAGAAGTTTAGAAATACTTTGCCTTGTTTCCTCTCCCTCTCTCCTGCCTTCCTCCTTCCCTGCCTCTCCTCTCCTCTCCTCTCTTCTCCTTCCCCACCCCTCCCTTCCCCTCTTTTGTAGTCCAGGCTGCCCTTGAACTCACTTTGTAGCCCAGGCTAGGCTGGAGCTCACAGTGATCCAGCCTTCCTCAGCCTCCTGAGTGCTAGGATTTACAAAACGGGATTCAGCAAATATTTATATTATTTGTTCACTCTTCAGACAGCTCAGAAACTCTCAGAGATGATCAATGATCATTGTATTTATACTGGTTCATTATATACTTCTCAAGGGAAAATAATTATTCTTCCCTTGATTTCGTTTCAGTGAAACAATAATTCATTTAATCTGAAATGTCTCAGCTGCCACCGTTTTAGGAGTGGCTCATTCTTTTTTGTAAAATGCACATTTTTGCTGGGTGTGGTGGTGCACACTTGGAAGCAGAGCACTTAGGAGGCTGAGGCAAGAGGCTTACTGAGAGCTTGAGGCCAGCCTGGGCTACATAGCAAGACCCTGTCTCAAAAAAACAGAATATAAGCATTTTTATTGGTGCTAAGGGTGATTGGGGAAGTTCATTTTGTTTCTGAAATACTGAGTGATAAAGTGGATTTACTGGATTTGAAACAGTGTAGCTAGCACATCTCTCATCAGCCAGCACCATCCACGTGGCTGAAACTTTGGTTCCCAGCATATATGACACTCATACACTTGATTTTCACACACACTATTGTGTGTGTGTGTGCATGCGCTTGTGCTACAGAGGACTGAACCCAAGGCCTTCCCACTGAGCTATGTACCTGCCCTTTTTATATTTTTGAGACAGGGTCACTTATATTGCCCAGGCTGAGTTCAAACTCGGGGCCCCTCTGCCTCAGCCTCCCAGTGTGCTCACAAACCACTTGGAGGAAACTGAGGGAAGGGCTGGTTGGGGAGCCCTGGCCTTCCCACTCTACCCCACAAGTCCCCTCCGCTAGAGAAAGGGTCCACAGGAGTCCAGGGTGGATTCACTAAGAACTGCCACACCACCCCCACGTCAGTTAGCACTGGGAGGGTTGTCATGGCAACAGGAAATCCTTTTAATCCATTCAGTCAGAAGGTGACACCTTTGTGCCATTTCTCCTGTCTAGCCCTTCAAACGAGTCTTTCATAGAGAAACAGGCTCTCCTGGGGGGAGGGGCGGGAGTCTTTCTGCCTTCTCTGCCACTCTAGATTTTTTGCTAGGTGACATGACTGGGTTGTCTTCTACTGAAGGTACACTTCCTAGCCTGGAGGTGTGGAGGTGCATACCCATCATCCAGCACTCCAGAGGCTGAGGTGGGGAGGTCACCCCAAGTTCAAAGCCAGCCTGGGGTACATAGTGCAGCCCTGTCTCAAAACAATCACGTTTCTGACTGGGTTTACTGCTACGAAACTTCTCAAAATATATGGTGTTCCAAGAATTTGGTTAACCTTTATTTTAAACTACAGAAGACAATTTCTTTAAAATTTTGTCATTATAACAGTTGCACAGGCTAGGACAAAAAAAACTTATTTAAAATTTATAGCTCGTAAATAGTATATTTACAGACAAACTTGGACATTTACATTTACTTCTGTTCTTCATAATTCTTAGTTGTTTTTAAAAATTTCTTCTCTCTCCTTTTCTTTCTTTTGAGACAGGATCAAAATTGCACGGATCCTCCTGCCTCAGCCTCCTGAGGTGCTGGATCACAAATGTGAGCTATCACACCCAGCTAAGTGTTCTAATTGCCATTGAAAGAAAAGTTACTTGAGAATTCTCGTGTCTACACAGGTGCCTGCCTACTGTGTCTGCTAAGAACTTGTTTAAACTTTTAGGTATAAACCAGTATTAGTGGGGGTAATTCAAGCATTTAGATTCCATCCTGGGTGAAATCTAATGAAGGCATAGAATTGTAAGTAACACTGTCCATGCGCTCCCCACAACCCCGGAGGCACTCACACAGATACTGCTCTTGTCCTGGAAGCTCCGTGAGTAGCTGGTCGTGCGTCTGGGTCTCTCTGACACTGAATGTCTGCCTCCTGCTGTACTCATACCATGGGTTTACATCCATCCTGGCTCTCAACAATGCAGGGAGAGACTGCATTTTCTTTTGTCTGGTTTTTTGGGATGGAGTCTTGCTATGTTCAGGCTCTCCTTGAACTTACTATGTAGTCCAGGTTGGCCTTGACCTTCTGGCGATCCTCCTGCTTCAGCCTCTCAAGTGCTAGAATTACAGGTATGCATCACCATACCTGGCCTTGAGACTGCATTTTAAAAAATGAAATTCACTCTGAAATTTGAATTGAAAGTTTCAGAATGTAGGGGTCTTCAGTGTTTTCCTGCCACACCTTGCCGTCAAGTCTGTGTATTGCAACTCTCCTTATGGAAGAAAATGGGAAATGAAAATTTTCACAGTGCTGTTTTGTAGGAATGCTCTGTCAGCCAGTTAGCTGCCTCTTCCGGCTCCTGTTGTACAAAGGATGCAGCCAGTGACATTTAAATTGGCAGGCTGCTTAATGTTTTCTATGTTTTAAAGTAATATTTATTTTAATAGATTTTTAATACCATGCCTACCCCAATAAAGAACTGACAAGCTCTGTAGATCATTGATTGGAAAAGCTTCATGAAACAGATCCTAGAGGTACATTTTCATGCCAACTAATTTATCTCACCTTTGACGACTGATCCTGGCTCTTGAATACAACTTTTTTTTTTTTTTAATTTTTTTTTTTTTCTTTTTTCCGGTACCGGGGATTGAACTCACGACCACCTGCTTGCAAGGCAGGTGCTTATGCCGCTGAGCTAAATTCCCAGCCCCTTTAGTACAACTTTTATAAAGCAAAGAAAAAAGGCCCACGACTACATGTTATGTAAAATAGTAACAGAAAGACCCATGCAACACCTATCCAGAGGCATCCAAAGCTTACCCAGTAACCGTCAGCTGTCTTCACAGCCAGGTTTTAATCAAATTTTGTAGATATAAATAGAAAATGGAAATATGACAAGAAACCACAATTACCCAGTGATCTCCCAGTAGCACTCTTGGGATGGAGGAAGTGACCAGCTGCTGGTTACTGGACTTTTCCATGACTATCCAGCTTGATCTCTGCTTGGGGTTCACTCCTTTGAGAAACTGGTTTGTCCATATTCCTGTCTGTCCTTGTGAAAGACAGACACACAGTCCGACGGGCTTTCTGGTTCTGCCTTTTGCCATCCATAGTATTTGGATTTCTGGCCGCGCTGTGTGGTCAGTGGAAGATCAGTTGGGTTGTGAGGCCAGAGGACTGAAGCATGGAACACAGATTTCTCCCCAGCCAGTCGGTCACTTGTCACCTGCTGGGGCCACGACACAAGGACAAGTGGAGGTCACGATGATCCTGGGGAAGTGAGGGCTGTGGCCCCATCCCTGCTGCCCCCCCCCCCCGCCAGCCACATCCATGGCTCTCAGTCATCCCCAGCAGTCACTGCCAGCATCCCAACCCCAGGCCTCCAAGGGCAGTGTTTATACTTCCTCCTGGGTGTGGGGGGATAGGGGCCTCATGTGGGCTGTGCTTTCTGTTTTTAGCACTCTAAAATATTTTTCTAAAGAAGTGTTATTTTTCAACAGACCTATAAACCAGGTCTTGTGAGGCCAACGGGAGCTGCCTCTGTCCCCCCTGCCCCATGATGGGACAAACCCATGGCCACCCCCTGAGCTGGACCAGTGGATGAGTGCTGGGTGTGACAGCTGTTTTTTAACATATGTGTTCTTCCTTTTTCTAATTTGTGTCATTAAAGCCGATTAGTTTCAAAGCACCGCCTGTGTGTCTGCTGCTTTCAGCGTCTCTGAGTTCTGTCTGGAGAAGTGAACACCGGCTCCCGTGAAGGGGAGTGTGCATTTTTTGAAGGACTGACTCTTCCACAAGCTCACGATATTCCTCCACTGACTCTTCCTCTCTTTTCTGTTTTTTTGAGACAGGATTACTCTGTGTAGCCAAGGCTGGTTCTGATTTCACTGTGTAGCCAGCCTGCCCTCAAACTCCCAGTGATCTTCCTGCCTCAGCTTCCCAAGCACTGGGTTAGAAGCAGGCACTACTGTCAGGTGGCATTTACAGACTTGGAAGCAGAGAGTGTTCCGTGATGTGTGTGTCCTTTCCTTCCCCCAGTACAGTCTTTGCCTAGACTGATTTCTGGGCAGGGAAGGGGGTGGGCAAAGGGTCTAAGCAGTTAAAATGAGTTAAAAGTTGTATTCTTGTCCAGAGCAACAGGAAGGCAGAGAGCTGGGCCCTCTGAGAAGCACCCCCAAGCAGTGAGGGGCTGCAAGAGGAGCACCAGACTTGGGAGTCAATTTGTTCCCAGAGGACCTTGGATGAGGAGACCTCAAGTTGAGGTCTTGAGCCCCTGGCTGGGTTCCACTGGGATGAGGTCATCTGCCACAAGTAGAGGTTTCTAGTTTATGCCTGGAGCCCTTTGAACCTCTCTGCTGGTCCCTCTTCCACACTGCCGGGCCTGGCCTGTCCTGGCATGTAGGGCGCACCATCTGCTCTACAGAGAACCCAGGTCTATCTGGAGAACACAACCTCTCTTGCAGGCTGGGGCTTGAGCCCACTGCCCTCACACTGAGCTCCATTCCCAGCCCTATGTTTTGAGTCAGGGTCTCGTTAAGTTGCTAAAAGGCCCAGGTTGTGCTGTAACATGGATCCTCCTGCCTCAGCCTCACCAAGTACAAAGTATACAGGCCCTTCTTAAATCTAGTGGCTGCCTCCTCTGTACCTGTCCCCAGGCCCCTGATGGAGTCATGCCATCTATCCCCACCTTGGCAGAACCAGCAGATTCAGGGCACTCTGCACCATTGCCTAGGCTTTTCAGTCTAGAAGACTGTCAGGCATCGTCTCCACCCACCCCGCCTCCCACACACCCTGACCACCCCTCAAGCACAGTTGCAGGAGTCAACTTCACTGAGTAGCTCTGAGAATTTCCACAAGGCCAGCACTCTGGGAGGCTGAGGCAGGAGGATCACTGTGAGTTCAAGGCCAGCCTATTTTGAGTCAGGGTCTTAAAACAATAAGAACAAAACACCCTCCCCTCTTTTAGCCTGCAGACCCTCTGCCCCTAACTTTGACCCCTACTGCCTCCTACTTCATCTGCGTGGTTGAATCAAGATTTTCGTAAACCTATCAAAGGGATAAAATTCTGGAAGAAGCAAATGACAGTATTTTTTATTAGAAAATCAAGATAGAAAATGAAGCTGGAAGTGGTGGCACATGCCTGTAATTCCAGCCACTAGGGGCTGAGCCAGTAGGAGTTAAGCGCAAGCCTCGCCTGACAAATCTGACTTAGCAAGGCCTTGTCTCAGAAGGGCTGGTGAGCTCCATCCTGTACGGAGAAAAAAAGGAAAGTTCCAAGTGGTGAGATTAGGATTGTTATCCATCCCCTTTTCCCAGGACTCTGTAGGTTCCCTGTCAGCTGCAGGCCAGCCTGGGCAGCCCAGGGAGTCCCTGGGGCGCCGGGACTGCGGGCATGTGCTACCACATCTAGGCCACCAGCATTTTAAGAGGAGACATTCATGTCTGAAATTGCTGATTTGGACAAAGTCTGAGAACGTCTGGACCCCTTAGGTCAGCAGGGAGACGGGTGTTTTAAAAACCACAGTCCTCACCTCTTTCTCACTGAGGGCGGAGCCCTGACTTTTAGAGAGGTTCACAGGGTAGGCACGGCAGTGACTGTGTGTTATCCCAGCACTCCAGAGGCTGAGGTAGGAGGATTACAAGTTGGAACTCAGCTTGGGCAATTTAGCAAAACCCTGTTTCAAAATAAAGTAAATGAATATAAGAGGCCAGAGATGTAGCTCAGTGCAAAAGCCTTGGTTTGATTCCCAGTACTACAAAAAAAGTAAATCCACAGATGGTTAAGATGTGTTTTCACCTATGTGTCAACCTGGAAACTCATGAGAAAAGTTGAGGAGTTTGGCTTTATCAGAATCTACTATGAGGCCAGGTTAGCTGTCACACCTGTCTTTCTAGCACTTGGGAAGCTAAGGCAGAAGGATTGCTATAAATTCCAGGCCAGCTTGGGTGACATAGTGACTTCAAGGCGAGGGTGGACTACACATTGTGTCCCTACCTAAAAAGAAAAGAAAAAACCCTGTCATTGTTCACAGCTTGCATGGGGCCTTGCACTCATGAGAGTAGACTTTAAAAGAAAGAGAATTCGCAGGATAATGCGTAACTGGAAGGAGTAAGAGGAGACTCAGGAGGGCCGGACTGGGGCACTGGCTGCTGGGGACATGGAGGCAGGGGCTCCGCTGGGGGCTGTTCTGAGGACCCCGAAGTGGCTGTAATCACAGCCCTGTTGGGCAACAGCAGCTGAGTCCTCATGACTGAGGGACCTTCGGTTTCCTGCGAGGGACCCGCATTGCTGGAGGTGCAGGCCCAGGCACGCGAGGCTCTGCTGCAGTCCAGGTGACCACAGTGACAATCCAGGTGACAGAGGCCATAGGGGACCCTCTCCCCCCGGGGTCCTCGGTCTTTTTTTCTTTTTTAATTTTTAAAATTTTATCGGTACCAGGGACCGAATTCATGACTGCCTGCTTGCAAGGCAGGCGCTTATGCCACTGAGCTAAATCCCCAGCCCCAGTGGTCCTCGGTCTTGCAGGGCACCAGATGGCTGGTAAACTCTGGGCTGCTAAACCTGAGTGGCTGTCTCCAAGCCAGACATCCTGGACGGACTGACCTGCTCCACACAGAAATGGGAAGGACCTGCCTAGATGGTTCACACCACAGAGAAAAAGGACGCTCTACTCTCCCTTTACCCATCTGACAGCCATAGGTCCAAGTGATGGGTCCCTTTTTTTGTTGTTTGTTGTTTGTTTTTTTTTTGTAGCAAAACCCACTTTTAAATCCCTGACTGGCTCAGAAGAAAACATAATCATAAATAAAGCTTTTCTCTGTGTACTGGGGATCAAACCCAGGGGTGTTCTGCCATGCAGCTACATCCTCAGCTCCTTTATTTTATTTGCAGATTCATTCAGTCATTCTGAGACAAGGTGTCACTACACAGGTCAGGCAGGCCTTCAACTCATTATGTGGCTCAGGCTGGCCTTGAACTTGTGATCTTCCTGTCTCAGCCTCCTGAATGATGGGATCGTACGCATATACGCTGCACCTGGTTTCTTTTTATTTTGCGACAGCGTCATGCTAAATTCTCAGCGTAGGACATTAATCTGTGATCCTTCTGCTTCAGCCTCCCAATGTGCTGGGATAACAGACATGTGCCACTGTGTCCAGCTGAAATCAGGCTTTTGGTGAGTATGTCTGTTTGTCCTTTTTCCCTAGTGTGATCTCTCTGTGAGTGGGGCCCACATGAAACGAGAGAAATCAAAACAGCACACAGTGAAGCTCTCCAAGAGCAGACTTCTCAGGAGAGGCAGGCAGACGCAGGACACTGCACTGTACCTGGCGATGGTGGGTGGCCCCTGGGATCCGGGCTCGGACGCCCTTTTGCTGGCAGGCAGACAGGTGAGCAGGGTCAACCTGCCTTGCACAGGTGTGAGCGCTGACCATGTCCTGGGTGCTGTGGAGTAACAAAATGAGCACCAACTGCGGGCGGCGGGGTGCATACCCAAAATCCCAGCAGTGTAGGTGGCTGAGGCAGGAGAGTTGCAAGTTTTTAAAAACTTGTACTTTACTGGCACATTTTATTTTTTTATTTAAAGAGAGAAAAAAAAACAGCAGTAAAAGGGTACAAGTCATACAGAATTTCAAGAAAAAAATATACAGTAAGAAATCACTAGTTAATAGATTACATATTGTCCTCTTAGAAACAGTTGTCCAGGGCTGGGGATTTAGCTCAGTGGCATAAGCTCCTGCCTGGCAAGCATGAGGTTGTGAGTTCAATCCCTAGTACCAAAAAGAAAATAGAAACAGTTGTCCAAATTACAAAATTAAAGCATACAAAGTGGACATCCATATAGTGAGACTGCAGACAGTTCTGTTCAATGATCCAACAAAAACTCAGTAATATGGTTTTCTATCCTACACACTTAAATATACATGCAGTTATATTCTTTAGACCGTTAGACTTTCTTTTCCTCTCTTTTTTACAATAACAATTACACTTTTTGGGTTTTATTACTCCCACAGTTCTTATAACTTTTTTTTTTTTTTCTGAAGAGAAAAAAAAAAAAACATGTGACAAAGCAAAACAGAGTCAGTTAGAACAGAAGAATGGACATAGTATATGATGCAAAAACAGAATACCAGGTGATCAAAAATGGTTACCATTATGCCTCTTGCTATCTTAAAAAGAGTTGCCTATATCATCAGGTATAATAGAATTGAACAAAACGGTACAGAACAAGACCAATAAAACCTACATTGGAGACCTTACAGAACTTCAAAAGAAGATAATAGTCAAACCATAATGGGCATCATAGTAAATCTTATTGCCTTCAAAGTGGTTGCCTATACCCTCAAACTTGATACTATCAAACAAAACAGAATATAGTAAAGTCAGTCAGAACAAGATGGGGAGAGCAATACTGGGGTTCAAATCAGGTTGATAGGAAAACAAAAAAGTTACTATAATATATCCCGCTATTTTTTAATTTAGTTTTCCCTTAATTAAAAAATAAGAAAAAATAAATTAATTTTTAAAAAAGGAAAAAAAAGGAGGAGATTGAGATAAAAGAGGACACAGTAACAGAACAACACAGGTAAGAACCAAACAATTTAAGCATCATTATGTTTCACCGCCAGATAACCTGACATAATAGTAGTCACCATAGTGTCTCTTTCCTTGAATTATTTGAGTATAACTTCGTATACTAGAGCTTCAAACATATCAAGACAGTGTGAAACCATTCAAGAGAATGAAAGAATTACAGGGTATTTAGAACCAGCTAACACAAAACCAACAATGGTTTCTCTAATATTTGTTTGCCTATAAAAATTTTGTTTATACTATCGCATATAGTAAAATATAATAAGATACAACATGTTAAAACCAATGGAAATAGATGAGCAACAGCTTGATAGGACTTCAAAGCAAGATGATATTAAATGAGCACTAGCTATTATGGTATCTTGTTTTCTTCATAGTAGCTATTCCTACTATCACAGACAATAAAATTGAACAACCCAGATTAAAACCATTTCAATTAATGAGTGAAAACATTATATGGCTTCAAACCAATATGATTCGGAATCATGATTACCACATACTTTTATGTATTCTTATCATTTCTTACACTGGGGAAATTATTTGGTATTTATACATGTGAGTTTGATTTATTTCACTTACGAGTATGGTCTCAAGCCGCATCCATTTATTTATAAATATCTCAATGTGATCATTCTTTATAGCTGAGTAGTACTCCATTGTATAAAAATACCACAACTTTTTTATCCATTCCTCAGTTGATGGACACTTAGGTTGTTTCCAAGTTCTGGCTATTACAAATTGTGCTGCTATAAACATGGGTGCACATATATCACTGTGGTATGATGCTTTCAGCTCTTCTGGGAATATGCCTAGAACTGGAATAGCTGAGTCAAATGGGGCTTCCAATCCCAGCAATCTGAGAAATCTCCAGACTGACCTCCACAATGGTTGCACCAGTCTACACTCCCACCAACAGTGCAGGAGAGTTCCTTTTTCCCCATGCCCTCTCCAGCATTTATTGTTGGTGGTTTTCTTGATCTTGGCCATTCTCTCAGGAGTGAGATGAAATCTCAGTGTGGTTTTAATTTGCATTTCTCTAATGACTAATGATGATGAATATTTTTTCATGTATTTATTTGTCGTTTTTATTTCTTCATCTGAGAATTGTGTATTCATCTCAGATGCCCATTTTTGGATTTGATCTTTGAATTTTGGGGGCCTGATTTTTTAAAATTTCTTTTTATATGTTTTAGACAGAAGTCCTTTGTCTGAGGCACAGTTCCCTAAGATTTTTTTCCCAGTTTGTGGGTTTTCTTTTCACTATGCTGGAGATTTCTTTTGATGTGCAGAAACTTTTTAATAAGAGGTGATCCCAATAATTGACTATGGGAAGTATTTCCCATGTGGTTTGAGTCCTGTTCATGAATTCTCTACCTACTCCTATGTCTTCAAGGTTTTTACCCAATTTGTCTTCCAATAAATTTAGTGTTTCTGTTTTAATATTTAGATCTTTGATCCACTTAGGTTTTATTTTAGTACATGGGTCTAGTTTTAGGCATGGGTCTAGTTTTAGTTTCCAGCATATGGAGAGCCAGTTTTTCCAACACCATTTATTAAACAAGACTGTCGTTCTTCCAATGAACATGTTTGGCCCCTTTATCAAAGATAAGGTGATTGAGTGTGTTCGTAGTTGTGATGATATCTTCTAATCTATTCCACTGATCTTCGGCTCTGTTTTGGTTCCAGTACCATGTTGATTTTACTACAGTTGCTTTGTAGTATAACTTCAAGTCATGGATGGTGATGCCTCCTGCCTTGCCTTTGCTGCTTAGAACTGTCCTTGCTATTCCAGGTCTCTTCTCGCTCCAGATAAATTTTAGGAGTGATTTCTCAAGATCTATGAGGTATGTTGATGGTATTTTTTTTTTTTTTGTCTTTTTCCTTTTTATCAGTACCAGGGATCGAACTCACGACTGCCTGCTTGCAAGGCAGGCACTTATGGGATTGTATTGAATCTGTATAACAGTTTTGGGAGAATGGCCATTTTCACAATATTTATTCTTCCTATCCATGAGCAAGGGACGTCTTTCCATTTTCTGAGATCACCTTCAATTTCATTTTTCAGTGTATTATAATTTTCCTTATATAGGTCTTTCACTTCTTTTGTGAGAGTAATTCCTAAATATTTCATTTTTTTTGATTGCTAGTGTGAAGGATGTGGCTTCTCTTATTTCTCTCTCTGTGATTTTGTTGTTAGTATGTAGTAGGAATGCTATTGATTTTGTATCCAGCCATATTGCTAAATTTATTTATTATATCTAGGAGTCTTTTAATGGAGTTTTGGGGGTCTTCTATGTAGAGTATCATGTCATCCTCAAATAATTTAACTTCCTCTTTTCCTATCTTTACCCCTTTTATTTCTCTCTTGTCTAATTGCTCTGGCTAGTATTTCCAGCACTATATTAAATAGGAGCGGTGATAAGGGATATCCTGGTCTTGTGCCTGATTTTAAAGTAAAGGCCTTCAATTTTTGGCCATTTAGTATGATACTGGCTGTTGGTTTGTCATAGATGGCCTTTATTATATTGAGGTAAAGACCATCTATTCCAATTTTCTACAGGGTTCTTATAAATGAATGTTGGACCTTATCAAAAGCTTTTTCTGCATCTATAGAAATGATCATGTGATTCTTACTTTTGGCTCTATTGATATGGTGGATTACATTTATTGATTTACGTATGTTGAACCATCCCTGCATGCCTGGGATGAATCCCACTTGGTCATGGTGTATGATCTTCTTGATGATTTGCTGCATCCTATTTGCTAATATTTTATTGAGGATTTTTGCATTTGTGTTCTTTAGGGAGATTGGTCTGTAGTTCTCTTTTTCAGTTGGGTCTTTCTCACGTTTTGGTACTAGAGTAATATTTACTTCTAGGAACGATTTAGGAAGGATTGCTTCCCTTTCAATTTCATTGAAGAGTTTGAGGAGTGTTGGCATTAGGTCTTTGTATTTCTTGCAGAATTCTGCAGTAAATCTGTCTGGGCCTGGGCTCTTCTTTGTAGGTAAGGACTTAATTACATTTTCAATTTCATTAATAGAAATTGGGTTATTCAGTAGTTTTACATTTTCTTGCCCTAGCTTTGGTACTTCATATGCTTCTAGGAATCTGTCTATTTGCTCTGTGTTATCAAACCTTTGAGTTTAGAGGGGGCACATTTTAGATACACATTCCTCATAGGGAATGTGAACCTGTACATGACGCATCTCGCAGTTCTCCTCCCTTTCAACCGCTCTTCCCCTCATTTACAGAAGCTCTGGAGAGCTGAGTTTGAGCCCAGCATGAGCAATTTAGAAATTTAAGGAACAGCCCTGGCCCCAAATTGAAGCCAGACAGGCAGAGGAGGTAGCCCAGCACGGAGGCTCTGGCGGGGCTCAAACCTCAGTAAAGCACGCGCACGTGCACGCGCACACTCACGCAGCGGCCTCCTTGGAGCCGCCCCGCCCACCCCGCCCTCACGTCACCGGTCAGTCGCTTCTGCGCAGGAAAATGGCCGCCGGCAGTGGGGAGGGCACCTTGCTCGCCGCCTGCTCCGCTGCGCCAGTCCCCTGACACCGCCCACGGTGCTGCCGCCGGGTTCCACCGCGTTGAGGCGCCGTCCTGGAGGCGGTTGTTTGTGAGACGGTGAGAGTGAAGGCGGCCGCAGGGGTCCGCGGGTGATGGGAGGAGGCGAGGGCGCGGGTGAGGTGGGGTCTCGGGGCGAGCCGGCTGGGCAAGGTCGGGGGTCGGGAGTCAGGGGGCTATGGCGTCCATGAGGGCTGCTCGGGCACCCCGGGCGATCGAGTCGTGTTCTCGGGAGGAGTCGGCGCTGTCCGGGCTCCGGAAGGTCCGGGATTCGGCGTGTCTTTGGCCAGACTTCGCTGTCCTCAGGGCGGCGGGTCGGAGCGAAGGACGCTGGTGCAGTGGCTTCGGCTCCCTCGCCCCTACCTCCTGGAGAATCCCGTCACTGGGGCCGCATCCCTCCTGTGGCGGGGTGTTACTGTATTCTCCCCCGCGCACCATTGCTGCATTGTCTTGGGCGGACTTTTAATTCAGCACTGCGCCGGAGAACCCCAGCGAACTGGGGACCTCTGCTGCCCGGGCTGCTCTGGCAGCCAGCCACGTTGTAGTTTTTATTCTTTTAAGTTGTTTGGCCATCGCGAGAGGCTTAAGTGGTGAAGAATATTTTCTTATTAAACACTATTTATGGACTCTTCGCGCCCTAGAGGCGCTTGTTAATGCAGGTTTTTTCGCTACCTACGGTCACCAGTGGTAATTGTTCCGCCTGGGGTGTGGCTTGAGTTGCTCCTTGGCATGAGTCTGATGTTCTAGGTTCTGCCCAAATTTGACAACAGCGAAGACCAGAAATTAGCAGGTATTTTTTTAAGCACCTGTGGGGGGTTTTCGTGCGGAGCAGAGGTTTTTTTTGGGTGTGTGTGTGGGAACTGCGGCAAGGTGTGTTCTTTGTTCTCTAGCTTGCTAGTGTGCACTTAATCTTTTGTGGTGTTTGTTTGCGGTGCTTGTTGAAACGTCACTTTCTACCGAACAGGGTTTTCTGGGGAGGGGAAGTGTCCAGTACTTGACCGGTTTTGCAAACCATTTGGAGGCACTAGTTTGAGGGTCTATTTGTACGGGTCTTTCCAGATTTATCTTTTCTAATATGGGGAGGGTTTCTCCAGCCCTGCTTTTTCCCAGCACTTCACCTTCTTCTTGGGTCAGCCACCCCAGGACAGTGCTCCTGCAGCCTTGGTGAGGGCAGGGAGTGGGCATAAGCATCAGAGAAACCTGGCTCTTCCTCCTGCCTATGTCTCGTTAGTGACAGCAAGGTGTCTAGTCATATGGGTGTGGCTTGTGGTCATCTGTGACCTTTTTTCTTTTAGTCACATGATTTTTAAAACTGGTTTCATCCAGAATGTCTTCTGGAGATTTTGGTGGATCCAAAAGCTCAAATGCTAGGGATTCTGTGCTGTCCAAAGTAATGATATTTTCCATTTCTTCTCTATTCCCATTCCCTGCGTCCTCTTCGGTGGGCCTGTGATTGGCGCCTGGAGTTCTGGTTGTTTGTGTTTGCCCAGTCTGGTGGCAAACACCTCGAGGAGATAAGTTTGTGTCTGAGCGCACCACCTCCCTCTCCCTCTTTTTGCTACAGAGGGTTTCTCCCCTCATGACTTGCAGTAGAGGGCTGAGAAATCAAGAAACAGAGACCTCAGTTGAGAGGAGACTCAGAGGACTAGATGAGCAGCTGGAGTCCTCAGCAGCCCCACGCTGCCAGGCCATACTGCTTGTGTCTCTTGAGAGGACTTACGTTCTCTGTCTCTGTTGGATTTGCTCTCTGCTGACTGCAGAACCGCACTGTTTTACACACGGCCCACAGTGGCTGGCTCAGCCGCGGTTTTAATTCCGGTTCCAGATTTACCTGCTTGTCTTTTTGTGCAACATGTGGACAGGTCCTGTGTGTGTCGGTGACAGCAGAGAAAGTGGTGGTTGAGAGGGCAGGGCTGTGGTGGGGCAGAGGCCTGAGCCTGAATACTTGGAGAAGTCACAGGTGAACCCACCGTAAGTCACACTTCGCACCTGTGTGGCTCCTTCCTGTTACTCACTATCTCCTGGGCACCGGGTAGGAGGCAGCCACCAGGTCAGCAATCAACGGTCAGTGGTCAGCGTTCCGCATCTGTGTTGAGGCTTCTGCTTGGCATGCCCTGGCTCGTTTCCTACCTCACGTATTCCTTCAGGTCTGCACAAGTGACCCTTCTGTGCCATCATAGCCAGGGTGGTAGCTTCTTTTCTGAACTCAGAGCACTTTGGGTTCCTCTAGCACTGTTCTTCCTTCAGTGATAGCTCAGGTTTATCACCTTGCTGCAGCGTTTGCTTTTGCATGCTGTTAGATAGGTTACTTAGGTGTGCAAACCTATTTTGTCCTTTGTAAAATGAACATAGTACTTATTCTACAGAACTACTGGAGATTTAAAAGCATAGCTATAAAATGTCTTGGGAGCTAGAGTGACATGTGAATTCTGTTGTCATGGAAGGCTCTTTTGTGAACTGAGCCCGTGGAGGGTACTCTATAATAGTCTGCTACAGGCTGGCCTGGCTCCTGTGTATAGCGATGCAGTGTTCTAGACCATTCGTCACTGTCAGGGAGTACTTCACGTAAACAACTGAAAGGAAGACATGATGTGTTCTGGCTCGTAGTTTCAGGGGCTTCAGTCTATGATCTGCTGCTCCAAAGCAGAACTGTGATGGTGGAGGGTGAGGAAGAAGGAAAGCAGGAGCTGCACGGTATTCAGGAAGCAGAGAGAAGAGAAGGGGAGGGAGGAGAGAGTCAGGGACAAGAGTATCCCCTCCCAGATCAGCCCCAGTGACCTGCCAGCTCCAGCTAGCCTGCTCATCCTGAGAGCTTGATTCTTCCCCAGCCTCTGAACCCATAAGCCTTTGGTGGACCTTTGCAATCCAGACCATGGCAGTGCCGCAGGCATTAATTCGCAGACGGGTGGAACCTGCCCTTTGACTTCCTTCCCCTGGGATCCGTTGACCCCTCCTCTGTCTTGGGCAGCAGGTCAGGCAGTGGCAGAGCAGCTGGAGGTCCTCACCCAAGCTGGGATGCAATTTTTATTTTAATTTTTAACTTACGGAAGATGCACAAGAATAGCACAGTGAACTCTCTTACGCCGCACTTGGATTCATCAGCTGTGAAATTAAAGTTTAGTGGTGCTAAGCGCCATTGAGAGGAACGGAGCAGGGCTTCCGTGGAGGAAGGATGGGGTGCTCAGATGACATTTGTGTGGGGCAGAGAGGGGATGGGAGGTGGAGAGGGCTGAGTGGTCAGCAGGGCCTGGCCTCTTTGCTGTCAGCCATTGCGAAGAGTCAGGATTTGGTTTTGAGCAGGGGGGCAGCAGGCGGGGTTTGGAGACTCCCACTTTGGGAGAGTCCCTGGGCAGATGTGGAGAGCTAGGGCTGCCACCAGGCTTGAGTGCTGGCCCTGGGACGGGTCTGGGGATTGTGCTTGGGCCACTCACTGGGAATGTTCGTGGGAGAAGAAGGGGGTTGGATTGGCCCCTGCAGGAGGCCACAAGCAGGACATGCTGTGTTGCACCTGGCTTCCATGTTATTGGATTCGAGAGGCAGAGTACCAGGGCCGTTGTGGCTGGGTTTCTCAGTGGGGATGAGAAGGTGCTGACCCCCAGACCCTTTTTAGAAGACATTTTGAATATGCCAGAAGAGTGAGCTGTTGCTGTTGTTGTGCTGTTAAATTTGTTCACAGACCCCAGAGATGAGCTCCCTGTAGCTCCTGCTGTTGACCATCGGTGCCTTGTAAAAGCTCATATCAGGCCAGCATCAGGCCAGGCTTTGCTGTTGAGCGAGAGGGTGAAGGAGCGTTGCGCTCTGTTAGAAGCTGCCATGATGGAGTGAGTTAAGGGGTACAGTGTCTTCCGTGGGCCAGGGATGGTGGCAGTGCTGGCTGCTTGGTGTGGAACAGAAGGACATAGTGCTTGCCCTTCAAGTGCCATGATCTGTGTCATAGTGGGACAGCTGCTAGACAGAACAAGCTTAGGAAGGTGCTGGAAGGAAACAGAATGGGTCCTGTGATGAAGACAGATGGGTTAGGGGAGCTAGCGGAAGGGCACTTGGGAAATTCTAATATTCTGCTGTGCCATCAGATCCCAGGATTAGTGCTGGGTTTCTCAAGCTCCTGTGCTAGGCCTCTGTGTGTAACTGCGTAGGTATTTTGGGGTGGGGAAATGGAGGAAGTCAGGCAAGAAGCCTGCTCTGGGTGACATCACAGCAAGTGCAAAGGGGCCTCACCAACCCAGTCTGGTCCCGGGGGTGCAGGCTTCTACCTCCTACCCAGAGCTACTCATACAAAGAGCCTTTGTGTTTTCTTCTGTGGTCCTGGGAATGGAACCCAGAGCCTCCCCCTGAGCTACCTTTCCAGTCTTTTTTATTTTTTGAGACAGGTCTTACTCAACAGACACTAAATTGCCCAGATTGAGCTTAAACTTGGGACCCTTCTGCCTCAGCCTCCCAGAGTACTGGGATTGCAGGTATGTGCCACCACGCCCAGCTGCACATTTTTCTTCCTATGATGAAGTGTCTGTGTCTTTTTTTCTATCTTAGTAAAGTGCTTCCTGAGGTGCTGAGTCAGGCATAGCAGTGCACATGTGCATGGAGGCCAAGTGTGTCACCTCCTTGCTGCAGCCCTGCATGTTAGGAAGAATGGTTCTAGCAGAGAGCACTATACCCCTCTCTTCCCCCATTGTGTTCCTGCATCCACCCTGTCACACGTGGGGGCTGTACTGTCACACAGACCATACTGTGCTTGTCATCCTTGCTGTGGTAATGTGCTGTAGGTCCTGCTCTGCGGGTGCAAGCACCCCTTTTCTCTGGTGTGTGGATGCTTATGTAGGTAACTACACACCAGCAAGCCGTGGGCTCCTCCTGTCCAGGGTACCCACGGAGCACCATGAGGTCTGGTCTGTCAGCAGTGGGCACTGTGAGGGTGGACCCCAAGCTGGGGTGGAGCAGCCCGAGGAGGTAGGCCTTGCTTCAGTGCTCCAGGCTCTGGGGTGACTCTGGAACTGGATGTTTTAACTCTTAGAAGGCAGGCAGGAGCAAGGCTGCAGGTATCCCTGGAAAAGCAGCGATCATCCCGTTAGCCTGGATGGGGAACTGTTGGGTGCTTCGTGGTCGGTCAGTGTTCAGAGGGAGTCCAGAGTGGTCTCGCCTTTGTCCCATGTCATGGTCACAGAAGGATGCTGTCTGAGGGTGCTTCCCCAGAAACTCTCTCTGCTCCCTCTAGAGCACTGAGGCCAGGACCCGCCACTCAGGGTCAGGTGCTTTCTGTCCCTGGTCCCTGCTCCCCAGGCCCTGGTCCAGCCTTGAGTACCGGGGACGAGGAGAGTTGGCTGTGGTGCTTGCTGTCTCTGTCCAGGTGTGTGCACAGCTGTGAGTCCTGGGGGAGGATGGTGGCCACTTGAGGAAGATATCATGGGGGAAGATATCCCAGATATTGGGCTCCTCTGTCCCCCTTACAGCTATGCCACTGTGTCTGATCGCAGCATCCTTCCTGGGCTCTGGGTGGCAGGAAGAGGGCAGGGGCTTGTGCTAGGGCGTTGTGAGTGTAGGACTAGCGCAGGTGAGATGCGCTCTGCAGGCTGAGACAGGTGGATTTATTGGTAGGCAGGCCGTGAGAGGAAGCAGGAGGTCACGGATGCTTCCAAAGTGTGGAGCCCCAAAGCAGAGTGTGGGTGCTGTAGAGCGTCAGCCTGGAGGCAGCACGGGGAGCAGGGGCTTGCTTCACACTCAGGGTGATGAAGAGTATTCGGAATGGCCTGGGTCCAGGCCCGGGTTGTGTTGAGTTCAGAGTGAGCTGCATCTTGGGGAAAAACCTGTTCCGTCAGCATCATGTCTGCCGAATGCCAGCACCAAGGATTGGGACTGGGGATATGCTTAGTAGTGAGTTAGCTCTTTTCTAACCACAGATGATGTACATTTCCTCTATTTTAATAGGTATTGCAATAAAGATAATTACAACTTTCTGCGAAAATGTCAGTTCTGATATCACAGAGTGTGATAAACTATGTGGAGGAGGAAAACATTCCTGCTCTGAAAGCTCTCCTCGAAAAGTGCAAAGATGTCGATGAGAGAAATGAGGTAAGACCCAGTTTCTAAACACAAGTGTTTGTCAACTGTCCTGTCCGTATAAGGCACTGCACTGTGTGGCTGGGGGAGTAAGGATAAATGAGTGGTCTCACCCCTCATCAGATGACTGACCATCGAACTTGCAATTTCAGGTGGGCCTCTAGATCCTTGATAGAATGTGCATTCTAGAAAACTGAAATGTTTCTAGGGATCTAGGGAGCCTCTAGGAGGCAGTCATCCTATAAATAGATAAGCCAGGCAACACTAAGACTTTTAAGATATCTTCTCCAATTAAAACCGATCAGAAACCTAGAGGGAAGACCTAAACCTTGGTAACTCTTTGAAGAAAGTGTAAGGGAAATAATTCAAGTCACAGGGTAGAGACTTCCTGAATAGCACAGGAATTAATGGCAGGAAGGGACAGATGGGCTCTGGGGAATGCAGAGCTCCTCACTGCACCAGAAACTGGCTGTAGCAGGGGACACAGCCCGCAGGCCACAGATTACCAGTCAGGACCTGCAGGAACTCCAGACACTGTGACAACAGAAAGCAGATAGCTGGCCACTTAGTGGGCAGATGGACTCCGCAGATGTGTTTCAAAGGAAGTAAAATGGTCCGGGACCTTAGCATCGTATTTCCAGTGCAGTGTGATTTTTTTTTTTTTTTTGCCAGCAGATACGATGGGCGAGCAGTGGTATCTTACACCTGCCTGTCCATCTGTGTGTATTGGCACGTAGGTGCAAGTGTGTGCCCATATGTGTGCTGCGTGTAGATGGGTAAAATCTTTTTGTGGTACTGGGATCGAACCCAGGACCTTCCATGTGCCAGCAAGTGCTGCCCCTGAGCTATGTCTCCAGCTCTGTCTTTTTATTCTGAGACAGGGTCTCACTCAGTTGCCCAGGCTGACCTTGAACTTGTAATCTTCCTGCATCAGCCTCTTGAATAGCTGGGGTTACAGGCATGTACCACTGTGCCTGGCAGTTAAAGAGTTTTGTTGAGAGATGTTTATTATGGTAAAAAAGCACATAAAATGAAATTTACCATTTTAAATACTTTTATGTTTTTTAAATGTGCAGTTGGGTAGTCTTAAGTGTTTTCTTTTTGGTTGGTTTGTTGATTTTTTTGTTTTTTGAGACAGGATTTCCCTATATAGTCCAGACTGGCTTGAATTAGCAGTGATCCTCCTGCCTCAGCCTCTCAAGTGCTGGGATTATAGGTGTGCCACCGTGCCGGGCTTTTTGTTTTTTTCCAGACAAGGTCTCCTTGTGTAGGTCTGGCTGGCCTTGAACTTACTATGGATCCCAGGCTGGACTTGAAATCTCAGTGATCCTCCTGCCTCAGCCTCCTGAGTGCTGAGATTAAAGGCATGTGTCTCCTTGCCTACCCTGGTAAAACTCAGATTTTAACCCTGCTTGTTTTACTTTCACACTGTCATGTGTTTACGCTTTCCCACCTTTATGGTGTCAAGATCAAATCCACCTAATATTAATGCTCAGTTTTAATACTGTGTGTATTTCTAATGTTTCTTTTTTTTTTTTTTTTTTTGTCTATTTTCCTTTTTATCGGTACCAGGGATCGAACTCACGACTGCCTGCTTGCAAGGCAGGTGCTTATGCCACTGAGCTAAATCCCCAGCCCCTTAATGTTTCTTTGTTTAATGTATTTTTGGTTAGTTAACATCACACCTTTCAGTGATCGTGAATAGAGAAGAATTTTTATAAATGAAATTACCTTCATGTAAGATATTTTATTCGCATATTGAGGGTAACAAAATGTGTTAGTTTAAAAATACTATTCTGGGCCTGGCATGGTGGCACATGCCTACAATCCCAGGAATCAGGAGGCTAGGGCAGGAGGATCACTATGAGGCCAAGGCCAGCCTGGGCTCCACAGAGAGACCACATCTCAAACATCTCCCCCCCCAAAATAAGTAGAAATAGGAAGCTAGAAACTTCTGGTTGGGCTTCTGGCAGCTCTGTGGGTGCCTGCCTTCTACCAGGCCTGCCCTGACCTGGCTGCATGTGTCTCCGAGGCCCACAGGCTGGCAGCTGCCGCACATCCTCCTGTCATGAGGCTCTGGAAGCCAGCACGTTCAGGCCAGGGTTGGTACATGGCAAGGATATTCCCGCTGATGTCCTGGTGGGGCGAAGGTGTCCCGTGGGGGACAGGCAGTGAGGAGGAGAGGAGGGGCCAGCCCCCTTTTTGGAGCTGGGACTCCTGCATTGGTTTTGGATGGGGTGCATTGTCAGGCTGGGCCCCTGAGTCCCCTCTGCTCCGCAGTGTGGGCAGACGCCGCTGATGATCGCCGCTGAGCAGGGCAACCTGGAGATAGTGAAGGAGTTGATCAAGAGTGGTGCCAACTGCAACCTGGAGGACCTGGTGCGTGCCCAGTGCATCCCTGCGTGTCCCCTTTCTCCTTCCGAGGTCCACTGCTGTGCTTCTGAGGAGAGATTCAAGAGTAACTGATGAGTGTGTTACCTTTCCTGGCCTTGCATGCTGTCGCCTGTGTCCATGTGCTCCCGTGAACCAGGTGCTGTGAGCAGTGAGGGCGCAGGTGCATGGTTCTGGGGACACCTGTTGGTAACTTACCCTAATTCTCAGTGCCCATCATGGCACGGAGGACAACGCTCCACTGCTGAAGGAGAGTCACAGTTCAGAGGGTGTGTTTCCTCGCTTGTCTGCTTTCATGGAGTTGCTTTGTGGGCTACACAGCCACTTTAAATTAATGATCATTTGAATTACGTTACTCTCATAAATGAAAGTTAAAACAGGATTCTTGTACCTTTCATTTATAAAATGAAAGAGGATAGTTCTGTCCTTTGTCACAAACTTTCTGAGCTCACCCTGTGGAGTCCATGTGCCTCTGCTCTCAGGTCTGATTCCAAGGTCTCTAACGTCAGAGTACAGTCAGGACTGCCGGCTGCAGGGTTAGCTGTGGGGCAGAAGCCTCTTCTCTCCACCCAAGCACAGTGTGTGAGTAGCAGTGCAGGAACGGAAGGAGCAGCTACGAAGCCACTCCTTTACCACTCCTGCATTGTGCTAGCGATTCAGTAGCAGGAAGTGCTGCAGAGGGCTTCCGGGTTAGTTTCAGCAGCTCAGATCGTGTCCATCCAGTGTGATCAATTGGTACGTCAGCTCAGGTTGATTTTTTTCCTCCCTTTGAACTATGGCCTTTGGTTCTGAAGCCTGCCCTTTGTGTGTCTTCAAGGATAACTGGACAGCGCTTATCTCAGCTTCCAAGGAAGGACATGTGCACATTGTCGAGGAGCTGCTCAGGTGTGGGGTGAACGTGGAGCACCGCGACATGGTTTGTATGGGGTTCCTCATTTGAGTCCACTTGGCCTGGCGCTTATTAGCAGCCACAGGTCTTGTGCAGGCTTCTGGGTTCATGTGTATATGTGTATAAAAATAGTTAAGATAGTTACACGAGTGATTTCTCTGAGCTCACTGAAGAGGAAGATTTGTGCCCATGTTGTTTGGACAGTTGAATGCAGGTGTCTTGTGCTCTGGGTGAATGATTTGGAGATGACAGTGTGTAATGTATTGTTGCCCCCTGATTGATGAATTTTGAAATTTTGTTTTAGATTTCTCCTCTTCCTCTTCTTTTCTTTTTATCCTTGAAGTAAAATAAATAAAATGGATTTGGAAAATAAAAGGATATTATTGTGTTTTTTAGGATTTGAGGTAGAACATTGAAACAACTCTTTGTAGTGTTTTTTTTTTTTTTTGTCTTTTTCCTTTTTATCGGTAACCAGGAATCGAACTCACGACTGCTTGCTTGCAAGGCAGGTGCTTATGCCACTGAGCTAAATCCCCAGCCCCAACTCTTTGTAGTCTTAACCCCAGGTCTCATAATACCCTTTTAAACTGTTCCTAGTCATCATTTTCAGTTTAATTCAGCTTAAAATTCTGAAATGTCCTTTAAAAACAGCTCATTATTTTTTAGTATATTAGTGTTTTAGTACTTTTGTGAAAATTGTGTCCTTTAGGTAGGACTTTTAAGAATGATGTCCTGTAGATTTAAAAGTGTTTTTGCCAAGGGTAATGATTTTCAGAGTTGCTCTGTAGATCTCAGTGTAAATATAACTCTGCGCCAGCCTGCCATTGGTATGCGGTACACTTTGAACAAGACGTGACCCTTCGTTAGCACTGCACTCTGCTCGATGGTGGTGCTGGTTAAGGCGTGAGGGTGAGGAGAAGGATCAGTCAGGCTGGTCCTGGACAGTGTCTTGGCTTTTCAGAAGTGAGTCCCAGTGGCCAAAGAGAAGAAGCAATGACTGCCTTGGTGTTTGCAGTGGGTGTTGGTTGGCTGGTAGTGCCTTTAGTACAGTCAGTCTGAGTCCTTAAGCAACGACAGTGTTCCCCCGTCTCGCACTCAGCAGTGTGTCCCCCAGAGGTTCACCTCGGTAACCCTGGGCTTCAGTGTGCAGCGAGGGGGTGCTGTGCTTCTTGGCATGAGAACACCCTGCTGTAGTTTGGAGGTAAGATACTGGAGAGGGAGTGCCCAGAGACTGGCCATATCCTGGAAGGGGCTGGGGACCTGCCCCTTCTCCCTTCCATGTCCCTTGGGTGTCAGGAGGTGGATGGCCCTTTTTGCCATGGTTCTTCCTGTGACTCAGTGGTAGTGGTGCGAGGTGACCATAGCCTGAGACCTCTGAAGCCATGAGCCAGAGTCAGCCTGTCCTTCCAAAAAGTTGTTTATCTCAGGGCTTTTGTCACCGCAATAAGATTGTGCCTGTGTCCAAGGAGAAGTTTCAGATGTACTGCACAGAACTGCAGGGGAGGAGTTAACACTGGCGGGAGCTGGGTGGAACCTCAGGGGCAGGGGCATGCAGGGAGCCGGGTGGTCTCTGAGTCTTACTAGAGGCCTTGTGCCCATTGTCATTTGAGTAAATAACATGGGTTTTGACTGTGTGCCCAACTGCCTCTGGGTCCTCCATAGATGGGCCCCATGTCATTTAATCGACTCCATTGTACAAGTCCACACACTCAGGGTCAGTTTGATTCTCAGCACAGTTAAGGAACTTGAGGCTGCAGGTGAACGTCTGAAGTCACTAGCTGTTAGGTACCCGGAGAGGATGTGAGCTCAGGCTTGCCTCTTCCAGAGTCTTCTTCCTCTATTTTCTTTGTCCATCAGCAAGGGAGGAAGAAACTTTGAGGTCTGCATTGGCAGATCTGTAAAAACTTGGTAGGATTTTTAGAAAATTATGTCTTAAACTTACTTTCCCTCTTCCTCCTGTTTCTTCAGAACAGTGTTCACAAAGGATCTAAAATCCTCTGCTTGGTTTTAAAATGGCAGAAGTCAGGAAAACTGAGGACTCTGTCTTATAATAGCACTGCACTGAACCTCACAGGACTTGGGGTCAGAGCAGCTGTGGGCTGCGGGAAGGTGGAGGCCAGCAGCCTGAGCAGGGAGGGAGAGGAGAGGAGCAATGCTGGTGTCCAGGACACCTGTTGAGGAGTCTGCACCCAGTGCCAGTCTGGGAGTTCAGGAATTATGAAGCTGCTTCCAACTAAGCCTTCTCAGTCTTCTTACTGAGTGGATTTAGGTGTTGTTTCCTTGAGATTAACATTTTATCTCACAGGTAACTTTCTTGGAGAGTATTAAAATTTAAAGTGAGGCGTGGTATGTAAGATGTTCTGGGTGGACATTTCACAGGTTAAAACATTCGTGTAAGTCATGAATTGACTAAATGGCCAGGTCTGTAATTGACCTAAATAAATTTCTTCATGACCTTGTGAGTTTTGGAGAGTCCTTCTCTGGTATCTTTAGAATGTCCCTTTGTTTGGACTTGTCTCATGTTTCCCGTGATGAAGTCGAGGCTGTGCTTTGTTCTTGAGGACACTGCAGAGCTCAGTGCAGGAGCATGTGACACCAGCATGTGTACTGGCTGATGTTAACTCTGATCTCTTTATCCACCTACCCATCATCCATCTGTCCATCTGTTTGTCCATCATTCACCCATCTTATCATTCATTTACCCATCATCCATCTGTTCATTTACCCACCCATTGTCTGCCCATCATCCACCTCTCCACTCAAAAATCCATCTTTCCATCTGTCTATCTACCCATCCATTATCCATCATCCATCTGTCCATCCATCCGTCCATCTGTCATCCATCTATCCATCTGTCCATCCATTATCCCTCTGTCCACCTATCCATTTATCTGTTGACCCATCATCTATCCATCTACCCATCCACAGTGTGGTGGTTTTTTAGAAACATTCTCCTATGGTATAGTTTCCTGAGGTGTAGTGCATCGATGTGACCCCTAAACAATGCTGTGTGGCCTGCCCTGGCTCCACCACGTTGGTGTCCCCTTGTGATGTCCTTTGTGATCCAACCCTCAGCTGTCTGCCCTATCATGGCTGCCACTGATCTATTTTCTTTCTCTGTAGTTTTGACTTTCCCAGATTAGGATAAGCATTTTTTTTTATATGCTTTTTTTTTTTTTTTTATTGGTACCGGGGATTGAACTCATGACCGCCTGCTTGCAGGGCAGGTGCTTATGCCACTGAGCTAAATCCTCAGCCCCGGATAAGCATTTTTTTTAAAATCCTTTTTTAATGATGTTGAAACAGGATTAGAAGAATTAAGTGATTTATAGTCTCAGAACCAAATGTGAGTTGGTCCAAATACTAATTTTAGAAAGTGAACAGAACACTTGAGTCCTGAGTAAGCTTTGGTTACCCAGCCTGTTTTGTTGAATTGCATTGTAGCTGAAGAGAACACTACTCTGGAAGCTTAGGAACAGTGTGTTATCTCGCTGCCCATGACTTGCTGAGTCCAAAGGAAGTATTTGAATACAGAAAGTACTTAAATATTTAAATTCAGGGGTTACCTGAATTTGTTGGAATCCCTCCGGGAATGAAGTCTAAAGGCAAAGGAGAAAGAGGACAGCTAGGGACCTGGAAAGTTTCTGGAAACAAGGTTTTAAATAGCCAGAAGTTTTAGAAATTTTTAGAGTCCAACAGCAACATTCTGTTTTAGCTTTTGTAATACAGTACAAGGCTGAATTATTGGTGGATGTAAGAGATTTGATTGATTGTATGTTCTAGTGTCTACTTCTCTGGGGACTTGGGGAATTTAAAACTACATACTATCACCGTGGGGAAATGATGGCTTTGGTAAAGATACTCGTAGAAGGAACTCTGTGGTGTTCTCCTGCTCATGGTGACCCAGTTTGCTCTCTCTCTTTGCGCCAGGGCGGGTGGACCGCGCTCATGTGGGCCTGCTACAAAGGCCGCACCGATGTCGTGGAGCTACTGCTGTCTCATGGGGCTAACCCGAGCGTCACTGGTCTGGTAAGCATGAATGGAGGTGCGAACCAGGTGCTGTGCTTTCTGAAGGAGTGCTTCAGGCCAGTGGTGGCCAACTTCTAAGAGATGGATGCCCAGACCAACCCCAGAAGCCACTTAGCACAGAGTACCCATGCTGGACCTACACCTGAATCCTGACATTTTTGTTTAGAAAACAGCTCCTACACTAACATCTTTGTCCTCAGAGAAGAATACAGTAACTCGAGTGCTGTGGGTCCAGCAGCAGTGCCCTCAGCTGGCCTGCCTTGCAGTGACCCACGCATCTGAGTGCGTGGGACAGGGGTGGAGCTTGTTAGCTGGCTTTGGTTCTCCTCATCCGTCACTCACAGGGCACCGTTGGAGCTTGGGCGTTGGTTATGACTGTGTGCTCCCGGAAGAGGCCTTGGGACCCTAAGCCGTCTTGCCTGGTGGTTGTGCCATCTCTATGCATGCCGTGCTGTGGACAGTTGCACTCCCTTAGCTCCGCAGGCCTCCCTGAGCCCTGCCCCACCTGGACAGTCACCTTCCCTGCCCCAGTGCTGTGAGAAGGAGCATGTTTACCACATGGGGCTGAGATAGGCATGTCTCAGGTGCCAGTTGTGTTTTTAAATTGGAGAAAGGGCAGTAACTTGATTAAAAAAACCTCTTCTTTTACACCTGCTGGCACTTTCCTTAGCAAGCATGCACTGCAGACATCTACCTCACAGGTTTTCTCCCTCTTCTTCCATCTCCCTCCTCCCTCCTGCCCCCTCCATGCCAGCAGTACAGCGTTTACCCGATCATCTGGGCGGCCGGCAGAGGCCACGCGGACATAGTGCATCTCTTGCTGCAGAATGGAGCCAAAGTCAACTGCTCGGACAAGGTGAGTCAGCAGGGGCTACCTGCATTCCCCTTGGTCCTGGGAATGTGCTTAGTGTGACATTTTTGTGTTTTTGAGACAGGGTCTCACTGTATAGTTCAGGCTGGCCTTGAATTTACAGCGATCCTCCTGCCTCAGCTTCCCATGTGCTGGGATGATAGCACTGTGTTTTCGAATATTAGTACAGTGTGTATCGATACTTCTGTCACAGACAGAGCCCTTACCTGGCCCTGCCATGGTTCCTGAGTGGCCGGGTAGGGATGAGGGCATCCCGGACTTCTCCTGGGGAGCTCTCTGTCGTAGCGGACCTTCCTCACGCTTGTCTTGTGGCCTGCTCTGCACGGCTTCCTCAGTAACGGTTTGGTTCACTCTCCTGTGGAGCTCAGGATCCTAGAGCCCATCTCACGCTGCTGTTTCTTCCCAGATCAGCTTCCTGCTTGCTGCCGAGGCTCTGTGCTGTGGACACTGCAGGGTACCTCCTGTCCACATGCTGTTTCTCTGTGCCCACTGCTGTGTCCTTGCCACCTCAACCACTGAGCTCCTGTTTACTCTTGAGACTCACTTGAGTGTCACAGCAGGGTGACGTCGCACTCAGTGCTTCCTCCCCTTGGGGTGGAGAGCCTGCAACTCAGGGCCTCTCAGTGAGGTTGTTGATGCCTGCTCACCATGCAGTGTTTGTGCCATGAAGACAGAAATGTCTTTTTTTTATTTTCCTTTTTGATCATTTTGTGCTTCCATCATTTCCATTAGCCATCCTTGGGTTAATGGCCTTGTAGTCAAACAGGCACACACCTGTAATCTCAGCATTTTGTGAGGCCGAGACAAGAGAGTTGCAAGTTTCAGTGCAGCATGGGCAATTTCACCATTTAGTGTGACCCTGTCTCAGATAAAAAATGGTTGCAAAGGTAAAGCATGCAGCTCAGATCAAAGGCCCAGGTTTAGTTCCTAGGACTGTAGCAAGCAAACAAGCAGAACACAGCATAGCAAACAGTTGGTGAGCGCTGTGAGAGCAGCCATGTCCCTGATTATAGACATGTAGCAGAGGGATGAGTGATTAACCATCCATTCAGGGGAAGCAAGGAGAGAAATGGGGTTTATTATCTATGGTTAGAATTGTAAGTAGTGTAAATAAACATTGATCTGACCATGTGTGTTTTCCTTTGGTCAGTATGGAACCACGCCTTTGGTTTGGGCTGCCCGGAAAGGCCATCTGGAGTGTGTGAAGCATCTATTAGCCATGGGAGCTGACGTGGACCAAGAAGGCGCAGTGAGTACCCGTCACGCCCCAGGCCAGGGTGGTGAACCCCTGGCACCACGTGCTCCATGGTGGCCGTTGTCATTGGGAGCTGGGAAGGGTTTGCCAGTGCCATCCCGAGTACTGGGGGAGAGAACTGCTTTGTTTTTAACAGAGACCATATTTGAACTTTAGTGTTTGCCTGGGGAAATTTCTATCCAGTCTCTAAGCAGTACTAAGAATAAACAAGCACATCTGTTTCCCTAAGTGTACCCTATTATGAAAAACAGTAAGTGTATGTGTTTAAGGCTTTAGCACTAATACGTGTTGAGTTTCAGGAGAGTAAAAGTATAAAGACAAATGTTGTTAATTCTAATATAGGTTGTTTGGAAGGCTTTTCTGGTCAAATAATTTTAAACTTTAATTGTGGAAAAAAGTTTTTATGCTCTATGAAAATACTTTTAAAAACTTTACAACTTTTTGATGTTTCTGGACCATATTTTATTTTATTTCATTTTTTTCTGTCTAGTAAATGTTTAAAAATACAAGAAATTTTTTTTATTTGCTTTTGTTTTCGTACCAGGAGTTGAACTCATGGCCTCCGTGTGCCAGGTAGGCGCTAGGCCGCTGAGCCACAGTCGCGCCTGAGTCTTGATTTTAACAAGTCCAGCTTCATATTGTCATTTAGAGAACTAAACTTCCTCCTAGTCCCGTGACTCAGGAATCAGTGTACCTTCAGAAAATGAAAGTTGGCTCCTTGTCACTGTGCTGTCAGGAGTAACCTATGTGAAGGTGTCCGTTTTCCAGTGGCAGTGTGGACTGCATGTTTTCTAGACTGCCCAGCTCATTGGGCTTTTTTTTTCAGAACTCCATGACTGCACTCATTGTGGCCGTGAAGGGCGGTTACACACAGTCTGTCAAGGAGATCCTGAAGCGGAACCCAAATGTGAACCTGACTGACAAGGATGGGAACACGGCCCTGATGATCGCCTCGAAGGAGGGCCACACGGAAATCGTGCAGGACCTGCTGGATGCGGGTACCTATGTGAACATCCCGGACCGGGTAGGTCTGCTACCATCTGTCAGGGTCTTGGATGTGACAACCGCCCTTGCTCTGTCCAGGCCACATCCTCGTGCACCCTGAGGCTGGATGCAATGCGGTCGCCTGTCCTCACTGTGCTCCCACGGGTGTCCTTCCCAGCCAGTGTCACTCATGTTGGGCTCCGCCACCACCTTCCCCCTTTGGCCTCTGTAGATGTCCAAGTTCCTTCTCTCAGCCCAGTGACCTTCCAAGGGCTCACTGAGCTGTCCACTTCCATGGAGGGTCCATGTGACAAGCCAAGGGAGCAGATGTCCCCCCACTTCCACTCGGTGGCAGCCCTTTTACTCTTTATTTTGTGGCAGGATCTCAGCTGATGCTGCCCTCAGGTTCCGAGCTCAGCCTCTGTCCTGGCGTCCTCGGCATGCTCATTGCCCCTTGTGTTCCCACCCTACTCCCACAGTTCTCCTGGAAGTGGAAAACCTCACCCGGGCTCCCCCTCGGCCTGGATGCAGTTTCCCCCTTCTCTGCACTGCTGCCCCAAGACAGGTGCATCCCATGCTCCGGTATCTGCCCTGCCAGCACCTTCCCTCCCTGTGCCTTTGCAGGGCACTGGTTTCCCCGCCAGGCCTCTGTGCTTTCCATCTCCTGACTCCCATCTGCTGCCTTGGGTCAGCCTTCAGCTGACCAGTCCCTTTTCATCAAGTCATCCTGTTCTTCCTGTCTGGTTTTAGTGCACTGTGTGTAGTTTTTCCCTGCTAGGCTGTGACTTCACCCGGAGCCAGGCCCTTCCTGTCCGGTTGCCCAGAGCCTGGAATGCTGCCTGACTGCCATGTGCAGTGACACAGCCTCCCTGCGGCAGGTGCTTACCTGGGCTTTGTGGTGCTAACACGGCCTGCAGGCGCCTGCTCTGGGTCTTCAGGAACAGGCCCTTGGCCTCCTGACCCACTGTGCAGTGGCCTGCTTGTCCCTGAGGTGTGACTCTGCAGTGAGTCATAAGATATTTGTACCCGCTGGCAGAGTAGCCCTTGAGGTCATGGGAGATGGGATGAGGAGTACGTGTCCCTGGGGGATACTGCTGGAGGATGAGGCCTGGGCCACACTGGTGGGGCTGTGTCCTGGGGTGCAGGGCCTGTGGAACCTCAGTGCTGTGGATGCCGCCTCTGTCTGTGGGAATCAGGGGCTTTGGTTGTGGGACCTTAGCCCAAAGGACATTGGTGCTTGTTGGGTGCCTTGACAGCCACAGCGTCATTGTGTCTAGTTTACATCTGAGCCAGAGATGGTCTTCAGAGGGTGTAGATCCTGGGTGTTTGGTCTCTAAACTGTATTGTGGGGCCTCAGGACTTCTCGTCTTGAGGAGTCTGTAGTCCCTTACTCTGAGGACTGATAACGTCAGGTATTAGTGAAGTTACATGTTTGTTTTTCTAATTTGGAGATACTCCTTTTATAGAAAATACTCAGATCCCATCTGCTGTTGATAAATGAATACGCTAGACTCTGAGGCCATGCCCATTTGCTCTCACATCTGTGGACCTTGGCTTTTGTTTTTTCAGAGTGGCGATACTGTGTTGATTGGCGCCGTCAGAGGTGGGCATGTTGAAATCGTTCGTGCACTTCTCCAAAAGTATGCTGATATTGACATCCGAGGACAGGTACGTGCCACCCAGATTACCCCCCAAAATCATTTTTGAGTCAGATTAACAAAACCTGTACATAATGTTAAAGGAAAATTAATATGAGACTCTTCTCTTTAAGAACATGTATTGTAATCTGGGTGGTTTTAGTTATGTTTATTTTTATACTTTTATGTAAACATAAAAAGCGAGGCTGCAGGATGGTATATGATTGACTGATTAACTGACTGTTGAAAGGTTCCAGTGTAGGAGTCTCGGGGTGGGGAGAGAGTGTTAAAGAAGAAGGCCTTCCCAGGAAGGTAGAAGTAGGCAGAGTGAGGGGACACTGTCGCTCCTGACCGCTGGAAGGAAGGAGGCTGTTCCGGTATGGTGACATTAGGAGAACTGGGCACAGGAAGAGAGACAGCAAGGGCAGTGGAGGCCATGCCAGAAAGCTGGGCGGTGTCCGTGTTTCGGAGTAGGACCCCACTCATCTAAACTGTGGCCCATGAGTCACCTGGCGCCAGCAGAAGTCATTGCCTTTTGGGTTAAAACCATATGTAGGCTAAAGATGGCTTTTAGATCACCTGCTTCAGACTTCTGTCCATCTCCTGTGTGTCCATCTCTTGTCAGTGCTATTTCCCTGCTTCTGTCAGTTTTCTCTGCTGCACTCCAGCTCTGCTTCTCAGGTCTGTGTATTGATCCTTGGGGGACGAGACAGGATGCTGAGGGATCCATGTTACTCAGCCAGTGCAGGCACAGGGTGTGCAGAGCTGGACATAGGGGACAGTGCCCCCTCACCTGGTGTCGGTGAAGTGTGCTCTGTGTGGTAGCCTTAGTGACACTGGGCAATCCGTTTGCTGCTTAGGCGCAGAGGTCCACGAGTCCGAATGCATGGACGCCTTGTCCAGGGTTCTTCTGGAGCCAGGGTTTTTCCTGAATGCTGACTCCTCCCTGTAGTGTGACTCCTTACTATATCCTGTGGGCTTGCTCCCTGCAGTCAAGCACTGTTAGGTCTTCCAGGGTTTTTTCAGAAATAAATTTCTTAAAAATAAGTTCCAAGTAGCATAAAGATGAACATTACTTCCCACCATGCTACTTGTTGGACTAGCTTCAGGCAGAAATGCTAATGGTGTCTCATTCATGTTTAACCTGGGGTCTTACGCAACTGATTGTTTAATCACACAGGACAATAAGACTGCTTTGTACTGGGCTGTGGAAAAGGGGAATGCGACCATGGTGAGAGACATCCTACAGTGCAACCCTGACACTGAGATCTGCACAAAGGTACATGTGACATCCCTGTCCTGCAAGTGCCAGCGCCATGCTGAGTCCCCGCGCTGCTTGTAGTTCTGGTACCTGCCGTTGGCTCTAGAGCTCCATAGATTTGACTGATGATGCTCTGGGTTCAGTCGAGCAGCAGCTTTTTATCCTTTCGGGAGCTGTGTATTCATAGCAAAAGACTGTGTAACTTGTTAGTTAAATACTTTTCAGACAGTAGACCACCAGCTGTTCATAAATAGTGAGAAGGCTGGTTTTGGGGCACACACCTGTAATTTTGGTAGCTTCAGAGGTTGAAGCAGGAAGATTGCCAGTTTGAAGCCAGCCTGGGCAGTTTAGTGACACCCTGCCTCAAAATTGAAAAAGAAATGCATTTTTGGAAAAGGGTTGGGAGCGGAGCTTAGGGATCCCTGGCTTTAGCTCTCAGGGAAAAGAGGACCCTGGTGGATTTTTCCCCCAGATTCGTTTAAAAGACCATCGCAGATGGTTATTGATTCTGCATGCCAGTCAGCTCAGTCTATGTTCCTCTAACCATGTGATGGGCACAGGACTTATTAGGGCCCAGGGACGATACCGAGCCCATGGGTAGTAGTTTCCCATGAGAGATGCGTTTGGAACCCTGGACCGAAATGGCCGGAAGTCTTAAAGCCAATGAGGGGTTGTCCATGAGTCCAGCCTGTTTTGTCTGTGGGCCTGGAGCAGCTTGTTTTTTCAGTTCCTGTTTTTATCAGCAGCATCGGCAGCACATCTCCAGGGGAGTCAGGGCGTGGGCACCACACATCCTCATGCTGCCCATGTCTTCTCCTTCCCTGCCTCTGGCTCTAGAAGCCTCTGAAGGTGGTCCTACAGTGCCCGAGGGCAGCAGCCTTCCTGGGACACCTGCTGGCTCCCAGGTGGCACATTGACCATCTTGTTGTTCTGCTTCTCTTGGCCCCATGTCATGCTGTGATGGTGGGCAGCTTTCCTAACTCAGGAAGGTCAGGCCGGGTGGCCTCTTACTTCCCCTTCTTCCATTGGGAGGACGTCCTGAGCTCTGGTGAGGCTTTCCCGAGGCAAATGACAGCATTGCATGGTTTCCCTGCTGCTTGCAGGGGCAGGGCCTTCGGTTTACAGGTGTTGGTCTGCCTGGGTGTTGCCTTGGCCCTGAGCTCCATGGGGCCATCTCTGGAGTGCTGCTTGAGGTCAGTGGGGCATTCTGTGTCCAGCCAGGGAGGAAGAGTTACTTACATGCAGTGAGAGGCATGTGCAAGGGAGGACACGTTCTTCTTCATCTGTGAACTGTGTTTTCTTGAAGACACTATAAATGGTGACCCTTCCCAGCCTGAGCAATGGCTCAATGAGTGCTTTTGTGTGACATAAGGCACGGGGAAACAGAGCCAGTTATATTTCTCACCTGTGCCACAGGATGGTGAAACCCCGCTGATAAAGGCCACCAAGATGAGGAACATCGAAGTAGTGGAGCTGCTGCTGGACAAAGGGGCGAAGGTGTCTGCCGTGGATAAGGTAGGGTCCACTGGGAGCACCTTGTCCCTGCAGTGTGCTGGAAGGGGTTCCCAGGATGGCTCAGAGTGGCATGGGGGTCTGCCCTTGAGTACCCTGCAAGGAGCATCCTTGGGGCAGAACCCATACAGAGGGCCTGGAAGTGCCCTTGGAGGGACAGATGGTGGCTATGGGTGGAGCAGAGTTTTCCTGCTGCGCCTCTGCCAACCCTTTAGACAGCTTTCTTGGTTTCCTAATAAAATTAGCCCCAACATTATTTGATGCTTTCTTTGTGTAGATGTGAGCCCTGGTTTTAGCTCTCATTCTAAGCAGACTCAGATCTCTCTACTTCAGATTGATTTTGGCCCAGGAAAGATGGATGTAGGGACGAGAGAGCTTTAAATCTCCCATGTATGTGTGCCTTGGGCTTTCCTGGTTTGTGAAGTTAGCATTTATCCTTCTGTGCTTCTCTAGGCAGCGGAACAAGGACCGCAGGACCAGTGTGTCAGCTTTCTGTCCCACCAAGTAATGCTGGCTTTAAAAACAAAACAGCAAGGGGCTGGGGATTTAGCTCAGCGGCATAGGCGCTTTCCTTGCAAATGTGTGGTTATGAGTTTGATCCCTGGTACCGATAAAAACGAAAAAGACAAAAAACAAACAAAACAGAACAGCACCGGGGATGTGGCTCAGCGGCACAGCGCCTGCCTGGCAAGTGCAAGGTTCTGGGTTCAGTTCCCTGTATACTAAATAAAAACAAAACAAAAGACCCCATTCATTTTACTTCTGAATTGCTACAATACCGTGTGTAAAAAAGGAAACTTTAGTGTTAAAAATCAGGAAGACAAGAGAATTTACTCATAAGAATAAATTTACATGTGAAGTTGGCTTTCCTAGCACTCAAGTGGTTGCCCGCTGCAGCCCAGCAGGTGTTGTTTCCCCTGTCCTTTGAGACTGTGTATCTGGGGAAATGCTTTCACTTTAATTTGCCTTCTCACAGGCTCAGGGTGAGGAGGACGCCAAGAGGTGAGGGGCAGACAGTAAACTCTGGTGCCCATGCGTTGATTTGGGCGAGTGCTAAGACCACAGAAGGCTGTGGCTGCTGGATGATGGGCGGCGAGGGGCCATCTGGGATGGGGATGAGGACTTGGGGTGCGAGCCCCACTTCTTGGGGTGCGGCTGAGGTCCGCAGTGTGGGGACAGATGGCAGTGAGACGACATTAACTCTTGTGTGGCGTGTGTCACCTTGTGGATGTTTTTGTCACTGCTTGTTGTCCAGCCTCATGCTCTTACAGGATGCTGTATCAGGTCAGGAGTGTCCTCTTCAACTTCCTTTCCCCCAGAGTGCCACACACAAGGCAAGCAGGCAACAGGGCTGGGGAAGGCTCCAGAGAGGAAGGCACCTAGGAAAGAAGAAGAAAAAGCCAGCTGGGGAGTCCCCCCACCCTAGATTCAAACAGAGAGTTGGGCCACTGATGCCAAGAACTCTAGCTTGTTAAGTTTTGGTCGCTGGTCCTCTTCAAGAGAAGCGCAGCTCAGGAAGTAATAAGCAGAAGCACACCTTCTGCAGATAGGAGAGGTCTGTCTGCAGTGTTAGTTTTTCTCAGTGCTGTGTGTGGATGCTGATGAGACCAGAGGGTCCAGCTAGGGGAGAGAGGAGACTGACGTTCAGGACAGTGCGAGTGCACAAAGGTCCTGGGAGCAGGGTGGGTGCCATCGTAGGGCAAAGATAAAGATAGCCATGAGGTGGGTACACATGAGTTTGGAAGGTGGATGATGGCTTACCAGTGACTTTGGCCCTGGCCTGCAGGGTATGGAATAAGATCTGTCACTGCTCTTTCCTTGGGCTGAGGTGATGGGCCACCTTTGCTTGGGGGGCCAGGGGAGGCAGAGGTCCTGAGAAAAATGGATGAGGAACCAGAGAAAGAAACTGGGGAAGACAGATGCTGTGTTTGTACACACGATCAGTAGAAAGAGTGCACACTTCTGTTACCCTACGATGTGCTTGAGAATGTGACCTTGCATGCCTCCTGCTGTCACCTTACAGAAAGGAGACACTCCCCTGCACATCGCGATCCGAGGGCGGAGCCGGAAGCTGGCAGAACTTCTTCTGAGGAACCCCAAGGATGGCCGGCTGCTCTACAGGCCTAACAAGGCCGGAGAGACCCCATACAACATTGACTGCAGCCATCAGAAGAGCATCCTGACGCAGATATTTGGAGCCCGTAAGTGGCTTTTAGATTCCGAGTGTCCAGTGACAAGTAGGAAAAATAAAGGGCAGACTTCAGAGTGGTCATTTAACTGGCAGGTGTAAGGGCTGAGAAGCTTGCTGGTTCACTGTGGAGGACAGTCCCCCAATGCCTGAAGTCTTCTGCGTTGTGCTGTGGGTGCATTGAATCAGCAGTCAGCTTTTAGGACTGCTAGAAATCAGCCCACTTTCTACAAGGTTTTTGTGTGGTGTTGCCCAGGGTGCTTTGTGCCTTTCCCTGAGTGCAGTCTTCTGTGGGTGATAGCCCCCGTTTCCATGGTCCCCTGCTGTGCAGTGACATCTGCCAGATGAGGCCCAAGCTCTGTGAACGTCCTTCCTGCCACTGTCCCTCTCTGCCTTGGAGTCTGGCCCCTTCAGCTCTCCTGTGTCAGTGACATCTTTTGCCTTGTTGTGAATACTTAAGTCCTTGTGCTGTTTCCCTTTTCATACGTAGGGTCTGTGGCTTTTATTCTGTTCGTTTGAGATTGTTCTCCCTTCCACATTTTTGTTCTTCAGGGCTGAAGCTATTTCTACTTCTCTCCTTGCCCTCTTTAACACTCAGCCTAACGAATATTGCGCTGAAGTAGTTTTTGACTGAAAAGGCTGTGCACAAGACTAATCACCCGTACGTGATGTTTTCAGATATGTAGTAATTTTCCGCTGGAATTAAAGGAAAAGTATGTTCCAGAGTCCAACAGGAGAAACAGAATCCTGTCCCCTTCTTCAGCTTTTTATTCTTACCTTGTCCTTCAGTAGGACCCTGTGGTGTTGATAGTTTCTGCATTTTAGAATATTTTCTAATTGTAGTAATGCAGCCTCATTAAAGCTCAAGAATGAAGGCATGAATTTAGTAGAAAATGCGAATGCCTCCTTGTTTCCTATCTCCTGACTTGTAATTATTTGAATAATTCCTTCTGGGCTTTTCTTTACATATATTAGAATATTTTATATAGCTTTAAAAAAGAAAAATCAGGTCATAACATTATAAAAATTTCTAATGACCTGTACCATATTTTAATTGTTACGTATCTTTTTACCACAGATCTTGATAACATACCAACTCTCTGTGGATAAACCTTTGCTTAGTTTTGCTGTTAGCATGCTCTAGGGAACAGCTCTGGTGTATGCCTATTGTCTCTGCTTTTTATGGTTACTTTCTTGAGATAAATTCTAGAAGCAGAGCTGCCAGTTCAGTGGATGCCCACAGTTATGTTCACCTTCCCAACTGACTTAAAATGTTTTTCCTCTGGCAGCATAAGGTGGTACACGATCTTGCAGCCACAGTATGCCAACCTCTTCGTCTTTGCCCATTCGATTAAGAAGAACTCTAATTTTAATTTGTTTTAAAATTATTAGTCTTCATCGATTATTTACCATTTGTAGTCTTCATAGATCATTTACTATTTGTATTTTTGCCATTTTTCTTTTTGTATCATTTGCCTATACTTTTGAGTTTCTAATATTTTTTAAAAGTTGACTGTGTTTTTTGTATGTTAGGATTTTGATCTTAGATGCTGCCTAGATGTGGCATATGTCTCCCCCGGCTTACTCTTGCTTATGCCCATGGTTTTAAATTGTCCATCTAAAAATGTTTTCGTAGTTCATTCATAAATCTTTGCCTATAGTTTTGGCCTTACTATTATGTTGAGAAAGAAATGCATTTTCCAACAAAGATGTTTCAGTTTCAGCCACACTTTATTCTAGAATTTTTATGGTTTTTAATTTTTATGTGTAATTTTCTGATGTTTCAGAAACACTGATTTTGTTATGACTGTGAGGTGGGTAGTGTTTTAATTGCAGTTTTTACAGATGGGTGGCTGAGGTTTGGGGACACTGCATACCACATACCAGTTTATCCACTGGAACTGACATGTAGTGCGCCATCTGCTGGCACCTGTGCTGGGCCCTGCAGTGTCGTGGTGCCTCCATCTGCAGTGCCCATGAACCACAGCAGACTGTGCATGTTCTGTCTTAGCTTCTGACATGTTTTTCTCACTTTTCAGTTTGGACGCAGTTCTCAGATTGTGCATGGCACTGTTTTGAAGTAATGAGTTAGTGTGGGGAGAACTAGTGTCCCTAACACACTGACCCATGTTCTCTGAGGATCTATTGTATCTACTTTCTTTCCATGTGTGGATACTGCACATGCTGAACCTGTCTGTACACACTAATTTGTGTCAGTATTGCCGTAGTTTGTTGATGCTAAAGTGCATTGTGGTCCTCATGTTAAGGTCTGTGATTGGAAGGGTCCTGCAGCTGATGCATAAGAGAGCATCAGATGGCATTTTGGCAGCACTGTTTTTCATTATTGTACATAAAAGAGATGCAGTTTGTGATAAGAAGTGGTCCTCAGTTCCACAAAGTGTGGTATTTAGAAATCCCTGAACCTTTTTTTTGCGAATCTGAATGGTTTAAGGTTTTGTCTGCTCATAAGTGAAACGTGAGAACTGAGGTCCTGTAACAGCAGGGCTGCTATGGGAGGTGAGGCTGTGGTGTGTTTCACTTTCAGGACACTTGTCCCCTACGGAAACAGACGGCGACATGCTTGGCTATGACCTGTACAGCAGTGCACTGGCTGACATCCTCAGCGAGCCGACCATGCAGCCGCCCATCTGTGTGGGGCTGTATGCGCAGTGGGGGAGCGGGAAATCCTTCTTGCTCAAGAAGCTGGAAGGTGAGGACCGTGGGCAGCACAGCTGTTCTGTAGGAAGGAGAATGGGAGTTCTGAGGGCTGGCCGGGCCAGCTAGGGATCTCCTCGCCTCCCCTTGTTTCTCCCTGAGCCCTTTGAGTTTTCTTTCCATGAAAGCCTCAGCCCTGGGAAGCAGCAGGGAAAGCCTTGGTTGCGAGTCTCCGTCCTTTTCTCACTGCTGAGCCCGAACACCCAATACATGCAGCTGAAGGAGGACAGGTTTGTGTGGTGCACAGTGGGTGGAGCTTTCAGCTCAGAGCTGGGATCCAAGGCAGCAAGCTGCAAGTGACAGCAGCAAGTGGGAAGTGACTGCACCGGCCCTCTTTTTGTCCTTTGGATTTTATTCAAGGTGGGGGCACTGAGTCTTATCCAGAACTGTGTCAGACCAACCCATGGACCAATTCCATAGTCACACACCCTGACCCCAGAAACACAGGCTCTGGATGCAGCCACCTCTGCAAAGTGCCCCCTGTGAGTGCAGGGGCTTTGGGGGCCTCTAACCTTGGCACCTCAGGTCTCCTGGCCCCGCCCACATGGAGAGGCTGTGCGGCTCTGCCTGCCCCCTTCCCCGACTCCTGTGCACACTGTTCTGAGTCACGACCACTGTGTTGAGTCATTTAGTCACAACCAGAGCCTTTGCACCTGCAGCTGGGACGCTGTCCCTGAGTCGTGCCTCTCTCTAGAGTCCTTCCCTCAGCATACACACCTTGAGGTTGACAGATCACACTCCTCCTCCTTCAAGACAACGTTCCGTGCTGTGGCTAGTGATTGCCTTGGGTTCTATAGGAAGAGTGACTTGTGTCAGGTGTATTTGGGCTTCCTAGATCTTTGAGAACTGATTGTGTGTGTGTGTGTGTGTGTGTGTATGTGTGTGTGTTTGTGTATGGTACTGAAGGTTGACCCCAGGGCCTTCACACTGACCTCCATCTCCATCCATTTTTTAAAAACTTTTTTATTTTGAGGCAGGGTCTTGCTGAGTTGTCCAGGCAAGATTTGAACTCGAAGCCTTCCTGCCTCAGCCTCCCAAAGTGCTGGGGTTACAGGTGTGCACCGCCATGCCTGCCCGGGAACCCTGGTTCCTTATCACAGTTGTCAGGAGAGGCTCCCGTCTGACTGATGGAATCAGAGAGGCTTGGGGAAGGCACGCAGTTTGAGGACAGAGTATTGTTTGGTTTTGCCTGTGGAAACAACTCACTGTTGCTTTACAACCACAGAAATCCAAGATCAGCAGCCTCTGCCTGGGGGTTGTGCAGCCTCAGCATGCAGCAGGTCAGGGCTTGGTCCTCAGTGAAGTGGTTAGTTCCGTGCCCAGTGACAGCATGTGCTGAAAATGTGAAGATGGCACACCCAACACAGAGCTGTTTCTCACCCCAAAGAGGGTGGCGTTTCCGGGGCTTTGTCTTCCAGATGAGATGAAGACCTTCGCAGGCCAGCAGATCGAGCCTCTGTTTCAGTTCTCCTGGCTGATTGTGTTCCTGACGCTGCTGCTGTGTGGAGCAGTGGGATTGGTGTTCACCTTCACTCTGGACCTGAGCCTGGGCGTGGCGGTAGCCCTGAGCTGCCTGGCTCTTGTGTACATATTTCTAGGTGAGGCCTCGCTCTCTATTTGCTGTGGAAACAGAGAACACACCTGCTCGTTATTCATTGAATACTATCTAGTCTTTCCTTTAACATCTCCATATAGCTTTCTTTTTTTTGTCTTTTTCATTTTTATCGGTACCGGGGATCGAACTCACGACCGCCTGCTTGCAAGGCAGGTGCTTATGCCGCTGAGCTAAACCTCCAGCCCCCGTCTCCATATAGCTTTCATAATTGCTAGAGAAAACGGATCTTGTTTTGCCATTTTATACGCCAAAAGATTTATGCAATCTGAAGAGAAACCATAGTGCTCTTTTGTATTTTATAAAATGGTCTAAAGGAACATTTTGCCCACACTGTCTTAGAGTATGCTTTCCAGTTAGTTTACTATTGCCGGTGTTGAAGTAAGACTAATTCATTATGCTTAGTCTTTTACATGTTGATTAATGATATATTTAAGTCTTTTCTAAAGTCATCTTGGCATGCTCTGGAACATTTTTTGATAACTATTATTTTTATTTTGTCTAAAAGAAAAACTGCACATGGTAGTGCATGCCTATAATCGCAGCACTTGGGAGACTGAGGCAGAAGGATTGTTGCAAGTTCAAGACCAACCTGGGCTACTAAGTGAGCTCAAAGCTAGCTTGAACTACTCAGTGAGATCCAGTCTCAAACCAAAAATAAAAAAAAAACAAAGGAAAGGCTAGGGTGGGGCTTGGTGGTAGAGCTCTTGCTGTGCATGCTCAGGGCCCTTGGTTTGATCCCCAGCATTTCCACCACCAAAAATAACAAATAAATATATAAATAAATTAAAATTAAAAATTAAAGCAAAGAAAATAGAACATAATCTCCATTATTGAGAATGTCTTCTTTTTTTGTTTGTTTGTTTCGTTTCTTTGAGATGGGCTCTTGCTTTGTAGTTCCGGCTGGTTTTGAACTAGCTATATAGCCCAGGCTGGGCTTTAACTTGGGACAGTCCTCCTGACTCAGCCTCATAGTGCTGGGATGACAGGCACATGCCCCAGGCCTGGCTGGGAATCTCTCCTGTGGCAAGAAAAGAGATGGAGTCATTATTAGAGGAGCTGGTAGTTTCAGCAGTTGCCCCAGTGGCATTTGAGTCGGGACAATATCATGTCCTTGATGGTGATTTAAGATTCTATTTTGTCAGCTCCCTTTACATTTTGTATAAACTTCTGTAAGTGGTGGGCTTATAGTTCAGGAATTGGTCAGGGAGCAGTGAGGAGATATGGCTGTGTGCAGTTGGTATCACCACCGTAGCACGTGACTCTTAGGAGTGAAGAAGCTGCTTGACTGATGATTCTTTTTTGACATCTTCTATTTCAGTTGTCATTTACTTTGGTGGACGGCGGGAAGGAGAGAGCTGGAACTGGGCATGGGTCCTCAGCACCAGACTGGCGAGACACATTGGCTACTTGGAGCTCCTGTTCAAGCTGATGTTTGTGAACCCCCCAGAATTGCCAGAGCAGACCACCAAAGCTCTGCCCGTGAGGTGAGTTGGTCCACTTGGTGGAGTGGCCCCGAGCGAGACTTAGCCAAAACACCTTCCACTTGATAACGTGGTGCATTATGTTGCCGAGAATCCTGGTACCTTGAATCTTCTACGTGAAAAATAAAAGTGTACCCTGGTCAGATACATTTGGGAAACTCTGTGGCCTGTCTTCCTCTTGCACGTGAGGTCCCTCTTCCATAAAGAAACATGTTTCACTTTGATTAACCACGGCGTCCTCGTCGCCCATCTTGGAGCACTCTGAATTGAGAGTGGGTGTTGACAGAGGGCCCAGGAAGCCAGCTTACCTCCTGGAGCTGCGTTTCCTCATCTCTGGAAACCTGTGTTTCACATCCAGCAGGAAATGTATAAAAGCTAAAGATGAAAACCACTTAAGCCAAAGAGCAAGAAAAAGCACGGGACTCCAGAGGAAAATAAAATGAAAAAAAGTTGGAAACAAGGCCAAATGGGTTCGGTAGGTGTTAGGAAAAGAATTAAAATGCATTAAAAGATTAAGCACTTTAAAATTACAGTAAGATAAAATGTGTATGTTATTTGAGATGAAAATAAATAGCTTAGACCAGAGAAAACATCAAAACAATATAGGAGAGAAAAATGAAGGGTAAACCAGACATTGCAGCCCTGCCCTGCATTCTGCCTGCGTGGGCTCAGGCAGCCACAAATCAAGAGCATTTAAAACAGTGCAGTTGGAAAGGTACAGATTTCCTCATCACTGTTCTTTAAGCAGCACAGCTTAGCAGTCATTTGTAGAGTGTTTCTTTCATGCTGGGGAGTGGGGACCCTTGCCAGGAGGTGCGAGGGTTCTGCACAGATGCTGGGTGCTTGTGCAGAGGCCCGAGCAGGGCCTGTGGTGGTACCGTACCAAGGGACCCTGGAATTAGCTTGTGGGATTAAGCACCATGAGAACAATACATAATTGAGAGGTTTAAAGGAATAAACTCAGGAAAACTTAGGAGTTGAATAAAATTGGAAGAGATATCTTTATAGAAAATAAAAACTTTATTTTAAAGTGAGTAAAACAGAATGGTATACTGCCATCAGTTGCCCCTCAGAATACTCTCCTCACTTCAAAAACTTCCCCATGGTTTCCCCCACTCTGTGAAGCAGTTCTGGAAGTCCTCGTTCAAGAGTGTCTTAATTGTAGAGCCTGCATGTCCTGAGTAGACTCAGAACATTACCTTTTGTGGTTGTTTTGGCTGTGGGGAAGAGGAGGCTTTCAACAGTGCCAAGTGTGGTATGGGAATAAGCTGAGTGCATACCACAAAAAGAAAACAATAGAGACACTTGAATGTGCTAGCATTTTTAAGTTGAAACAACTAAAATAGCATCACCTAAGACTGCAACGTGTAACATTGTGATCTCAGATCTTTTCTCTTTTTGGGAGTTGGGGTGAGGGGTGGGGAGGAAGTCTCGCTGTGTAGTTGAGGCTGTCTTTGAACTCACCGTGTAGCCCAGGCTGGCCTTGGACTTGGTGATCTTCCTGCCTGTACCACCATGCCCAGCCCCGACTATGTCTTAAAAGCAGTGCTTGTCTATGGAGTTGGGGTGAGAGTTCGTTTACGGTTGGAAGGAGAGTGCAGAAGTGATGATCAGAGACTCAGGACAGATCATCCAGAAGAACAGCTGTGGAGAGAGCATCTTACAACTGTTTCTGCATCCCTGTTGGACGGGAAAGCTATAAAATCCGATACTTGAAAAGTTGAGGTTTTTTTTCGGCATTACTGGGCTTGACATGAGCAGTGACTATAGTAAGGGATATTCTCCTGGCCCTGATGTCTTCAGCTGGCGTTAGAGCTCTGCAGCTCTACTGCCTCCCCTGGCACAGCAGGCAGTGCCTCGAGGCTGCCCAGATACCTACGTTTTCCCTGGGGTTCCCTGCTTTAGTTCCTTGCTCTAACCAAGGTGTGAAGATGGTAGAAATAGACAGTGCCTGCTTGTGAGCTCTTTCCCTCCAAGGATTCTCAAGGCGTATTTTGGAAGGCATGGAGGGGAATGTCAGTGGGCAAGGTTGTTCCTGTGATGCTGAGGTAGCATCTCATGTCCCCCCATAGGTTTTTATTTACAGATTACAACAGACTGTCCAGCGTTGGCGGGGAGACGTCGCTGGCAGAGATGATCGCGACCCTCTCAGACGCCTGCGAGAGAGAATTTGGCTTTTTGGCAACCAGGCTGTTCCGTGTTTTCAAGACTGAGGAGAGCCAGGGTGGGATTCCTTTCCTGCCTTCCCCTTCCCCTCCCCCTCTCCCTCCCTCTCCTCTCCCTCTTTCCTCTCCCTGTCTCCCTCTCTCTCCTCTCCCCTCCTCCCCTCTCCTTTCCCCCTCCATTGGTGTTTGCACTTGCCCATGGGATGAATCTTTCATTTCTCTTTGTGAAAGCTCAGCTTGCACCTCAGTTAGCAGATGCTGGGACTGTAGCGGGCACTCCACGTGTTGGTTAGTAATTGCTCAAATCACTGGTTGTCTCACAGGTAAAAAGAAGTGGAAGAAGACATGTTGCCTGCCATCTTTCATCATCTTCCTCTTCCTCTTGGGCTGCATTGTGGCTGGGATCACCCTTCTGGCTGTCTTCAGGGTGGACTCACGACATCTGACAGTGAACGCAGTGCTCATATCCATGGCCTCGGTGGTGGGGCTGGCCTTCGTGCTGAACTGTCGCACGTGGTGGCAGGTGTTGGACTCGCTGCTGAACTCCCAGAGAAAACGGCTCCATCACGCTGCCTCCAGATTGCACAAGCTGAAAAGTGAAGGATTCATGAAAGTAAGACCCAGTTATGATGTGCCTATGTCCCCACTGCTCTGCTCTGCATGCTGGGGTTGAAGGAAATGCATTTGTAAAGTGATGAGGCAGTGCATGAACTGTTTAGTTTACAGCTGAGTTAAGAGGAAAGTACAGAAGTATGCTCCTGCCTCAGCCTCCCAGTGCTGGGATTACAGGTTTGTGCCACCACATCTGGCTGGTTCTTCTCTTCTCAGTTACTCTGACTGATTGACTGTCTCTAGTTAGTGCATTTAGACTGTTGACGTCAGAGATAATGGGCGTAGATGGGATTAGGTGCTGCCATTTTGGGGCTGTGTTTGCTGCCCTTATTCTTCATTGCTATAGTTGGTCTTTTCCTTTGGTGGTTTTTAAAAAAATTTTAAAGAGCATAAAACCAAACAACACAGTAAAGCCAATCAAAACAAAGCAGTAAAAGTGATATAGGACTTCAAAACAGGATAATAGGAAATCAAGAATGGTTATCATAATGCATCTTGATATCTTCAAAATTGCTGCCCATACCATCAGACATAATAAAATCAAACAAAGTAGAACAGAACAGAACCAATCAAAGCAAAATGTGGGATAAAAATAATAAAACGGAACAAAACAGCAGTATTGGATTTCAAAAATAAGATGGGAGGAAATCCCCCATCTTTGCTATAATGCATATTGTTATCCAGTCAGTAGATGCTCAGACTACCAGCTCTAGGCCTGCAAAGTCAGTCAGACAATTCAAGCATTCAGTTGCTTTTGTACTCAGTTGCTAACAGCTTAGCTTGTGTTCCTTTGAATCAGTTGGTCGCTTATGGTGGGGTGGATGTGTGGTGGTGGCGGCAGTGTACTTGTCTCCCAGCCTGCTTGCCAGTTGGCTCATGGGAAGGGTGAATTGGCTTCTTGTTTTTCCTTCTGTACCCAATTCCTTCAGTGGTTTTCATATTTCTTTTTTCATTAGCCCTGGAATTTTTTTTTTTTTTTTTGGTATTGGGATCAAACTCATGACCTCATGCTTGCCAGGCAGGCACTTATGCCACTGAGCTAAATCCCCAGCCCATAGCCCTGGAATTTGTAATACACATTTACAGATGATCCAAGCCCATTTTCAACACTATTACTCTGTATGTACCCCATTACAGGGATGATCCTATTCATCTCTCCTGCCCTTAGTATCTTTGCAATCATTAATTTCACATAGCTGTATAAATGTGTATGTGCCTAAGATTGTATTTGTCAGCTGTCCTGTGCCTGGGACATCTTACCTGACACCCACAATTTAAAGGAAGACAGGTTTAATTTGGCTCATGGTCCAGGGGATTCAGTCCATGGTTGGCTACCCCAAGGCAGGAACATCATGGCAGAAGGGTGCTAACTCACCTCATGGTGGCCAGGAAGCAGAGGAGGAACAGTGCCAGAGAGGAAGGGTAAGGAGCAAGGTGCAGACTCCAAGGTCATCCCCCCACACCCACTCAGAAGTGTGTTGTGCCAGTCCCCTGCGTAGATCTCAGATCCCATCTACTCTTTGTGTACAGTGCCATAGTTCGTGAGTGTAGGTAATCTGATGGTGATGCCTTTCAAGGTGAGGATTATGTGCTGGACCTGAAGGTGTTACACCTACTGCTTTTCCGAGCCTGTACTTTCTTGAGGCAATACAAAAGGTCTTGGAACAGTGTATCTTTAAAAATGTTCAGAGGAATTAATGCATTCTTCCATAGGTAGTGCTTACTTACTAAGTATAATACAGGTTCTCTTAGAGCCTAGTAATGTGAGCACACTTTAAAAAAAAAATCCAAGCCCTGAAGCCGACATAGTAGCTGGGCCCTTCCTTTGGTCAGGGTCAGAGCCAGTGGGAGCATCAGTGGGGTGCACGCCGGGATCTTCAGGATTTGTACCTGGCACAGGTGCTCCGGTGCTGAGAGCCAAACAGCTGTGTCTCCTGCCCCTTCGTGCCATGCAGGAGTTGGGTGTTCCAGGTGCAAACCTGGTGCAGAAGGCACCGGGGTGGGTGCAAGGGCCACGGACTATGCTCCCCCTGCCGGGAGACGTCCTGTCCACCTTCGCTCTGCCTCAGCACCACCCATGTCTCTCCTCTGCGCAGGTGCTGAAGTGGGAAGTGGAGCTGATGGCCAAGATGGCGAAGACCATCGACAGCTTCACGCAGAATCAGACGAGGCTGGTGGTCATCATTGACGGCTTGGATGCCTGCGAACAGGACAAAGTGCTGCAGATGCTGGACACGGTGTGTCCCAGGCTTCTTGTGTCACTGACAGAGAGAGCACATGCACCACAGGGTCCCTAGGCAATGTGCTAGGATAGCAATAATGGGGTGGTGGTGGACAGGGTCCAGTGTGCCCATGACTGTGCATGGCCAGGGCAATCTGAGCTGTATGTGGGCTGCGGGGCTGTCCCAGTGGGATGGCGCAGGTCTCTGAGGATTCCTTACAGTCAGATGACGCAGACCTAGACTGAACAGAATGACATCTGATGAAAGATGAGAACTGTCCTAAGATTTTTAGGCCCTGAAGGCTGACCCAGAGTTTGGGGAGATCTCTGTATTTTGGAAAAAGTGTGCATCACGACGCCACACTTGTCCTCGCCAGGTGCGCGTCCTGTTTTCCAAGGGCCCATTCATCGCCATCTTTGCCAGTGACCCACATATCATCATCAAAGCCATCAACCAGAACCTCAGCAGTGTGCTTCGAGACTCCAACATCAATGGCCACGACTACATGCGCAACATTGTGCACCTGCCTGTCTTCCTCAACAGCCGCGGGCTTGGTGGTGCGCGCAGGTTCCTGGTGACCTCTGCGACCAATGGGGACATTGCCTGCTCAGATGCGCCAGGTGAGGGTTGCACATGGGTCAAGAGTTACCCTGGGGCGACTCTGTCATCCTCTGGGAGGGCGCAGCTGGCAGCACCCACAGCAGGGCTGACAGGCTCTTGGGCCACCTCCTTCAGGGCTGCAAGAAGACGCGGATAGGAGAGTCTCGCAGAACAGCCTGGGGGAGCTAACCAAGCTGGGGAGCAGGACGGCCCTCAACCGGCGGGTAGGTGTGCTTCGTGCTGAGGCCCCAGGGAAGACGTGGGTACCAGCGAGCACTGGAGGCTCTGTGAGTGCTGTGGCCTGTGAACTGGGGCACACATGGGTGACCTCAGTCCATGATGTGACATGGGCTCCTGTGGCCCTGGAGTTTGGTTTGGTTTTCTGCCATTCAATTTGGAGGTTTTATTTTTCTAAAAAAGTGTTTTTGGTGACATTTGGATATCTGCCTCTGCCATCTTGAGGTATGGATGCAAAGTTAATGGAATGTGTGACCTCGATGGTGCTGAATTCACAGCAGTGTGGGGCACTCCTGGGAGTCTGGGCTCCAGGCTGTGGAGGTGCCATGCAGAGCCCAGGGTCTGTGTTAGATGGTGGTGCCCCTCGTGTTGGGAGGTGGGGTTCTGGGGCTTTCCCTACCCCAAGCCTGCCATGGGTTCTGCTGGAGGTGTCATGAACTGGCCGATGCTTTAAAATCGGCCAGTGCCTCCTCGCCTTTTACTGTGGGGCCCTGTGGGAGCCTCTATGGCATCAGAGCTTCTCCCAGCGCTGTCCATTCCACTTGGGCTGACACGATGGCTTATGTGGCCATTCTGACCACAGAAGCTTAGTGCCCACTCTGCTCCTACTCAGGACACTTACCGGAGAAGGCAGATGCAGAGAACCATCACCCGGCAGATGTCCTTTGACCTCACGAAGCTGTTGGTCACCGAGGACTGGTTCAGTGACATCAGCCCGCAGACCATGAGGCGGCTGCTCAACATTGTCTCCGTGACAGGTGGCCCCTCCCTGACTGCAGTAGAGGCGCTGTAGCAGCCCTGGGCTTTCAGGAATGGGGTGGGGGGGAGGGGGCAGGTGGGCGTGGTGTGTGTGTGTGTGTGTGTACATTGCCAAGTGCATCTCAGGCCATGAACATCATCAGTTGTACATTATTATAGTAAAGCTTGATGACTTTGTCTTTCACCTCATGTTAGATTTAATTTTTAATTTTCCTCTTATTGGAAAGGGTAGAGCAAGACAAAACATTTGAACTTGAGCCCTGCTCACATTACTTATTCTTTTTTTTTTTTCCTTTTAGTACTGAGGATTGAACCCAGGGTCTGTGTACTAAGTTATATCCTCAGCCTTTATTTTTTATTTTGAGACAGGATTTCACTAAGTTGCATAGGTTAGGTTTGAACTTGGAATTGAACTTCAGGAGTGCTGTGATTAACAGGCTTGTGGCACCATGCTGGGCTTATCCTTTTGAATCTTTTGTTCTCCTGTACTCAGGAATGTGTGTTACCTATTGAGCACTGCTGAGTGGCTATCAGTGTTAGGAAGGTCACACCATAGATGAGTATCATAGTATCATAATTGAGTCTGGGATTTTGGTAGATAAATACTGACAGTTATTGAAGAGTTTTCTATATAAAAGTTGTGCTTTATTTGAAATTTGTTTTATTGGGCTTTTTGGAAGATACAGTTTAAAAATAATCTTAGATACCTTCTTTGGACATTTTGTTGTACTCTTTTTTTAGTATTTTAAAGCAGTTTCTCTGTCTTAGGCAGATCTGGTTGGCCTTGAACTTGTTCTATGGCCCAGGCTGGTCTCATACAGTTAGCAGTTCTGCCTCAGCCTCCCAAGTGCTGGGATTACAGGCGTGGCCCACCATGCCCATGCCTGGCTGTCTTTCTTTTTTTTTTTTTTATCGGTACCGGGGATCGAACTCACAACCGCCTGCTTGCAAGGCAGGTGCTTATGCCACTGAGGTAAATCCCCAGCCCCTGTCTTTCTTTTTATAGGATAGATATATCGTTAAGGTGGAACATTTGTTTTTATTCACTCACGATTTAAAAACGAGAGTTCTTCTGTTGTGTGACGACTGGTTACTCCCTGCCCCAGCTCCACTGTGTTCTTTGTTCTCCCCTTCCCTGGGCTCTGCCCTTGTACGGTTGTGTTGTACTGTACTGTTGCTCAGCTCTGAGGCTCATGAGGACACTGTCCCTCGTGGGCTGTGTGTCTGCCTCCAGCACAGCCCTAACTGCCTAGTCCCTTGCTTGTCTTGTCTTTCTCTGTCTCTCCCAGCCTGATCTTGGTTCTTGTGGTGTGGAGGTTGAGCATCTGTCTCTCATCAATACATAAGGTTCTGCACTTGGGCTTTTTTCTTGCCTTTTCCGTGTGGGGTTGAACCCAGGGCCCCCAGCGAGCCAGGTAGGTGCTCCCCAATGAGCCTGCGCAGCCCCTGCGAGTGAGAGAAGTGCTCAGCTAAGCTGCTGGCCTTGGGCACAGCGCACTTGCCCTCTCCGTGCCACTGCTTTGAGGGCATCACCCAGGCATGGGGAGTAGCTCTGTGTGGTGCCATCGTAACTGCTGTTCCCACTCAGTGCTGCAGGTTCTCCTCACAGGATTCTTTCAGTCTGAAAACTGCAGAAGGCATGTGTTGTGCTTGATTTTAATGTTTTGCTTAAGTACTTAAATTCTGTATTAACCTATTGATGTGCTATTAGAGTAGATTCCTCATGTCTTGTTATAATCTGCCACCCATTCACTTCCTACTTTTTCACCTGGTTTGCTGCCTCTCCCTGAACACCCTGCTGCTTTGGTGCCTGTTCTGTCCCAGCATCAAAACAGAGCCTGTAGGTTTCCTGGCTCTCAGGTGCTTGTGACCTTAGGTCTCGAAGGGTAGAGCCTGAAGACCCAGTCACTCGTTAGCAAGTCAGAGCCCGCTTTCCAAGCAGCAGAATTCAGGGATCACAGTATAGTTTGTGTGTGAGAGAGATTCACTGGGGGATGTGATTCTGGGGATGGGAGAGCTGGATGTGAGCTACATGCCTGATAACAGCAAGGAAAGGGCTCGTTTGGGAAGCCAGACAACTAGGAGTCTGCGATGAGATGCAGACTCAGGTGCTAACAACGAAGAAAGCAGCCGTAGCTGGATGTGGTACCACATGCTTAACTGCTGTGTGGGAGACAGAGGCAGAATGGCAAATTTGAGTTCAGCCTGGGTGACTTTGTGGAGACCCCACTGGTTGTTTCATCTAGATAGATAGACGGATGGATGGATCGATAGATTGGTGGATAGTTGGGTAGGTAGGGCTGCAGGTGTAGCTCAGTGGAAGAGTGCCACTAGAGTCAGTCCTCAAGATCCAAGACAAAATGCAACACACACATACGCCCAAATACAAAAAACAACATCAGCAATTCAGAATCCTTCCTAAATAATAGGTCTGAGAAACAGAAGTCAGGTAGTGGGTTACTTACATAGTTAGCCTGTAACACATAGAAACAGAAGTGTACAGGGTCGTGCACCCAGCTGTACCTAAACAAGAATGGGCCAGTGTGTTAGGCCCCACTGAAGGACCATTTGGATCTTAGTAGGGGCCCACTTAGAAGACGGACTGGCGAGTGACAGTGCAGACCATGTGACACAGTTTGAAATTTTTTGCCTGCTTATGTGTGGGTCTAAATCAGTAGTCAGTCAAACACAAAAAATCACCTGGAACTTAAACAGAATCATATTCAAGTCTTTTTAATCTCTATAACACAGCTCTCGATTGTAGAAATCATATAAACACTAGCTCTGACTTTATAGTATAGTGTATTGGCAGGTTTTTGAAAAGTGCATCTTTTATGGATGGATGCAGTGTTTCCCTTGCCATAATGTTACACGTCCATTAATTTTCAAGTGTTTTTGCTTTCCACAGGGAGGTTACTGAGAGCCAATCAGATTACTTTCAATTGGGACCGGCTAGCAAGCTGGATCAACCTCACTGAGCAGTGGCCATACCGGACCTCCTGGCTCATCCTGTACCTGGAGGAGACCGAAGGTGTTCCCGACCAGATGACCTTGAAAACCATCTACGAGAGGTATACACTGACAGCTTCGGTCCCTCCTGCTGCTGTGTGGCAGCCCCTTAGTGTCCTGTGAACGCTGCTCAGATGAGCATAGTGATGCTTAGTCAGACCCAACTTGGATGGCAGGCAATCCATTGGTGCATAAAGCCTTGTGCTGCTGCCATGGAACCATGCAGTGCTACTATTGATAATGTGATTGCTGTTTCTGTTCTTGGTGTGTAAATGATGCACCAGTGAGAGGTCAGCCTCCACGCAGGGGCCATATAGTGGTAAAAAGGAGGGACATGGTAAGTGGTGGAAGTGATTTGAGGTGGCTCCTCACTTCTGTTGCTGGGGATGGAGCCAGGGCCTCTCACAGCTGGGCAGGTGCTCTGCCCTGAGCCACACCCCAACCTCTCATCTTTCTTTAATGAGGCTGGGGCGATAGGTGATGGAGACCTCACCATTTCTCTTGATTTGTGTATCTGTGCACTCTTGCTTCTCTTGATGGACGTGTTGCAGTTGACTTTTTAGCTAAGAGTCATGCCTTGTGCAGTTGTTCTTTCTGCTTTGTGTGTGCAGGTGCAAGAGCTGGCCAGAGAGACCATCTGGGTTAGGGCCCACTGCAAAGCATGTTACACCTTTACAGAGCTTAGCTACTTTTAAAATTTAAAGTATCTTTCCATTTGTACCTATTCCCAAACTTAAAAATAGTTGCAAGGTTTTTTGTTTTGTCTTGTTTTTTGTCTTTTTTGGTGGGAAGCAAATCTCATTTAAGAAGATGAAGATTGAGTTGGATATGTGACATTTTGATTTGGTTTCTTAAAGGTTTCTCTATCTTTTTAAAAAGATGATTTATTTCAGCATAATTATTGGGATCACCACTCTTTTGAGTTGATCTGGACAGGGACTCGAAGTACTGTTAGTAGGGCAGCCGTCTTACACGGTGTTTCATATAATACCTACCCTTGTACAGCTGATATTTTAGTCTCACACTGTGCTGCGGGGGTGATCATTTTTTTATGCCATAGTGGAACTGGGTAATCTGTTCTTGTCCAAAATACCAAATAAATGTTTCATATTATTTCCAAAAAAAATAAAAAAGGAAGTTGCAAAAGTAAGACTAGTGAGAAACAGCTTTCTACCTGCCTTTGTCCAGCTTGACATCGGAACCGTTTCACTTCTGCTTTCTCACATGTGCACTCTTTCTGTATCTGTGTGAATATATATACAGGCATATAGCTTGCCCAGACTCTGGGAGGCTGATTACCCACAGTGCATGATTCGCTCTCAAACCTTAAATTTTGAGAAACTTGCATTCTGATCAAGAATAAAACACACACATTTAAACAGCTGGAGGACAGCAAAAGTAAGGTAGTTTAAGCAGTTTGACATGTAAGCTTTACCAGTCGCGGGCCAGATTGCTGTTTCCTGGATGGTAGAAAACTTTGTCTATAGGACTGTTCTTTCCTGATAGAAATTTCCTTGTCTTTTTAAATTTTTCATCCTAATTTCTAACATTGAGCCACATGAGAAATTTTCGTAAGTTAACTTTTTTTTTGTGGTGGTGCTAGGGGTTGAAACCAGGAACTTGAGCATGATAGGCCAGTGTTTTATCACTGAACTATGTTTCCAGCCCTTAAAAAAAGTGTGTTTTTAAAATTAATTGAAATGTATTACAGACAAAAGAGACTTTTTTTTGATGCTGGGGATTGAGCTCACAACTCTGTGCTTGCAAGGCAGGTGCTTATGCTGCTGAGGTAAATCCCCAGCCCAGAAAGAGACTTTCTAACATATAGGTTAGTGAGAATAGTAATTACTAGATCTTGCTTGTGAAAAACAGTATTTGTGAAAGAAATGTTTTGAGAGGTATTTTTCATATGTAACGAAAAGTGGAGTGGATTTTTATAAAGGAATATTTTATTTTGTTCAAGTAAATACAGAATAGTCTATGTTAGAGGTGCAGTGATGTCACCTTTGTTTTGTAATTAAAGGAGCCTTGTCGGACTCACTGTGTTTGGGTCACTGGGGCTCACAGTGACATTTTGGAGAAATGCGTGTGTCTTATGTGACTGCAAGAATTTTCAAAGAATATTTGTAGCTAGAACAAAGAAGAAGAAAAAGCAGTGCAGAAAGCAGTGTTTGAGAATTCATAAGGCGTTGACAGAGTAGATAGAATACGATGATTTAACATGAAAAACTGTAGGAGGATGATTTGATTAACATGTTGCAAACCACCTATTGGCAGGCATTTGGATGATTTAGATGATGGTTTCTGGTTAACCATAGTTGAATTCTTTGATGCTTGTCATTTGAATAATAAAAAGTTTTATTTACAGCTGACAAAAAGCATCAGTATATAATTGATATTCATTTATTTTATTAAAGAAATCTGATTTGGTAAAAACAATCAGAAAATAGTATTTTAACGCTAGTAGTAAAATTTATTTTTTTAATCTGTAAAAGGCTTCATTTATTTTTATAGTAATTTGATGACACATCTGCTTGCTTTATTCAGCTGAAAAAGAATGTTGGTTCTCGGTGTTTGGCAAAATTGCTTTGTTAAATTATTTTCTAAATTGTTCAACTTTTAACAAATGACATTTGATACTAACACTGGAAAGCAATTTCAGCTAATTGAGTAGATAGCTCTATAAAGCATGGGAACATTAAGATGACGTACTGTTCATTCAAGATTATTTTAATTGGTACAATTATTGTAATTTTCTTACAATTATGTGTTGAGCTAAAAGCTTTTGTCTAGATCATTTGAGGGTTTTTTGGTTAACATACATTTAGTAAGAAAGGGAGTAAAATAAAAGCTAGCTAAAGATTTTCTGTCTACTTTGTACTAAACAGCATTTTAGACAACCAATGAAATATTTTAGTGTGAAAGTCTATTTCTGCTATTTCAAGCACTTAAAGAATGATGAAAGTTTTTTTGAAGATCAAGTTTCGTAGTTTTCAGTAAGATAATGTTTTAAATTTTCGTTTTGGCACTGTTCAGGCAGTCTCTTACACAGGATCATGAGGTCAGGGTCATTTTGTGTGAGAGAGAATGTACTTCGCTTTGATACTCTCCTAAACAGCTTTCAGAGTGCTTCGAGATGGTGGCCACTCTCCATTCTGCTGCAGCAGCTGTGTGCAGAGCACGCACTGTGGACGTCTGATTTATAACCTTTACAGCTTTCCCTGAGCTCTGCATGCTGCTCTGTGAATGGATGTCCTAGGATGTGTTTGTCCAGCTTGTGCCTAGGGTTTGCTGGGCTGGGTTTGATTTGATTGCTGCCGGTGTCTCGGGCCTCTCACCTGCTCATGGCATCTCGGGCTTCTCCCCTGCTCCTGGTGTCTTGGACCTCTCCCCTTTCTTCCTCTCCTGTGCTCCCATTCGTCTACAGCGCATTCTTGCGCTGAGCGGACTTGTCTCATTGGTATGCAGACATCAAGGAATGGGAACAGCTCTAGAGACTGGATGCCAGTCGGGTTGAGTTTGTGGAGTTGTCTCACCTCTCTTGTAGTAATCCTTGCACTCATTTTCTTCTCTTAGATTTTGAGGTAGCAGAAATTTTTTTTAACATTGTTTCATACATGCTGCTTAGTTGGGAAGCTCACTTTGTTTTGTTTTGTCTTTTTGAGAGAAGTTCGCACTGTGCATTTCAGGCTGGTGTTTGCATTTCAGGCTGGTGTTCAGCTCACTTTGTAGCTTAGTCTGGGCTTAAACTGGTAATGATCCTCCTGCCTCAGCCTCCTGAATGTTGAGATTACAGCTGTGCTCCACCAGCCTGGCATACTTTTTTCAGTTTTTTTTTTTTTGTCTTTTTCCTTTTTATCAGTACCGGGAATCGAACTCACGACTGCCTGCTTGCAAGGCAGGTGCTTATGCTGCTGAGCTAAATCCCCAGCCCCCTTTTTTCAGTTTTTAATTGATAGACCTGTGTGTACTTAAAGCAATGTATCAATGGGATGTTACTGAGATAGGAATTTTCCAAAGCATTGCACTTACCTTGTATATCACAGCATGTTTCTTAGCAACTCCTACAAACCCCAGCTATGCTGCTTTCTTCAGCTCTGACTGTGTCTGGCAACTGCACAGGCTCCGTGTGCATTGCTTCAGCAGCCGGCTCATGGCATCAGGCCCTTCTGCAGCTGGGCTTTTATGTAAACTTTGCACTATTTTTATGTCTGGTTTTTTTGGTAGGTGGCTTTTCAGTAGCTTTCCATAGGATGAAGTTAATTTTTAAAATACGTTTTCAGCCATTAAACTTGTCATATCATTTTCAGCATCTTATGTTAATGTGGGACCCCCCCCCCAAATCTTAATATTTTCAACTTGTATATTTCTAACCTCAACCTGAAAAACTCTGCTGTATTAATGCAACGCTGTTTAGAAACACCAGAGTCAGTTTTTCTAAAACATGTTTTGGAACATAAAAGTATGTTTGGTACATAAAAAAAATCATTACATATGCAAGTTTACAGTTTATTTAGAATACAGACCACCTTGCTTGTTTATATATTTTTATCAAATCTGATTATTGAAAGAGTCAGATTTATCCCCCAAATTAAAGAAGCCTTTAGAGGTCAGTAGTCAATTTTTTTTCTTGAAGTTAATTTTTCAACAAAGATTTGTGATCTTAGACTATCAAATCAGTGTGTTTTAATGTTTTTAAAGATATGAGAAAAAAAGAAAATGAATACAGCAGTGTGTAGCACAGCGCTGGCCAACCGGCAGGCCCCCAAGTGGTCACAGTGCTGGCTTTCTGCAGTGCCCTGGATGCCGAGAGGGGGCAGCGTTTCCCTGGGAGAGATAGTTGGTGTCCTCTGCTGCTGCTTCCCTTTGTATGAAACTAGGGGAGAACGGTTTAAGGCGAGGCTGAATTTCTATTCCTTTCTTTTTTTTTTTTTTAATGATGTTTTTCAACAGTGAGATGAGCAAATGAATTGCTACCTAATCGTGGCATAGTTTGAAGTTGACTGATACCTTATCCTCTAAAGTAAGTCTTCCTTATTGACTTTGTCCTCTTAATCTTCTAAATATATTTCCTACTTTTACCTCCAGTGGAACTTATTTCCTGACGCCTTTACAACTGAGTCACAGCCCTGTCCCCTCCTAAAATGCTTTTAAATTAGCTTTGGAGAAGTAGCTACTAACTAGATATGAAAGAAAGACTAACTTTTAAAATTGATCTTCTTGCAAATTTAGATGTAAATTATTAAATACTAAAGAGAAGTCAGTTCTGTAGTTATTTAAGGTTAATTTTTTTGTTTTTGTTTGGTGTTTTTTTTGAGACAGAATCTCACTGTGTAGTTCTCACTTGAACTCACAGTGATCTTGCTGACTCAGCCTCCCAAGTGCTGGGATGTTAGGTGTGTGCCACTGGTCCTGGCCAAGATTAAATCTTTTAAGATAACTTGTGTAAAAAAGTTTTATTTAATTGTGGAACATGCTCGTAGGATGACCCTTGAGTTCAGAGCCCCTGTACGCTCTACCTGCTGTTCAGAGTTTATCGCACTGTACCCACCTTCTTCTGTCTGAATGATGGAATATGCCGAATGACCCATCGCTTGGTGGGAACTTATGGTTTGATTAGTGGTGTGTCAGACAGCTGTAAAAATTCGAGTTCATTTTCTTTCACTAGAACATTTTGAAATGTCATCCTGTGCTGTAAATCTCTGGTGCCAAAAAGCAGACTGCTTTTTGATGAAGATGCAGTTTTTATGTCAAGTGGGTTATGCACCAGTGTTTATACTCCGTTCCCTCAACCCCAGGAGAAACTTCTTCTCCAAGCAGACTCTTTTGCAGAATTTCAGTGAACAAAGCGGAATTAGTGTGAGTTAATCCACTCAGCTGATGGCATTCTTAAATTAAACTAGTGGAGCAGGGGAAGGCCAGCAGACTGTCTGGACACCTGTTACCAGGTGCAGAGTTGCAGGTGACCGCTGCGGCCCTGCAGCCCTCAGAGCATCTGTTTGCTCAGCCTCCAGTTAGTTCTGGCAGTGAATGGATAAGCTCTGCCTGGAGCAGGTGCCAGGTCAGCGGCACAAACCACCTCCCAGGGATAGCCATTTCCTTTGAGTGACGTGGAATGAGAAGCACAGTGTCGGAAACGTGGGTCATGGTCCGTGGCCCACAATGTGTGGTGCAGCCCGTGGTGAGACTGCTGAAAGGGCTGGTGCTTCCTGTCGCTTCTGTCGCCTGAGCTGTGTGCCTGGAACGGGGCTGCGGCTATGTGTTCCATGCAGCATTTTGTGAACAGAGAGGCTTAATTCAAAGTCCACACACAGCCAAAACTCCAGCAATGGCAGCTTGGGGGTATGCTGACACATACGTGTCACCCTAGCACTCTGGGAGGCCGAGGCCAGCCTGGGTAACTTAGTGACATAGTGAGCCTCTGTCTCAATGTGAAGAGTAAGGTGGGTGGGAGTGTAGCTCAGTATGAAGGCCCCAGGTTCACTTCCTAGTACTGAAAAGAAAGTTCCAGGATGACTCAGACAGGAACTGGCACATTGGTCTTCGTTTTTTTTTTTTTTTTTTTTTTTGGTACCAGGGATTGAACTCATGACCTCATGTTTGCCTGGCAGGCGCTTAAGCCACTGAGCTAAATCCCTGGCAGGAATTCTAGTTTCATATGCAATAAAGTAGAAGTGCTCTTGGGTCTTAGAATAGCGACTTTCCTGGGAGGGGAAACTACACCAGTGCAGAGGATGGGTAGGCGTAGTGGGGGGAACGGGAAACACAGAAGGCTCCTGAGTGCCTAGGCTCCAGCTGTTTGCAGAGGTGGGGGGGTATGCCGACCAGTGTCTTGTTGTCTCTGGGTCCTCTCTCGGGCCGCTGTGCTGTGCTGTGCTGTGTGGCTGTTTTCTGTCTGTGTCCCTTCTGCCTCCCAGAATCTCCACAGTGTTTTGTGCAGGATAGGTACCCATAAGTGAGCTCCCAGTGGAAAAAGCACTTGAGGGCTTATGAGGTGTTCAGTTTGTTTCACTGTAATAAAGGTCTAAAGAAAATGTGGGCTGGGAGTGTGGCTCTGATTGAGGGCTTGTGTAGCACATGCAAAGCCCTGGGTTCTATCCCTAGCAAGAGAGGAAGAGGAGGGAGGGGGAGGGGAGGGAGACAGAATTTATCTTAATGTTTGACCTCCTATTAAGTACCGACATTAGTAAGCAGCTACTTTCAGAAAAGTGTAAGTAGTGCCTTCACAAATTGTACTCTAAAACTTTGCTTACGTTTTGATTTAAAGTGAAAATTTCTTCTGGGCAGTTTAAACCCTTACCTTGAATAGAAGTGCTGTGAGTGGCTCACTGTAATTCCTGCCTAGGAGCCCAGGCAGACTCTGTAGACCCTGGCATCTGTGATTAGCGTGTGGCACCATGCACTGCTATCAGCATGGACAGGTGCTGGGGGTTGGTGGTGGGGAAAGAAGCCCCATGTAACACCATGAGGAGCTCATGGATGCCTGAGGTTTTAAACCGCTGTCCATGGGCCATTTAGCTGCTGGTGACTCCAGCTCACATGATTCATAATGCTGGAAGTGGAAGTTCACTCTTCATTGGAAAGTGAAGCTACTTCAGTTCTTTAAAGGCTACATCTATGGAATGGAGGCCCGTGTGACTTTGAGGGCCTGTTGCCATAAGGTTATCACATGAACATCCCATCTGGCAGCGGGTTCTCGGCCGAACTCAGCCTGAGTGCCTCCTGCCTGGCCGTGTTCCTGCAGGAAACACTGCCCGCATTAAGGCTGTGCACTGGTATGGGAGTGCGAGTCATCTGTGTCATGTGACTTGTGAGCTGTGTTTCTGTCCCCATCCTGCCAGCCTCTCTCCTCTCTGCCGGTGTGAGAGATGCCTGAACTAGCTGGGCTGCACAGTGTACTCATCCCCCAGGTTCCCTGTTGCATTTCAGATTTATCTGATAATCAGCTCAAATACTGCTGTTTTCCCATCTCAGAGAGCTTCTCTATTAGGGGCACCTGTGTGTCCCTCTAAGGACCCCAGCAGAGTACTAAGCCCAAATTGCTCTTTTTCTCTCCTCGATAGCACCCGATTTCTTTCTCATTTGCTAGTATTGTTCTCTGGATTTTCGAAGATGACTAGGCAGGTATCAGGTCTGAGCAGAAAAGCACTGATCCTGAAGAACTCGAGACTGTTACCCAAAGCAGGCCTTCTGCTTTTCAGGGAGGGGCTTCTCGCAGTAGAACCTGCTGTTCAGGGTTGTCCAGGTGATTTCTGAGCAGCGATTTGTGGTGTATGGGCCCTATGGGAAGCTACTGTGCTCAAAGGCACACTTTCCTGAGTTTGGTGTTCGCGCATGTGTGCCTGGGTATCACCCGCTGGCAGCCATTACTTCTGGAAGTCCCCCATTTGGCAACCTTGACCTGCTGTTTGCAGATGCTTAGCTTTTTAAGTTTCACACAAATGGAGACAGCTCTCTATGCACACTGGTGCACACCGGTAATCTCAGCTCCTGAGACAGATGGATTGAAAGTTCAGGCCCCTCCTGGTCTTCTTGAGGTCCTGTCTGACAATAGCGAGGGGCTGGAGTTGAAGCTCCGTGAGGTGCCCTGTGTTCAGCCCCAGCATCACAGAAAAATCAGAACTGCTGGGCGCGCTTTCTTGGCTAGAGTTTTACTCAGCACCTTCGGACAAAGCTTGTTGTCCTTCCTTCCTATGGCTCAGTCCCTACATGCTCTGTGGGTCTCTCAGCTTTGTGATGGCTCTGCTCTTAGCAGGTGTTTAGAGGAACCCCCGCTCTTCCAGTCTTTCAGCCTCCAGCACCTTCCTGGGCTTCCTGTCCCTCCTCTCTGGTGCACCTTGAGCTTGACCTTTGAGTAGCAGGAGCCTGGGGCCGGTGCATTGAGCTGTTGGCCTTGTCACCATCAGCCATCTCCAAAGACAGGGAGGTTGGCCAGTTGCATATAGTGACGCGTAATAGTATTTTTCACCAAATAAAATTCCTAGTCAAACATCTCTGCCTGATACAGAGTTGTTTATTTGAAATCAGCGGTGTAAGAAATTCCACATAAAGGCTCGGGGATTTAGCTCAGCAGTGGAAGTATCTGCCCAGCAAGTGCAAGGCTGAGTTCAATCCCTGGTACCAAAAAACCAAAAAGTAGAAATTCCACATAAGAAACGACTGTTACCAGTTACTGTGTGGTTAATAAAAATATGTGTTTTTTCCAGTCTCCTTTTTTGTATTTTCTATATCTTTTTACAACAGAAAAATAAAACTTATTTCCTTCCTTCCATCCATCCTTCCTTCCTTCTTTCTTTCCTTTCTTTCTGCACTTGGAATTTAACCCAACACCTTTGCATTGAGCTGTATTCACAGCTCTTTTTTCTGAGTTGTTTTTGCTTTGGGACAGGATCTTAGTAAATTGCACAGGCTGGTTTAACTTGTGATCCTCCTGCCTCAGCCTCCCACAGTGCTGGGATTGCAGGTGTGCACCACCATGCCTGACTAAAATTTTTTTTAAAAAAAGAAAAAGCCTGAGCTGGGAGAATAGCTCAGTAGTGGACTGCTTCCATGGTTTTGATTCTTAGGACTGAAAGAAAAAGAAGTCTGTCCTAATAGTTTCCTAGTTTTTATAATTTATTTAAAGTTCTTAGTTTTTTTTTTTTTTCTGTAAAAGAAAGAATTGTAGTATTCTATTGTAAAGTCGTAAGGTACAGAAGCAAAGTTTCTCCTGGGGGTGTGATTTGGGGTAGGTTTTGTTTTCTTTCTTTCTTTCTTTCTTTTTTTTTTTTTTTTTTTTTTTTTGTCTTTTTCCTTTTTATCGGTACCAGGGATCGAACTCACGACTGCCTGCTTGCAAGGCAGGCGTTTATGCTGCTGAGCTAAATCCCCAGCCCCTTCATTTTTGTTTTTGAGATAGGGTCTCACTGTGAAAGCCAGGCTGGCCTCAAGCTCATGGCAACACTCCTGCCTCAGCCTTCTCAGTGTTGCACATGGCTGAGTGGGGAGTTAGTCTTGCTGGAGCCCACTGTCTTCCTTGGTTACTGAACTCTTATCATCCCTGTTATGTCACTGTCCTCCCTCAGTGTTACCATGATAACGTAACTATCACTTACGTGGGTCTCTACCCACCGTTTTAAGCAAGAGTGAGGTGTCTAATATGTTAGATAACAGGCTCTGAACTATATGGAATTAGATTTTCTCATAGTGAGGAGAATGACCTTTGCCTTTCTTTTCTTGTTCCAAGAATATCAAAAAATATTCCAACAACCAAAGATGTGGAGCCCCTGCTTGAGATTGATGGAGACATAAGAAACTTTGAAGTGTTTCTGTCTTCGAGGACCCCAGTTCTTGTGGCCCGGGATGTGAAAACCTTTCTGCCATGCACAGTAAACCTGGACCCCAAGCTCCGGGAGATTATTGCAGGTGGGTGTCCATGAAAAGTCACGATATGTGAACTAAGCACTACACAAGAAAACGAATAGAATATAGGAGTTTAGGGATGTTAAAGAGATGTTAGCCAACATGGTGGTACACTCCTGTCATCCCAGCACTCAGGGAGGCTGAGGCAGGAGGATCCAAAATTTATGTGGACAGATTAGTGACTTATGGTTTCAGCCTGGTGTGGAGGTGGCACTGAGCCAAGGCGTTAAAGTTTAGTGCAGGGAGTTCCTGTGCTGCCCTGTGTGCACTGCCCACCACTGCTGAGACAAAACACCGAGTGCCTGCAGCAGGAGGAGGGGAGGGTCCTCTCAGTCTGTAGGAGGCTCAGCCCAGAGTGGGCTCTGGGGTGGGGAGAGGGGCAGAGGACATCACAGGGCAGAAACAGCTCCTGGCAGGCAGGTGGGGCAAGCGGAATGGAGCCAGCAGTGGAGGAGCCAGTGGTGGCAGTGGCCCCTTTTCTGGCATCTCCTCTCCCTGGCCCTGCCCCCTCCTCTGCTCTCCTGTTCTTTCCAGGCTGTGTCCCCTTAGGACAGGCAGCACCCGCCCCAAGGGCAGGCTTCTCACTGTCTGCACCCAGGACTACACCAGTCAGTCAGTGCAGTAATTCAGTGATCACACGCCTTAATAACCAGCACATGTGCCCAGAGCCAGCCACCTCTGAAAAGCCCCACCTGTGACTGCTTGAGGCTTTGGGGGGCATTTAGACATGAACCCTAACACCAGCCTTCATCGAAATGGGATGCTTTTCACCACTCATCTCTGTTGGCAGCCCTTGAGTTTTCTAGGAACTGGGCAAAGTCACCTCACAGCAGTGCTGCAGGACGCTGGCCAGGCCCTTCCTGCAGTGCGAGATAGAGTGCGGCTTGGCTGGGCAGGGTTAGACAGGGAGCTGCGGTAGTCACCAGTGAAGAAATGCACATCTTAGCGTCCCCAGCTGGGGCTTGCCGGTCCCTGAGTCTGTCTGGTGGCAGCATGGGGCATGGGCACTCACCCACTGTGTACAGCACCCTGGGCTGCAGCCCCAGCACCAAAAGGGTTAAATGAAGGAGCAACCCAACCCGTGCTTGTCTCTTGTCTGGTGTGGTGGCCGAGCCTTCTGCTACGAGCCCCTGCAGCTGAGAGTAGATTGGGCCGACACCTAGCAGTGTGGAGGTCCTAGGGCAGGGAGGTGGGGGGAGCAGCACAGATGAGGCATGAGTATTGTGAGCAGGTCATAGATCCTTTAGAAAGTAGAAGACTTAACAGCACGGGTAGCTGAGAAGGGTCCAGGTGTCGAGGCTTCTCAGATGGTGACGCAAGCTTTTGTGTGCTCCTTTGGGTGCCTGGCAGAGTTGGGGAGGAGCAGTTGGGACTTCCTATCCCCGAGCGCTGGCTGCTCCCTACAGAGAGGACGCCATCTGGCAGGCAGTGGGTGGGACTGACACATGTGTCTTATCTTCTTACTGCTGGGATCTTGCAGACGTGCGTGCCGCCAGGGAGCAGATCAACATAGGAGCCCTCGCCTACCCACAGCTGCCCCTGCACGAAGCCACACCTCGGGGGCCATCGGGCTACAGCCAGCCCCCCTCCGTCTGCTCATCTTCCACATCTTTCAACGGGCCCTTCGCCGGCGGGGTGGTGTCCCCTCAGCCCCACAGCAGCTACTACAGTGGCATGACGGGTCCCCAGCACCCCTTCTACAACAGGGTAAGCGGCTGGCCCTGCTGCATGGCTCACGATTTCTCCCAGGAAGGGTGCATATGGCTTCTGCTGCAGATTGTGTACTTGGCCTTAAAATAGATAAAGGGTAAAGATTTATAAAATGTGATTTTTCAAAGATCAGCAGAATTTTGACTTTTTGTATGCTCTTGATCTTAAAAGAATCTAAAGGCTGGGCCTTGTGGCACACACCTGTAATGCCAGCACTTGGGAGGCTGAGGCAGGAGGATCACTGTGAGTTCAAGGCCAGCCTGAACTACATAGTGAAACCATGTCTCAAAAAAAAAAGTTTGAATGTCAGTGATGCTTTTAGTTTTTATTTTCTTGATAAGGAAGTAAACACCAGGTCAGCCATAACTATCCATTGCTATAAGAGTCTGATTTTCTTTTTGGTATACTTTGTAAAGTAATTTATACTGACATTTACAACATCGATCAACTGAAATTCCTATAGTTGTTCTTTATTCCTGTACATAATATAATTTATATCTTTTAAATGTGAGAGAGTAATGGAAAAACACTGATTGTGAGGCTCAGGTGCTATTGTCAGTTAAATCCACCGTAATCCACCTTTGGTATTTCACATTGTTCTCAGTTCATAACTGCTTACTTTATACAAATGCACAGTTGTCTAGATGTAAGTGCAGAGATCAGAAGCAGCAGACCTTACTGGGTTTAGGTGACCCGAGCTGTCTGTTCTCGCTTTCATGACCTTGTTCATTCTCCTGTGAGCAAGGAGGCTGTGAGCCATGCCTGCTGCTTCCTGGACCTGTGCTGTAGGGTCAGTTGCAATTCCTAGGTTTTGTTGTCTCCCTCTGTAGTTTAATACAAGATTGCATCATATTAATTAATATTCATGGAAGCCAGTTGTATAGTTAAATAAATTTCCTAGAGCTGGGAGGAAAGAGAAGTTTACAATCACTGTGGCCAAAAAGGAACTCCAGAATTTAAATGTTCAGTTTTGGAAAAATATTGGCTATGTTAGTAGTTAGGAATGCAGTTCATATAGGCCCTGGGGGGCTAGGCATCTAGCTCAGTGGCACAGCATCTGCCTGGTAAATGCAATGTCCTGAGTTCAATTCCAGGTCCCCCCCGAAAAGAAAAATAGAGGCCCTGGTGATGTTATTGCTTGTCTCTATTCAGACAAAAAGCAAACAGGTGGAGCAGTGGTGTTTCGTAATGCATTTCTAGCTTTATGAAATTGAACTATGGGATAGACAATGTGAAACACAGATTTTTATCTGCCAGTCTTAAAATCTGCAATGGTTTTGCATAAAATAGCTTGGTTGCTGCCAGTTGAAGTTTTGAGACTGAGTTTATTTTGTAAAGAAAAATTACCAGACCCTCTTGGCTGATGGAGATCTGCTGTTCACCGATTTCAGGACTCATGGTCCTGTGGTCCCAGCCACTGGGAGGCGAGGGAGGAGCCTTACCACATGAGCTCATCCCAGGTGACCTTCTGAGACCCTGTGTCAGAAATAAACGATAAAAAGGGCTACGTGTAGCTTAGTGTGAAAGCTAGGTTTACTGGAATTTTCTGGATTTTAAAACATTTCAGATGTTCTTGTTTTTAAGGTTAGTGATTTTTCTGTTGTTTTTGCTTTGGTTAATTTAGCCTTAAGGAGAGCCTTAAGGCTAGTAGTTTTGAGCCTTAAGGAGAGTAGTTCTCTTAACAGTCAGGGTAGAGACTATGAGGGGAAGATGTCCCTTGGTGCAGTGGAACCCAGTGACCCTCGTCTCTGTATCTGACTCAGATCCCCTGATACTGTTGTTCAAGTCCCTCTGTATTATTTAAAATGAGATTTCTGCTTTGGGGCACAGAGCATGCTGGGTGTCAGGGTCTGGATCACCCTGGGGATGGGAAGGGGCCCTGTTCCTGAATCTATGCTGGGGTTCTTACATGGCCCTGGCCTTTCAAAATGGTTTATGTTAATTTTTTTTAAAAAAATGTGAAAAGTATTCTAATAAGCATTGTACTTCAATAAGATTCCAATTTTTTTTAAAGCTATTGTGAGACATATATAGGTTACCTAGAACCTGACACAGGAAAACCACTGTAAACCACTTGAAAGTGTAAAGATACATTTTGTCAAACTGTAAGGTGTAAAATTTTACTTGTTATTTTGAAAGCTTGTATTAAATGAGGAGTATAAAAATGTACATAATAAGTTAAATTTGAGTTGACAGCTCATAAGTACGAAGGAGACGTGTTAGCCTTTTGTTTTGTCATTTGCATTAATTGGAGTTGTGTTTGGTTAGTTTCATTTGCTGAATCTCATGACACTTTGATTTCTGTGATTGTTCATTTTCTGTTACATGTTTCTCCATAGCCATTCTTTGCCCCCTACCTTTACACGCCAAGGTATTACCCTGGCGGCTCCCAACATCTCATCTCACGTCCATCTGTAAAAACAAGCTTGCCTCTCAGAGAGCAGAGCAGTGGCCTAGTAAGTATCTCACGGGGACGGAGCGTGGGCTCGTGGATGCAGGCAGCGCCATCCGGGCGACTGCCTTTCCAGAGCAGGGAAGTGCAACCGGTGTTATAAACAGCGTGAAGAAACTTTGAGCTGTTACTGACAGAAAATGTGTTTCATCCTGTTTGTTGGTAAATATCTGGGGAGGGAAAAGGATCAACAGTCCCAGGACTAAATGTGGACTTTTTTTTGATGAGAGATTTCTGCTTTGGAATGCAGTCCTTGGTTACCAAAACTTTTAAGAACTAATGTTTTACATCTGCTAATTTCTAATATGTTTTAAAGGAAATGCTTACATGGTATGTAAGTGTGTATATATAAATATATACACACTCGTGTATGTAAAATAGAGGATGTAATGGAAAAATTGTTTCTGTCTAATGGCACAAATTAAATAGCTTAAGGGGAAATCATTGAAGTGCACCAAAACTAAAACACACATGTGCCTATATAGGTAGGGGTCCCTGATGACAGACTCGGTTCAGGTGACAGGGAAGAACAGACTCCGTTAGGGTCATTGTAACGCAGCTGTGGAATGTTGCTTGTAAAAGGGGTGCTGCGGGATGATGCGCCCCACTATGCCCTGGCCTTCGTCTTTGTGGTCTGCTCACCCCACCTCTCGCACTCTCCTGTCCCCGCTAGGAGGTTATCCAGGAGGATGCTGCCGAGGGGCCTCCCTCCCCCACGGATGCCTCGAGGGTAACGAGCAGGCTTGCGGTGGGCGCTGGCGCACGTGGCTTCCTCAACTCACTAATGCTGCCTCCCCCGTGGATGTGCTGGCGGCGAGCGTGGCGTAGCCGTTACTAACCATTAGAGCTGGTGCTTGACCTGACACTGTCGTCCTCCTGCATTTCCCCTTCTTCAGTGACATGGGTGGGGCTCTGCTTTCCAGTGGGAAAGGGTTTTCGGCACCACCTGGGGCGACTGCCTTTACTTGTCTCTTAGGGCCCAGCTTTCTGTCCCCCTTGACAGAGTTAAGGCTGTACTCGCCATTGCACACGGGGCTGTCATCTGTGAGACTGCAAGACATGGGTTAGATGTTGTGTGCTTTTGTCTGTTTACTGAAATAAAATTTCCAGACAGAACAGGGTTAGCATGGAGAGGAAGTCACATCTATCTGTATAGCAGTACTGTGATTCACTAATTCTTTTTTATGTATTTATTTATTGGACAGTGTCTCACTATGTAGTGCAGGTTGGCCTTGTGGTCAGCTCTGTATGCCAGGCTGGCCTCTGACTCATACCTGTCCTCCTGCCTCAGTCTCCCAATTGCTGGGACTACACCTGGCTTCACTGATACTTTTGTTGTAGCAGTTCTGTTCACAAACAGAAGTGCTTGGCCAGATTTTGTTTTTGTTCGCAAACTCTGCATCAGGTGACAAACAGGACTGTGGCCATCTTTCCCACACAAACACAAAGCTGGCTATCTTTTCCAAACTCACAGAACAACTGAGTTCATGAGCTGAGGTACATTGTATTTCCTTAAAGCCTTCAGTGAGGTTTAAAAAAAAAAACAAAAAACTCAGAGGAGGAGGAAGTCACTTGGTAATGATTATCCCAGACCGTGTACTTAGTAAGGAACATTTGTGCTGAGCCTTAAAAGCTTGTCAGGGCCAGGGTCCTGGCTGAGTGTTCCCACACTGTCTGGCATGTGCGAGTTCTGTGTCCATCCCCAGCCCTGCACTGATGGACAGAACCACACTCTGCGCAGGAGCAACTTCTAGAGTCCAAATTCCCATGTGTACTGCTGTGCTGAAGCTGCTCTGTCTCAGATCCAGTGCAGGATGGGTAGTTTTTGTGACACTGACCTGCTGCAGTGGAGGCTGTTCCTGTGTTCTACAGTGTGCAGATACTTGGAAAAAGGTGGTTTTCTTCCAAAGCCCATTGGGAAAGGCCAATCTTGCAGTGGGTTTTTGGGGAAAGGGAAATAGCATGGTTCCTGAGGGGTTTAGGAACCCCGTAACAAAGCTTACAGGTTCTCTGCCTGCTTTAGTGCCTTTGTTTAGTAGAATAACCATGTTGCTGCTGTTAGAACATTAATAGACAGTTGTATAACTCCCATAGTGCATAGTAAATGCTCACCAAGTGTCCTTCGCTTCTGAGAGCTCACCAGTGGCATAGTGTGTGAGATGTGCTTGGCAGAATGGTGGTCCAGGTAGACACTGGGTCCCTTGTCGAGTCAAAAGCAGTGGTGGAAATGTCAAGGACTCCTAGTGCGGCCGTCCTTGGCCTTCTAGCAGGACTAGCAGTGGACGGCATGTCTCTCAGTCTCCTATGCCCTGTATGAGAAAGGCTGCTATAGATAGGTCAGGAGCTGAACGAGCACTTTGGAACTAACTATCGTTATAGATACAGAATAATGTGGGGGAAAGCCAGATCGAAGAGGGTTAACTAGCTACACAGTTGGGGCTTTTTTGGGGGGCGTGGGTAAATAATAGATGGGCTCTTTTTTTTTTTTTAACCACAGAAGTTTCTGGTGAATCTTTATTTATTTATTTATTTTTTGTCTTTTTGCTTTTTATCGGTACTGGGAATCGAACTCACGACTGCCTGCTTGCAAGGCAGGTGCTTATGCCACTGAGCTAAATCCCCAGCCCATCTGGTGAATCTTTAAAAGACAGATCTTAGAAAAATAGTTGGGTTTTCTTTCATTTAACCTTGTAAGAATTATAGCTTGTGATGGCCAGCCAAGGATTTATCAAGTAGATTATAAATGTATCCTAGTATTTCACATAAAGGCCAGGATTTATAAAATACAAGTGTTCACACTAGAGTTTTCTCTAAAATTTTATCTCTGAGGGAGAGTAATACCAATTCTTACAAAAAAAAGAAAAAAAAAAAAAGGAAAAATGACTTAGATGCATAGTATGCCCAGCTAGTGTTTCCCATTTCTATGCAGAGGCTGCTTCTTGCGGAGTGAGATCTAAATCGAAGCTCTGTTCACAAACTGTGAGTGCAGGCCTGAGCCCCCCTTGCTCTCTATCCTTCCTCAGGTTTCCAGAAACAGAGTTAAAATGTACCCGACTTGGGCACACAAAGACTGTGCATGGTGCTGTGGCAGTGCAGGAAATGGAAGCACGCACAGAGATGCAATGTGAAATCCTGACCAAGTGGAGTTAGCTGGAGGAGTGACTGTCCTGCTATGACCTTGGGGCCACTCCTGTAGCCATTGTGGGGAGCTCAGATGTTGCAAGAATGAGCCAGGTGTGGTGGCATATACCTGTAATCTGGAACTCTAGGAGGCTGAGGCAAGAGGGTTACAAGTTGGAGCCTAGTCTGGGTAACTTAGCCACTTAGCAAATAAACAAGTAAAATACTGTACTACACTGTACCATACTACAGAAAAGCCCTCCCTAGGCACAACCCCTCTTGTCACAGAAACCAACAGCAGAGCTGCTATGCCTGCTGTCAAGCTTGGCGTGAGAAGTCCACCCCCGCAGCAATCCAGGTTTGGCTGTCCCCTGCTGATTCAGCACAGGACACAGTCGACCCCTGTGTGCCTGTGGCTGACTCCGAGCTCCAGGGCTCACATCTCCTCAGCCCTCTCAGGGGCTTGAGGCAGCCGAGGGGTGCATTTTACCTTGGAAACGGCACAGCAGTCATGATTGCGGAGTTTCATAATCAGCAAGGCGGCGCTGACCAGTCCTGTGACTTCCAGGCTGCCCTGGCCTTTACTGGGAGAGACTGATGCAAACCATTGGCTTAGTCAGAGTTTGCAGAAATACAGATCTTGCTTTCCATGAAGTAAGGTCCAGTTCATGGAGTGACTGAGCTCAGAGTGAAGAAGAGCCCACCTGTAGGAAGTCCGATTTCCACCACTGGTTTAAAACCTGTAAGCCGGGGCCGAGAATAGAGCTCAGTTGGCATCAGCACCTGCCTGGCAGGTACAAGGTCCTGAGTTCTGTTTCTGGTAACAAAAAACAAACAAAAAAAAACACTTGTAAGCTGTGTTCAAATAAGCATTCGCCCAGCCAGGGCGAATGATGATCTAAATTTACTTTGATACAGTGCCTCTGTCTGTTCAGATGAAGTTCCAGACGCCTTAGGTGAAGAGCCAGGAACTTAGACCTGAGGCTCACCATGAGGATCTCGCAGTAGCTCAGCGCGCTGGAAGCCACGTGCTTTGAACAGGGTTTCAGTCTTGTCTTGGGTGCTGTGTTTGAGTGTGGAAAAGTACTCGCTTTTCCCTTTCGTGAGAGTGTAGTGAAAGATTGTATTTACTTCCTGCTTGTAAGTCTTCATACCAGACTTCAACACAGAATCCTTTTCCCCAAGCAGTTACTAAATTTCAGTCAGAGTGACTGGGATGTGTTCATAGAAACGGAATGACAGGAATCTTAACAGTGAGAGAACCGTTAAGGTTAAAAGAAGGAATCACATTCATTACAGTTGTTTAGTACTTGTGTGTGTGTGTTTTTAAGATTGCCCTTAAAAATAATAACTTTAAGCCTTATCCATCAACTTTGACAGAATTGTCATTTCTCAAGTAGTTTGAAGAGTCAGTTATATTGTCCAGCTAGTTTAACAATAGCTTTCTCTTATGTTTTAGGGAGCCCTAAAATAAACTGTAATTTCATTAGCACTTTTTAAAAATATTTTTTCATATCTTCACAGATACAAATATAGTTACTTTTTAAATTTTATTTACGATAAGCTTAATAATCTAGGAAATGAGGGTCCCACCATACCGTTCTGTTAGAAGACATCTGGCATTAGGCTAGCCACCCCCTGCTTTTTGTTTGCTAAAATGATGATCTAAATTTACTTTGATACAGTGTTGTCAGTCATCTCTATATTACTTTAAGCATTTAAAGAATATTTGCCAGGCATGGTGGGAAATACTTGTAATCCCACCACTTGGGAGGCTGAGGCAGGAGGATTACCACAAACTCAAGGCCAATTTAAGCTATATAGTATGAGTTCAAGGCAAGGCTGAACTGCATAGTGAGATCTTGTCTGAAAAAGGAAGGAAGAAGAGGAAGAGGAAGGAAAAGAAAAAAGAAAATTTGCCACCAGTTTAACAATAGTTAACAGCAGCAGTTGTTTAAATTAGAGCTTTGAAAAATCTGTGTCACTAAAATAGTTATGTTAATTGTAGGCTGCAGCCTTTTTTTTCTATTATGATTTCTTGGCTCGAGAGGCCTGCTTTTGTACTGCATTGTAGTGCGTACATTACAGTCTACATGTGCCGTAATACAAACCCCCAAACTGAAAGCATATTTATTTGTGAATATCAACTCCATGTGGCTAGGTATTTCATTTTATGATCAGTAAGCCTTATTACTAACTGGCTTAAAATTTAAGCTTGCAAGTTAGAGGGGCATTGAGTCTATGATGCACAGTTTATACCTTTAATAGAGAAAATAAGAATTTTGAGAGCAAAGTTTACAAATTACTGAACACGTTCGTGAAATAGTGTGTGTTTGTGTGCATGCATGCATATGCATGGATGCATGTGTGTGTGTGCAGGGAGGGGATTGTTCAGAGTGAAGGGAAATGACGGGCCTGACGGGGGAACGCAGTCTTTGCCTTTCTGATGTTTTCCTTACTGTGTTCTGTTCCTTCCTCGAAGCTGTGTGAGCCTGGGTCTAACAGACAGAGACAGGTACAGACACTCCGCAAGTCGCCTCGCCTACTTAGATGAGATCGCTGGCTGCCATGTGCTGGGCTGTGTCTAGATCTCTGCTTCTCTGGGGGCCTTGCGTTTCTTCTGTAGTTGCTTCCAGCCTTTCCATGGTGCTCACCTTTGGCTAATCAACTTCAAGCTTGCTTAATAAATTTACCAGATAATGTTTCAAAGTGTAGTTTTAATCTACTTATACTGTAAAATGAAACACTTCCCTCATGGTAATTTTAGTGTTTTGATAACTTTACTTTTACCTGGAGAAATTTTGATTTGTATGAATGTTGGAAGTTTATATTTTAACAGTTTAAACAAACTAACACTTGCTGCATTCAGTTTTCTGTATTAGAAAATGTTCTTAGAAGATAAATTCTGATTTGTAAAATCAATATGTCGAAATCATCTGTTCTTAAAACAGATAAATTTCAAGTAAGAATGCATTTCAAGTTATAATTTGAACAATTCTGTATGTTCTCCAAGTAATACATTGTTTCTTTCTTTTTTTTTTTTTTTTTTTTTTGTCTTTTTCGTTTTTATCGGTACCAGGGATCGAACTCACGACTGCCTGCTTGCAAGGCAGGCGCTTATGCCACTGAGCTAAATCCCCAGCCCTGAAAATGTTATTATTTAAGAGTAGTTTCTTTTGGTGGAGACAGGGAGTCAAACTCATGACCTCGAGCTTGCCAGGCAGACACTTATGCTGCTGAGCTAACTCTCTGGCCCTAAGTTTCTATTAAGAATTTATCTGCTGAGTCCAGATATGGTGGCCCATGCCTGTAATCCCAGTACCTGGAAGTCAGAAGTGAAGGCTCACTGTGAGTTCGAGGCCAGTCTGGGCTACATATTGAGTTCAAGGGCCCCTGAACTACACACTGAGACCCTGTCTTGGAAAAAAAAAAATCTGCTGAATTGTTGAAAATGCTTTTAATTTCCTTAAAATTTTCTTCTTCCTTTCCTTAATGATTTCTATCTAAAAATCATTATTTGGGTTACAAAATTTGTTTGGCTTCAAAATAATTTTACTATATATGTGATTATTGCGGCCAAGATCTGGCAGGTTATTATTATTTCCCCTTTGTTCAAAGAATCATTTAATGGTTTTTTCATTAACTGAGAATTTATCCCCTGATAAAGCCCAATTTACAGTCAAGCATAAGATTGTAATTTCCTTAGAATCTGATGTCTGTGCATCTGTACAGAGTCATTCAGAAATAATAACTATATATGCTATATAGTCTACAATGTGGAAAGATCTGTTAGTTAGTCTTTAGTGATATTTGAGTCACAGCCAGTATGTAAGGCGGGTATGTCCAGGGTGAGGAGAGATCATTTGAAAGATCAATTGTTCAGCACTCAGGAAGTGAGGTGCCAGGTGGGTGACCCTGGGTACATCGCCTGCAAAGGAAAGCAGATGAGGAAGCTCCTTACTATGTGACCTTGAGTGTGACATGCTTAGAATAGCTTCCTGGTCCAGAGGGATGGGCTTGGTTGCAGGGCTGGAGAAGAGGAGGAGAGAAGTGTCCCAGAGGTGAAGAAGATATTCTGAAACTGATAGTTCTTACTGTATGAGTGAGCGGCAGGAATTGCTGAGTTGCATGCTTTAATGAGAGAATTACACAGCCTATGAATCATACCTCAGCAAAGCTGTTTTAAAAGAGAAATGAAGATAGTGTAAGTGTAGTGTTAAACATCCATAGAAAGCATCTGCAAAGGTGAGAGGATAATGAATGCTTTGAGCATGGGCTGTGTTCATACAAGCAGGAAACAGAACAGTCCAGTGACATGAGGGCTAACTCCCAGAAGGGTGAGTGTTACTTCTCACACTCTAATGGCAGTTCAACCCGGACCATAGATGCCATGTATTAAATTTATAGTTAATTAGGGACAAGCTAGAGTGCTCGCTTCAGCAGCACATATACCTTTAAAAAAAACCTATAAATACATATGCTTTGTGCAATACATTCCAGGTCATTAATCCCAAACTTCCATGGACCTGTGTCGTGCTTGCTAATGCTCCCTCTTGCAGTAATTTTACTCTTGTCTGCTCAGTATGGTCTCGTTCCTTTAGCTATATTTATACTTATGCATAATATCTGTATATTATATATACACACTCACTATATGTGTATACAGTTACCAGTACAAATAGTATTACATTACACTTTCACATCACAGAGAATGTTTTAATAGTGGCTAATACATTTTTGACTATTCAGTAGTCTACTTTTGTCCCAGAAGTGATGAGAAAGTAGAAAATGCGTTATTAATTCACATACCCTTGAAGATGTATGTTACATACATCTGAAAGTTAGACTGAGACATTATCATTTTAATCCTCTTTATTCGTTGCTTTGTCCTCTCTTTTGTGGTTTTAGTGTCTACAACCTCATCAGAAGTAATTGGAGCAAAATAAATAGGAAATTAAAATAGCTGATAACTCGGGTTCTGGTCCCAATGAACTGTGAATCAGAGGCCTGCTAAAGCCTCTGTGGGCATTTGGAGAGTGAACAGGGACCACAGGCAGGTCAGAGAGGAGCACTGGGCTTAGTTGTCCTGGTGTTGAGGCTGCCCTGCGCCCTCATTAGGGAGGGAACCGGGACGTGTCGGGGCAGTGTCTCTCTGGGGAGCTGTGATCAGGCTCTGTCTGCTGCTCCTTAGGTAGCTGAGTGTGTCCCGTATGGCAGGCCCTGTGTGTACTGATTCGTAGTATCACCTTGAGGATCTATACTAAATGCTGTCACGCTTGTGTTTCCCCTCAACTTAGCAGGGCTCAGGCCCGGCCACCGGACCAGTGCTGTCCCTGAGCGCCATGAACGTGGACGCTGTGTGTGAGAAGCTGAAGCAGGTTGAGGGGCTGGACCAGAGCCTGCTGCCGCAGTACTGTGCCACCATCAGAAAGGTGATGCGTGCCTCGCCTAGGGCGTAGAGCCGCTCTGCTTGAGTTCCCGGACCAGGGCTCTGCTGGAACCTGGCTCTGGGAAGAATGGGGCCTCGCCCCAGCCTTGCTTTTTATTCCCAAGGGGCAAATGGGTCACAGAAAGTAAAGAGGCTGGACTGCATTCAGTACGTTGGTGGGCTGCCCTTCTCCTAGTGCGGCCAAGCAACCCTGAGGGCTCCTCCCCCTGGGCCTGTGTATTTAACGATAGGGGCTGAGCACCCCAGTTTGACAGTGTGAAATCCACAGTGCTCCAAAATCTGAAATTTTCAACCATGTGAATCAATGTGAGTTTCAGACTGCAGATTTTCAGTGCAGTCTGGGCCCAGGAGACCCTCAGCCTGTAGTGTGCTTCCAGGACTCCGTCCCCTTGAGCACGCTCACCTCATTTCCCACAGATGGAACTGATAACCTGTTTCACCTGGCAAAATCACATGACCATGGCTCTGCACAGCTGTGGGAGGCTGCTCCAGGGCTTGGTCGTTAACCCTGTGTCCTGGCAGAGCTAATCAGGTCCTTGTAGGAGGTCCCCCGCCAGTGGCACTTTCAGATGGGCATAGTGGAGAGGAGTGTTGGCTGGAAGCCTCTGCTGCCCATGATGCTCAGGGTGCTTGGGGGACACTGTGAAGCGGGCCCGGGGAGCAGAGGATGGCTCTACTGGTCTCTACCACATCAGCCGAGAGGCTCTGGGGCCTTTGCCATGTCTCCGAGTGCTTTGTGTTGCCTGCTCTAGGAACCCGGTGTCTGGATCTCAGAGAAGACAGGGAAGTGCAGCCCGGCCTGTGACCTTGCAGCACTTCAATTCCCGTGTGACCAGGCTTCTGCCCACTCTTCCTTACTCTGACCCTGGCTTCTGAGGACCTCTTACCCATGTGGTTCCCAGGCTGCTGTAGGCTGGCATGGTCAGAGCAGGGCTCCAATGCCACTGGGCCGTATGGTCCTCACTTCGAGATCCACATGGACCCAAGTGCCCCACTGATGCCAAGCAGGAGGGGGGTCCCCAAATTTCACCCTCTAATGGACCTGGGTTTCATAGTGCATCAAATCAGCAGGCAGGCTGCCTATCACCAGGAAAGAGAACATTCTTGATTCCTCTGAGGGAAGTTAGCGTTAAACTGAAAGAGCTGAGACCATTGTGAGCCTGTGTGTGTGTGTGTGTGTGTGTGTGTGTGTGTGAGACTGAGTGTGGTGTAAGGTGTGTGTGTGTGTGTGTGTGAGACTGAGTGTGGTGTAAGGTGTGTGTGTGTGTGTGTGTGTGTGTGTGTGACTGAGTGTGGTGTAAGGTGTGTGTGTGGAGCCAGGAGTTGGCTGTCCTTTCTGTATGTAGGCCCCACTGGTGCAGATGAGCTGGCTTGCTTATCTGGTGGATGGTGGTGTCTGTGTCCTCCCCAGCAGCCCTGCAGCACTCAGCCTGGTCCTTCTGGAATGGGCGGCAGTGCTGCTGGTGCCCCTGTAGCGGGTGGGATTGGGGAGCAGCCGGGCCCTGAGCCTCGATTCTCCCTGGGCTGCGCGAGCTCTGGTCAGACTCTGCTTGTTCCTTACAGTGTCTTGTGACATTTTGGGGAGGATGGCAGCTGTCCTCCTCTTTAATGACTATCTTAACACTAAATATCGATGCACTTTTCAGTCATCAGTGGTTCAGAGAATTTCCTGTTTTGTGGTCTTTTATCATTGCCTTGGTCTTTTTTCCAGGCAAACATAAATGGTCGGGTGCTGGCCCAGTGTAACATTGAGGAGCTGAAGAAGGAGATGAATATGAACTTTGGAGACTGGCACCTATTCAAAAGCATGGTGAGACATTCGTGCTGCATGTTAGTGCAGCTGCAGAGGTCCTGGGACCCAGTGCACAGCCACACCTAGCGGTCCGGTAGAGCCAGGTTTCTGTGCTGGAAGAGCATGGGCTGAAGCCAGGGCTCCCCACCCCTCAGAGCCCCCCACCTGCCTTTGCTGCAGTCAGGCCCAGGTCCCTTACCCAGAATCCCCATAGGACCCTACCCCTTTCCTGGCCCTGGCTCACACTTGTCCCCTTCTTTTCACAGCTGAGTGCTCTGGGCCAGGCTCTCTTCCTTGACTCAAATCTGCTCTTCCTGCCTCTGCTGCACACGATTCTTTTCTTAGGTTGTAACCTGAGGGGAGAAGCCAGAGTGTATCATTTATAGAAAGGGTTATTTCTGTCATTCCTTTATTGACTAAAAATAAGATGTAGTACACATTCATTGGAAATTCCTCTACAGGAAGTACATGCTCCCGTTTGCATCATAACTTTTATTTTCAAAAACTATTTTTCTTTTTAAACTTGTATTCATTCATTCATTCATTTTGGAGACTGAGTCTTGCTCTGTAGTTCAGGCTGGCCCAGAACCTCCTAGTAGCCCAGAGATCCTTCTGCCTCAGCCTTCCATGCGCTGGGGTTCCAGGTGTGCACCACTACACCATACCTCAGAGACTCTACAGTGCTTCTAATGTGTGATTCGTCAGTGTGGGCGTGACATGTTTTCTCCCGTTCAGATACTAGAAATGAGAAATGCAGAGAATCAGGTGGTCCCTGAAGACCCCCGCTTCCTCACCGAGAACGCAAGCTCTGCAGCTGCCCACGGGGAGTCTGCCCGCCGGTCCTCACGTGCAGAGCTGCCACACACTGAGCTCTCTGGCCAAGCACCCTACACGCTCAACTTCAGCTTTGAGGAGCTCAACACGCTGGGCCTGGATGAGGGGGCCCCAAGGCACAGTAACCTGAGCTGGCAGGTGGGTGTGGTGCCAGCAGGGTGCCCTCTCAGGTTAGATGCCACCCCCCAAGTCCGGGGTGCATGGGCTTTGAGGGAGCCCAGGCCAGGGTTGGGCCCGTGGGAAGCCAGGGGAAGGAGCAGCTGGACCCTGGGCCTGGCAGGGGCTGCGAGGGTGAGCCCTGCTGTTCTCCCTTTAAGTGTCCTTAGCCACAGGGAAAGTGGAGGTGTAGTCCATACTCACTGGAGCCACTGCTGGGAGGCCCCCCTCATTCCTGCGACCAGGGCAGTGGCTCCTCTAGGAGCATCACCCTCAGGAAGCCCAAGATTGCCTGGTCTGCTCCTGGGCTTTGGGCGTGTCCATCTCAGTGGCTTCCTGAGTGTCTGGATTTCTCAGCAACCCCCACCTGGTCAGGCACCGCAGGCCCAGCACCCCCAGAACCTCAGCGTTGCGGGGTCCCAGAGAACCTGACACAAATGAAGTGTTTCATGTGGATGATGTATTTGAGATGAAGTCACATCACAGTGTGTTAACATAAATAACATTCCTATGAAAAATGGCATTTTTATATTTTCCAAACCCAAATCTGATGAGGATGGGATTGTTTTGCCATCCATCTGATGCCAGTCTGCACAGAAGATGCCTGGGGACGTGGCCCTCTCCAGCCCCTGCCATTCCTCTATCAGCAGGTCCAGCTGCCTGCCTCCGCCTCTGTCTCCCGATCCCTGCCCCCTCCTCCTCCATCTTTACACCCTCCCCTCCTCCTCCTCCTTTTTTTCTCTCCTCCTTTTTCTTCTGGTAGTTGAGTACATTTTCTTCCTCTAAACTGAGACTTAAGGAGACTTTGCACCATACAAGTTGAGAAAGTCTCTTACTATACCTTGAAGAAGTTTTTTTTGGTACTGGGAATGGAACTCAGGGCCTTGTACCTGCTGGGCAGGCACTGTGCCCCTGAGCTGTGTCTCCAGCCCCTAGAGTGTGTTGTTTTAACTGTTACCCTCTTTGTCACTTCCAAGAGGAATTTATAGAAAAAAGCAACCATGTCTTAAACATCATTAGAAATCTGAAGCTGCAAAAGCAAGTGCTAAGATTGCTTGGCCTGGTCTTTAATTCTGCTGTTAGATGTTAAAGGTAAACTGAGGCTAAGATTTTGTCCAGCCTCCTGATAAGGGTTTAGTACCTCATTGCACTCACGCTGTGTCAGCAGGGTTCAGGCAGACTCCTTCAGAAGAACTGGGCCTTTGGGTGTGGTTTAGAGGCATCTGTCCTCAGCTGGCACTGCTTCCCGAGCCCTTCCTCACCTGCATCTTTCCCCTGTCTCCACAGTCACAGACTCGCCGGACCCCAAGCCTGTCGAGTCTCAACTCCCAGGACTCCAGCATCGAGATCTCCAAACTCACGGACAAGGTGCAGGCCGAGTACCGTGATGCCTATCGGGAGTACATTGCGCAGATGTCGCAGCTAGAAGGGGGTGCAGGGCCCGCTGGGGCCAGTGGCCGCTCCTCCCCGCACAGTGCCTACTACTCGGGGCAGAGCCCGTCAGGGGGCATGGCCCACCCCAACCTGGAGCCGGATCGAGGCAAGGAGAGCGAGCCCAAGCCAGACGAGGCCCGGAAGTCGCTCCTGATGAAGAGGGCGGATGTGCTGGACTACTCGTCATCAGGCGTGTCCACAAGTGATGCATCACCCCTGGACCCCATCACCGAGGAGGACGAGAAGTCTGAGCAGGCAGGCAGCAAGCTGCTGCCGGGCCGGAAGAGCTCTGAGAGGCCCAGCCTCTTCCAGACTGAGCTGAAGCTGAAGGGCGGTGGACTGCGCTATCAGAAGCTGCCCAGTGACGAGGACGAATCGGGGCCTGAGGAGTCAGACCATACGCCACTGCTGCGTGAAGACAAGGACAAGAAGGCTGAGGGCAAGGCCGAGCGGGCAGCCCGATCTCCGGAACACGGCGCTGAGCCCATCCGCACCTTCATCAAGGCCAAGGAATACCTGTCGGATGCACTCCTGGACAAGAAAGACTCGTCGGACTCGGGCGTGCGCTCCAGCGAGAGCTCACCCAATCACTCCCTGCACAGTGAGGCAGTGGACAGTGCACGGCTGGAGCGGGCCAACCTCATCGAGCTGGAGGACGACGGGCGCGGCATGCGGCGTGGGCTGCCCCACAGCCTGAGCAGCCTACAGGAGCCCGTGCTGGCACGCATGTCTATCTGCTCAGAGGACAAAAAGAGCCCCTCTGAGTGCAGCCTCCTGGCCAGCAGCCCCGAGGAGGGCTGGCCCACCTGCCCCAGAGCCTACAACCTCAATCGCACACCCAGCACCGTCACGCTCAACAACAACTCTGCACCCGCCAACAGAGCTGGCCAGGTGTTCGATGACCCGGATGGGATGCGGGAGAGCTCCCAGGGCCTGCTGAGGCCCGGGCCTGGCCCCAACCCTACCACTCCTGCACTGCAGAATGAGAATCTCAAGAGCCTGCCGCACAAGCGCGGCCAGCGCCCCAGCTATGCCCGGCTCCCCCAGGAGCCTGGAGAGCTGCACACAGGGGCTCCGGCCGACAGCACAGGCTTTGGAGAAGAGAGAGAGAGCATCCTGTGAGGCTGCACCAGGCTCCTTCGAGACAGCTCTGCAGGGAAAGTCGGCTCAAAAGTGCTGAAACGGCCTCGTCTGCAAAGTGCCAGGGTCCCTTTTGCAGCGCATGTGCTCGTCAGATGTTGAGTCCTGGCATCATGAAGCGGCAGCCGGCTTTCCCCCTGGGGCTGTCGTGAGAGGAACGTGCAGGGTCCAGAGTTGTGCTTAGTAGGTTAGGAACCTGAGTTCATTCTCGTAGTAGCAGTGCTCGTCAGAGAGGTGTTAAATTTGAAGTAGAAAATATGTAATGACCAAGGCTTTAGAAATTGGTAAGAAAATTCTGGCATGGTAGCACACACCGGTAGTCCCAGCACTTTGGGAGGCGAAGCAGGAGGACAGAGTTCAAGCCCAGCCTTGGCTACTCAGCAACTCAGCCAGATTCTGTCTCACAAAGGGCTCCATGTGGAGGCCCTGGGGTTCAGTCCTGGTATCCCCAAGTCCCTGGGCTGTCATGCTGTCAGGAGTGCAGAGGAGAGGGTGCGATCGGTCCAAGTATTCCTCCACTGCAGCACTGCCCTAAGTGCTCACGGCTCACGTCCATTGCGTGCCAACCCTCTGAGAGCTGAGTGGTGAAGGTTCCTGGAGCTGGCCAGGGAGTCGAAGGGCAAGCGCCGATGCCAGTGGTGTTCCTGGCACCCAGTGAGTTACATAGACATCATCTACATCAGGAGAGAGCTCGCTTCTTTCATCTGTTCCTAAAGCAGCCCTGAAGCCCTGGAGGAATACTGGGGAAAAGGAAAAGCACTTAAGAATAACATGCAAGCATGAAAACACAGAGGAGAAGGAAGCTCATCCTGAGTGACCGTGAGATTCGATGCTGACATTCCCGCTGAGGCCGGACCCGGGCGGGACCCCCTGGCAACACGGTGACGCTTCTCTCCAAGTGACTTGTGGGGCAAGGTTGACTGGCTGTGCATGCAGGTGTGGGTTGCATAGTAGATGGTGATGTCACACATATGGGGTGACCTAGCTGTAGTATTACTTGTGTGATGTTTGTCTCCTGCTGGGTTCTTAGCAATGCACAGAGGTGCCTCGATTCACAAATGCTTTTGTTTGCAAACAGTTTTTGGTTTGTTTACAAAGAAAAGCATTTGGCAAAATTTGGTTTTTGCTTGCGAAGTGTGCATCAGGTCACAAACATGTGAACTTAGTTGGAATGTGGCCATCATCTCTGAAAATTGTAGAGCAAGTGAAGTTTGCAAACCGAGGCCCCTGTACTGAGGAAGCCACCTGCTGGGCCGGCCACTTGCATGCCGCCACGCGGTGGAGTGCATTGTGGGTGTCCGTGAAGAGTGTCCTGCATGCTCTGTAGCACATACATTAGGCTCCCAGGAGGGCAGGTGCTGCTGCAGGCACAGCCTGGGCAGTTGAGTGTTCTTGTCCATGGTGCTGTCCGGTTGGCGTGATTACCGATGATTCCTCATGCTTTCCCACTGAGGCTCCCCACTGCTGGCAGCTCCACTCTGTGCAGCTGGCAACGTTAGTGCTGGAGGCCAAGCACACACATAGATTCAGAAGACAATAAAAATATGCATGCCATGCAGACCCCTGCGTCTTTATTCACGGCCTTGATGACGACTGTCATGTTTATTAAAAATAAAGTCCTTTGTGTACTCACTTCGACCATGTATGGAGTCCATGACTTTCAGCCAGGAGCAGCAGCCAGGTCTCTGGCAGTGTCGCCCACTGCCTGTCGAGGCCCTTGGAGGGGACCTACACTACCCACCCAGCGCCTGCACTTGGGATGGCCGCAGTGACACAGTGGCTGTCCACGGCTCCACGGCAGGTTTGCCCTTCTGCTCCCACAGGAAGTCAGCGAGCTGGACGGGTCACTGAGGCCCACTCTCTGCCTTTGGATCCGTGTGTGTGTGTGTGTGTGTGTGTGTGTGAGAGAGAGAGAGAGAGAGAGAGAGAGAGAGAGAGAGAGAATACTGCTTAGTGTGCATCACACATGCAGTGGGGCATGACAGGAAATTGGGGCTGTATAGCTGTGTGGCCTCCCTGTGGATCAGGCAGACCATATTCACTGGGCTTGTGAGTGGAACCTCCCGAGCCTGATCCACCTGTGTGGCCCAAGGGGTGGCCACGGAGAGAAGCCATTTCAGTCTGTGTGGCGTCCAGTCAGCTCCCCGGGCCAAAGGCCTGAGAAGCTGCTCACTGTGCTGGGAATGGTTTCTCCAACCACAAAGAAAGATCTGTCTTCAGGTTGCATTTTCCGTACATGAAATTTGTTTACGCAGCAATCAGGGTGATTTTAATTACCCATGCAAGTAATTTCAGAAGTATATTTGCATCTCGATCTCAAGAAGGCCATATACCTTCTCATGTATATCCCAGTGCTGCAATAAAAGATGTGTGATCATTTGCCTTACTAATCACCAGAATGTTTTGAACGGCATGGAACTCTTTCTCTTCCTGTCTAAAGCACTGTACTAACTCTCAAAGTCTTGGAGATGGCAGAATGTCTGGTTACACCAGGAATTCTCAGCCTGTGTAGCAGAATCACAGAGCTTAGGACATCCTGCCTCCTGGCCAACTCCTCCCAGCTCCCGGGGAGAAGGGAAGCGGGCGCGGTTGTCTGCTTTGTTTATCAGCAAGAGATTCCGGGAGAAGCACAGGTGGTAGGGAAGAAGCAGCAACATTTGCTGTTGTGGCCAACGCTTGATGTTGGTCTCATGGGCTCTTCCCTTTTGCCGTCATTCCCTTTTGCCGTCATTCCCTGAGTGAGCTGGAAGGCAGGAAGTGACTGGGTGACTGTAAGTGAGCACTTGATGGCTTTTTAGTGATACATCATTTTTCAGAGGCTGAGAATCCCTGGTTGAGGCCGACTAAATAAGGAGACTTGAAAGCCTTGTATAATTTTGAACTTTTCATGCCTAGGAGGAACATGCCATCCTTGACATAGATAGCTCCTCCGAGGACCCGGATTAAGGTACGTAAGAATTAGCTGACACGATTGGTATGCTCCACCCCTCTGCTAGAGCTTGGTAAGAGGCTTCCTAAACAATAGCAGGAAGTGAACCACTGTCCCTCCCAGTGGAAGGGCTTCAGTGACCCTGAGATGGAGCCACAGGCCTGGCTGTGTCACTGTCACTGGGCGGTGGCGTGGGCAGGTGGCTTCTGGCAACTTCTTGCCACCCAGAGGGCACAACTTGACCCAGGGCCTGGGAAGATCCCGGATGGGTGTTTCTGGTCTGGGACAGTGAGGCATTGGGGGGAGTGGAGAATTTGTAAGAATAGAAGGATGCCTGGGCATGGTGACACACACCTGTAATCCCAGCCCTTGAGAGGCTGAGGCAGGAGTTCAAGGCCAGCCTGAGCTACATAGAGTGTTCAGGACCAGCCTACACTGCATAGCAAGACCCTGTCTCAAAAAAAAAAAAAAAAAAAAAAAATCCAGGAGCAGAAGATATAGCTCAGTGGTACAGCCCTGCCTGACAAGTGCTAGGTCCTGAATTCAGTTCCTGATACCAAAAAAATAGAGGGTGCTGTACAGTATGAGCAGTTGTAGGTGACCTGGACAGGATCAGAGAGCAGGCAGGTCAGCACTGCAGACCATGCAAATCTAAGGTGCAGAATCCTGAGGCCAGTGAGTGGCACAGCTTACCAACCAATGCCCTGCAGCCCTATGGTGGAGGCCACATCTCTGCCTGGGCCTGAGTCCCCACCCAGGGACAGTACAGTGTCCAGGCTTCTGAGTGAAGACCTCAGCTGCAAGACAAGTGTCAGAAACCAGTGAGAGGTTCCGGCTTGTATTTCCATAGCCTTTAATGGAGAACTTTTTAAAAGCCAGTAAATATCTGACCAAAGCCCAAAACTGGCAAAAAGCATAGTTCTGTCAGGTTGTAATGGGTAGGGCCACTGTGCACCCCATGTGGGGTACAGGGGTCTGGCTTGGACAGTCGACAGGACTTGGCTGCAGGTCTCCTCGGAGGCCTCTCTTGGCCTCACTGAGGAGGTGCCTGGCAGGTAGGTGGTGGTGTGCGCCTGCAACCCAGCACTCGGAGGTTGAGGCAGGTGGACCACTGGGATTTTGAGGCCAGCCTGAACTGCACAGTGAGAGCCTGTCTCAAAATATGCTCCCGGACATAACACGTAAGGTCTTGGTAGTGTTGTTTTTTCCTAGTACTATCAGGGACCCTTCCTTGGTTTTCCTGGGATCTAACAAAATGGGTGATAACAGCAAAATAAGTCATTTAGATGGATGAATGAAAATTTACTTTGAAAAAATACATGTAAAAATTCAAATGCCACCACTTTAAGGCCGCCTTGACGTGCACTGTGACAGCCCGCGCTGACTGCATCGTTTCTTTGAAGGCATCAGGGCCCCGTGGCACCTCCCGTCTCCTCATTCTGCTCGCTCGTGCCGCACCACGGCTTCCTCTCCAGAACCCTGCAGGGAAAGAAGATGGCATCTGCACTCAGAGCCCGCTGCCACCACTGCCGCCTGGCGGCTCCTCGGGAGGCTCAGCCTGCGACACCCTGGAGCCCGGCCGCAGTCAGTGGGGTTGCCACCCATCATCCGTCTGTCCTGGAGCCGCACTGCACCATGAGGACTGCTGCCCTGTTCATCTGCAGACCCTGTTGTGTTTCCCACCGACGCAGCTCTTTGTGTTGAAACAAGCTGTTCTCTTTGAGTGCTGAGTGCCAGTGTGATTTCTTCCTCCTTCCCCCAGGTCCTTCTACTCAGCTGCCTGTTTCCTTCTGTTGGTGGCTGGTTACTTTCTGCTCCCAATTTACCCCCAAGCAAGGCCAGGCTTTCTCCTGCTGCTGCCCCAGTGCACCTGACCTTGCATTCGCTGTGTGTCGGGTTTCTCTGGCCACCGCCCCAGCTCTATCCCCTGGGCACACAGTGACACCATACTGCACTTGGGCAGATGCTGCCTGGGTCAGGGTCTCTGAGTTGGGCTGACCAGCCCTGCATTGGGTCTTCCTCATTATCTATTCATTGGCCTGCATCCCTTCATCTGTAAAACTTGAGTAAGCTAGGTGGAGTAGCACACACGTGTCACCTCAGCACTGTGGAGGCTGAGGTAGGAGGGTCACAAGTTAGCAAGGGCCTGTCTTGAAATAAAAGTGGTAAAGAGGATTCCTTCCATAATTTGTATTACTTACCCAATGCTTATGCAAAGTATGAGTCACTTTGCAAACATGAGCTCCCTAACTGTAGCCAGCTAAAGGCCCAGTATGTTTCCTGCAGACTTGCGGCGGGAGTAAGTAGGAGTCACGTCTGGAGGGCCAATGAGTGCATCTGCCCTGCGCCCTTCCACTGCCCTGGCATAGTGGTGAGCTCGGTTCTCAGGTGCTGCCTGGGTGAAGGGACACTTGGCTCACAGAGTGTGAAGACAGTTCTGCCGTCACTGAGTCCTGCCCCTCCTGTGTGCAGGGAGTCCCCATAAATGTCCCTGTGCTGAACAGAATTATTTGCCTGAAGTACTAACCTACTGTCCTAAGTTCTATGGGCTTCATTTTATGTGAAAGACAGAAAAGAAATGCGCCTCTTAAGAACATGTAACAGGTGCTGGGGATGGTAGTACACACTTGTAATTCCAGACCTCAAGGAGGCTGAGGCAGGAGGACCACAAGTTTAAGACCAGCCTGGGCAACTCAAGGAGACCCTGTCTTGAAATAAAATGTAAAAAGGGGTGGGGAGGTAGGATGCAGCTCAGTCCTCCGTACAAAAAAAGTTCTTAGTTAACTCGTAAGAGTCCTGAATTTAGTAAAATATAAAGTTCTCCATAGAGAACTGTGAGGGCTGAGGATTTAGCTCAGTGGCATAAGTGCCTGCTTGGCAAGTGCAAGGTTGTGAGTTCAAATTCTGGTACCAAAAAACAACTGTGGATTTAGCTCAACGTTCTTTGTTGGTAAATTGAAAAATCTAGGCACAGACTTTTCTAGCATGCGGCAACTTGTTTCAACTTGCAGCTGAGTTAATCCTGATGTTGTGTAAATTAATCCCGTACCAGGAGCGTTACCAAGCAGAAGAATGGTTATGCATTGATGTGAAAGCAGGTGACCGTTGTGTGGAGCCAGGAATGGCAGGATTTTGTGTGTGAAGTCAGGTTCTCATGCAAAGTTGAAATACCAAGAAAGGGACTCGATGGGCCTACAGTGATGTCGAATGTGAGCCAGGCATGGTGGTGTACCCCTGCAGTGTCAGCACTTGGGAGGCTAAGAGGGGAGGATCATTGCCGAGAGTTTGAAGCCAGTGTAGGCTGCATAGCGAGACATCTGCAAAAACAAAACTAACAAAGCCAAGTACAGGAAGAACAACTGAAGAGTTTGTTGTGAGTATCACATCTTGTAGAAAACACCATTAATACAAGATAAGACTTTAAAATCCATAATGCAGCTTTGATGAGTGGAGAAATCAGAAGCTTAGTGTTCTGGTTTTTCAAAGGAAACTGGACAAAAATAGCCTCGACTTGAGGAAAGCAGTCATTGGTGATGGAAGGTGATGTTTTCTCTGTGACCCAGAAACAAAGTGTCAAAGTTTGCCCTGGAAAATTACAGCTTCCCCGGATGCCATGCGGCGCTTGCACACGCCGGAGTCCCAGGAGTGCCCACTGGGTCCCCGGCCATCTGTGGTGTGGGGAAGCTGCCAGGTCGCCACGTATTCTGAAGCGGGCAGGGGCTGCGTCGATGGGCAGCGCTGTGTGACTCACTACCAGGCTGCTTGGATGGGCGTGCAGAGGAAGACTTCGGACAGTTGGCTGCCGGGTTTGCTGCTGAGGGATGCTCAGCATCCCTTTCCCTCGGGATGCTCTGCAGAAAGTAGGATCTGCCCAGTCGGTAGGACGTGTCACTTAGAGACAACACCACCCTGAAGAAACAGTTCTGAGGAGGCGTGGTGATGTGAGCCTAAATCCCCAACATTCTGGGAGGCTGACGCAGGAGGACTACAAGTTGAAGCCCAGCCTGGCCAACTTAAAGGTTTAAAAATGACTGGATGTAACTTAGTGTGAAGGCCCTGGGTTTAATAAACTAAACCTTTGGCTTGGTGGTCAGTGAGTTTGGGAGATTCTAACCAAATAAACTGCTTTGTTACACAGTCTGTTAGAGGTTTCAGTGTAGTGACCTCACTTAAACCTGGAGAAGGTGCTGAACAACTTAACACAACTCTTCCACCTGGCCCTGGTGACCCTTGGCCAGCCTGTCCTGTCTGTATTGGCAGTGCAGGCATGGCTGAGGCCAGAGTCCAGAGGAGTTCGGGCAGTTTCCAGAAGTCAGCCATTAGCCATCATATTGAGAAAGCACTGAGGTTACACAGCAGCTCTGCCAGGGCTCTCCCGGGTGCAGACACTTGCTTGGCAAATGTGAGTGCAAGCTGTCCATGTGTGGTGGGGAATGGTTGAGTCCTGCTGTCCACCCTGACTAGGTGTCCACCTATGAGGCCACAGGACATGGGGATGTGGGCTGCCTCAGGAGGGGCTGTCATAGCGAGCTCCTGAGACACACTCCTGGGAAGGCACATGCAAAGGGTTGGTCTGCTTGTCCTTCTGTTGGCTGTCACCAGGGCCTATGCCACCACCCAGGCATCTCCCGAGCTTGGAATATCCCTGAGAGATGGAGGCAGCATGTGGGGGCGCATACCTGTGAGCCCTGCACTCGGTAGGCAGAGGGAGGAGGACACTGTGGGCCGGGGTCAGCCTGGGCTGCAGGGTGAGACCCTGCCTAAACAAAACATAAAACACAGAATGTGAATCACTGGGGAGAAAGTCCCCTCGGGCTGTCCACTGCGAGCTGGGTGGCCTGGTTCTTCCTTTACCAATAGGCCCCTCTTACCAGCAGCTTCACACTTACCTGACCAATGATTGTCAGAAAATATCAAGTAACACATTCTAGAGTCAGTCTTATATATTTTTATCATGGTATATTACTACCTTTTTCTCGTTCATTTTTAATTATCATTTATCACGTGCAGGGACCTGTTTATGAAAAGTTTTTTTTTTTTTTTCTTTTTCTTTTTTTCCGGTACCGGGGATCGAATTCACGACCGCCTGCTTGCAAGGCAGGTGCTTATGCCACTGAGCTAAATCTCTAGCCCCTCATTTTTTTTTTTTTTTGTTCTTTTATGAAAAGTTTTTAACAATTCTTTATTAATTTTGGGTACGGGGATCTAAGTCACGACCACATGCTCACCAGGCAGGCGCTGTGCCTTTGAGCTGCACCCCCACCAGGGTCTCCCTTTCCAAGATGAGCCTTATCTTAGTGTTACTGGGTGCTGGGGTACCCAGGGGTCCCCCTGCAGAGAAGGACAGCTGAAAAACCGAGCCATATAGTTACCAATAGTAACAGTAGGGAAAAAAAGAAGTGTCTAAAGACAAAGAAACGCCCTGAAGAACAGAAGTGTGGGACAACAGTAGACCACCGCCTAGGGAGAGAAGGAAGCCACTGGGCAGAGGCCCCAAGGCAGCCCTCTTTAGTCCCGTCAGCAGATGGACGTCAGATCCCGCAGTCCTGCGCAGGCTTCGGAAGGTGTTCTGCGCATGCCTCCCGCCGTGACTGACAGGTTCTGGTGACTGACAGGTCATGCCTGTTTGCCCAGCCCCTTTGCTATACACCTCAATCTCCTGCCTTAGCAGATCTCTATGTATGGAAGAAAACAGCACATGAAGTGTTTGGTTCTCTCTGACTCCAGGCATCCTCTGCAGATAAGGGAAACTTCCATACTGACATGTTTCTTTGAATTCTGAATTGAAAAATAGTGGGTATTTTTCTTTGTTTTTAGTACTGGGGATTGAACCCAAGACCTTTGCACTGAGCTACATCCCCAGCTCTTTTTATTTTTTATTTTGAGACGGTCTTACTAAATTGCCCAGGTGTGGCTAGAATTTGCACTCCTCCTGTCTCAGCCTCCCAGAGTGTGCAGCCTCACCTGGCCAAAGTTAGTTCTTTTAATGTTAAGAAGTAAATCTGAATGGGTTGATTTGTTTCATAATGAGGATTTTTTAATAGGGACATTTTGCATAATAATCTAAGCAATTTCTGTGGTTCCAGCTATTTATAGAGCACATAAGATAAGCATTCTATCAAAAATGTTTGAGAAAAAACTTCTTGAAAGAATTGATATTTCTAGTTTGTATGCAGTTCAGTGAAGAAGTAAAAGGTAAAATTAATAGTTACTTGATAAATCTTGGTAAGGTCTTTTTTCCATAATTCCCAGAAATGGAAAAAGACTCAGAAGGACTGGAAAATGTTCCAGCCAAGTAATTTCAAGTTCTTTACCCTCAATAAAATTGAAGGCAGATGTCCTTGAGCTGCCCTTGGAGAGGATACTGACAACTAATGTTTGATGATGAATCACCATGCAGCCTCCAGCATATCATTTGGAAGCTTAAAGATTCAGTGACACCATTTCATTAAAAACTGCTTTCATTTCCATCTACTTATTTTGGTGAATAAAATTTCTTGGCACTTATATGTGAACAATTTTTTTAAAAAGCAGGAATAAAATTCATGCCAAACTCCTGCTCATTTAAAACTATGCATCCACAGAAAGTTAGAATAACTGCAAAACATTCTTATCTCATTAAGAGACTTCTTGTAAAATATTATCTTTGTGTTTATAACAAACACTAGGTGTTGAAGAAGGATTTATGGTCACTCAAAACAAAACATTTTTAATTTCTCTAGCACTGTGGAAACACAATTAATAAATAACTTTCAAATGCAAACTTGCATCATGTAGAACAAAATTTTGTGGGGAAAGATGGAAAGAAACACCAGAGAGAGGGGGAAAAATGAAAGATTTTACTTCTAAAGAAGAAATTTTTTTTTTGGTCTTTTTCCTTTTTATTGGTACCGGGGATCAAACTCACAACTGCCTGCTTACAAGGAAGAAGAAATGTTTTAAGTATGGCTGATCATGGCCATCAACTGATGCTATTTCAGTGAATATATTTAAGAGAGTAGTGTAGCTATTTTGTGTAAGAATTAATTTTGCAGACTTTAAGCAGATAAAAATTTGAGCTGGCACGCAAGAGGCTGAGTCAGGAGGGTTGCCATGAATTTGAGGTTAGGCTGGGCCATATAGCAAGACCTTGTCTTAAAACAAGGAAGGGGGCCGGGGATTTAGCTCAGCGGCATAAGTACCTGTTTTGCAAGCTCCAGGTCCTGAGTTCAATTGCCTGGCACCAAAAAAAAAAAAATAATAATCCTTTCACCATCTGATTGCTGCCAACCCCCACTCACCCCCACCAAAAAGTTCCTTAAAATTCACAGTGAAGAGAGAGGTGGCTTCCTTGTCAGATGCCGTCACTGTAATTTGCAGTAAGAAGTTTTCCTCTGTGTCACCGATGCACTGGTAACGGAGCCTCAGCACCCTGGGGCTGCTGCCTGGACTACCATGGGAGGGACAGAAGAAACTGACCTAGGGTGTGGCTAACATTTCCAGAACTTTTGTTTGGTTGGTTTTAGAGACAGGGTCTCACTCTGTAGTGCAGGCTGGTCATGAACTTGCTATGTAGCCCAGGCTGGCCTGGCACTCACAGAGATACTTCTGCCTCAGCCTCCCAAGTTCTGTGATTACATGCCCGTCCAGGATATGTGCTTTGTTTATTTCAGCCAATCACTAAGATTTGGAGGGTGTCCCCTTCAGTTATGAGGTTGAAGACCACCGTACATTTCCAGTATTAAAAGTATCCCTACCGGCCAGCTGTACCTATCTTGGGGGTGGGGGACAGAGAGGAAGAACTTCTATAATCCTGGAAATTCATTTCACTTAACTTGTTTGTTTATTACTGTAATAATCGTTTCAAATCTAAACATTTAATAGCATGATTTCCTACATAGAAATTACACACATATGACACATATAAATTATGTATGGAAATCATATACATATGTATACATATACACAAAAAGTATACATATCCTAGCTGGGTGTGGTAGTACACACCTGTTATCTCAGCACTCTGGGAGGCTGAGGCAGGAGGATCGCAAATTCAAGCCCAGCCTGGTCAACTTAATGACTTGGTGAGACCCTGTCTCAAAATAAAAAGTAAAAAAGGCTGGGATGTAGCTCCTTGGGAAAGCTTTGGGTTCCATCCCCGTGACTGACAATAAAGTCACACAGACGAACACATTCTACAGAGGCAAGGGTAGTTTCCGTGTGTACCTGAAAAACGCACATTTCATATGTTTATATTACTCATGATTTATATTGTCACACTATTCAATGTAATAGAGATTATACCGTCAGATCTCCAGACGTAGAGGCTGGCGTCCCCGCACACAGGTCAGGTACTCCAGGCACTGCGAACCACCCTTGGGGCACTCACTGGGCGATGGGCAGGGAGTGTCCCCTGCTGCACGCCTGTCCCCCAGGACACCAAGGGCCCAGGGTCCAATCCGTTGGAAGTATCTTGGCTATAGCTAAAAAAGACCCAGAACCGTGACATCGAGCGTCTCAGCAGCTCAAGGAAATGCCAGCCTCGCTCCTAAATCGAGCGCTACAGTGGCAAAGAAAGAGAAGCTCGGGGGAGTTGCGCGGGCCAAACTTATCCCTGCCATTTGGAGCAAATGTTGCCAGGCCAGGCTACAGGGCCCTGCGCCGAGGCTGCTCTGCCCCAGCCTGCAGGCCGAGAGAGGCGCTGTCCATGGTGGGTCCCAGCCCTCTGAGCAGCCCTGAGTTCTTTTTCTGTCTTTTTTTTTTTTTTTTTTTTTTTTGGTCTTTTTCGTTTTTATCGGTACCAGGGATGGAACTCACGACTGCCTGCTTGCAAGGCAGGCGCTTATGCCGCTGAGCTAAATCCCCAGCCCCTTTCTGTCTGTTTTTGAATCAGGGTCTGGCCGTCTATGCAGCAGGCTGGCCCTGAATTCCGGCAGTGCTCCTGCCTCAGCCTCCCGAGTGCTGGGATGACAAGTGTGTGCCACCTCTCCTGGCTCCCCCCTCTACATGTAAATAAAAGTGTGCATAAATTTAGCAAAATCAGTTTTTACTATCTCAGTGATAAATGAAAGGTGGACCAATGTTTAAGAGTAAAGGAAAGCACTTTTGCAGGAAATTTTAAAACTGAAACTGCCTGTTTTGGAAAGGCTGAAAGTTTTGAGAACAAGAAAGATTAATTTTGAGTCTTTGCACTAACAGTCAAAACGTAAGTGAAGCACATCACCTTAGCATTCAACACCATACAGTAATTACAGCTACTGAAATCCTAAGAGAAACAACACCAATTAAACGTAAAACAAGATCGCTTAATGTGCTTATGCACAGGATGCTGAGCTCAGGTCAACACGCGGCACATTGCCCAGTGCTCTAAGAGTTAATTTGGCTTTTTTTCTTTTCCCTCACAGGTAGTGGCTATATCGTTCCTTGGTAAGCTCCTCTGGGAAATGTCCTTTCCTTTGGCCCTGTTTTGTTTGGTTTTGTTTTGAGACAATGTCTGGCTCTGTAACACAGGCCGGCCTTGAACTCACTGCAAGCGTCCTGCTTCAGCCTCCCAGAGCATGTGTTCTCTATTTCATGAGCAGTGTTCTCTGTCTGTCCAGCCATGGTGCATCATCAGGGAGAGTCCCATCTGTCATTCCTCCCCTCCTGTGACTCTGAATTGCTTTTCCCGTCCGTGGAAATGCCAGGGATAAACCATGGGGCCCGTCAGTGTCAGTCACCGTCAGCCACAAATCTGAACTTGACAAGTTTATCCGGAGATTTCCCTCCTGGTCAAGGCACGTTTAAATCAGATTGACTCAATCAGCTAGGATTAAATTAGAACATTAATTATGGCCTTTCCTTTTCAGGGGCTGCCTTGCTTCCACGGAGCTTTTGAGACAAAAAGTATGAAGAACTGTGGGTTCCGAACTTCAGCTGCAGAGCTGAAGAAACTAATTTAGAGCTCAGAAAACTGTGTGTGTATAAAACCAAATTTCTAACTCTGTGCAGGGAGTTCTAAAACCAAGACCCAGGCCTAAGAAGAGAGTGTGCTCACGTGTACATGTTGATCAGAAATATGAGTGTTCAGGTTAAAAAAAAATCATCACAGCAGAAAGCAGCGTGGCCAGAACCCCCGAATCTTCGCTTTGGGCCCACCCAGCCCACCGCTGGCGTCCTCTCTGGAGGATCTTCAGCTGCACTGTCCTGGCTGCCTTAGGGTCCGGAGTGGACCCAAAACTTTTCCCTTTTTGACTCTGGGGAGGAGTCAAAGGTCACACAGTGTCAGATTTGGTGACTAAAGCGGATGAGGACATCTCGTTCTGCTTTTAGGAACTGCCTTTCCCTCGATGGCTCTCGACAACGGAACTTGGTGTATTTCTGATCCCACTTCATGAAGACCCGTGCAAAGAGGCCTCCAGAGCTTCTGCAGAGAGCGGCGAGGATGCTGGGATGGGTGCGTTCAAACCGAGGGGAGGGTTTGGAGGGGGATTCGGGGCAATGTGTGCTTTGCTGTAATCTTTAAAATTTACACATGCTCTGTCTTTGGGTCACCCTTCAAGTGAGGCAAGGCAAGTGCTCTTCCCAATCTCCCCATAATGGCAGTGTGGGAAGAGGAGGGGACGCACCATAGGAAGAAATACCACATCGCGTGTAAGAACTATTTCAAAAGCACATGGCCACCCTAGGAGTACAGCAATCATTGGAATCGACCATTGAAAAATAATGTCAATAAAAAGGATTAAAAGATTTTTACCAAATTTGCTAAATGCAGTGCTGCACTCCTGTCATCTCACCACTGAGGCTGAGGCGGAGGACCACAAGTTGGAACCTAGCCATGACAATTTAGTAACTTGGCTCTACCTTATCGCAAAATAATAAAAGTAAAAAACCAACAAGGTCCAATACTTAGAAAAAAAGAAAAAAGAAAAGGACAGAGTGACAAAAAATGAAAAAGTCAGACAAAAAAGACTGCCTCAGCTGGCGATTGCATAGCGCTTTTCCCGCTGAGCACATGGCCCCGCAGTTCCAGAGGTGGCCAGCAGGTGGCGTGCTGGCTCCACGGCGCGGGCCTCCAGAGTGGGCGCGCTGCGTCCACAGATCCCCTCCGGTAGGTGGCGCTGTAGCTCCGGGTTGCAGCCCGCGCGTGGCAAACGGCGCCCCTGCAGAAGCGGGATGCGGCCCGCCTCGCCGGGGTCGCCTATGCGCCACGCCCTTTGCCCTTGGATGTCCGGGCGACCAGGGAGCTGGGGTCTGCAGCCAGCTCTGGAGCAAGGGGGACAGGGCGCCATCTGTCCTCTCTCCTCCTCCCAGGGACTCTGAACGCACACGGTGAGGACAGCCGGCCCGAATGCAGGTGACTGGCTTCGTGTCCCCAGTTTCCTGGGGCTGTGCATGCTCACCCACCGCTCTGAGGCGCCGCTGCAGCACCGCGACCTCGAAGCCTCGCTGCAGTCCTCCCTCCAGTCTGGAACGCGGGTGCCAGCGCCCCACTAGCCCTGTCCCGCAGAGGAGGCCCCGCCTCGGCGGCGGTGATGGATTCGGTGTCAGCGGTCAGGAAACGCGCCGCTGCTGGGGCAGACTCGATGGCGCCACCCAAACACCTGCTTGGCCCAAAAAGTGGCCCCAGGTGAGGCACGGCCTGTCTCACCCTTCCTTCCTCAGTTCCCGGCCTCCGTGATCAGCCTTCCAGGGCGCCCCTCCCCCAGCATGAGACCCAGGGGTGTCCCTGCGCGTGCAAAACAGGTCCCAGGTGCGGCCCAAACAGCCTGGAGGCCCTGGCTTCCAGGCACTGCGGGCGCCCTCCTCCCCACCCTCACCTCCCAGGCCTGGTGGCAGTCAAGGGTGAAGGGCGATTTCAGAGTCAGCGGCTCGGAAAGCTGCCGGCCAGGGCAGGTCTTCTGCAGCCTGCGTGGCTACAGGTGGAAGAGAGCCCAGCTTCAGGCCCTGGATCCGGGAGGGCTGTGACCCCAGCACTCTGGTGGTGAGGCAGCGCGGCTGCATGTCTCAAAGTTTAAAAAAAAAAAAAAAAAAGAAAGAAAGAAAGAAAAAGAAAAGAATGGTTGGGGATGTAGCTCAGTGAGAAAGCCCTGGGTTCCTAAAGTCCGTGGCACTGTTCTGCCCTCTCCCGCTAGAGTTATCTAATTCCTGAATCTGCAGTTTATTACCCTACCACGAGTCTTCCTAAAAGACCAAGAGACTTTCCAGGCTCCACAGTGACTTTGCTCTGACATCCAGGATCACAATCCCTAGTAACTCCGACCCTCCCTCCCAAAGGACTAGCAGAGCTTCCAGGTGTCCAGCCTTTCTAGTCCCTAGAACTCCTACACAGCAGCGGGGCCCCTTGCCTCAAACTGCTGCCCTGGCCACAGTCTGATAAGAGTCTCTTGAAGGCTTAATGGGTGGGAAAGGAGAGGAAAGAGAAAGGGTTAAACGGAAAGAGATAAGGGAAGAAAGAAGAGAATGACTGCAGCTTGGGGCATGCAAGACAGATCTTAAAAATCATCCGGAATTCAGGCATTACTGCAGACACATTTTATTATAATCTTAATACAGTCTACATAAATTTGAACTCATATTTATTTGGGTTCTGTTATAACATAGCATAATAAAAATCAAAGCACTGGTACTCTGAAATAAAGCAGGCAATCCCCGGTCAATAAACACACTTGATTTATTTTGTATAAAAGGTTAAGTTTACAACTAAACTTTTATAAAAAGTTTAGCATGAATAAGTACAGCATTACACATTTGATGCAGAAATACACATCTCTGCCACTATACAAGAAAACTCTAATTAAAGAGTTCACAAAGTTCCACTCAATATATATATATATATTTATATATAAATATATACACAGCATTCAGTAGGCTTGCGTCAAAAAGGTAATTTCTGACCAAAGACTTCATTTAAGTAACTGAATACTGAATCCTTCTGGTAATCACGCTCCACCTTTGAAAAAAGGCAAAGTCTACTTAGATTGGGCAATTCCTTGTGATTTTAACTCCCCATGGTGGGAATAGTATATAAAGAAGACCTTCCAGCTGCAGAAAGGGCATTTAAAAGTCTTTTTCATAAATAGCGAATATCACAGTCCAGGTCAGACAACATCCTGGAAAGATGATTATTCTTAGCTGTCCTTCTTATTTTGCTTTTGAAAAATGTCCATTCAAACTTGTTGTCCTCTTGGAAATGGTTGAAAAGTTCGGCGTCTTATAAGTTCCTGCGGACTTGTTGTTTTTGTTGTTGTGCAAAAAGAAAGAGAGAGAGAGACTATGAAAGAAAAAGAAAGGAAAAAAAAGTCATGAACACCTGCAAAAGATCGGGAGAGAAAGGCGTGTTTAGCAGACAGAACACAAGCCAAGGGCAGAGGCCGGCAGCCTGGCGCCGCCGAGGAAGCCGCAGTTTGAATATTTAACCAAACACTGCGAACCCTGGCGTCCACATGCAGCACACAGACTCGGCCTCCAAGGCGCAAATTAAACATGAAAATCACAGAGACTCCAGGGAAAACTTCCCAACCCAATCTCCTATTTGGATTTCCAGCGGCAGTGCTCACAGGCGCCAGGCTGCTGCTTGTAACAATTACTTGATTGGAAACAGCCCTTCAGTGAGCAGATAGGGAAGACTGGGAACCCACAGCCAAAGAGCACAGGGGTCCCCGGCCATCGGGAGAATCACAGGGCTGTGCTTTCAGTGAAGGAGGATGGCTGTGGAATTTGTGGCAGTACGATTAATTACAGCGGAGGTTAGCACCTCATAGTACCGGCGAAAGAAACAGCAGCCAGGGGAGGAATTACGTTTGCTATAAAAGCCAACACACACACACACACACACACACACACACACACACACGCGCGCGCGCGCGCGCTCTTCCCCGGGCCACCTTCTTACTAAGTTCCCTGGGGAACATTCTGGGCTCTTGAGTAACCAGCGGTACAAGCCCCTTCTTGTCTGGTAGGACTACTTAGCACACATATGACAAGGGAGTAAGCACGTATTTACTAAATAAAACATTTGACCGACGAGCAAGGGACCTCACACGGGCGAATTACAAAAACACGCGCACGCACTCTAAGAGACACAAACCAACACTCACCCTTTATTCAGCCACAGAGTGCTTTGCTGTCGTTTGATGTTAAGTCAGAAGGGAATTCGGATGCCTAGAGGGGAAGAGGATAAAGGCGCGATGTTAGTCTTTAAGGGGAAAAAGAGCCTCTTTTTTTCACTAAAGTAATCCACACATCAGCAAGTTGCACGAAGCACGTTTAGACCACCATGCACGCTACACGCGTTAATTCACACGTCAGAACTTACTAGCAATTGCACGCACGGCTCAATCTGCAGGAAGACTTTTTAAGGGAATAAGGGAATTAGCTTCCTTGGAAGACTCAGTCTGGACCTTGCTCCTAGAAATGACAGCCTCGCCGGTGCCTAGCGCGGGGCACTGGGGCAGAGCTCACCTGCAAGGACAGGATGCTGATGTCCGTGTTGAGCGTGGTCAGCGGCGTCCTAGACGCCTGGTTCTGCCCAGGTCTCGGGTGGTGCAAGGTGACGATCGTGGGGTGGGAGTCGAGGGCAATCTGCAGGTCCAGGATGTAATCGATGACGTGCTGCAGTATTTCCATCTTGCTCACCTTCTTGTTCTGGGGTATGCTGGGCACCAGCTCCTTCAGCTTGGAGTAGCAGTCGTTCATGTTGTACAGCAGGCTCATCGGGTCGTCCACCGGGGTTTTGCTCCGGGAGATGCCCAAGCTGTGGTCCGACAGGCTGTTTTTCCTAACGGACCTCACCGGACTGAAAGCTTTCATGCTGATCGCGGGGCGAGGAAGAAACAAACCGGGTTGCCCTGGAGTTCAGGCCGCCGCCTGCAGAGAGAGTTGCGCTAGGCACCGGGCTCGGCTCAGAATGAAGCGCGAGCCCGACGGGGCGGATTTTATTTGCGCTCGCCGGGGACATTCAAGCGGCCATTCTTTCGTTCCTATTGGTGGAAAGCGGTGCGTCCGTCAGGCTGAGGGAGCGCTCCTATTGGCTAGTTCGGGAACGGGGTGAACGCTCGGTTCTTCCGCATTCGCAGCCAATCCTCGTGAAGTGGGTGGGGCCTGCGCGAGCCCAGCTGGGCTGGTAAATAGAGTACAGTAAACCGGCGCCCGGCGCGGGCCAGTGCCAGGGTATGGCACGTCCTCGATTTTAAGTTTAAATGCATGCGCACCCTAGCTCGGGGGGTGCGCCCCAACGAAAGCTAGCAGCTCGCAGCAGCCCTAAAGTCACAGCTTCAGGGGACAATGTCACAATGCCCTGCAGCCCACGGGACGGCTTCAGGACACAGCCAGCCCTGCAGGAGCAGAGGGAGAGGGAACCAATAGTTGTGCTGCTGGAGGCCACGAGTGCAGAGTGAGTCCCGTCTCTAGACAAGGAAAAACTTTGTTAAAGGAAAAAAAAAAACCCTACCAACGCATGCATTCGGGGAAGGGTTTAGTGTGGGATTTTGCAAAGCAGGAGTCATTGTTGGCAAATCAGTAAGATGAGTGCATTTGGAATCCGCGTCCATCCACGCTGGCTCTGACTGCTAAGGGGCACGGGAGTCGGGGAGGGGACACCACTCCTGGCAGGACTGTTACAACCATCCCGTGACTCGGAAATCCTTAGGACAATCTACACACTGAAACTGCATTTCCACACTGCCCTTCAGGGGACTGAGTCTGTCTGATTACGCACAAACCTTGATTTCTGGGGTTGCATTCCCACACCTAGCCATTCATCCACCTCTTCTCCCTTTATTTAAGCAATTATTTTACTATGTATGAGACTTGGAATCCTTTCAACACAGGTACCGGAGGCACTGGAGTTCCCGAGAACTCATCCTTTTGATCTAAATAACTTTACAGCTCCAGACTCCAAATATTTTAATTCACAAAGAAGTCCTGCTTGACTGAGAACTGCAGAGTATTCACGGGTTGTGTGTTGGGGAGGTGGGAATCATACCAGGGTCATGTAAAAATCATAGTAAAAAACACACTAGAGGACTCTGGAAAACATGATCTTAGCATCTTGCTTTTTCCTCCATCTCCGCGCCCTTTACATTTAAGAAAGAGGAAGGAACCAGGAGGTTGCAAATAAAGCTCTAAAGGGGAAACGGTATTTTTCCTTCAATTAATGATTAATTCCTCGGCTGGTGGGCCAGGCTGACCTCCCTGACAACAGCGTGCCCTAGGGCTTTTCTCTGGGGAGGCCCCGTTGCTGGCAGTGCAGTAGGTGTCACTCCATAAGACCCAGCCACTCCAGCTTGGAGAATGAAGGCTGAGAATGGAGGCCATGGAGACCTTTCCTGGGCCCTGCCCACTAACTCATCCCTGTCTTCCCCACAATGATGGAGGAGCCAGGTCGCCTGATTATCAAGCCTGGCAATGATTTACCCTCCGACCTCCCCTCCCCTTCCCAAGCCTTCTGATGTACTTTGTGTGTGTTTCTCTGTCACATCCTTGCCGCAGCGGGACAGATTTTGTTTTGACATTATTTTGGTTCATGATGTTATACTCTGACTATTTTACAATAATAGCCAATGTAAACAAACATCTTTGGGATTCTCAGATTATTACTTATGATTCTTGGACATGGCCGGCGCTTCAGTCCTCACACATTCCTCTGCTTTCCCCAAGGACACCGTATGTTACCGTCCATGACAGCCTCTCGGCCCCACGCATGAAGCCTGGGGCTGGATGCTAATGTGCTTCCCCTGTGGTTCTGAGCAGCGCTTTCTCCCAGGATCGTTTTTTGTATTCTGCTGTAGTAAAACTGCTAAATATGGTGAAAGTTTTCTGGTGTTGCTTTCTTTAGCTGCCTCATGGAGTCCAGTCTGCCTGGCCCTGTTGAATTCGATTCTATTGGCAAGCTACGCGGTTTTGCATTCATTTAAAGATCGTTTTGCTGAGGATCAGAAAGCGTATAAGTTAATGATTTAAAAAAAAAAAAAGGCCTGCGTTACTAGTTGTCTCAGCAAGGCCAAGCTTTTAAATCACCTTTAAAATTATGCTTGGGGTGGGGGTGCTTGATAGGAAGGGGGCAATCGAATTGGAGCATTTTGGGGGTAACTTTAAAAGGTACTAAAAAGCCCGCAGATTAGGCTGGGGATTTAGCTCAGCGGCATAAGCACCCGCCTTGCAAGCAGGCGGTCGTGAGTTCGATCCCTGGTACCGATAAAAATGAAAAAGACCAAAAAAAAAAAAAAAAAAAAAAAAGCCCGCAGATTGGCGTCTATGTGGGTTTGCCTTTCAGGCTCTGAAGTTCACATGGTCCCAGCTGCAGGAAGGGCTGCATCCGTGGGTGGTGGAAAGGTGCGAACAGTTTCCGGCGGGGACTAGGGTGTATGGAAGGCGATCCTTGACCTCTCCCGCTCACCTACTGGCTGACCCTACATTGAAGACACCCAGGGGCCGCTTTTCAGGTTCCCCAAGCCTAGTCGCGCAGCTTGCAGGCCTGCCGCGCGCCCCACCCCAGCCAGGCTGCGGGCGGTAATGAGAAGCAGCTCGGTGCGCCGATCTCGGCCAGGACCCACGCGTGGGGGATCCCACGTGGCGGGGGCGCGCGCGAGGTGCTCCCGGCACATCTGGCGCAGTGGGGCGCGCTAGCCTTTCTCCCCTCGCCGCCTGTACCTCCACCCCCGCTCGGTTTTGTTCTCACAGCTCTGTCCATTCCGCCCGTGACCCCCCGAGCGATCCCTGACAGGTGATGAATTGGCAGCGGCGGCGCGCGGGGCCGGGCCGCGGCGGGGCTGGAGCCGGAGCCCCGGAGCAGACTCTCCGGCGCCAGGCGCGTGACGCCGCCCATTCACAACGCCCCGCGGCCGGGTCCTCCCGGCGCCGCTCCGGCGGCTGCCATGGCAACCACGCCGTCACTCAGCGCGCGCGCCCGGAGGATCAATGCCTGTGAGGCCCGGCCCGCGCGCACCTGCAGCCGCCGCGCGTCTTAGGTTTCCCGCGATTTGGGGAGAGGGAAGAAGGGGGGAGGACTGGAAAGAAAATCTTCCTTTTGGTAGGAAGCAAAAAACAAACGAACAACAACAACAACAAACCCCAGGGAGGCGTATTGTGGCTTTGGACGTTGCCAAAGCAAAAGGTTTTGCTTTATTTCATTTGTTTTTGCAAGCGAAGGCATCCAGGACGGGTCTGGCGCGGTAAGGAGGTCGCTTGTGCTCTGCGCAGCCGAGACTGGTTTATCCCTTTGGCCCCTCTGACTCCTCACTGCAATAGCTTTGATCTGGACTTTTAAAAATACCTCTCAAGGACCCCCCCCCCACCCCCAAACCCTGGCCCCTTCGGCCCCACTGTCTTGCGCTTCGGAGCTCTCGGAGGTCGCGCCAAAGTTCCGCACTTATGCGTTTTGCAGGGCAGTAAACGTCACCCAGCCCCAGTCCGGGAGAGGCGAGGAGGGCGCCTGCCGCGCTCCCTGGTTACCACTGCAGGGCGGGCCGGGCCCGGCCGGCGAGCGCCGCGCAGGGCCCCCTCGCCCGGCCTCAGTAGAGGCCGGAAACCTGCAGCCACGGCCGCCGCTTCCCCGCCGGCTTTATCTCCAGGGAAAGTTCCATTTTAAGAATCAGATGCCAGCATTCCCGGACAGCTTACGGCATCCGATCCCCGAGGGCGCGCCTCTGCTGCGGGGCTCTGGCGGCGGTTATTTATCGCCGTCCCGGGGGCGCCGCGGGCGCGGGCTCCTCCGCCGGCTAGCAGCGCGCAGCGCGGGGGCGGGGCGGGGCGCGGCGCCCGCGGTGCTGTAGGCTTCTAGGAATCGGCATCTGGATCGCATAAGGATTAGACTTTCTGCTGTCCGTGTTTATTTAGTGTTTTGGCAAGAGGGAGCCCTTACGCCGAAACCAGATAAACGATTCTGGGTTTATAACAGCGCTACGCAGCCCCGGCGAGGCGAGGCGAGGCGGTGGCCGGGGTGGGGGAGGGGAGCAAGCCCGACACGAGGTTTATTTTCCCAGCTGGGTGTCTCTCCGACTTGCCTGCTTTCTTATGCTTAGGGTGGCGCACAGCTACGAAAGCCCTAGCCAAGCGCCCAGTGGCGACGCCGACTTCGCTGCCCCCCACCCTCGCCTTCCTTCCTTCTAGGACTGTGATGCTCTCCTGTGGACCCCGAGAGCCCCAGGTGACGTGGCCGTGCCAAATCCTGTTGCGTGCTGCCGTGTAACCCCCGCCCTAGGGCAGGATCCCTTTTCGGCTTCCTTCAAAGAAAGCAAAGTTTGGGCGCAGGGGCCGATTTCACTGCCTGCGCTGCAGCGAAGTGTCCCGATTTGGGTCGCCTTGGCTTTTCCAAAGGATTTCCCTTTGTCACCAAATTAAAAAAAGACAGCAAATTAACTCAAGCGAGAGATAAGGTCTTGGAAAACCACCACGAGCTGGCGGGAGCCTGATGGGCGTCGCCAAGCCAGAGCGCTGGGAGGTGCGGGGCGCGGGCAGGGTCACTGCAGAGTGCAGGGACCCCATGCGTCCGCAGGAATCGCAGCAGCCAGCGACAAGGGCAGACTCGTCTGGGAATGAAGCTGCACCTAATATTATCATGCGACTGCAAAAACCGAAGGAGGCCGGGCCGCTGCCCCTAACAAGAAACACATTGCGCGCCTGTCCCGCCCCTCCGCGCGTTGGCCCCGGTTATCCCTTGCGCTCGAGCCAAGCCGTTGACCTCGGCGGGCGGAGCCGCGCGCCCCGCGTCGCCCCGCGCGCGCGCGCCCGTCTGCGTGCGTCCCGGAAGCTTGTAGGCGCGTTGCCTTGAGCCCTGGTGCCACGCACTGGGGCGGCGCCAGCTCGGGTTTGTTTGGGTACAAACTTGGGTTTTAAAAACCAGTGTATACCCCATACTTTCCGCTTGCTTAGGCGATCGCCACTGGCGTCTGTCGCCTCCCTTCCCCCTACGATGGCCCTGCGCAGCCTCTCCCTGCCCAGTTACTGGGACTGCACACTCTTGGGACCGGCGAGCCCCTGCCACGCACCCAACGCGTGACGCCGCGCCTGCTTCCGCGGCAGAGCCCAGGACAGAGGCTGGGGACGCTGAGAGCGGCAGGGGCCCTCCTGGAGAAGGGCCCTAGGCTCAGGGCAAAGACCTTGGTTTGCTAAATGCTGCTTTAATCCATGCATTTAACTTTAACCAGTTCGCCTGCCTTTTCCCAGAGCGCGTGAAGAACGCGGATAATCCCGCCATTGGCGACGCATGTGGGTAACTGTGGGAGGCTGAGGCGAGAGGATCCCAAATGAGAGCCCAGTGCGAGCAATTTAGAGACCCTATTTCAAAATTAAATAAACAAAAATGCCTGGGGATGTAGCTCGATGTGAAGGTGCTGGCTCAATCCCCAGCAATACACAAAAACTAACTTTTTGAAAGTTAGGCAGGCGCTGACTCTATGTCTCAGCAGAAGAAACTGAAGCAAGGATCAGTGACAGACTCCTCTGTGGCAGGTTAGACTCCAGCCCACATTTCCTGCTAGGGGCAGAGAGGTGTGTGACCCTCACGCCAGGTGGAGTATTGATTACCCTTTTTGTTGTTTTAATCTTGAATTTTACCACACCCTACATGGCCCAGAGGAATGAATCTGTGAAACGCTCTTTCCCCTTTCCTCCAGAGTTTTCAAACCTGACTGTATACTTACCTCACGGCACTCTAGGAGACTGAGGCAGGAGGATCCAAAGTTTTTGCCCAGCTTGGGCAGTTTAGTGACTTAGTGAGACTTGTCAACATTTAAAAAATTTTAAAAATTAGCTCAGGGTGGAGGCCCTGGGTTCAATCCCCAGTTCTGGAAAATAAATTTTCCTGGAGGGAGGAATACTAACTTACAAAAAGAAATATTGTTAGGTACGTTGGCAAACACCTGTAATACCAGCACACAGGAGGCTGAAGCAGGAGGGTTGCCATAAGTTTGTAGCCAGCCTGGGCTATATAGTGAGTTCAAGACCTGTCTGAACTATGCTGTACTAGACCCTGTCTCAAAAACAGAATATTTACCAGGATTTTTTATTTTTTATTTTTTATTTTTTTTGTCTTTTTGAGACAAGCTCTCACTATGCAGTTCAGGCTGGCTTAAGCTCACTTTGTAGCCTAGGCTGGTTTTGAACTCGGAACAAGCCCCCTGTCTCAGCCTCCTAAGTGTTGGGATTACAGGCGCGAGCCACCATGTCCAGCTATTTACCAGGATATTTTACTGGCCTTTCAGAACATGAGATGTGAAGTGAGTTGTGTGTGCATCTTCTCCACACATCGTGGACTCCTCAGAGCCACTATGTCCTGACTGCTGACCTTGAGGAGTGGCCAAGCTCCCTGCCAAGTCTGGGGAGAGCATGGGGTCAGGAACGTTCTCCGAGCTCAGGCTGCACACAGGCCGAGCAGCTCAGGGGCCCTGGCCATCTTCCAGTAGGAGGGGACCCAGGAAAGCAGCTCTGCCTGTCTGTCATCCCACTGGGGAAGGGAGGACCTGGTCAAATGCAGGACACCCATTTATTTGTTTATCTTGTTTTATTTTTATTTGTTCTGGGTATGGAACCCAGTGCCATTGAAGGTAGCTCCCCAGCTCTTACAAATTTGTTTGTGTTGAGAGGGCTCTGGTTGAGGTACTGTGTTGCTGGACTGGGCTTGAAGCCTCCATCCTTCTGCAGGTATGCATCTTACATGCAGCCAAGAAGGCCACTGTTAAATATCCATTCTTTTTTTGTCTTTTTCCTTTTTATCGGTACCAGGGATCAAACTCACGACTGCCTGCTTGCAAGGCAGGTGCTTATGCCGCTGAGCTAAATCCCCAGCCCCTCAAATATCCATTCTTAAAGCCGGGTGTGATGGTGCTCACCTGTAAGTAAGGCCAGCACTCAGGAGGCTGAGGCAGGAGGATTACTGAGAGTTCAAGGCTAGCCTGGGTTACAAAGCAAGACCCTGTCTCAAAGGATCAAAATATCTTCGTTGTGCTCTGGGACTCTGCAGTCACAGAGTGGGCAGGTGGAGCAGTGAGGGGCACACAGAGTGCAGGGTGTGCACCCAGAAAAGAGCTGTCCTTCAGAAGCACAGAGAAGGCCCCAGTTGTGCATGGTGTTAATGTAACCCCGCCTGAGCCAACCAGGACATAAGCAGGGAGCTGTGCTCACAGCCTCCTCGTGGACGGCTGGGTGAGCTAAGGAGGCTGCGAACATCGGACCATAATGCGTCCGTAGTAAAGCAACAAAGTGCGCAGTAAAGCAAGGCCCAGGGGCGTGGCAGGAGTCACGTCCTTCCCCAGGCTGGAACAGAGGGCAGGTTTCTGAGTCCAGAAATCACAGCCATGAGATGGAGATGGAGTGCATCCCATTATCTGTCATCCATCCATGTGTTCATCTGTCTGTCCACCCATCCATCTGTCCATCCTTCCATCATCCACCCATCCTTCTGTCCATCCATCCACCATCCACTCATCCTTCTGTCCATCCATCATTCACCCATCATTCTGTCCACCCCTCCATCATCCACCCATCCATCTGTCCATCCATCATCCTCCCATCTGTCCATCCATCATTCACCCATCATCTGTCCATTCTTCCATCATCCACCCATCCTTCTGTCCACCCATCTGTCATCCACCCATCCTTCTGTCCACCCATCCATCATGCACCCATCCTTCTGTCCACTCATCATCCACCCATCCGCCTGTCCATCCATTCGTCATTTACCCATCTGTCTCTCCATCCATCCATTCACCCATCATTCCTCATCCATTCATCTTTTCCATCCATCCACCTGTTCTTCCAGCTGTTCTTCCACCCATATAGTATTTACTGAATTCCTACTCTGTGCCCTGATTCTCCTGGAGTTCAGGAAGCTTCTGTGGGCTAAACTGATGCCTCCCTACTGGCTGTCCTGTTCCAGTGGTTTCCTGCATAGCTGCTGACCATGACTGTGACCATGACCAGCAGTGCAATGGGGAGGGGAGGCAAAGGCCCCCAAGAGGACAGGATAAAAACTAGAATCCAGTGTTCTGGGAGGCACATGGAGACGGTGTCACTTGAGCAAGGATGGCAGGAGATCAAGAGGGGGCACTCAGCAGTGTTGCATGGTGTCACACAGGGCTCTGGAGGTGGCTCCATCACCCAAAATTTGATGCAGAGACAGCACCAGGGCACACAAGTGGAGACCACGAGACCCCAGGGACCCCAGCATTTGAGGACGGCTGCCTAGAGCTGCTCTGTGGACAGCAGTGACAGGAGCAGGTGTCAGTTGGGACAGCCCCTGTGGACAGTGCCTTGAAGGGAGGAGAGGCATCGCCCGAGGCTGGCAAGGCCCTTTGGGCCCAGGAAGGTGCACGGCATGGTCTCCTCCCCAGGACAGGGAGCCCAACCTTGGTTCTCACCCAGAAGGTTTTATCTGCATCTTTCCATCCGGCCCCTGGGCTGCCCTGGTTCTCTCAAGTCAGGGAAGAGAGGTGGCTTTGCCTTTAGGTTCTGCTTCACTGCATGGCTGTGGGCTTTGTGGGGACACCAAGGCAGCTGGCTTGCTTGGGTTAGGCACAGGATCTGGAAGTCAATCAGCTGGCACAGGGTGGTGGGCAATCATGATGACTGCTGCTGGGTTCCCATAGACCAAGGTTGGTGACAGACAGGTGGGGAATCTCAGGGGGCTAACCCTTGGCCTCCAGCAATCCTGGCTTCCCCTGTGGATTCTTCAGGCCTCCAGGGCTGCTTCCATGGAGATGCAGCTGGGCTGGCAGTTGCTCATCTAAATTTCTGTTTGAGATTAGCAGAAGTTGGGTGTGGTGATCCATACATCTGTCATCCCAGCACCCTGGGAGGCTGAGCCAGGACGATTGTAGACTGTAAGTTTAAGCCCAGCCTGGGCAACTTAGTGCCTTAGCAAGACCTTGTCTAAAAATAAAAAATAAAATAAAAATGGGGCTAGGGATGTAAAAAAAAAAAAAAAAAAGTGAAAACAATCTTCAGGAATCCTTTGAAAATTATCCTTAAATTCTAAAAGTCAGTTCACTTCTTGGTCAGGATCCAAAAGCAAGGACCCATGTCCAAAATGTCATTGTCTGGAAAAACCAAGGTGTCATAATGCTGGGGGTGTGGCATGTGGACCTTGATCTTGAGGCTGGGGGGGGGGGTGTAACCTGGGGGCAGGGTGTGGCCTTGGCACCAGTGGCCGAATACTGCTTCCTGACCCTGCCTAGAAGGAAAGTCCTAGGGTCATCAAGGCACCTGTCCCTTTCCCTTTAACAGTGCCGCTGGGGTTCCAGGAGACTTCTCCCTTTCCTGTCACAGTGACTGCCCAGCACCTTGGCTCCAGCCAGGTTGCTCTGCCATTGGGACTCATCCTTAGGTCACAGGACAAGTGGGCAGTGGGGCTTGGTGGAGGGCTCTCAGCCCTGGGGACAGGATGCTTCACCTCACAGCAGGGGCAGGGCTTGGGCAGAGGGCTGCTGGGCGCCTGGCCGTGACTCCGGGCACCGTCTTCCTGGATGTTTTCTTTCATTTTCTCTAGAGATAGTCATTCGGAAAATTGCTAACAAAACAAAGTGAAGCTATAAAATCCCAAGGGTACGGCTGAGGATTTAGCTCAGCAATGTAAGTGCCTGCCTGGCAAGCACAGGGTTGTGAGCTCGATGCCTGGGACCGAAAAAACAAAAAGCCAAAAAACCTGAGGGTACACGTGACAACCTTGATCACTTGAAAAGCTGCATTTTAGCAATGACAGCCGGAAGCAAGAGGAGAAATCAGTGCCATCGACCCACACAGAGACCTTTCATCCCCCAGCCACCTTGGTTTTTGCAAGAGGACTGGAATTCTCCTTTGGCAAATACCCACCACTGTCACTAACCATCAGCTGCTGCATGCAGGGTCCACTTAGGAAGGATGCAGCCTGTGGAGATGCAGCTTGGGCCCTGAGCCTCCACTCCCGTCTCCAGCAGCCTGTGCCTACCCCACACAGTCCAAGCTATTCCAGTGTATGTCTGACCTGCCGCTAGTTACAGATTGGGTGTTTTGTTCACCATGAGTTTTCACATCGATTTTGATTTCTTAAATATCACATAATATTTCTCTAGATCCCTGAGTCGAGACTCTGATGAACCTCATCCTGGAGTGGCCTCACAGTTCTTCCAGTGTGTGCTTGGTCTAAAGCATGGGGGAGGCTGGGGTTAGCTCAGCGGCTGGAGCGCTTGCCTGCTCATTGTGAGGTCGTGAGTTCGATCTCCGGTACCAAAAAATAAATAAAATAAGTGAAGTTTGAAAACCAAGTCTCTTGAGGATCCTTCCCTCTGCTTAAACACACTTGACCCCTCGTGCATTTACACCGACTGCCACAGCTCCAGGTGCTGTTTCCTGGGGGCCGGCGGTTGTGCTGTCCTGGCTGCCTCATTGTTCACATAGGCATGCACAATCATGCACACATAAATACACACAAATACGCAAATACTTAATGCAAACACATGTTTTCTTTAAGTTCAGAACAAAGGAATAGGAAGCTAAATGCTAGGACAGGACCACCAGGAAACTCCAGCCAACTTGATAATCTTGTACTTTTAGTTTTACTATTCCAAAATACTGAAGGACAAGATTTTTGTATGACAGGACAGTGTTTAGGTTGCTCGGCCATTGGCAGTTGGACTTCTGCAGAAGTAGTGATTCCAGAAGCTTATAATATTCACGGAAAATCAACATCTCAAAGCACGGGATACAAGCCCTAGTTCAGGCCAGCACAGAGGAGGTTACTTAGGACAGCAGCTGGTCTCACTGTGAGATAAGGGTGCAGAATTCAGGGGTGGAAGCCACAATGCCTGACTCTCTACATCTGACATCTGTCTCCCAAGAGGCCAAGGATTTTTTTTTTTTTTTTGAGACAGACATTATGTAGTTCAGGCTGGCCTTGAACTTGAGGTGATCAGTCGGTCTGCCTCAGCTTCCTGAATGTTGGGGTTACAGATATAGGACATCCCCCTGTCGAGGGGCACAGTCAGAGTGCAGCCGCCAAACCCACCCAGGAACTATGGGCATCTTGGGAAATGGGATTTCAGGAGAAAAGTGAGGGTCTGGCATCCTAAAGGAGACTGAGGGGAAGACCAATCCCGTTTTCCCCCTGGGATCCACTGGGTTCCTTAGGGTCACGGAACTGCCTCCTCCCGGGACCTCCAGGTTCCCTGGTATTGGGGTCTGTACCCAGACTCCCGGTCCCCCTAATGGGTGCACGGTGAAGGCTCAAAGCAATGAGACACATGCCTGGTCTTCAGAGCATGGATCTTGGGAGGGGCTCAAGAACCCCTCAGAGCAACAGAGGTGCTAATTAAGGAAAACTATTCAGAAAGTCTTCAGGTGGCCTCAGCTGTGGCCTATCTTGCCCCCTGAGGTGTCTCCTCATTCTCAGTCAGCCATCCCCAGGCCTCACCACAGCCCTGCACTTGTATTCAGCTTCAATGCTGGCCAACACTCTGGCCCTGGGCCAGGTGGAGAAAGTGAGCCCATCCTGCCCCACACCCCAGACATGGTCCAAAGCTGGAGGCCTGGACTATTGCCCTCATTCCTGGCATTTCCCAGTAGCCTCCCTGCGGTTATTGCATAACCCGGACTTGGCTTCTGCCAGGCCACTGCCCAGGGCGCCAAGCTCCTGCTCCTGTGCGTGTGGCACCAGGCAGCTGACAGGACCCTGCACGCATCACAGCGTGAGCCAGTGGACCTGGGGCTCAGCTGTGCCCTTCGGGCTGTGACCAGGGCGACCTGTGCAGGTTCCGCAGCCCCAACGCTGACCTTGCAGAAAGAGTGCAAGTCTCTGCCCAGCTTCTGCAGTGACGTGTCCCCACCATAGGCCCATTGCCTGGGCACCGGGGCAGCCGGCTGCCATTGAGAAGTGGCCGGCTGTGCCCTAAACAGGCAGCTTCCCTGACCCTTCGGCGCCTCGGAGTGTACGCACATTGGGGTGCCCCATCCTCAGTGTCCCTGGTGACAGCAATAAGGAAAAAGCAGCAGTGTTTAATTAGGCTAAGATGCTTACTCAAAGTAAGCGGCTGGGAAAGGAAAATGGCACAAGCTCTAAGCGATTTACAATGTAGCGGGATCTGGGGCCCCGCCCTTCTGGTATTCCAGAGCGTGATTGGCAAGTGCTGAGTCATCCCGTGTTCACTGCGCATGTTTTTCCCATAATTCACTCTGGTGGAACGATGCGCGAGATGAAGTCCCTGTACGTGAAGGTGAAGAAAAGTCACTGTGGTTGTGCTGCCACGCCTGGCAGGCATGAGCCCTGTTCGGGACCCTGGCATTCTCCAGGCGTCTCTGTTTTTGTTGTGTTGCCTCTGGAGAGTCAGCCTTAGGACAGGGTCAGGGAGGCTGACCTGGAGCTGTTGCCCCGGTCTAGGTGAGCAGAGGGGAGAAGCCTGCAGCTCCGGCTCTGCAGTCTAGCCTAGGAAGACCACAGAATGGGCGGCTTCATCTCCTCTGGCGAAGGTCCGGACAGAGCACAAGACTGGAGGAAAGGCCTCCTCTGTCCTCAGGGCCTGGGTCCCTGGAGCTTCTGCCTCTTCGATTTGGACTCTGGGGCCAGCCCTCCCTATCAGCTGCCCTGCTCCTAGGATGCTTTGCCTGCCTGGATGTCCAGCTGCTGCTGGAGGATCGCGGGACTTCTCGGTACCTGTACCAAAGCTCTTCTTGTCTCTCTCCGTCCTGTGAACGCGGCGGTTCTATGGAGAATTACGGGTAAGGGAGGAAATGACCCACGGACTGCTAGGAGATGGTTCTGAGATCCAGTCCTGGGTCCCCGTGCCATGTGCTGGGATGGAGGGCCTCAGAGGCATGAACTTCCCGCAGCGCCCTTTTTTTGTCCTTCCCTCATCCCCTGGAAGTCAGCAGGCAGGCCGAGGGCCTCTGTTTAAGAGTAGCTAAGGAAAACGTCTCTGCGGAGAAAACATTTTTATGACCTGTGATTTTTAGACCCATTCTGCCTTGACTTGAAGGCTTTTGAAAGAGAGAAAGAGGGCCTTACCCATGAAGGGACCACAAAGACTGCCTCAGTCAGTTTCCGTCTTTTGGTTTTTGGCCTTGAACTTACTATGTAGCCCAGGCTGGCCTTACACATCAAGAAATTCCCCTGCCTCAGCCTTCCAAGTGCTGGGATTTCAGATATGTGCCATCACATCACTTTCGGGTGGTTGAGATCCAGTACCCTTACACATGAAAATGAAAGACAGGCTCAGTTGGGTTCCTGAGTACAGTTCTTGGCTGGTCAGCTCCCTGATAGAAACCATGGTGTAACGGCCTGGCGGAGGGGAGCTGCTCAGCCCACGGTGACCAGGAAGTAGAGAGAGGGAGGAGCCAGGAAGTAGAGAGAGGGAGGAGCCAGGACAAGAAGGCACCTTCCAGGTCACGCCTCCTGCAGCAAGCCAGCGACCTCATCCACAGGTGAAGAATCCAGGGATAGGTACAGTACCCAGGACAATGACTCCCAAAGCCCCGCCCCTGTAAGTTCTTGAGGCTAATGGTCCCAGTGACCTTGTCTCTTGTCTTATAGTAAAATGGCTCTCTGGAGCCCTGCCTGGAAGACTTGCTCTCTTATGTGGTCAGGGATTTTGTTATCTCCCATAATTCACCCGGGTGTGAGGAACCCAACCGAAATATGGGGAGCCCCAGAGGGGCCCTGCAGACGTGCCACACCGGTTCGGCTTGAGCAGCCCATCTCAGGACCCCTCGACAGTCCGGATGGTCCACGAGTTGGCTAGGCGATGCACGCGGCATTTTTCCAGGTGAGTTGACACCAAAGTGAACATAGAAAACTACTAATTTCGAGTCCCAGCACGATCTAACAGTCAAGTCCAATGAGACGCGAGCTGCAGGGCTGAGCGCGTGGGCTGAGGGTGGTGGAGCCCTCATCTTCCCGGGTCCTACATCTTCCCGGTTCCTACTGCTTCCCTGGCGGAACTTTTTACTGACGTGAACCTATTTAAATAAGGTTCACATACGCTTATGACTCTGGCAAACGCCTTTTCGTAGAGTCGGAGCAAAATTCATTAGCTAACTTCTCCCTCTCCATTCGCTGCTGCCAGCATCTCACTTTTTTTTGAGGAGGGGCTGGCTTTCCTTGTCCGTTAATCATAAGATTCTCCAAAGGTCAGTGCGTGAAGTGCCCACTATCAACGCCTGAAAAGCATTAAACACGGTTTCTGGAATGCAGCATCCGGGCACTTTGGTTTCTGGGCACGGTGTGTGTGTGTGCGCTGATGGTGTGAGATCGCTGCCAGCCTCGGTGGGTGGAAGGGGGGTTTGTCCACGAGGGGCAGAGCTGGGCGTCTTTGCTCCCTGGCTTCATTACCATGTCAATCCCGGGAGCCGGCCTGCTTCCGCGCAGCGGAGGGCCCAGTGCATATGGAGAGGGGAGACCCCTGAAAGAGCGGTGAATAGAAAACCCGCCTGGAATCTGCCTGGGCTTTGTTTCGGGCTGGACCAACTTGCGGGACCCGGGCGGGCAGCACAGATGGCGGTCGGGCGAGGATCTGCCGGGCTCCTCCCTTTTTCTTTTCACCCCCTCCCTTGTCGGGCATTGCCTTTCTTTGCTTCGTGTGGCCTATCTCAGTGGCCTCCCTGAATTGGCTTTGATTTCCTCCCTCCAGGAGAGGCGAGTTAGCTTCAGAGTCGGGCGGGGGGGGGGGACGGACCCAGAGATGAAATGAAACAGCTTACGAAGCCATCAGCATTCAAGTTTCGCTTTTTTTAAAAAATGGAAATTTGAAGAGAGTCCTTTAGGGGATGATTGGAAGTCATTGAAAACCATTAAAAAAAAAAAGACAATGAAAAGTGAAAGGCACTTTGCCCCCCCCCCCCCCGGGAGTTCTTGGGTGGGAGGGAAAGCCATCCCAAAAGAAGAGTTTGAGAGTTTGGTGGCTTTCGGAGACCCAGGGGCGGCTGAAGGACGGTACTGTAACTCAAAGGACTCTGGTGTTATCTACTTCTGCTTCAAAAGTTAGAACAGACGTCACCAGGGAGAGAGGGAGGGCTTTACCCCAGAAAGGTCTTTTCTTGGCTTCCTTCGAGGGAAGCGCCTTGAAATGTTAATCGAGCTGGGTTTTGTTGCCGGGTTTGCATAGAGATGGTGGGAAACAACTCAGATCCCAACAAAACCTTTTGTGATTAATCAGGAAAATCTGGCCCACTGAAGCAGCAAGGAGCTAGAAGTTAGCCTGCTGGGGCAGGGTGCAAAGGCAGTGGCGTGGATGCCAGGCGGTGCGCGGGGGGCGCTGCACTCCAGGCTTGTGTTCCCTGCTCCTTGGCTGTGGCCCAGGCTTTGCTGTCACCGGGAGAGTCTCCTGCATCTCAGGTTTTAAAGCCCTGCGCTTCCCCAGGCTGCTGAGCATTGCTCATTAAGACTCGTGCCAATGAAGTGGTCTAAGAAAAGAAAGCAAGGCATCTTGAAATCAAAGTGTGCCCTCTGCCTGGTGATGGGCTTGATGAGGAGATGCCACAGGCCGTGTGGTGAACTGGAATTTTATTTGGTGCCAGGGAACGGGAAATTTCTGTTCGGCTTTATTTAAGTAGAGACCACCCCTCCACCAAGTATTTTGCATTTAGCATCCATGACGGGAGGGGGGGAGCTTTTGTGTTGAGGGGAGGAAAGGGGTGGGTGAGAACAGCAGTGCTAGCGGGGTCCTTCATGAGCAGAACCTTCAAGCCTCTCCTTTCAGGAAAGGGGAAACTGAGGCTCAGGCCTAAAGCCTGGAGTTGCCACCTGGTCACTGACCTCAGAGTCCCCTCATCTAGTAACAGGGTCTGGCATCATTGCCCTTTGACAGCAGAGGTCCCTTGGGTCACCTTGGTGCAGGGTTCTCAGCCTGGTCCCTGGTGGGGCTCGGATCCCATGATCCTTTGCTGCGAGGTACTCCCCCTTGCTTTGTAGGTTATTTAGTTGCAGCCTGACTCCCCTGGGGTGCCACGTTAGTCTCTGTCAGGGATTCTGAGTCAGGCATGATACTTGAGAGACTGTTCTACCTGCTTGCAGAACACCTTGTTCTGGAATAGCAAGTTATGGACAAGTCCCCTATCCGTAGCATGATGAACGCTCACTTGTGGGATCTGTAGTGAGCACAGCTGTACTCAGCCTCTCATAGCAAACCTAAGGTGAATTTGTTATAAAGGATTTAACTGTAAGCTGGCATAGTGGTATGTGCCTGTCATCCTAGCACTGTGGAAAGCTGAGGCAGGATAATCTCAAAACCAAGCTCAGCCTGGGCACTTTAATTGTCTCAGGGAGACTTGTCTTAAAATTTAAAAAAAACTAAAATGACAGATCCTAGCACCTGGGAGGCTGAGGCAGGAGGATCATTGAAAGTGTGATGCCAGCCTGGGCTATATAGTGAGTTTGAGGCCAGCCTGAACTACACACTGAGACCCTGTCTGAAAACAAAAAATGCACTTGAGTGAATAAATGGTCCTTCCTCATCTGTTGAGATTGCCGTGGAGGCCTCAGGATTGGCATCCAGGAGCAAGTCCCTGAGAGAGCCCGGCATGGCAGGAAAGGTACATCCTGAGGATAGAAGTCACGCCCTCTGCATTCCCCAGGCACCTACTGTGTCTAGAGGAGCTGCTCTTCCTGCTCCCCTTCCTGCTGGGACTGGAGAGAAGCAACTCTGGGGACCAAAGCCAATGACGGAGGTGCTTTGTGCCCCTCTGTCCCTCTTCCTGTCACTCTGTGGTGACCTTGCCTGCTCTTTCAGGCCCTGCTGGCTGCAGGTGACTTCCAAGGCATCCACTGCATCTCCCCCAGGGACCTGCTCCAGTAGCAGTGCTGGGAGCCCCAGCTTCCAGAAAAGCAGGTTTACGCCCAGGCAGGCAAGAGAAGCGGCTGAGAGTTTACCTACGCGGACCAGGCTGGGGTCCACAAAAGGCCCCATTATGAACATCTTGAAAAGAGGCCTCAAAAGAAAGACACAGGTCCCTGGGCCCAGCTTGGCACTAGCTCCAAGGTTTTGTGCAGAGTTGAAAGCCCCAAGGAATGCAAATGGAACCTTTGTGTCGGGTAGGAGACAGCCAGCCTAAGTTTGTCAGCTCAGTTACCTCCTCTGTGTTCTTCAGAATGTTCCAGGTCAGCTGTTGGAGCCCCTGAGGGCACCTGGTATGTAAGAACTAGGGTTCTCTGGCCATGCTTTCTGGGGCTCCCGGGAGTGTCACGCAGGGACATTCGAAGTGGTATGGGGGTCAGAGGTGACAGGAGGGAAGAAGGCAATTTGGGTGCCAAAGCACCCCATCATGGCCTGAGTTTTATGCAAGAAGGTATTGCTGAGATGAGTGAGTGGTTTTGTGGGGGTCAGAGAACACGAGCTTGAGGAACCAAAGATGGCGCCTGCTGGGTGGATCCTGTGCACAGTGTCCTGGCAGTCTCTGCAGTCCAGGTTCAGCAGCTCTGGGTTCTGAGCTAGAATTCAGTGGTTCTAATTTAAGACAGTGTTTTCCATTTGTGTGGGTTTCCTGATGTCAGAAAGAAATCTCCGTGTGTGTGTATATATTACAGACAAGGTGTGATGGAAATATATGGTGAATGTCTTATTTAACAGTTGGTACAGAAAGAGGCCAAGTGCCATGAATTCCCCTCAACATCCTCCCCCTCGCTCTGAATGCACTGGTCCTCTCATCCTTGCTGCTTTCTGCAGCAGCTCTGGAGGCCTCTTTCCTGAAGGTCTTTACCACGTGTGATCACAAACATAGTGAGTGCTGCTACCCAGAGTTACCCAGCAGAAATCCAGGCTCCTAAAAACACAGTGTGTCCTCATCTGCTTTAGTCACCAGATTTGGCCCTCTGTGACTTTCAGCTCTTTCCCAAAGTCACAATGACCACAAAAGGGTAATGTTCTGAATTTGTTCAGGACATCAAGGCAGCCAGGACAGTACAGCTAAAGACCCCCAGGAAAGAGGACTCCAGAGCTGCTGCAGGAAGCGGCAAGGATGGTGGGATGAGTGTATGCAAAGCCAGGGAGAAAGATTTTGAGAGGATTCCTAGCAATGGGTCTTGTACTGTGACAATTTTTAAAATTTAAACATTCACTGTATTTTTTGTTCACACTGTATATGTGTATAGTTCACATACTGTATAAATTACATATTATAAAGATAATATATCTATGCAAATTTTAAAAATATATAACCATAGTCTCCAGGGAAAGTCAGAGATGACCAGCACAAGGGACAACCTGGTCCTCTCTGCCACTCCCTGCTCTCCTGCACCTGTCTGGACTTCAGGTGGTGTCCCCTTCCCTGCAGGGTTGGGCCGATGTGGCCCCCTGCGCCCTGCCTGTGTGTCAGGGCTTTGAGGTGAGGCCAGCTGGGCCTGGTGCTCCATAGGCCAAGTCACACCAACCCGGGAGACTCAGTCCATCTCCAACACCCCTGTTGGGTCTCTTTCCCAGGTGGCTCTAGAGTTCTGTGGTGTTAAGGGATCTTTGTAGACAGAAGTAGAGGTGCACACCTGTGTTCTCAGCACTCTGGGAAGCTGAGGCAGGATAAGTGCAAGTTTGAGGCCAACCTGGGCAAGTTAGTGACTTAGGGAGATTTGGTCTCAAAAGTTAAAAAAAAAAAAAAAAAGGGTGGGGATGTCTCTCAGTGCAAAGGTGCTGGGTTCAATCCCTGGTACTGCAAATAAAACACAACTAAACAGAACAAAACAGAAACCCTTTCATTCAGCTCTTTCCTTTCCCCGCATCTCCACATGGAGAAGAAAAACAGCAAGAGGGGTGAAAACTCCCTCGAGAACAAGATGAACCCTGTGCCCCTGGAGAAAATGAGCCGCTGTTAAAGTGACCTCGAAACAAACTTGAAGAAACACGACAAGACACTGTGGAGAGGACGGTGAGGAGAGAAGGCACCCAGCGACTGTGTACAGGTGTTTCTGCGGGCTCTGCCCAGCTCCCAGGAACCAGGAGTTGCAGGAGTCACTGGGTGCTCTCTGCTTTCAGCATTTGCATCTGTCTGTCTATCCATCCGTCTTGATTCATTTACTTGACAATGCTGGAGAGGAACACAGGACTCCCTGAGCTACAGCCCCAGCTCTCCCCACCTTTTAAAATTAATTTAATTTTTTTTTACTTTTAAGTGAATAAAACCTAACAAAACAGAATAAAGCCAATCAAAACAGTGAAGGTGATACAGGACTTCAAAACAGGGTGATAGGAAATCAGCAGTGGCTACCAAAATGCCCCTTGTCACTGTTGTAATCCCAAATACTGAATACAATTATCCAAGTATTGCAATCTCTTTTCCAGTTTTCCTCACAATCCAAAAAGTTATATTTGTAATCCCATTGAGACATTATTGGAATCTTGGAGCTGACTGACTCTGCCATCCTGATGTGCTCATATCTTTTACAGAGAGCACTATGCGAGGAAACAGGGGTCTGATGGCTTTAGAGATTACATATCAGTACCTCGGCTGGCCTTATTTGCAATGCTTAGAATCAATTGAGAGAAGGAAATACCGTAGTCGCTTTGTATATATCAGTATAAGGAGATAAGTCTCCATATAATCAAAGTTGCAGCAATTGTTCTGCATTCAAGGGGAGACACTGAAGTTGTCTCCTACAGTTACCTTCAAAATAGTTGTCCATTCCATCAGACGTGGTAAAATCAAACAAAACACAATGGCATAAAACCAATCAAAACAGAGCATTGAATAAAACAGCAATCGGAACAAAATAGAACAATATTGGATTTCAAAAACAAGACAGAAGGAAATCCCTTATTTGCTATACTGCATGCTGTCATCCTCCCAATAGATGCTCAGACCACCGGCCTTAGTCCTGCAAAGTCAATCAAACAACACAGGCTTTCTGTTCTTTTTAAAGTAGAGACAAGGTCTCATTAAATTTCTAGGTTGGCCAGGCTGAGACTGAATTTTCACTTCACCTGTCTCAGCCTCTCAAAGTGCTGGGATTCCAGGCATTGGCCACCGTACCTGGCTCAGAACGAATCCAGTTTTAGTTTGCTTTAGTGGGCTGTGCGCCTGCCACCTGGGGCCTGCCTGTCACTGCTGGGCACTGTGTGTGAGGGGGTTGGGGGACCCTGGGGCAGGCGGGGAGGAAGTTCCCCATTGAGCTCTAGGTGGGCTCCCGAGCCATCCTTCATCTGCAGAGAGCCAGGAGCAGCAACCCTGGATCTGGCTCCTCTGGATATGGGGAGCTGGATCCCCACTCAGCAAATGCCTAGGCTCTGGGCTGGGAGAGGAAGGCTAGGGGAGAGTCCTCAGGTCGCAGACTCCTGAATCCCCGAGGAAGCTCTGCCTGCCCTGGGAGTTCTGGCCAGTGTCCTTCTGGCTAGCTCCCCTCACTGACACACACCCC